>NC_070638.1:11771471-12406579 GCF_947347685.1 Pleuronectes platessa | reverse complement strand
AAGCATCAGAGGAGTGAAACGTAACCTTTGTATGTGTTGTATATATTCCCAAATCTGTCTTTGCTAAATCCTTTGTGTTTGTAATAATAACAATTCATGATGTATTATTCACTCATCTAAAAAGCTTTGGATTTTGTATCTAATTGTTGTTGCTGCAAATGTTAAAGAACTAGTACATTATACACAAAGTCATCGTCTGTCTTCACAGTCACATTATGATGACATCATTCTTACCATGTCATCATGAACTGTTTTTAAATATATACGTTTAAGGTCGTGTCCATAGTCATATAGAAAGCTGAGATACCTCGAAAAATGTGATTTATTTTCTGACACACACACACACACAAAACACACATACAAAAAAACACACACACATACACACACACACTCTTCAGCTTCTGGATACGCCGGCATTCATGGTTATAAATTAAAGATATATTGACTAGAGTTTGAGCTTTTATAGTGTGTAGACTTAAAAAACATCTGTGATTTCAGATATCGTCATAAAAGCGCCTGAGGCCTGATGAGTGTGGCTCACAAAACGAGGGGAAAAAGTTCTCCAGGAATGTTGAAGAAGAGTCAAGCAGGCATTAACTATTACATCAGCATGGACAATTGTATCTGTCCTCTTTCATCCAGCTATTAAATCTGTTTTGTGTGTGTGTGTGTGGGGGAGGGGGTCACAGAACAATAGCATGTGTCAATCTGACATTTCTTTGAATAACCACATCAGAATCACAGACTGAAATAAATGCACATGAAACCCATGTTACAGGTTGCATCATCAAAGTAGCTTTGCATCATGTGAAGGGTGAATTACCTCAGTTTAACTGGACCTCTCACTTAAATACCACAGATTTAACGCTTAATATGATAATACGATTTAATAAGCATTAAGTAGAAGTTGTTCACATAAATGTAGCATATGTCTTCTGGCAGATACATGAATATGTAATAGAAAAAGGTTAGAAGCACCATGCAGACAGCTCCTTTGATAATAAAACACAAAAAAAAATGTTAATAGAAACTGAAATGTCCCTTATATCCTGTGTGTTCTTTAAGATTATACTTGCTATATATTTCACATCTCATTATATCCTTAGGGACCCTTGTTCAGCCACAGGTCTCTATGAAAACAGCTGGACTTCATTGAGTAATACACACTGAGGGTGACATGTATACATATCAGCCCTCATTAGGAAATCTGCTAGCTTTGTTATTTGTTTTTTTACCCTTATTAAACATATCTAATAAGCATGGATGAAGTGCCGCAGGCACTTCCTCAGGCTTTTCCCTGAGCAAATCCTAGCCTTGTACAATGTTTTGAAGCTTTGAGTAGTTCTTAGAAAAACACTACAACTCCAGTACAATTTATATGTGACTGCATTCATTGTAAAAGCACCAGACCAGCCGTTAATCCTTAACAGTGTTTAGTCATTTTTTACTGGTGCGGAGCCATATTGCATTGTTTGTTTCCAGGTGCGCCTGTCTTTGTGGTCCCTCGAGATGAGAGCAACTCAAATGCATTCTGAAGAATTCTTTTATTCCTCTTGTAATGAGACGATAGCCGGAGGGAAGCTGTTGTCCCCTGCTGTGTCTTGTTTTGTACGAATAGTTTCCCTTTCAAACTCACCTCATCCGCCCCTGCAAGCCGCCAGCGCCAGGTTGCCTCCGTGCTTCAGAGTCGCCCCGACACTCACTCTAATCTTTACACGTGACGAACAAAGATCCCCTTTCAAACGAGAAAACAAGGGTAGTGATCATAGAATGTGACATATGTTTGAAAATGGGCTCATGTTATGCTGATATATCTCCTTCCTGAGGCGTTCAATTGGCAACCCCCAGCAGGTGACCACCGATTAATCTTTCCACCACACTGATATTCAGCCAACAGTGTGGCAGAGGGAATCCTCAGATGGATATCACTGTGCTGGAGTGAGAACTGGAAAAGAGAAAGGCAGTGAACATCAACATGGTGTCCATCCAGGGTTCTTCTGAAGTGAACCACTGTGTCGCACGTAAAAGCCAAAAATCCTCTTCCCTCCGTGATAACCTGCATGTGTTCACTGTTGCTCAGCCTTGTGCATAACAGCTGGACTGTCAAGGGTCAGACCATAGAGTCTATTTAAAAATGGTCCAGTCAATACATACACTCTACTAATCGTCAGTCAGCCTCTATTGACAGCCAGTGGTCTGAGGCATTATGTTTTCCGGTTGTCTGTATGTCCTCCATTTTCTTATCAATTTCCCAGCGATTACCTTGTGCTTCTTCAACTTTTTTTTCAGATTCATTATTTAATGACGCTGGCACAGAGCCCAAAGGGGGAGGTGTTTAAAGATGTGATTGGGTCAGCCCCGTGTCAATTAAGAAAAGAAACCAATGGACTGATTTACCTTTACTGCGTCGGCCCACCGGGAGAGTGCCAGGTATGGCAGATGGCGAGTCCAGCCCTGAATATGATATATTAGGACTGCCCAAAGGGAATTTCATTACATCTGTTACTATTGACTTGGACTCACTGATTAACTGATTAGATTTCCGTGGTCAAAGGTCAAGGTCAAGGTGGCTTCTCAAGACTGCCTGAGCTAATTTCTTCAACTTTTGATCAGTTGTCACTTGGACTCAAATATAAAGTGGTTACTTTTCAATGGTCAAATGTCGCAGTGATAAAAAAAAGGCAAAAAATGTACACTGCACTGACAGAGGCATAGGGCTGCAATATTCCAGCCAGCCACCAGGGGGTGATCAGTGCACTTTTGCTTCACTATTTTGACCATCTTCTCATTCTCTCTTCGGTTCATACGGATACATTATCTACTATTGTGACCGGAAACAAGAAGGAAGTATAAAATACTGCTTTAACAGACGGAATAATTAGTTTAGTCTCTGTCCTAAATTTGAAAATAACAAAATATAAACGTAAACAAAGTTTGAAAGAAGTCCAATAAACACCAATTTTGCTTGGAAACCTGAGGCATTTAACTTGGGAGTCAATTGCATCTGGTCATTCAGTGATGAATCGGTTAACAAACCTGAACTGATCCGGCCCATTGTAAAGAACACAGCATTTCCCCCCCCCCCGTGCTGGTGGTTGTAGTGGGAGTGTATAACAAAGGTGTATTAGTCTAATGAGGCCTCCTGCTAAACCTCATGAGAGAAATTACGGCTGCCGCCTCTGAGGTATGCTCCCAGTTCATCTTCTTGTAGGTGGTGGGAGAGTTTATCGATTATCTCCTGCTGGGTCTGTCAGGTCTGAGGAAGCCCAGCCGAGGAGGAAGAGTGCAGCTCCAGTCCTCCTCAACACACGTTCAAAGAAACAAAGGAACTGTGCTGTGCTTTGAAGAGACCGACTCATTCCAAGGGCAATTTGTATTTTGATTACCTTGAAATAACACATCGACACAGGAACAGAATATTGATAGGATGAAAATCTACACTCAAACATTTACGAATAAAAAGGTTTTTTAAGCTAATGTAAATGTAATCTCAACGGTTGCTTTAATACATATTTGATGCAGTTTTGTCCTTATGTTTGAATACTTGTACACACCATGTGTATATATTTGTAAGGCCCTTCTAGTGAGGGGAATTGGATTTCAGCAGTTTCAACCAAAGCTGTGATTCATTGTATGGAGGTATAACTGTGCAGTTCTCTATACTATTTGCTTCTATCAATTAAAATAATCTAATTTAATAAATAATTAAAATATTATCCAAGAATGACAAAGTATATAAAATTTCTTTTCGGATTTTTTAAACTTCCATATGCATTTAGCTTTTGCAAGATATGTTTGCAGAGTTTTGTCTGAAACCTATGAGGTTGTGGAAAATTCTAATCAGCTAGAAAAACTTTAAAACAAAATATGGGCGAAAACAAAGAAGAACCAAGCTAATATGTCACCTAATTGTTCATTAATTATATCATAAATCACCGTGACAATGACAGCTAGTCCCAATTACAAATGTCACGCTTGGCCTGGCCCTCTATCAAGCTTGATTGTCTCTCGTCGTATAGAAATCACCTTGTTTACTTAAATTCCGTAGCAAAAGGTCACAAAAAGGATTTATATCCCAGCGCACAGTTTTAGAGGTAGGATGAAAGTAATATAGATATATAGTTCAAGCTTAATTATAAAAAAATCTGTTGTAATTACGGGTGCGGAAGCTGAATTAAACACCAAAGAAAAACAAGAACCACTCACAATTAGACAGCATGAAGGCTGTTGTCTGAACTATGTATTCTGTCACTGAAATGAGATACTGGAAACGCTGCTGTATATTGGTACAACATTTATACATCACTGACTTCCCCAAGTCTACCAAAAGAAATAATGGCAGACAAGGTTTTGTTTTGGCTTTATTGTATGACTGCAGTTTATTCTTGATTTCAACTTTTCAATAAAGAGAGGATTAAAGTGCTGACGTTTGGGAGTTATTATTTAGCATTTATAAACAGTATAGTAACAATAAGTAAAACTTAACCAAAATAATCTTAATTACAAACATGCAGGTGAATGAATGATAAAATTATAATTTGAGGCACAAAGGGTTTCTGTAGCTTTTTTGTTTTTTATTCCTGCTGGGACTCAGTGAAAACAACACTTACCACCTTTTTAGCATTTTCTATCAAAACATGCAGAGCAGGCCGCTCTGGGTCATTTAAATCAACTTTAACATATTAATCAGAATATTGTTGAAGAGATTTATTCGGTTAAGCCAGACTTAAACACGCAGATGCTTTCTTTCATAATGCGTGCACTGTTTTGAAGCAGATGAGAATCAGGTGTTGTGGCGCCACAGGGCAGCGGGTTGTACTCTCAACCTGTTGGCCCCTGACCCCTCTGGGGAATAACCCATAAGGACTTGGCCCTGCTGCAACTTCTCATCTGTGGTTTTATTTATTTTTTCCCTTTTTCCCTCTCTCCCTCTGAGCTGTACATTTGTATTCTGGTTGTGTCCAAATGCCGGCAGTGACAGCTATTTAGCATTATAGTTGAAAGCTTTTTAAAGGGCCTCTTCAAAGGAGCATGGGCATGGTAACAGGGAATATAACAAATAGCAGATGGTGTTGAAACTCTATGTTCACAGCAGGGGTTGATGCAAATGTTCATTAATGCTGAGGACAAGTAATTTGATGGCAGAACACATACTCTCTACATCATGTTATTCTGCGCTCCGTGAACTGCAGAGACAGGTTTCAAATGTGTGTTTGATGGAAAGAAGTCAATCATTATGGATGCAGAGGAGGGAGGTGTCCTAATCCGAAAGGTTATTATCTGTTGTGTACTCCAAGGAGATAAAACAAGGACGGATTGAGAATAACTATCAGAGTTTAAACACACAAATCAATTTATTAGCAGGAGTAATTGATAGGGCTTCAGCACTTGACCACCATCTCATGCTAATTTCCGTAGCCGCTGCTGTGCCTTACATAGTTAGTCATGCGGTAAATCCCGAAAGGATTTAAACACTGAGGTGTAAATTGTTGAATATTTTCGCTCGCTGGACTGTGGCACCACGTTCAAACTCAATCAAAGCTTAATGTAGTGCAAGACGTGGCTGCTTACACATTCACATATCACAGTTCACTCAGGAGAAGTAGCCTCTAATGACGAATGTCTGTCCATCTACCAGGAAAATACCAATCAGCTCTGGGTCATAAAAGTGTGAACAGTTTGATTTGGTGGCCAACGATTGCATGAGAGATGAGAGGTGCATTTATTAGTTTAAGACAAACACAGGGTCTGACAATTAACTTCTGTGGGGAGCATTTAATGCCATGTCCATATCCAGGTCAGTTTTAAGACACCTACTTGCCTCACCCTGCTCTTTTGATATCCAATCAATACATTTTCAATGGGCGTGGCCAAATGGCTCAACTGTGCCCCCGAGACCCCCGGAACGTGTTCACACTGACTTTTTTGTTTGTCTGGTCATGATACACCTGTGTATCGATTTTTGTGAAGATTTTATGAAGATCGCTTCACAAAAATCGATACACAGGTGTATCATGACCAGACAAACAAAAAAGTCTATGGGTGCAATTTGAAAAACGCAACAGGAAGCCTGCTATTTTGCGTTTAGTGGCAATTTTGGCTATATTCCACATTTTTACTTTGAGGTAGTTGTACCAGGGCTTACATGCTGGAGATACAAACTAACCCAAAGATTGATTTTTCGTCACAGGGTGTGTCCGTGGCGTGGCGTAAAAGTTTGTTCACACGAAAATCAGGGAAATTAAAACTCCAACAGAAGGGAAATCCAAAGTATATGATATTGCATATTTGGTCATTTTTATAGTATAAAATATGTCATTATTATCGTTTAAAGTCATTTTTCAGAGTGTTTCCTCGTGTGATTCGACGTTACAAAGTGTTTTTTTTTTTAAGGGAAATTCTGAATAAATGCGTCTTGTTTTCAAACTCCATGAACGAGCAGCCCTAGTGTGACGGCAGCGCAGCGGCTCAGAGGAGTGGTAGCTGTAATGGGATGATGGCTGCTACTGATACTGTTAGAATTTGCACTTTACTTACAGCTAAAAAGTCAGCTGAAAATTTACGGTCAATCAAGTTACACCATCAAACCTCTCAGCCTCTGTGTCGTCAATTCAGAAATGAGTTTGCATCGGCCCAAGTTTAATGCAAAGTCACAGCATCTGAAAATCAAGTTGTTTGCATGAGCGGGAAACACAGCCGACAAAGTTCTGCGACCTCAGTGATGTTTCCCACGGTCCGACATTTTTGATGACTGGATTTCCATGAGCTGGGAGAAGTATGTTCACACATGGAAATTCTGACCACATAACTTCCCCTTTCCATCTATGTGACTTTGAGTCTGCTCTACACCACTTGTGTACTGATGCCTTGTCACCTTCATGACTCTCAACTCAGGCCAAATGGACATAAACACGATTTTACTGTAGTTTTCTTTGGTTGTGAATGACCACTTAATGCTGCCAGTCACTCTGTTACAGATTAGAAGCTACATTCAAATTACTGCTTTCATGTGTTATAATGAGTTAAAACTGGATTCTGATCAACAAGTGTATTGCCTTGTTGGTTTTGGGACTGGGGGATTGCTAGGGATTTGTTTTTCACTAGCTACAGAGCTGGGTTTGAGAGTCAAACTGGTGAATGGCTATTTCTGAACAGTTGTGATCAATATTGCTAGATGCATGGACCCAAGGGGAGACATTTCTTTGTAAATTGGCTTGTTGAATATTAAGAAATCACTGCAGTTTTCTTGGCCTCTTAATGCTGCAAGTTACTCTGCCACAGAGCTGTTAAGATTACCATTTGTTTCCAGTGCACTTCAAAAGGTTTAGCAATAAACAGAAGTGTATTCAAGTAAAAGAATACATGCTTATTCAAGTAAAAGTTAATATATTATAAGTATAAAAATATATGTATTTGTATTGATGTTAAATTCAGGATTCTGTTGCTTTTATTTACTGATCAGTTTGTTTCTTTAAATCAATGTTGGTTGGTTTTTACTATGCCAGTTTCTGAGCTTTTTTAAAATAAAATAAACTCTAAGGAGGTTTGTCTCATGCGTCTAAACGGGGGATCAGATGAAAAGCTTTCAATATTATAGAATATTTCAATATCAAGTGGGGTTACAGCCTGAGGATATGCAATTGGATATAGTGAGTTAATTACATTTTATTTGTTTAGCACCAAATCTTAAAATAGATTTTCACAAGGCACTTTACATGGTAAAGTTGAGACCTTGTAAAATTATAGAGAAACCAAACAGTTCCCACAACGAGCGGCACCAACGACTGTGAAGAGAAAAAAAAACTCTTTTACTAGAGCTAAGAAACCTCGAGAACCAGATTCAATGTGAGCGGCCAAAGAGAAAGAGGAGAGAGAGAGACCAGGAACTATTATCAGACTGGTTGTTTTAAAGAAAATAATGCATAGATGATACCAGTATAATAATAACAATAATATTGTTAATAATAATACTCATCATCATCATTTATTTTTCTTCTCTTTGCATCCTTATCTGATCAACATATTGGATGGAATTAGACGTAGATCACAACATTAATAGATAAACATTTCAAACATCCCTGTCACAGAGGTATCATTGGATCCACGGTGTGAGCAAGACAAACAAGCATTCACTCACCACCTGCACAGGGATGGAGGCAGAGACCAGTCTTTGTCAGATACGATCAAAATTATCTGCATATTGAGATGCCTCCACAGATGAATGAGACATTTTTTTCTTTTTTACATATTTGCCTTTTTGCATAAAGAGTTCCACAGAACACCGACTATTTTCAGTAGAAGAGGAAGAGCTGCAGTTATTTTTCCTTAAAGCTGCACTAGAACTGGTTCAGTTAGGTGTTATTGGTGAACATTGGCTCAGACAGTCCACAGAGCAGCATCAGGATGGAAGGGATCTTCATTGGTGTCTTGTGTCTCTCAGGTAAGTGAATTTCACTCTTTGTATGATGTCTAACAGGAAATCTGATTAAAGAGATTCATTTGAGTCCTCATACATAACAAAAATAACTGGTTCCATCCTCAGGGTGCCTCACCCTCTCCACATGCCTCCGCCATCAGTACCACTTTGTGTCTGATGCAAAGACTTGGAGTGAAGCTCAGAGCTACTGCAGAGCGAGGTACACAGACCTGGCCACTATTGAAAACACTGAAGAAATGAAGAAACTTAACGACTCAGTTTCCGCCGCTGGTTACAGCTCTGAGGTTTGGATTGGCCTGTACAGTCATATTGACTGGAAGTGGTCAGATGGTTTCACAGGGAGTGGAGCTGAATATACGAGATTGCACTCTGACAATGTAGAAGCCAAAGAGTTCTGGACGGTCCATTCAAAGTATGGAGCATGGTATGATGTTGACTGCCATAAGAAGAGTCCACTTGTCTGCTACAGAGTTAATGTGCTTTATATTGATCTTTACTATACAACATAGTGATTAAGATATGATTTTGAAAACCTTTGTGTGATCTCAACAGTCCCTCTTTTGTTCTCAAAATTAACTGCAGGAACATTAGCGGATTCTAACTTTGTGCTAGTGACTACAGCAAAGAATTGGTCTGAGGCACAGAGGTACTACAGAGAACACTACACAGATCTGGCCACTGTGAGGAACGACGCTGTCAACAATATGATAACGAACTTGATAACACCTCTCGATTGGGCATCGATCGGCTTGTACAGAGATCCTCAGATTTACTGGTCCGACGGGAGTGCCTATTCATTCAGCTCCTGGTTTAATGGTGTAAACCTACTTGGCTCGATGAAAGTCGTATGTGGGGTTGCAGATTTGGAGAAGGGAGGAAACTGGAGGTTATGTTCCTGTGAAGAAAGAAAACCATTTGTCTGCTACAGCGTCCCAAGTGAGAATCTTTTTTGTATTTTAGGGTTGCTTATTATTTATTTGTGAGTTTTCTGACTGGCCCAATCAAACTGTCTTGTAGGCAACATGCAGCCCAGAGTCCAGAGGTTCCTCACTCTGTGTTTTAAACTAAAGATCTGAGTTGTTATATCTCCACAGGAATAACTGTAGGTTTCACAAAACTATACACCCCATTAAACTTAAACCACTTGTGTTTTGTTTCTCTCATCGTTCTTTGTCTAAGCATCAGTAAAGACGTTGGTGAAGGTGAGGGTGAAGCTAGAGGACTCCTCTATGGACCTGAATAATGCTGCTGTGAAAGAACAGATTCTGAAAAAGGCAAGTTTCCAAAATCCAACCTGAAACGTTAACTCATTCATAGACCCAGGACAGATGTATTAGAGTTTGACCTCATCAAATAACCATGAAGGAGACAAGTGAATGTAAAAAAAACTCCAGTCACAGATGTTCTACAATGCAAAGCAGCCACACCAATGGAAAGAAGAGTTATACTCATGTTGACTCCTTTAATTATTTTGACAGATGTCAATGTTAATATCATCTTTCAAATAAAGACCAAAAATGCCTCAAAAGAAAATGTTACTTTGGGACCTGATGCTGTTTGTGTCCAGAGCTGCAGGACTCAAACAAACAACAATTCTAATTCTTAATACTCTCCTTTTTATTATTATTATTATTATTAATATTATTATTATATGACTTATTATGGCTGTCACTAATAACATCTTTCCATGAATAAGTATCACTCTTGTTTGTCTCTCCCTATTCTCTTAATTTTTTCTCTCCACAGTCTCCAAAGTGCTGCTCGTTATGGGAACTGTTGGGTGTCTCTATACATTTTTAAGTCTTGACTTTCTATGTAAATCTCCTTAGAATGATGTATATTATGAAATATAAACTATATAAATAGAATTGAATTGACTAAAAACACATAACTCTTTGTCTTTTTCAGCTCCAGGAAAGATTGAAGGAGAACGGACTGAGTGGCGTCACCTTGAAGTGGAAAGAACAGGCTGATGGGAAAGTTTTCGCCAAGGAGGAAAAAGGTCCCGACAAGAAAAAAAAGACAGAACTTTAAAAATTTGAATTCAACTTTTATTGCATGCGCTAATGTTTCATGTCTGCATGTATACCCACACCTCTATCACTGTACGCAGTTAAACCATAATAATGAATGCTGTTGTGGAAAAACTAGCCTTTGTGTCCTTATATGCTTAAACTGTGCGTCTGTGTATAAAGAGTATCAGGGACTTAATGCAGCCCGGGAAGAATGTCTAATTAACAACAAAAACAGGGAGACTCTCCATCGGAAGGAAAATGTAATTAGTTGCTAGGCAGGTTAATAATGTTTCAATTGATTATGTCTTATACTAAGGGAATGACAAAGACCCACAGCACAGGTCAAGCCCATGCAAAACAGATTTCTGGATGCAAATGTACGCTTTCATATATCCAGCATAAAGAAATGTAATCATGTATGCGCTATTTAACCTATATTAAGTGTGTGGAAATGTAATCATTAAAAAAATTGCAGATAGACATCGCCCGGATCAATTTTTCGTCACTCCAACCACAGGGGTCCTGAAAAAAGTGAGGACTAAAACTCCTTTTGTATGTTTACTGGCTAATGGCTGCTAACTGTAGCCTGACGTTGTCATACTCACAATTCTAGTCAGAATGTGAGTCTGATACGGCTCCATTGGGCTGTGATTATGGGGCGTGTCTCCATCGAACCAGAAAAAAAAAAGCCTCTTGTCTCAATTTGATAACCTAAAACCAATCAGAGCAACGTAGTATGTGACGTATGTTAAGCGACACATTGTGAGTTATTTACTAACGCCGGGTTCACACCGGACGCCAAAGCGACGCTTAAGCCCAGCGCCAAGCCTTAAATAACAGCTGGCTCCCATCCACTCCCATGTTAAACCTTTGTGCGGGTCACACCGGAGGCTGTAGCGCCGCGCTGCACCAAGGCTGCCTAGTGCCGTGCAGCGATCGTTTCGGCGTCAAGTCTATTTTTTGCGCTTGACGCGAGTGTATCGCGACAGGAAACACACTGAAAAATGATTTTAAACGATATTGATGACATATCTTATATGATATAAATGATCAAATTTGCATCCCATACTTTAAATTCCCCTTCTGTTGTCCTGGAGTTTTAATTTGACCAATGACATTATTAAATGTCCCCCTCTGCCCATCCACTACAGCCCCACAAGCAGTGATAAACATAAAAAGAGAGAGAGGGGGGGGCTACGTATTCTCCACATAGGCTTGAGTGTAGAATACGTAATTTACCTTCGACACCCGACATTTAACGGCGCAAACAGCGGAGAAGTTCTTCAACATGGATGACTTTAAATTAATAATTGAATTGGAGAAGTACAGTGAGTTGTATGATCCTCGGAACATGTTGTATAAAGACAACACCAAGAAAGACAAATGTTGGGATGCTGTTGCTTAATGTTGGAGCAACAAGTAAGTATATGCTTGAATACGACTGGATCAACGGGTGATATTATTAGCGCTGCCCGGCGGTTCAGCGTCGCTTCAGCGTCCGTTGTGAACAGCCAAGCGCCGGGGCGATAGGGATTAGCACGGTGCTTTGGCGTCGCCTCCGCGTTCTCTGTTCCTCTTTGAAAATGAATTAGCTGTCGATGTCTTCTAAAACAGACTCAATGGCAGCATCTACACATCTCAGCTCTCCAGCGGCAGGCATGTTTGTTGAAAACGAATTCAACCCAAGGGCACTTTGATGACGTGGTTGATTACGTTACTGTGGACCATCTGTCCATCATTGTATAAAGCCAGCCCTGACAATCTGATTGTTCCGAACAGTTTCTGTTCGGGCATAATTTCTCCCCAACGGAGCGACTCCAGACTGAACTTCCCGACCTCAAATGTTGTGGGCGGGGCTAAGTTCGTCTGGCATCAAGGCTATGCTAACTGTCTAGCTGCTGATGAACAGTAAGGTGGTTATTTCTGTGGATTCAGGGAGCTTTCAACTTATTTGGTTCAGACCTTGAGACTAGTAGATTCAGTCTGGATTAAAACAACAGGTGTGAAGAGGTGAAAGGTGCCTCGGACCACGGTTCGGGACCAATTAATGAGGTCCAATTAAAATCATGATTTATATTGTGTGTCTTGCAGGATTGCTTGTAGACTTCACCCTTATGTACGAACGACGAGGACGCTCATTTTGCTTGTAGTAACACTGATATTATATTTTAGTGGCAACGATATTAAAGAAATGGATTCTTTAACTTTCCCTCATTGTCTTTGGAAAGTTCACTTGTTCTGCATCACCCACTTGACCTTATCTCTGTTCTTCCCACTTGGACAAAGCAGCAGCACACTCATGCATCCCGTCACCAAGCGCCACACGTAATTGGAGTGTTAGACTGATCGCCTGAGATGATCTTATGTGGTTTACTGTGTTCTTTGCCTGTTTGTCTTTCTCACTTAGAATTTTGTTTTGTCTTTGTTATCACTTTTTTTTTTAAAGCAATGTACCCTGTCCTATCTCATTGTGCGTCCCCCTTTATCTAATCCCTCCCTCTCTCTTTCTCACTCTGATCCACCCTCTCTACACAGACCCCTGTCACTCGGCAGTGGGAGCTACAGACACAGGCAGGATTCAGAGGTCATTTTTCAAGTGCAGCTGCTAATTAACCGAAATGGAATGAATCATTTCAAAGGGAGATGGCGTGGTCACACAATCCAGCCGCTCATTTCATCTTGTTGTGTTTTTTTCCCTCTTGCCCAGTGTTGCTTCTCTTTCAAAAGTACTCCAAAAACACTTGATCGCTTCTATTTCCATGGAAAGAGACACCTCTCCCTGCTGGGATTAGCATGTTCCAACGAGTGAACGCCACTTGGACAAATCCATCCAATTTTCTCGTTCTAGAGATGACATTTAATTTCACATGTACAGCTTTATTCATGAGTATAGACTTTAGTGTGAGGGAGTCAATGTTGCCTACTCCCCACATGTCGAGTAGCACTAAGAGCCAGTATGGCTCCCCATACTATCGCTTGTAGGGTGCATGTTAATAAATCCACCCAGTGAGTCACAGCACAGCTCTAATTACAGTCTTTATCACTCTGTTTTTCAAATGACATAGTGTAGTGCGGAACACATGTTATATTAAAACGAGAATACTAAAGTGAGAAAGTAGATTTTTTTCAGAAACGTTGCTTTACTTGCAGCTACTGCTTTTACTGCTGAACCTTCCAAAAAGACAATATTATTTTTACAGGGCTGCTTTGATATCAATTACATGTATATTATGAGCTTTCAAGATTTGATGTAGTTTAAGGGTTTGAACCATCTGTCCATTCCAGTGAAGACCTGAGGCCCCTCATTTGTTCTCAGGTGGTTGTTGTAATTTGTCCAAAGTTTACTGCATACTTTTAAATATATTAGTGTCTGACTGGTTTAAAACAACACTTTCACATAATGGTATTTCCTTCAATTTATTCAGTAGCTTTCTCTCTGTAAATTTGTTTTTGTAAATTGTATTAACTCTGGATTTCTTTCATTGCATTTCATATTTTGGTACCTCTTTCTTTTTCTTTTATATTTCTGACCAACTTGGCATCTTATTGGATTTCAGCTTTATATGTCGGGGACAATCACGAACTCTCTCCCATCTTGAATCTCAAGAGCGACTGAGGTGTGAACAGCTCATCTCTGCCCAACTGCTCAGCGTTGGGCTAATTTAGCGCTGGTCATGACTGCTGTGTTGCGAATGGCCGAGGGTGGAGCAAAAAGACGGATGTTAGAGAGAAGGAGGAGACGTTATATCAATTCAAGCACATTTTTTAACAATCTCTCCTAAAAGGTATTAAGAGTGTTACAATCAGGCCTTAGCAAGAAAATCGACAAAAATAGTTGTGTATCAAAACCCTGGCTCTTTTGCCATCCCAACACGTCTGAGCGAAATTGCTGTGAATGTCAGATTGGTAGTTTCGAAAAGCGAGAGAAATTGCTGGACGCAGTCCCGGAGTTTGGTGTCTGAAGCTATCAGATCATCCCACAAGTATTTTTGGATGGCGTATAGGCCTACTGGCTACTTCAGGGTCATGGACCTAAACCCAGCATGCACTGGCTGCAAGTCCAGTTCACCAGTCTATCACACAGCCAACAATTTTATATCGAAAAACAAACTCCTAAATTAGAATTGACAATCTGTGTTTGAATTTAGGAAGATCAAAAAGGATAAGACAGACATGTAAGTTTCTACAATACTTTCTAAAGTTTAAAATTACAAATTATGCAGATTTCCTCTGCTCAAGCACATGATACAAATTCAATAGATTAAAAGTAATAAGAATAGGTATTTTTGCTAAGTAAGGTGATGAAAGGCCCTTGCTACAGCTAGTACTCTACCTTTTGACCAGTAGGGCCTTTGATATGGATAACACAACATACAACCACAATATTCAACTGAAATGCTAATCAATAATTCAAGCATGCAGGCAGCTATCCTCAGAATTGTAACTGTGTGTGTGTGGTGTGTGTATAGAAGAATGGAAATAGTAAAAGCAGAGGTATCTGGCTGCAGGTGATGATATTGCAGTCTAGATTGATGTCGTAGTTCTGTCTCTGCAAAGGAATCAATGACACGGCTGCTGGTACGAATCAAGCTCACAGCTGTCAGGAGAGGGAAGTGCAGCTTGGCGTAGACTTGAGACGGGTGGACGGATTGTTCACAACAAAATTAAAGAACAGCGGGATGGTGGGTATATTGGAAATGTTTATTTATGTGTGTGTGTGCGCGCGTTCTGGAGAAAGTAGAGAAAAGAAACAGGCACGGAGAGAAAAGCTTTTATGAGTTTCTGGGAGATGTGGGGGAGGAATGGGGCACGGTTGCAACACAACAAATCCCAGAGACATTTTAAATTTGTTCGCCATTCACTTTAGTGAAACACTGGGGTGAAGCGTTTCAATTTCCCATCATCTCACAAAAATAAAACAGGTCAGCCAGCTGGTATTGGAGTATGGCTCGTGTTTGATTTCCTCATCACAGCTTTCTCACTGTACATGATCCAGCACACTGGATTTCATCAACACCGATTCTTCACACTCAGACAGAAAGGCATCATCAGTATGACATATACATTTCAAATATCCGACGACTGTAGCTAACTCCAGTCGCACACACACACATCTCACATCTGCCCTCACCCGACCAGTCGCCTCAAAGTGGGCAGAGGTCTCTGTTAGCGACATCTTCAAACGAAGAAGGTCTCCGTTTTTATTCTGAGGACTGTGTCTCATTTGCCCCTGCATTAGTCCACATTTCACTAGCCCAATCAGCAAGGTACTTCAGAGGAAAATATGAAGGATGAATCACTGTGTGTGAGCTGCCTGGCAAAATTAGCACAATGCTGACATGTCTTGGCTTGCTAGAGGAGGGGAGGGGGGCTAATGAAGAAAATGAGACTGTCAAATTTTGATCTTTTGCTTCGCTCTGTGAAATATTCTGACTAGACTTTTAAACGGCATTGTTAAGCTCAGCCCCTGTCGCCATCAGAACAATAATTATACCTTGATATTTCAATCTCATGGACGGAGGCTAAACAAGCTGAGGGTCAGATCTATGACTGCAGTCGATGTCTGAAAGTGAGCGCCTTCCTGTGACACCAGAGTATTAGCTCAGCCAGGGTTTTAGTTATCATTCAGTGAGATTGGATCAGAAACCTCCTCACATCTAAGATATTAGTGTGGCTTTAAAGAAAGGAAACCACCGTTACATGCATCAGTGTTGGCCCTAGAATTAAAATAGCCTTGTTTGCTCTTGTGCGTCGTCAGCTCATACATTGATCTAAGCAGGTGCCGAGATAATGTTGAATGCAAACAAAGTCAAACAGCCACTACCATGTTTGGAGCATGAGTTTTAAATACTTCTGGGCAATGGCTCCTGCTTAAATATAGCTGTGATTCACCGACATGATGCATAGAATGTGTTCTACTCCCGGGCTAGATCAAAGTGAATACAAATACTGGAATAAAATGGGGGGGAATCACTGGTTCAAGACTGCAAAATAATGTGCCAAATGTCTCTGTGGTACCTATGTCTCAGAGGAGGGGGCTCCACCAGGCAGATGCCGCAGGAGAAGCTGCTAAATCATCACTTATTACAAATGTAGATAAAATGGGAAAACAATGGAGGCCGTGATGAAAGACAGGTGGAGTCAATTAGTGGAAGTCAGGCATTTCTTCTAGGCTCAATTAAAGGATACTTAAAGTGGAATTAGAAAAGTTTTTCCCTTAACTTGTCATTATGAAGTAAATGTTGACTGCACACTGTAATGGTTTTTAGAATAATGGCGACATCGACACTAAGAGTGGTTGCCTGGCAGCCTCATTTTCACTATGCAATTCTGTCCACCACCTGTGACAATATCTCACAGAGAAATTAAGGGCCTATTTAGCGGACAAAAGATGTGCATCTGCCAATATGAAGGAGGATAACACTCTTTCTGGCCCACGTAGCTATCGGTAGATTGTAACTGTGAACCTCGGGTAAGCTTTTACTTGATGGATAGAGATGCACAACCTGTTGGATATTTGTTCTGGGATTTGTCCCTGCAATCGCCTGTGGAGAGAGCCCCCGGACTCGAGGTGGACAAAACTGATATTCAGTGGATATTACTACCACTAGATCGGTGAATAACAGAACCCACCCACTTAATAATACAATCAGGTTGTTATAATAACGTTGAGAATTTATCATCGTGCCCTACAGCACCATAATTAAGAACAGTCTTCTGCTAGCTGTTATTTAATCTAATCACTGTGTATATCTATAAAAATTGTTTAAAGGAAAAAAACAGATGAGAGCTGTGGTTCAGGTCTGATTGTAAAACTGTAATTTCTGAAAACAGTGATCAGATGAATCAGAGGGGAAAGTCCGACAGGAAGGGTAGACATGGGAGTGATATCTGCTAAAGGTAACAATCACTTTATGCTGACTAAGACCGAAAAGTTTTGGGATGAGCAAGAGATGAGCCGACGTGCATCATAATGTGAATTCTGTGGGGAGGAAGACTAATCATAGCTTCAACTTGTGGTCTAGCCTCCTCTGAAGTGCAGTGCATTATATTAAATGATACAAGCATTAAGTTTGAGTGAAGGACACTCAACTTTCTGGTGGTACTTGCAAAATATTATACTGCTTTTGGGGATCGGGGGGGGGGGGTTCGGCCATTAGCATTATACTTTGTTAGCATGCAAATCACACAGGCATAGTGAGAATATTAAAAACATGCAGTCTCAACACCATTCAGCGGTGGGTGGCAGTTTTCAGGTTATTGCCATACCTGTGTGTTAAGATCCCGGGCAATCTAAGACATTTTCCCTTGTGCCTCCTGCTTGTGTTTTGTTATGTCATGTGTTTCCCCCTGTTTATTTATGTTGTCATGTGCTTGTATTTATGTTGTCAGACCATGTGTGTCCTGTTATTGTCCGGAGACTCCGCCCACTGCTGCTTCCCGCTCTTTTTCTCCCTCACCTGTTCCCTATCGTCACCCTGAGTGTTTGCCTGATTGTTCACCTGTGTCTTGTCTTTGTTCACCCTGCTATTTAAGCCCAGTCATTCTGTTGTCCCCTGTCGGATTGTCATCGTTTGCATGTGAGAAGGTTCTGCAGTATTTTGAGCCCTGTTTTACCTAGTAAGGTAGTAAACTCTGATTTTTTGATCCTCTGTGATTTTTGCCTTTTGGAATTCTGTTTTTTGAATTGGACTTTCTGTTTTTTGCTCTTATGTTTTTGCCCTTTTGGATCCTTGTTTTTTCCCTGTTTTTGGAAATAAATAAGTTTTTGCATCATTGATCTGCAATTGAGTCCTTAACCTGAGAAAGCCTAACACTGTGGCAGTTTGGTCCATTTGGCACTCGATGTGTTCGAGAGGCCAGACGTTTACCACACGTTGTCAATGTAATTTTAACGTGTTAGCCCGTCATGTGAACATGTCAGAGTCAGTGCTTCTAAAGTAACATGATGCACAATACTATCCTGTGTAATGTCCTTATCTGAGAATACCTAATAATGATCAATGTTGATGCATAATGTTGGATTACAATTTCTTATTTAAGGACCTATTTGGGTTTTTCGTGTTGAGCTAATGCTAATAGAATAATAATAATCATGGTTGTTTTTAGAAAATACAAAGCATTCAAATGAAATTGCAAAAGCTGCAAAGCCCTTCTACAAAGGTCACACAATCTTTGTCAAATGAAAGAGCTTTAAAATATTGAACACAAACATGTGTTTACAAGCACATATTACAAAAATATCTACATAAAGCACATTTAGTTTCAATAGAAAAAACTGCAGCAAGCATTTACACCTGAAGATCTACACTATAATTGTGTCAGATCCACAGCTGGTTTTCTCAATTCACCATCAAGGGGGATATCGACATCAGGCAGCACATGAAAGACTCCATGTTTATAACCTTTGCAATTAGGCGACACTTGTGATTGTTTTAGGTTCCTACACTCGAGCAAGTTGCGACAGAACGGTGCTTTCCTCAGTCAAATGCTAATCCTCAGCTCAGAGGGTATGGAGGCACAGCGTAGAAATGCAATCTGGTAATAGAAAATGAAGTCTTTGATATCGATCCCCATGGGCGGCATCAGCTTGAATTCTGCAATGGGGTTGTTAGAATCCGAACAGAAGGCTCCTACTGCAGGGTCAGAGCTACGCAGGGAAAACGACACATGCGGAATACATTTGAAAAACACTGTGCTTTGATATTCAGATCAGCCAGTGCTCTGTTAGGAAGAGGCTTTGTGTTATCATCCAAGGGAGACCAACTATAAAAATGCATGTTGACATCAGAGCTGCATATAGCAGCTGCTCCGATGTCACATAATGATGGTGGAGTAACATGTCTTTCCAATGACATGTATGAAGAAAGACGTTTGTGAAATAAAAGTGAAACAAGGCAAGTTTCAAACATGTCTTTTTATGTGACTGTGGCACCTTTTTGGCAACATTTCCACAATAAAGGGATTAATGAGCTTGGATCACGGAGAAAAACACATAATGATATCCTTTCAGTGCCTTGAATGAGGAACCTTACTTAGCAATCAATTGATTAAACAAGATAAAACACTCTGGATTCAACCTTTAATTATATCACTTCCTGTCCCATCTCAAGATTTAATCATTGTACAAAATTAATTTCTCTAAAGAAGCAAGAACATTGTTACCTAAGGTTATATGGGTTCAGCCCTCTGTCTCATTACCGGATAAAACTCTAGCGGTTTTAATTATTAATAATTAACCTTATGAAATATGATTCATGCAATCATTCCTCTGTCTTTTCCTTCATCTTTATCATTAACATATCTCTTCATTTTATTATATTTGTTGCCTTCGCTTATCCTCTAGTATTAAATACGGTTTTTTACATCCTACAGCAGTAAACCATGTGACCCCCAGCACTTAATCTAATAATCAAATACAAGTTCTGGACATGAAGCATTGTGTCCGACACAGCTACATAATCTGATCTGTGTTATATTAAGCTGAGAGGTGTCCTGCCTCAGTGATGGCTCTGTCCAGTCCAGAAATGTCAGCTCATATCAGCGCATATCAGTCACACCAGGCCCAACCTCATGTTGCCTCTCTAATTTCCATAGTCCGACCCAACTGCCCTCCACTTGATAGGCTGATCGTGGAGATGTTCTCGCCTCTTCTTAGAATCTCATTAGAATCCCCTTAGGCCACGCGATCCCTCGGCCGCCATCAGTGACGAGTCCGTGTCATCTGCGTCAGAAGCAAAGACTGAGGATTTGACTGACAGGTCCTTTCATATACACACATCTGAAATGTGCACTTCAGGGCATGCATGTGCACAGGACAGAACACATGCTCGTAAAATCAAACGGGGAATTCACTTGACTGCGTACATTTCTGCATTCAAGTGACCACTTCCCTGCATGTACACACACACACACACACACACACACATGTATGTACACGCTCTCAGAATCGTCTCTCCCCACACGTGGACTTTCACGTGTGCCGAATCTTTTAAGCGAAGTGATCAGGCCTCCAGGGCTCATCAGATGGCTTAGTGCCTCTTCATACACCCTCGGCTGCTGCGGCCGGCCCGGGCTTGTGATTGCCTTGACAGCTCCATTAAAAAAGAGAAGGTGATTACATTCTGTTCCCTTCCCATAGCATGCATGACTAACCAGGCTCAGCAGTTGGTGGGAGGAACCCACTCCAGCACCCTTCCATTGAGTTTATGTCACTTTCAATACAAAGCTCTCATGTTAGGATGGCTCTACCTCTCACCACTGTCCTATGAACTGAGGCCATTAATGAAGGGATTCGTGTTAACATGCACAGAGAGGAACCGGGTTAGTTTGAGAAACTAAACAAAACAATTCGATGCATTCGAATGCTTATAGTCGGTATCTGAACATAACATTCTGCAATATTTTAGTTGAACTTATTAATGTACATTGCTTCTAATGCATAGTAACACTGATTGTTCTGTGATCTTTGTTTTAAACAGCAGTGCTAGAGCTAACCAGCCTTATACGTTGCTAGGGCTGGGCAATTAACCCAGATTTTAAAACCAACATTTATAACTTGACAACTTAAAATAACGATTGTGTGTTGTGTGTTGTTGTTCCCAGTTTCCATGTACTCTATTGATCACCAGCTGATGAGGATGTTCACTTTTTTTCCCAGGGACTTGTAGCCTTACTTTGAGTCCTTTTTAACGAGTCATGCCCCGCTGCAGACCCTTCTACGTGTTTATGTTGCAGCAATATAAGCTGACATTCACAACCATTCACTCTTAAGGTCAATTCAGAGTTTTTCAATTAACTTAACAATCTGCATGTCTTTGTACTGTGGGAGGAAGCCGGATACACAGAGAGAACCCATGCAAACCAGAATGGGAACCAGGCACCTATGAAAATTGTGCCATCCATATAGTATATTATATCCTCTTTATTTACTCTTCATTATAACATGATTGCATCTTCTCAACAATAAAAATTCTATATTGTTTACACAATATAAGTCCATCGTGGAAGAAGCCTTTGAGTAAGTAAAATGTTTGAGTGTGTGAGGAAGAGAACTGGGAGCAGTTGCTGTGATAATATAAAAAATCAGGGGAACAGAACGTATTATATAAACAGAAATATGAATCAAATTCTTTACTCATTATAACTGCCAACATGATCAGCTGCAGCATCCAGTTCAGCACAGCTGGTAGAAACACAAGAACTTCAAATGTGTTTGAACTGTATAAATAACACCCATAACATAATCTGTAAGACTTATTTTAGTTTCAGTTACACTTTTTAATTTTACTTTTAATCAAATTTCAATATACTGTAAGTTTCTTTTTCATAGAAACTGATTCATATACTGTAGTTGTCCACTTGTCAGAAAACTGAAAAACAAGGTTAAGAACATGTCACACCCAAGAAGTCATTTTAGACATAAAGCTTGTTCTGGGCTTCAATGCCCCTAACCCTGACTGAGTGCAGGTTTCTCAATAACATGTATATGCATTCAGGTTATTGGCTGAAACTCTCTCTCCCTCATGAGTACCCAATTATTTTACAGGACAGTTTGGAAAATGTGAAAGTTCATAAAAGTACAAGTCAATAAGTGAATATGACAGGCTGTGTGGTAAATGTGAAATAAACTGGAAAGTAAAAAACAATTTTATTTACAGACTCACTTTGAATGGAGAGCGCTGGCTCCATTGGTGGACTTGCAAAAACCCTGTACACAAGGGGAATTATTAATATAACATCAAAATTGATCCAGCCGACCGAGTTCAACTGCTATATTTGAGGCAAATTGGTTCGGAGGGCTATTTATTCTAATCTGAGTGGTGAATGCGCAGTGTCAACATCAGGATTAATCCCAAACAAGACGGATGGAAATCTCCTTAGCTCTCCTGAAATGCAAAGCGCCCAGTCTAAGCACTGTCACTGTAAGGCATCTACCTTATATATAGTGTCTCTGATGCTGAATGTGAAATGGTGCTGTTAATTTGCTTGGCGGAGTCTCTCAGGGACCTTTTCCTTGTAAACACCAGAGACATCTAATGATACACTTTCCATTGACAATTTAATGTTACCTCCACGACAGACAGGACGTTTCTGACCTTCATGTCTTCCCATCGTTGTCTCCTATCTGGAACAATGGGATGCATGAATGTGCATGAATAGCTGGCGGGGGGTGTGTGCGTGGCACTTTTCTCTGGTGCTTGGAAGTGAATAGATGCAGTATCTTTGTGCGCAGTGACAGAGCGGTGTACACGGCGGGGTGGGCAGTCACTAAGCATTATGCAGGACATCAAAAACAGTTCAAAGCAGCTAAGTGTGGTTGTCTTTCCATCACCAAGGTCAGAAATACTTAATATTCAGAAAGTGCGGCAAAGCACAAAGTGGCTGCGTATACATTAAATGAGTGTTGTGTGGAGGGGGGATAGGGACATAAAGAAAATGTGGAAGATAAAGAAAAAACCTTTGAGATTCTTTGCAAAGGACGAAGCATCATATGTGAAGCTGGTGACTGTAGTTTAGAGGCATTCGAAACAGTGAGATCTGGGAAAAGCCTACTTACAATGGACATCATGTATGCACCAAGTTGCAGTAAAGCTTGTAGGTGAAATAGTCAAAGGTATTTTTGGTTTATTATTGTGAACTTTTTTAATATTCAAATAGATGTGATAGATTTCTTACCTATAATTTAATATTTAATGTTATCTTTCTTATTTTTTGTTTTGTTCCATGTTGTTTTATTCCAATGTATTTTGTAAAGCACTCCCTGACCTTGTCTAGAAACGTGCTACATGAATTCGTTTTTTGTACCTTTTGTATCAGAGTCTCTTTAGCTTTCAGTAAACACCTGAATCGTTCATCCCCTCCTCACGTTCTCTGTATATTTACCCAAATATTTTGAAATAAGTGTGCGCTCTTTTTCTCACCACATGGTAGCGCTGTCACTGCCATATGGGTATGTGATGTATGGGAAGCTTCTGTTTGTCGCTCCTATAGTTTTTGAGATTAGTTTTCACAAGATTTTGTCATGTTTTCCTCTCTCTCCTCATAAAAAATACCCAAAAACATATTGAAGAAAATTTTTTTTTATAATGCTGTGATCGCTGGCTTTGTATCTTCACTAAATGATTAGATGACTAATTCAAACCATTGTGATTGATTCATTTACTGATCAAATAATCACATTTCTGATCTGGCTTTTCTAACGCCGTTAATATTTTTATACACGCTGTTAAATCAGATGGAGGTGACATCTCGTATAAAAGCCAAAGTGAAATGGTGCATTTTTTAATAATACAGCTTTACGATAATATAGATACTGATTTCCCAGTTAACAGAACTGATGAATGGACTATTATCCATTAAAATATAGATATGAGTTTTTGGTGCACTTTGGAGCTGCCCTTACATCGTCCATGGAATAACTGTCTATAACTCAAACCTTTTGGAGGCAATTACACGGCTGCTCTAATCTCATCAGTCAGGGAGACGGTCAGAAAGACATCTGCTGGAGTGTTTAATTCTTATCTCGTGTGCTCGCTCCCTTTTCCGCTCTCTCTCTCTCTCTCTATCTCTCTCTCTCTCGTCCCCTCTCCTCCATCTTCCTCAGGTTGGCCGGCTGGCGCGTGTAGAGACAGCGAGCTCCTGGCTCCGTCCCACCCTGGCTCTCCCTCTCATAGCACACTTCTTGTTTTGACATTAGTCCGTCCTTCTGTCTTTGCTCTCCACTTCGCACAAACACCAGCAGTCGGTCAATTTAAGTCATCAGCTCCGTGACTGCAACACGACAAGCGGCAAAAACAAGTGAGTTCGATGTAAATCCACATAAAATCAATACTGGCTCATCTCCATATTGAAAGCTCTGGCTGCTGCTGTACAGCGTTTGTCCTCTCTCTGTTCCCCACTGGACTAAACAATTAAACCTATTAATATCACCAGAGGAGATGCAAACATTAGGAAGCCATGCACTTGCTGCGAATGCAGGTGTGGCCCAGAACCGCAGATCCTCAAATACCAACAAATCGAGCTACAATCCACTTTCAGCTTCACCTCTGTGTACTGAGCAGGATTTGTTTCCGTGCCTGTTTTCTCCGTCCGAATGACAGTTCCTTGGCAGCCCACTGTCCGGCCTCTGTGTCTGTCAGCCATGTTTATTTTGGGTGACAGATGCAATCTACCGCAGTATCAGCTGACGGGTCAATCTATATCTCATTAGTCTTTCCCAACAATACCCTCTTGGCTGAGATTCACGCGCTAGGGTGATGAATTCTGTCCGAGTGATATCATGTGAGGTAATAGAGCTTGACTACGATATAGCAGCAAAAATAGCAAACCTTTTTTTTTTTTGCCTCGAATTCAAAAACTTATATATATTTAAGTCGATTTCCCACTCTTATGAATTTACTCTTCATTTTCATCTCATCCTTTACCCCAACAATCCCTCCTGCCCCACACCCCGCGTTTGCTATTATTCGCTCTTTTCCAGGGCAGCGCTACGGCAGGCTTTGCTCGTTTGATTTACTTTCTATTAGGGGATTAAAAATCAATTATGCAGGAAGCCATGCGTAGGCGTGATTATAGCTGCACATGACGGCGCCATTCATCACAGGACCACTCATCTCTGCAGCCGTTAGTTACACAGCACACACCAGGACAGCCTTCTTGTACCGTGAACTCTGCCCTCATCTTTTGCACATTACAAATGCAAGTCGCTCCAACGTATATTGGAAGATGAACGACTTCGGCCACTTCTGCAGTTTACAAAGTCCCCTGTGTACCATGGCCACAAAAAACAGGGAAGCCAAAAAACACTATGTATTTTAATATCCATTGTACAATCCATGAAACAGACTAATTTATGATGGGCATTCATGAACAACCATTATAGATGAATGAAGCCAATTATGACAATTACAAACTCATTTACCGCCAATAGAGAAACAAAATAACACATTTCACAAGGCCCCAAAATGGTAATAAAAAGCCTTCAATGATCATTTTTGATTGATTGATTAGTGATTCTGAGCGCACACTAGATGCAGATAAAGGACAGACGGATAGAACTTAACTCAAACTCCTGTTAAATCTCTATGATCCATATTTTTACACGACTATAATACAACGTGCTGGATGTCTTTGAACTTTGCTCTGTTCATTTCAGTATCTTCCTGGACTGGATAGATAACATTGATGCCTCTCAAAGAGGTTGGGATGTTTCCGGCCCCTGGTAAAGCTTGCTGTTGTGTACTGGAGAGAAAACGTCAGTGTGCTGGGGACATAAACAACACCAACACGCTGGTGATAACGTCTGTCTTTGTTGCGGGGGCGAGTCTGAAGACTCTGGAGGCCTGAGCAACACTAAACTTAACTCCATCATAGACAACACCCTCTCGTCCTGCTGCTTCTCTCATGCACGGACAACTGCTGCCAAGCATGGTCTGCCTCGTCTCTGGGTGCAACGCAAGCACAAAACTTTTTCGGCTACAGCCAATATCAAACTTCTTGCTGTTCAAATGGATCTTGCCACAGTGAGTTAGGCGAGATCCAGCAATACGTCTCTAAGTCCTGCTCTGTGATCTCTACAGTGTTCTATACAGGCTGAGATATTTGCTAGGCTGGATGTATCTCAGAACATCCCATGAAAACAATGTAATGAATATCAAATTTTAACCTAAAAGTCTATATATATTTTTTAATTGTCTCTTATCTTAATTTATTTGGTCAATGCATATGCACAAGCTTTGCCTGGGCTTAAATTGAGCTTAATGTGCATTTACATAGCGTAATTTATTCATGATTGTGTTTGCGTTATGCAACCGCTAGTAATACTACTACTAATGCTGTCGCACCTACATATAGTACAACTGTACATCCCCCTTTAATGAGGTACTAAATTATCAACATAATACATGCCATCGGAAAAAATCCTTGTAGGGTGAGTGATCATAGTAAATATTTAAAACTAGAACATCAAGACTTTCGTCGTGTTTTGTTGAGTTTTCTTAATGTTTGCCCACTTAACATATTGGACTTAAATACAGATATAAATTAACATTTATTTAAGTCGGTGGCACTTAAGTCAAGAAGTCGATATGGAGAAAAAAACCTCTGCTCTTTTAGGGAGCTCTGGAGATTCCGCGGGGTGAAGCCCCAACCTTTATAAATACATTAAATCTCAGCTCCAACAACAATATCAAGTTTAAAATGAGGGCGTCAAGTGGTAGAGAAGAAACCGTGACTGGGCAAAATGGCTGCATGGTGCCACAGCATTGTTGTGTCTGGATGTCACCGTCCAGCTGGTTGTCAAAACAGCCGATGGATGAGCCACTGATTGTGAAGCATGAATGAAGCAGCAGATGCCAGTTAATTCAAGTGTGGTTTAGACTGTTACAGACAATATTTGCCGTATCAAATCATCTGAAATTACTCACAAACAAACCTTTAAAACTTCAGTCTGCGTCGTTGTATATTTGCCGAAGACGCGTCTGTTTTTTCTCAGAGTCACTGGCCAAGAATTACCCGTCGATAACAATCCCACATACACACATTGTCCACAGTTTCTTATGTGACGCACGTGCGCAAACACATACACATGCACACCTGCAATCACCAACCTTTTCATGCCTGCCAGAGTCCAGACTTCTGGAGAATAGCACGTCTGTTTACTCTGAAAGGTTCAAAGATAATTTACCTGGATTAGAGGAGCCATCTGTGCCTGCCATCCCAGATTGCTTTGGGGGTGTCTCAATAAATACTGAGCAGGCTGCGTGGCAGGCAGTGCAGTGGGAAGGTGGGGAGAGGTTTTCTCTAAAGCAGGACTTAATGCCCCTTTTTACATCAGTTACCAGTTGGCACTGTGGTGACTCTCCATGACCTCTCTTCATCACTGTTCTCCTCAAACTAGGTCTGTGTTTGGCCCTCAGCACAAAGCCAATGGCAGAAGACGTAGTGCATACAAATACGCCAGCGTTGTGTATTGAGAGATCTTTTTTTTGTTGTTTTCTCTTCACAACCAAACATGGAGCAAAGTCAAAGTAGCGGAGCATTTATTTGCTTTCCAATGTTTTTCTCCAGCACATTGAAATTCAAATGAAACAATAACTGGGAGGTTAAAGTGCTGACTTACAGCTTTGACTCAGGTCGAGGAGGTTCACGTCCATATTATTTTCACAGTCGGGGAGCTATGTGAAAAAAAAAAAACAGTCTCCAATCTTCTTCACAGTTCATCGAATATCAATGGAAACACTGTCAAATTACAGCTAAAGGTCAGCACTTTAACATTAGAGTTTTCTTTTTTCTTTTATTCCAAACCCACTGTGGAGGATACACAACCAAAACAACAGCGAAATGTGTCAACCCGCTGATTCTTTGTTTACGATTATGATTTGTTCTTTGAGATTAATCAAGTGTGGGACCAAATCTTCCCCTGTATGGACAGGATTGTCAAACTAATGGAATGAGGCTGCCATGCACACCGGAGTCCGAAGAGCCCACAGGAAAGGTTTTGGCGTCAGGATTACTCTGACCTGTTGTTAGTTCCGTTTAGAGCCAGCCAGCAAACTCCGTAAATCTGCCACTTCGCATTCACCTGCTCATCTGGAGAGGTGAGGGTGATCGCTGAGCTATTCCGTAGACATCATAACACCACATTATAACCTTTAATGTAAAACCTTTGTGCAACGGCTTATTTGAAGTAAGCAGAAGATGCAGCCAGTGGGAAAGTGGCTATCTTGTAAAAGCTTAAAACCTGCCTAAGGTGAAGGTATTGATTTTTAAAAAGGCTGCATCTAGTGGTGTCTTGAAACATGCTGAGATGCAGAAACATCTCCCATCTCTTTCTCTCAGACTCACAACCGAATATGGGGCATATTTCCCTCTTTGGCAACCCCCCTTACACCCACTCAACAACACACACACACACATCCACACAGCCACCCCCACATGTTTCAGAGAGAGCTATTCAGATGCCAAGTTAGTTGCACAGTCATTAGATTCCGTGTTGGAATATGAGGAAGTTATCACTAAATTATGGGAGAAGGCTGCAGATGCCCGGGGTTACACCCAAGGCTGGAGCTGATAGAGGTCCAACGGAAACATCAAGTGTAATACAAGTGGTCAAACATCATTACACTGTCAACGCAATTCAGAAGTAGATGCTCGCCCCATATTCGGTTTGGTCTCATTCGATCGCCTTTCCTGTAAGTGAACCTGGAGACTAGAGGTGGCAACTGAGTAAAAACATCCAGGAAATAAATAGTCCCTGCTGTCATCGCTGTGATTAGAGCGAGGAAGTCCGGACCTGAGCGGCCGTATCAGGATTATACTCTGACTGCTGCAAACATAAGAATGAAACAGAGTTCGTTTTGAGAAGTGACAAATGTATAGACCGAATATGAAGATTGACGACGTGACAGCTTCGCAAAAGTTAAGTCAAAGCATCTCAATCGCCCCCTGTGGGCTGGCTCCTGCATAGTTCCTAAGGAGACAGATTTATTTCAAATACTGTGTAGTTAAAGCTTGGTTTAATTAGCTGTATAATGCTATGGAAATGGGGTGAAAAGTGGATTTGGTCAAGCACTCTTATTAGATACCATGGCTCATCCATCCTCTAATTGCTACTGTGCAGATAGTTCAGAATAACAGTACGTCTTTGGCACAAGATGGCAGCGTTCGCATCTTGGATATTTTACCTTCATTTTTGGATTGTTGGAGGAAGTTGTGATTGCTTATTCATTTTTATATGGACGAAACTTCAATCTTAAATGCAAGTACATACCGTACATACGTGTCGACCTTGGACACACTGCCTGCACACTCCATGGCTAAAAAAGTTATGACTCAGCATGTCTGGTTGATTGTAAAGAAAGCAGCTCATGCATCTGTGCCACTGATAAACCTGGATTCACAGGGGGGGGGCAGGAGATCTGTATTTTGCTGATGCTGCTTATTTCCAAAGATGCACACGTCTCTTTGTGCTACACACTCAAAGCGGTGCAGGTACTCAAACTTTTTATCTCTATAAACAGATTCTGCAGGTGACTGTGGAATCTGAAGGCGGGGATCGAGATTATGGGGCCAGGAGTTTTCTGGTTTCTAGTTTCTAGATTAAAGAGTCCATGTGGAGAGCAAATGAAGCAGAACACATTGATTGAAATGCATTGTCTGTCGTTTTTTTTATTTTTATTATTTGCATTCATAAGACGATAGATGTTAGAGATTAGCCAAAATATCACCTGGACCTCAAATACCTTAAGAGTGTCACCATTTGTGTTTTTTTGGGGAGAATTGTTCAACTTGTGTTATAAAAGAAGCTAGTTTGATGGCGGATGGAAGATGATGTCTTGGCCTAGATATACCCTGTCTACACCGCAAGCACCAAAATATCATCCGTTGTCCCCGAAGGCAAACTTGTGGTCAGATGAAAGCCGATGGGCTGCGAGATAACCAGACTCTCAATATGCGACAGATCCCACACACAAACAAAACAGCTTTGGTTGTTCCCTCTCTCTGCGTAAAGGCTAAGTGAAATCAATATTGCTGTAATGGGGAACACAGAATAAAAGTTAGACTTCCTCCCTGCTGCCATCAGTTAAGAGAAGAAAGCGATGTCATTAGGCTGTGTGAGCACTTAACAGACTAATATCCTGTTGTGACATTACACTCTGCTACTACAGGATATGATTTTCACTCAGCGGTCCTGGGTCTAGTACAAAGCCATTATGCTGTGCTAATGTTTCTCAAATAGTCTCCTTTTGGTTTCGTACCAAAAGGAGTTAAGAACGGGAACGTTGCAGCTGCTGCGCTCGAGTGTGATGATGAAATTCACTTTATTCTACATCAAACGCCTTGAAACGTTCTTTCTTTTCTTTTTCTTTTTTTTACATCAGAGCCGAGCTTGAAGAACGCTATTGTCAGGCCTTGCTGTCAGGGAGGTGCTGAAAGATTTGAATGATTCATGAATCGATTTGCCTCGTGTGAATGTGAGCGCTTATAGGAATGAAACGTTTCTCTCCAAAGTGAGGCTGGGGGGGGGTAGCTGCTGCTGCTGCTTTTGTTCAGCACTCGTCTGATGCTGATTCCGTGGCTGAGAGGCTGTAGTTTCACCTCTCACATCGCCACACAGATGCCATTACCTGAAGCATTTAGAGAGAGGGGGGGATGAGGTCAGGTGCAGTCTGGCTTCAGTGGGGACACACATCTCTCTCTGTTCCTGTCCCAAACACAGATTTCTCAGTATCTTCATGGTTGCAGGCTCCTCTGACGTGTTTTCATCATCACACTAAACACTTATCGAATCCTGAGAACTGGAAAACTGTGACCCCTTTGGGACTCGCATTACTGAACAGACACATGCACAGGATGTAGTTTCTCAGTTACTCTCTCTCTTTCTCTCTCTCTCTCTCTCTCTCTCTCGCTCTCTCTCTCTCTCTCACACAAATTCTGACAGCTCAAGCATATAGTGAGAGGGAAGAGGATAGATTACACATTTCCCGAGAAGAGGCAGCCAACGTTATTTGTTATAATTCAGCTCTAATTTCAATATTTTTCCGAGCCTCTCAGAGATGTATATGTGCTGTCTGAAAGAGCATCCATCTTGACCGAGCCCTGGCCGGCCTCAACTGTGCCGGTGTCACATGATCGATGTTTTCCCTGGCCTCCCGACTTATTCGGGGGTCACATGGGCCTCTGTCAAGCCTGGTTAATTTTGCACTCTCAGCTTGGCTGCTATTAGCATATGAATATCCTCATAGCCATACATATTCTACAGCCATGCAAATGGATTTCAAAAAGTGGTCTTTTTTTAAGGGGGGAATCTGAAAAGACCGGAGAGGGTGAGGAGGAGGAAGGAGTGGATGGGGGCTTGGCAGGATGTTTTCACAGCTGTCATGGTGATGAATTGGGCTCCTATGATTAATCTGTATTTAAATGTAACACTACCATCGCCAGCCGGATACACCCAGGCCATTTTCAGTGGGACGTGTCCATCCAGCAGCAAAACGTGTTGATTAGACTGAACAACACTGAAAGAAGCGAATCCAACATTCACTGCTTTATCAGCTCCTTTTGACGAGAGACACGAGGAGCTGTCAAAAAAATCAAAATCTGTAATCTTTACGAAATTTCAATTTTCAAAAGAGTCCATCAAGATGTGTGAAGTCTAGCTCTGGTGAACCTTGGCTTCATAATCCCGGCGCTGTATTGAAATGGAGAGCTGCTGAATGGGCGGCTATAAAAGTTTCTTCATCCATTGACTCTGTGAGGACAAACTCTCCTCCCCTCTCCATTGTGTGTCTACATGCCGGCTTTTAGGAGCCAACATAGCGTTTAAGTGAGAGTTGGGCTCCCACCCCTGCCATTTATTTCCCACACGACCTTGCCCAGATGCAAACGGCGGCCGCGCCGAACAGCTGCCCACTGAGGGCGAAGGATTTATGTGGGTCAAATCAAAGCTCTAAAACTCCAACAGCTGACCCGGGCGGCGAGGAGAAATAAAAATCACAATGTGCATATTATTGCTCTTCTGAGGCGCTCGTCCTCCCGCGTCCAGCTCACTCCGGCTTCAGCTGTCATTAGTGTTCATAATAAAAGCTTTCCCATATGCTTCTGTCCACAGTTGTTATGATTGGGACATAACATGTTATGACTGCACATTTCCAAACAGTGTTACAGGTCAAGTGAGGGACATCCTTGGTAAAGAGTGCTAAAGGGAACAAGTTCCCAGTGAGCCACAGAGCTGTGGTCACACATGCTGACAGGAATCAAACATGATCTGATATTAAGTGTGCTTGGCAGGCTGAAGTGACAGAAAGCGTATGCTCACTCTGCTTTCCCTCTTTTTTTTTTATCAGGTTAGAGGAAAAGAAACGTAAAGCAGTTATAACACAAGGGCGTAGTCCTCAAAGTCCTGCCTGCCACAGTGCCGCACATCCTAAAGGAATGCTTTCACATTTGTGAAATGTGCTTATTTTCTTTCATACTAACAGATAGATGAGATGATTGATCCCAGTCTCACATCTGCCCTGGGACTTCAGATCGCATCTGGTAAGGATTACTTTCTGAAAAAGACTTAAAGGGGTGAACAGTATGGTTCTATCCAAAGGCTGGGCAGCATGGTGGTACTGTGGTGCACTGTGGCCTCATTGCAAGAAGGTTCTTGGTTCGAATCCAGGTTCTTCTCTGGGTCTCTCGGAGTCCACAGTCTCTTTAAACAGATTCTGCATGTGGATATGCAGAATCTGAATGCAAGGTACAATGCTTTGGTTGCCTGCAGGTGAACAGTTGATGTGGAGAGCAAAAGGAAAAGAGGTGGAACACATTGACAGAAATGAATCGGCTATTGGTTAATTCATTCAAATGCACATGATAGCTCTTAGTAGAGATCAGCCAAAATATCTTCAAGACCCCAAAAATCTAAAAATATGAATCCCTGAGCTTTGTGGGGAGACACTTTTGATTTGTGTGATGAAATCAACTCGTCGAACGTGTCTTGGCTCAGCTATCTGCTTTACACCAGAGGCCCCCAAATATTGGCATTTGAACCGAAGATGTATTCGTTGTCAGGCGATAGCTGATGGGCTCAGAGATTTGTAAACAGGAGACTCTGCGTTGACCCTAGGTGAATGACCCACCTCTGGTTCAATGTCAACTGGGATTGGCTACGGTATCGATAATGGATGCCCAAAGATAACAACATCCACCAAACGGCACTTCTGAAACTCACTAATTAAAACATTTTATTTTCCTTGTTTAATCTGTACAAACCTTAAAAAAACTAGAGCTATGGTTTCATCTTGGCCATGTCAGCAAATCATATTTTTAATCTTCAAAGAATATTGAACCAAACAAATTAAGTTTTCCTTCAAGGCAGTATCCTACTAACAACTGCCAGTGCCATAAACATGTCCCTTCAACAGCGATATACAGTAACGTCTCTACTCTGGTGCCAAACTAATCCACAGGCTGTTTTTATTGGCATTGTTTATTTTCGCTCTGGATGTTCTTCTGACAATTTTCTTATTCCCAAACGCCATGAAAACCATCTGCTCCGGAGAGATCCTGAACTGCTGTGGCATTCTTTTTCTATCACCCCAGGGATATTTTAATGTCGAAGAAATCGTTACTGTTTACTGTATTCGTGAAATGAGACGGTCAGAACCAGCTTTGAATTTATGCCCATGAATTTATTGTAAGATTTAATTTAAAGAGCCATGTAAAGGTGCCTGATTGAAGGGTCCGTGGAGATGGTCTTAGTTCCTCTTGGCTGAGCTGATCGGAAAGAGGGAGATAAGAACGCCAGGGCTGACTTTGATTAATGGGTTGGTGTGGCCACCCGTCTCATGCAAACCAGCAGACACCGTGTAAATTATGCCTAAAATAAAAAGCTGTCTGAAAGCACTTTGTGCATTTCTGCCTGAGGCCATGTGTTTTACTGTGTATTCATGACATCAGAACAGAGAGAGTGGAAATAATTTGACAAATATATGGCAGGTGGAGTTTTATTTTTTTTAAAGCAGGAGTGGATAGGATGGGACACATTTTGATAGTGAAGCCAAAGAGGTCATACAATGTGTCATAGAAAGAAAAAAAAAAAGAAGCTATCTGATAAAAATTCGCATCACCCCACCTCGAATTTTCACTCACCAAATGTGAATGCCAACATTTTCTGACCTTGCCTTTTATTCAGCATGCTAATTTATACAAATGTAAGCATTCTCTTTCTCCTTCATGCTGTATAACTGGAGTTTGTTAGCTTTTTCTAGGTGCACGTGGGTCCTGCCTTGAAATGCCCACCCTCCCCCTCCATTTGTCCCAAGGGGGTAGAGACTATGTGCAGATATAGAGAAGAGAATAGGGGGGTTGTCATGAGAAACAGAAATTAAAACTTTGCAGTGCTTCACTGCCTCTTCACTTAAATTAAAGACATTCATGTATTTTGTAAAGAGAGGGATCATTCTAATGAAAACATGTCCAGTGTGGCAAATGTCTTAGTAAAGCTCTAGTGAAGCATGATTACAGATGGGTAGGGTAAGGGGAAAAAAGACGTGGTAATGTATTTTGAAGGATAAACGGAGAGGGTAAACATAGCCGAGGTAAATAGTTTAAATATGTGGCTCCCTCATCAAAGCTAATGCCCTGCTGTGTAAATTTGACAGGCTTTCTTCGTAATTGAGTCGCGCACGAAGATGACAAACTGTGTTTTGCAGTAAGAGGATGCTGGTTCGAGGACAATTCTGTTTCAGGAGAAATTGGAATTTCAATCAAAGTGTACCAACCAAAAGGACAAAAGGAAATGAATGAAGAGATTAGGTTGAACATCAAAATAATCAGACTTAATTTCAGCAAGTAATTCTGAATCCAATTATTCTGTCCACTTCCCTCAGCGCAGTAATAAAATGCATCTGAAATCCCTGCAGAATATGAATTGGTTGTGTTTCTAACTCCCAGAGGTTAATGACATGAAGAGCTGCATGTGGACTGTATTCATGATGAGTTAATGCTCTTACAAGCGTCCCCTTCAGGCTTATGGTACATTTCCTGGAATGTCAAATGTAAAACACCATGCAACTTCCTGTATAATAATGAGCAGAAACAATGTAGCAATGAACAGTCACATTTATTGTCAAGCGAGATATTTCGTGTTTTTTTTCATTCCATCCTGCTGCTTTCTCATGTGATGGACGTTTCATCAATGCACAATGTTCCCGACCAGCCAGACCTTAGAGGGACATTTGACAGAAAAATTCAAATTCACTCATTATCTACTCACCACTATGCTGCTAGGGGGTTGGGTGAAGTGTTTGAGTCCATAAAACCCTTTTGGTGTTTTAGGGGCAAATAGTGTTGGAGCCAAATCCAATACAATTGAAGTCACTGAGGGATCACTTCTTCAAATGTAAAAATCAACTACAGAAATGCTTCTTCCCTGCCCCTGTGGTTTCATCCAAGTGTCCAGGAGCCCTGACATGTAGATTCGACTTGAAACTTTATCATTTACACATTACAGATTTAAATGTTTTCAAGCCTTAAAGTGTTTCTGTGAACTTTCTCTTTAAGGCGAATAGATAAGCATCACATGATCTCCTTTACCAAAGCTCCGGTGCTTCTCCTAATATGCACCTTGAGCACATAACTGTACAAACACAGCAATGTGCCATTCAAGAGACTGTAACAGGTATTCTTCAACAGTAGGATCTAATGTATAATATCTGCTTAACACATCTACCAGAGCAGGGCTGTCTAGAAACAGTATGTTTTTAGAATACTTATTAATATGCAGCCACAAAAATAGATCAACAAAATAATTCAAGTCAAGCAAGTCCAGTTTTCTACATGCATTTGTTTTCACAGGTAGATAAAAAAAAAGGTATAAAAACTCTGGCCTTCATATGTATTATATTATATTCTCTAGTATAGTATAGAAGTCTCAACTATGATTTAAAAGATTCAGTCATTCATTCTTGAAAATACTCAACTGATTTTACTGGACCAATGGAAGAGCAGAGGCAGCAGATAGGATGCTCCTGCTCTGCCTTGGTGTCAGGCAGTGTCGACACCAAGCTGGCTGACTATGACACTTTGGACCAGGCAGCAGCAGATGGCAGTGACAGGTCTGCGTTGGTCGGAAGCCACAGAGCCAAAATAAAAAAAATAAAAAAAACTACCCACATGGCTGTGTGTTTACAGGAGACAGGAAGGACTGTGGAGAAAGCTAATGATGGGCAGCTGATGATTCTCACCCTGGAGGTAGGAATGTGAGCAAATGTATATATCCCATCAAATGTATGCTACTTATGAAAGTAGCCTTTTCACTTGAAACTACTACACTCTATTTGAATTATTAAAAAATATGATTCTCTTGTTGACAATAGGTGACTTTCATGATTTTAAGATGCAGCCACGTTAGGGGAATATTGAAAACATTGGTTTGTAAACATCAGAATCTTATATCACTTCTTTGCAGATGACGTGGCCCTCTTTCTTCACCAGACCGGGACCTCCAGTGTGCGCTCGGTGGTTTGAGGCCGAGTAAGAAGTGGTCAGGATGAGAAACAGCACAGATTCTGAGGCCATGGATTTCTGCTGAAAACTGTGGATGCTCCCAGGTTGGGTGTTAGTTGATGCCCCAAGTGAAGGAGTTATGTATTTACTTATTTATAGGTAAACGGGTGGAGGGTGGAGCAGGAAATGCTGGATTGGTGCAGCATTACTGTTGAAGTGAAGAGAGAGCCGAGCCTGAAGGCAGAGCTTTACATTTTCCAGTTTATCTACGTTCCAGCCCTCGGCTACGGCCATGAGCGTTTTGGGTAGTGAATGAAAGAGAGAGAATTCTGCCCCAAAAGAAAATAAATTTATATTTATTATTGGCCAATAAATGATCAAAACTTAAATCTTTTCACCTCTGTTTCCTTGCACATTGTCCTGAAGTTATTGGGATGCTAGAGCTGCATAGCTCAGGGATTGTTTTTTTTATACGTTTTCTGTAGCAACAATTTCAAATATACAAGCTTTTACAAAACAAGGAATTTTACATCTCCATAAAGGAATAAGTGTACATACGTCTTTTTTGTGTGTAGGACCACCACTGAATTTGTTCCAGGCTGGATTGGATTAAGGCTTTCTCACTGATTGTGGAGCTGGGTTATAATGGTGGAATGTTTCCTGAATTACCATTGAGAACACATTGGATTTATTTAGTTAGGACTAACAAGGCAATTATTTCTAGGAGATTCTCCTACACTCACTCAAGCCTTGAAATATTTTTGCTTTTCTGGTAACTGGACTTGTTTGATCCTGACCGAAGGCGTTTGTTATACAAATGCATTGTGTCTGAAAAGCCAAACATGACCACATACAGTATATTTATACTGTTCTAGGAGAGATAATGTTAAATTCAACACATTTAAACTCTTTTCCTGAAATCCCACAGTCTAGAAAACCAGGAGGATGCTGCACTTATTATGTAGTTAACGATTATGTTTACGGTCTGGTCAGACACTGCTGTGTAATTTCAATCAGCCAAACTTCCCCCTTACACAAAGCGCAGCTCATTACCACGCACCTCTGTGGGCACCCTGTTTGTTCCCTTGATTCAAGGGTCTCAGCTCCAATTAATATCTTAGAAGGCTGACATTTCAAACAAGGCTCCATCCTCTCTTGTTTGGAGCACATTGCCTCATTTAATGAAGGTTTGAATATAGAGATTGCTGGTGTGGTAAACTAGTTGTGCTTTATTTTTCCTTTGTTACATTTTTTTTTTGCATATTCTTTCTATTCAGCAGGTCTAATTGTTATCGTTGGAAAATACCTGCTATAGTCATTTTTCTATAGGAGTCAGATTATACATTAATGATATTCACAAAGTTCTCTGAATGACCATGCATTGAGCGATATCTGGTGTGTGTGTGTGTGTGTCTGTATTCAGAGTTACATTAAAAAAGATTTCATACCACACATCACATTGCAGCTCAGGCTTTTGTTATTTCATATTTCCTTCTATACCATCTTTTTTTCTGTCTTGGTAGGTATTTATTGCTACTGTGCATTCATTTTTTTTACTAATGACATAGGTTAATAGAAACATAATAGCTTGTCTTTTAAACCCTGGGTTACATTTAAAAATGTGATGCAGAGACAAGAAGAGAATATGTGAAAATTAAAAAAAAAAGTCGAGCTACATTGTTTGAGCCGTCAGTCCTGAGGTAAGGTGGATATCAAGCTGGCCGCTATCTCTCCTCTCTCTTTCCCCAGCTGACAACGCCGCTCTAGAGATGTCACGCTGGGTCACGGGTGTGACGTCTTTCCGCCCCCCCCCCCCCCTCGCGCCAGGCCCAACAGGTCGTTTAGCATTTTCGACAGGGCTCTTGTGTTGCTCTGCAACGGAGCACAAGGGCGCTTAGGGATGTCATCTCCTCAAAGCTAATTGCTGTGCCCTTCTCTTAACGAAACAAGCTCAGGAAATAAATAACAAATGTGCCCCTCGGTACGCTCATTAGCTAACTGCGAATCCGCTGTTCCACAACTTTTCTTCCTCTCGCCATCTCACTCAATCTCACTCAGCTCCCGCTCACTACTCCGAACCCACCTATACCACACACGCATCCACCATTCTACGTCGTTTAACTTCTACTCCATTTTTCTCGTGTCACGTTCTGGCTTTTCGCTTCTGCCAGCAGAGATCATCGTAATGAGGAAGTTAAAGAGTCTCCCTGCGATCCTTTTGAAGAATTCTGAACCGGTTGAAACTAAAAACGCTCCATTCGGTAGAAAATGAAAGAACTTGTCATCGCTCATGGCATTCAAGCCACTGATGTCACTGAAATTTGACACACTCTTTATGCAAAGTTCAGTGATGGGAGGAGATGCCATGAATTGTAAGAGCACAGATGTTTTCTTTGCCTAGGATGGAAGTTAATGGGGATGTTGTTGACAGCCACTAAGATGCTGTTTCTCACCTGACCCTATACATAGGAATAACTTTATTTGCATGTAATCCCTCCTTTAGATAAACATAATTGGAAGGTATGGGAGATTCACGATCCAATCATAACAGCTCTTTATTGAGCATGAAATAGAAAAAAATATATATCTCTGTATTTCTTGATGAATAATTGCGTTTGGTCAGAACATGTATTCTGCTGAAATAGGTGGAGGTTACCCAGCTTGTGCTACAGAGATTCTCAATACATTTAAGGGTTAATTCTGTTCTTATTAGTACTGATCTGTCATTTCTGAACATATTCAGGCCACATCTGTAGCATCCTCTAGCAGAGATTTATAATTTATTGCTGAATGGACATAAATCTGTAATGGAAAACCTCAGGGCACAATCATGCTATGGATTTGAAACAGTACAAAGACTATGATGATGGCGAGTTGCCGATTGGACTTAATGTTTGATTCGTCAGCAGAAGATGGAACTCGTTTTCTTGTTTGTTAAAATATAAATACATTGAATTTTTGCTTGTAGTCCTGGGACTGGCTGAATAACCCTCTGCATCACATCCATGGCTATCGCTCATCCATCCGTGAATAGATTTTTCTCCCAAAGGAGAAGTTGATTTTGAAAATCGTGAATCGGTGGAGTAAAGCCTGGTTTAGTGAGCTTAATTTTAAGACGAGGGGATATGTGGACACACAGCTCACAGCTAATGTCTGTCTATGTAACCCCACAAATAATCGAACGATGTAATGTGATCAAAACATGAGTTTCTAGGCATTTCTTTTAGGAAGAAAACATTTTACTTCTGCAATATTGATGCAAGATGTTGTGATAACAGACACTTCAAATGCAAACTGTCCTTGGCTGAGCACAAGCCCCTGGTTGCAGGGGCATTTTGGTTCTCCATCAGAGAGACACAGCTATCATTAAATCACAGAGCTCATAAGTGTAACTTGATAAAGACAATGTCACCTTTCTCCCAGTTATCTCCAAACTGTTTATGGATCCGTCTTGTTGTAAGCCACTTCAGATTCATCCTTGTAGCACTGGTAAATTTAGCAAATGAAAATGTCACCGCGACCACACCATCTCAAATAGGATAAAAGAAGATGAGAGAGAATTACAAAAAGCACAAATCCCAGCGGAGCTTGTGCTCATGTACAAAGGGGCGTGTCTCCCTTAAACCCAACTCCTGTGGGGGAATAGGATAATGTAAATATGTCACTGCATACCAAAGCAAGAAAGCACACATGCCTACCTACAGTGCAGATGGGAATGCATGCGTGCACACACTCAGCTTTCCGATAGGTCTGCGTTCGGCTAATGAATAACTGGCAGTCAAACAGGAATCCCCATTTGTCCCTAATGACTAACTTTTAAAACACAACCTCAGAGTACAATTGAGCAAAGTATTGATTGCTTAAAAGAGAAAATGTCTATAGAATTAATTCTCTTGTTTGGACCTTGTCACTAAAGCCTGAGTAATGTCCTATTTAGCCATACAGCATGTAACCTGCAGAGCCCAAGACAATGAGATATGTTCTCCGTGATATAGAGAACATGTTAATTACTCACATGGCAGAATTTCACGTCCGTCGTGGACTGGGAATCAATAGAAAACCTGTATTAGCTTAGTTTAGATTAACCGTGCACGTGCTGCATCTGAGCAGCTATTTTATAACATAATGGCCGTGTCTCAGGTAATGGTAGAGGGCCAGAGCTTCTCCCAAATTAATTTTCATTTCTGAGCTCAAGTTAAACCTAATCAGGTTTCTCCAGAGTGCTTTGCTTTTATAAATTTCCCTGTATACCACATATACTGGCTCACACAGTTAGTAGCTACTTTCATTTCCCAGCACGCAACCCAAGCTGTAATTTCCTTTTTACCACACAGGACCATACAAAACAGCTCCTGCAAAACAGCGACTGATTAGTCAGAATTGGATAATTTGATCTAAATAAAATGTGTCGTGTCAGCTCTCATGCATAAGGTGCATGCTCTCAAATGATTTGCTCAGAGAAAGATTCTCGTGTAAACACTCGCAGTCCTACAACACAGAAAACTGCAGAAGCTTATAAAACCCTTCATGCATATGCACCGGATGAGCAGCGATCACAGGAATGAGAAAGGTGCCATCTTGAAACGCTGTTTTCAGTTTCCTCAATACATTCATGCATTGGTTACACACCAAGCCCCAGCCAGGCACTGGTGCCACTGGGCCATGTACAGCCAACCATTTGTGTGGTTCTGGCAGTGTGTGCCGCTCTGCTCACTTGGCCTTTTGACAGCCGTCCAGCTGATTCAGCATGTTGTCTTGTGTTCAGTGGTACAGTATGCTGTTCTGCCCACGGGGATTTTGTCATTCGTTATTTTTCATCCACAAGGAAATGACTTAGGGCAGGCCAAAGCAAATCAAGCCGAACAAGAACTGCTGTGCAAAAAGTATTACTTTCTTTTATATATTTGTTTTTTTAGCTTAGCATGTACAAGTCATCTAGCTGGTAACCTTCCTGTTATCTTAACATTTACTAACATCCTTTATCCTTGGGGTCAAGTCACGGTCTGAAACAACCGGAAAGTTATGACAATTAAAATTAAATCTAACTTTAAATGAAACATAATTATGTTAAATCTGATAAATCTGTGATAGTTATTAAATATGTGATAGTTACTTATATATGAATGTTAAACATTGAGGGTGATCCTGGACATAACAGGAAGGTTAACTCTGGTCTGGTTGTTTAAATGATTTTGGTCTGTCAGGATGTCGCGGATCATTGCGAGAGTGAGCGATAAAACATTGTCATTTGCAATATGTGATTTCGTGCCTCACTCACATCTTAATTTAGAACCCATATGATAGTTCTCATAGTAAGTTGGCATTATTCTGTCAGTGAGGAACTATTGCTATTGTATTAAAATATTATATTAAAGGTGTCATGAAAATGTACGATGTATATCTTGATGGTGAGTGACACATCACACGAGGCTGTAGAAAATGATACTGGGTGAACAGCTTTAAGGCAGCTCTCCCTCTCTATTGTCACTTGGCCAACAAAGTATTGCACTTTCCTGATTACCTCCAGGTCCTTCTCAGAACTCAATCTTTTACTCAGAGAACTAGATACTCTTAGTGGTGCATTCCCGGATTCCGAGGGAGTGTAATGATGGTAGGAACCCCACACTTTGCCCTTAGTGAAGGTCTCGTGGAGAATTGACTACTGTTAGATAATATATTGAAGTCTGATAAGAGAGAAGAGGAGGGAATGAAAACGACTTTTGTTGTTTCCCTGAAGTGTTTGGCTGCAGATAGACCTACTACTGCGTCCACTTGACCCAAACGATATTTCTGTGATATTACTTAGCTCGGGAAACATATTTCTTCCTCTATCAAATGTTCACATCATGTTAAAAAAAATGGGAAAATTGCACTTCCTCTGTGTGATAAATTGAAATGGGTCAATTTGTCTTGCATAGACATCATGCCTTTATTGCCAAATCTCAGCAGACCAGTTTCCTTACAAGAAGATACTCCCACGAATGAAAAATATGAGACCCTGGAAATACCCAATGTCTTTTAATAATTGAAAACTGTGATTTTTCGGCTATTGTTCTTTAAGTGATGTGCAACATTCCCTGGGACTCAGTTACAGTCATGGCTGCTGAGAACACCACATGCATTTAGAACCACTGTAGTGTTGCCGGGCTCAGTGCACGGAAACGGAGAGTGGGTTGAATTGTCAGGCTGGAGCCATACTAGGAAGAGCCACTGTGCAGTGAAGAAGGGAGTTGCAGACTAATGTCTCCCGTTGGAATTGCTTTTCTGTCTTCGTTGAGACAGCCACAGTCTGTATCTTGTATCTAAAGACATCAAAGACAGAATCTCTACTCTATCTGCGACCGTGTTTGGGCGTTTGACACAAAACACTGAAGAAATATTCCAGAGCCCTGGTTCCCCAACAATCACTCTGCAAGACTAATCAAATCAATTGTTCAAAGAAATGTGATTAAAAGCTTTGAATTTCTCTACAATTCCACATTGAATTTATGAGAATTAAGAGTAATTGCATTGTGATTGTACTGTAGCTCAAAATAAATGTACTATTTCCCCCACAAGAATACCACACGTCCTTGTATACCTCCTTTAAAAACAGAATGGAAATGGGAGAATTCTTGCCCCAGGGGGAAAAAGTTATTTCACAAACACTTCTCATATAATTTTTTCAGAAACTTAAAACACATGTCCAGCAGGTGGGGAAAAATATGTGGGTTCATATTGTGACCCTGCCTCCGAGTCTGTCTTTTTGAGAACCAGCGAGGACAATGGCAACCTGTGCCCACCCTGATATTTATGCACATAATCATACACTCAGGCCACCAGAGCTACCTGTCAAAATCAGGAACCAATCTGCGAGAGTGATTAGTTATGCCTGACTGAGTTTGCTGAACATTCTCCATCTGCATGCACTAGCAATATATGGAATAAGCGGAGTTGGTAATAAGGCTGGAGACTGACAAGGTTAAGCCGATGCAGATGCAAAATAAACAGCCTGGCATGGACAGAGGTCATGGGGGTCATTCAGTTTTTTTTTTAGGAGGATAACAAAGTGGGCAAAGATGGAAAAAGAAAGCCTAAAATATACTGTGCACATCAACTCAGAGCTGAAGCCCACATATTTTAAGCTCTGTGGGTTTATTTGTTAAAAAGAACCATGACAGCACTGGACTGTGGCAGCAGCTGTGGCGACGAGACCATATGTTTTCTGCAATCGAACTGTTGAGAGGATGAGTACATTTACACAACATCAAGTCTGAAAAGGCCAAGCAGATGTACAGTGCTGGGGGCTATGGAGATATTTTAAAAATCAAAGTAACACCTGTTAAACTTGGGGTGTAACGTGGGGGTGGTGATCTAAATAGAGAAGTTCAAGGTTACTTTAGGTGACATTGTCCTATTGAGAAAAAGTAGTACAGATAGGTAACCATGCCAGAACGGATGAAAGTTTGTCTTTCAATCTGTCCATCTATCCATTTATTTACTATTTTAACCGTTTATTCAATTAGGGAAGAAGAGGAGCTGGAGTTATTCCAAGCTGATATCGGGCGAGAGGAGGGGTACACCCTCGGCAGGTTACTAGCAAGGTGCTAGACATTAAATTTACAGTGACTGGTTGGTCGTAACTTTCTGAATTGCAAACTTTCCATCCAGCTGTCTCTGCTTAAAGTGATAGCATTAAACATTTGACTGTGGCCTTCTGCTTGCTGTGTGGAGGAGAATCGAATGCTTATCTTTGCTTTGCATCTCTGTTGATTAGCAGGATTTGTCATTACTCTGTAGTCCTGGCTGTGAACTAATAGATGCCACCAAGTCAGCATTATATTCTGCAGCTTTGTTTCACAGCTACTCTGACTCAACATATGTATAGTTCCACTATAGGCTGTGCTCACACAGCTTTTTCTCCCCTTTTATGTGTGGCCTTCCTTTCAAAGATCCCCTTCGCTACAGGAAACAACCTTTGAACTAACAACCTCCACACAGAATGGCAGGTTTTGAACGGTATGCATTTCTTTAGAGATAATTTCACAGCAGAACTGTCAATGTTCCTTTATATTTTATTGAGCAAACTCCTGAAGTGCACGTTGCTTGAATCCTTGACGCACACAGCTCTCCTCACAAAATAATGCTAACTTTATGTATTTATATTCAATTTTTTATGTAACTTTATTAGGTTAGTTCAAATTTAAGTTTCTCATAATTTTGAGTTGACCACTTAAGGGATTTGGTTTATTCATATTGTATACAATTTACATACATATTTTTATATATTTTACATTGAACTTATTCAATAAAGTTATGTGAAAATGTTGTATGTCATTTAAATAAGATTAGATAAATATGTAGTGTTCCCAAACTGGGGAAATTATTTTGTTAGTAGAATAAAAAAATATTAGAAATATTTACATAATATACACCTTTCACTGTATAATTGTTGTAAAGAAAAATAAAATTCAGTAAAGTGCAGGATGATTGCAGGAGAATGTAAAAGCATTAAGTTATATAGAGATATAAACTAACATGTGAATATTATTATATGATATGATGCACAGGTGATGTGGAGAGGCTACTAATGTGCAAAAATACACTCTAGTTAAAAATGGTGGGTGCAAGTCATAATTGTAATACTAAGACAAAAACATCCAGTATTTATTTAACCTTCTGGATGGTGTGTGGAGTCTGACAGCAGGGGGAATGAAGGACCTGTGGAAGCGTTCCTTCTGACATTGTGGGTGCAGCAGTCTGACGCTCAAAGAGCTTCTCAGGGTCTCCACAGTATGTTGTCCATGCTCAGCTTCGACATCGTCCTCATCTCACCCATTTCCTCAGTGAAAGTTTTTTTTTTCAATGGGTCATCAAACTGTAGCTTATTCCAGTGTATGCCACTTTACTCCTCCAATATTAAAGGCCATTATATGGCATCCCAGAAAAGAACCCCCTAAAATATCCATAAATCATTGGGGTTTATCGGACGTGCATACATTTGGTCATTGAGATTATTTTGTCCTTGAAATAATAAAATTGAAATCTGTATTTTGCTCTGTGATTGAACCTTTACCAGTTAATCAAAGTGTATGAAATGGGGTTTAACCATGAGATTAGTGGAAAAACTGGCTTCTGCATCCTGACCTTCTCTTTTTAGTCCGCTATTAGCCATGCTCTTTAAACATTTTTGAAGTTATGAATCTCTAATCTCAGCTTGGAAAACCAAAGTATCCCATCGCTCTCAGCTGGAGCAGCAGAAGCATGAGGGAGCTACCTTCTCCCTGGTTGTCAGTCAGAGAGCTGTCTATAAGAAATGACACATGAGCTGACCACATGCTGTTCCTGCTTTGTGGGATGAAGGCACATGTCTAAAACCCCTCGCACCTTAATGTGATTTGCTTTAGAGTGCAACAGGCTTTTACAGCACACAGGGAATTATATTAGGATTATGGTGTCCAGGGATCTGGGCTTCTTAGACCCCAGACGGCGAGGAAAACCTTGTCAGCTGTCAGTCAAAAGAGCTGAGGCGAAGATATTGTATACACAGTGTCCAAAGCTCTGACACTGGAGGTTCAATCCTTTTTAAGAGGGGACTCTTTCACAAGAGCTTCAATGTCTTAAATGCTTTGACTGCCACGTACAGTTTATCAAGGAGTAAAAAGGATTACATGCATTCGAAAGCACAAAGACAAGCTAGATGTTTGATAAGCTCTATTTTCTTTCTGCATAACACAGGCACTAGACGTATCCCACCCAGAAATGTTAGTCTGTACAAAAATGCATATGTAAATACATCATGTAAATACGTTAACATTTTATTTACAGCAAGCTCATCATGACTGCAGCACAGACATGCCTCGGTCTGATGAAACTAATTGGGTTAAGGCAAAATGTAAGTGTATTTTCTCTTGCTGAGTTGACAAAACAGACTGCACAGCGCTGGAAATGTCAATAATTAAACACTGGCATGGCAAAACCTTCCACATTCACAGCTTGCATCTTCACTCTATTTGATCTTCAAGGCTGCTGTGGTCTGGCATCATCAGTCTTTAATGTGGGTTCAGAGTGGATTCCTGGGACTGAATCCCCCCCTCTAAAGTCTTTCCGTCTTCCCAGCTTTCTCGGGTCGTGCCTGGCAGGAGGCAGAGATCTGCCTTTTACGTCAAGCCTCTGACATTGCCCCCTCATTGAACGTATTTCTCCCACTGTGCAGAAACACCTCAGAGTTTAAACCGTATACAAACAAGAAGCACATTTATTTTTGTATCTGTGTGTACATGCAAAGAATATGGTCTTATGCACTAATGGCACTTGTGCGCATACATTTCAAACAGGTTCCTCTCCTACAAAATAACACATTGCAATGTTCAATACCAGTTAGGAACTGGTATTCTCTCAAGTCATGCTAATCTATCGACCACAAAAAGACTACCTCAATGTGATTAGTGGAGCTGCATATCATTGGTAAGGCATCTGATGTCAGATGGTAGTGATGACAATGCTTCTTGCAGCTGTTTTTTTCAGGTCAAATTTGAGTGGGTCTTTTTCTTGTTGTTCATCATGGTGAAAACAATCGGCTCAAACGAATCGTCACTTTTGTTATAACCATGCAGACTGTAGTTCCTCATATGAATTAACCTCTTCAGAGATTCCACATAAAAATGCAAACAATGTGGAAACTAATGGAAACAAAAAAGAAACATCCATCCATCCTTCCATCCATCCAGTCATACATTGTGCTTGTCCTTGGCCTAATGAAACAAAAAGATGGGTGAGAATGTGGGGCCTCTATATCACTGCTTGTGTGTTTGTGTTTGCACCCATAATGTGCAGCTGTTTGGAGCATGACAAGTGATTTAGTGAACAGTAGGGGAAGGCATGTACAACTAGACGTGCTTAACCACCTCAACTGTGCCAAATGTGTAATCATGTGGAAAGTCATTCCAAATGTAGCTTCATTTGAAAACTGTGCACAGTAGCAGGTCATTAAATAAAATCAAAACTAATCAATAATTCCACTGCGTCTGACCTAGCCAGCTGTCTCACATGAAGATAATGCTTTTTGCCTTTAAATGATGGCTCATTCTGGGAGGGAGGGTAGGAGCGCAGAGGGATTTGGATGAGAGATGTGCTCCGTGCCTTTTCTTTCTTTCCCTGGTTTGCTTTTTTGAGTCTGTTAATCCCCTGGCAAACTCTGATGAGACTGCAACTCCCTGGTAGTGCTAACAGCACATCAATATCACACTCAGTCCAGCTGCAACCACTAAACACACCACACACAAGCACGTATTCTCTGTATCACTCTCAAATACACATTCCATACATTTACCCTTTCTAGACGATGTACCACAGGTTAAGGTTGCAGTGATTAAACCTCTGTTTTCAAATGTTTCTCTTGACCAAGATGTTTTAGCCAACTATCAACCTGGATCAGGCGCCTTCATTTCTTAAATCCAGAGATCAGTCCAAGGCTTCAGTCAATGGACTGATCTCTGGTCTCCACTCTTGGCAACCTCCCGTCTTTGGGCTGTATTTAAAAAAAAAAAAAAAAAAATCATATCTAAAAAAAAAAAATGTCATGACGGCAATTCTATTTTCTGTGATAAAAAATAACTAAGATAAAATAGTAGATTAACATGTCCATTGGGGTTTTCCCCTCGGGCTGTATGCCTGTCAGGTTGAACAAAAGACACACGTAGCTATTATGTGTCCTCTCTGACAAGCATCGTGGCGACTAAGGAAAAGAAAATGAGGAATAACTCCCTTTCAAATATAAATAATAAAAAAAAAATGTTTTTGTTAAAGTAAAACATCACATAAGGCTGTGGAGTTACACAGGGTTTTTTGATGGAGCCAATACTTCTCACCCCATATATGTTACCTTTAGTTTGTGTAATAGTTGAAGCAGGCTCATGAAAGCCCTGAACCAACTCTAAGTTATTCCTCCATAGGCCTAGACTGCAGTGGGAACTTCCGCGAAGCATTGAGCAATTCTCACTTCTCTAGTTTGTTCTTTTCTTCTCTGTCCTCTTGCCCTGTCCTCATTCTGCAGCTTTTTAGCAGTTGAAAGGAAATCGTAACTCGCCACTTTCTAAAAGTACTTGGTCATTGTTGGAACTGTGAGTTTTTTTTCTCTGTAATACCGTGAGGACTCAATCTGACTCTGCAAAGTGCCTTGACATAGTGTATGTTGTGATTTGGCGCTATACAAAGACATTTTTAATTAAATGAATTATCCGCTCAACCGTGGCTTGACTCCTCAATGTTACTGACATGAAAGCTTTGCATTATTTATTCATGGCAGACTCAAAATATGAGCCAACATTTTCCAGAAAAGCATTATCTAATGGCCGCTCTATCATTCAAGAACAGACTAAATGCTTAGCCTGAAAAGAAGTTGACAGGTGTTGTTTATACTTCAGCATTGGTACAAAGAGTGTCTGTGTTACACTAGCAATGCATATTCAATGAGGTTTCCTTTCTGAGGTCCCATAGGTGCACATGGAAGTGTTAAGTAGAACAACATGCCATGACATCAACATGACATCCCTCAATACAGACTCAATTTATGCACTTCAAGGTACTGGTTGTTTCTGTAGATCATCAAGGTGAAGACAATTTAGGAAAGAAACATTGCATCACCAATTTATATCAACTTTATATGATACAGTTCAAACATGTGGAGGTCACATAAAAAGTCAAGAACAATGCATATTATTCTGTGGCCTCAGACACTGGGTGTCTTTTAACAAGGTTTGCTCTATGTGGTTTCTCCACACAATGTTGAACCTGTCATTTGCCTTCTTAAAATGTGTGTTTGTGGCTTTTACATGACAGGGAGCCAAAGCCTCTGAATGCAAAATTGTCTTTTTGTTATTTCACCCTGCCAGGAGGTCACAAATAATTAACAACATACTCACAGAAGTGCAATGGCAACCCTCCAGAATAACTATCTGATTCATTTCATTGCTTACGGTGTGTAAATCTTTTGTCTCTTTCTAAAGATTGGTAGATTATGGAAACCCCAGTCAAGGTCAAACTGGAAATTGATTTATGTATCTAAATCGAATCGGAACCAGTCCCTGTCTAGCCTGCTTCTGTTTGCATTAGAGGCCACGGTTAAAAATTAAATACAAGGACTTCAATTATTATGCATGTAAATATAGTCAGTATATACATCAAGAGAAAGGAGAATGCAGTATTTATTGGAATAAATCCGAACCAGCCCAAAGCAACAGCAATGAATCATGGTAGTAAAAGTAAAGACCATCTCAATAATTTTTCCTCCAAATTGGGAGGAAGTCCTTAAAGTTTGATAGTTTTCAAGGAGAGTCCAGTCACCCTCTGCCAATGACCAGTTATGTTCTTGAATAAAGAAACAGAACATGTAGTGGAAATAATATAATAATGTCTTATACATCTGATTGATAAGTTCATCACATCAGCATGATGATTGATGGGGCTGTTTAAATATCCAGCACTTAATAGAGCCTTAGACGACGATCTCCTTGAATAACAAGTGTAGGGAATTCCTACTTTAATATAACCCACTTAATCTAAAGTCTTGGTGGAGGTCCACTATATCTCACTGCAGTTCCTATGTTTATTATGTCAAGAAACTCTTTTCGATAAATAATGTTATGGCTAATGATACATTATTAGTTAGAACCATAGCCTGTGAAGAACAATGGACATTAATTAAGAATGTTACACTGAACCATAGTATATATTTCTTACCCCCCCCCCATGATAGTGGGCTCGTTTCCAAGGAAGTCTTAATAATAACTTCAACCCCAATAAGGTCATACTCCAAATAAGCACTAATCAAACTAAGATATGTGGAGTATTCCAACCTTAATTGTATAGTCTAGACATGTCTTACTTCTTGATCAAAATATTATGTTTATATTATAATATGTTTTTGCAGCATTTCGCGGCCAAAACATACAACAGTTACCAACTGCTTGACAATGCATGACCTGTCCCCTACTACCAAGGTAAAATGCTTCAATCAATGTGTTAATATTCATCAATGTAATGCATAAAGCCTCATTTATTACAGAATCAGATGTATTATATGAAACTAGCAGCTTTCTAAGCCTAAAGCCTGACGTGCTGATTATTAAACGGAAATATAAAAGGATTCAAATGTGTTATTTGGCCATATTCTGCTACTAATAAACAACAAATTGTGCTCGGACAAAATAAACTCCAATCCAATCAATTTGATTACACTGTGTGGTAGCATATGTTAGAGAAATGATTCTCTGCTCAGTAGTCCACTCCTTATCAACACCTCCCTCTAGTTCACTCTGTGCTTTGTCTCGCCTTTCCACCCTTATTTTCTCCAGTTAACAATCGAGAGCAGATTGCTTTTTGGTGCTGGCCTAATTGGGATGACATGGCTCATCAACACCTCGGCTGTCTCTCTGGTCTGAGTGGGAATAAGACTCTGTACAAACGTGAGAGGAGAATCTTTACTAATTCTGTGGACTTATTGCTTGCTAAGAGGGACAGCCAGGTTCTATTGCTTTCTCTCTCTCTGATGGACCCCCCCCCCCCCTCCAAGGAATGAACCTCATGTTGGATGTCTAAGAACAAGAACTACTTCCCTACCGTTGTAAGAAAGCCATCAAATATATACTTTAGTGTTTTTGTTGTGCTGCTTACAGTTTCATCCATCTGTCCATTATCTATAGCACTTATCCATTCCAGGGTCGAGGAGGGTTGGAGTCTATCCCCACATGTGTTTAGTGAAAGGCAGCTGCAACCTGGCCTCCAAGCTGGATGCTATTCCATTACAGAGATAATTCATATAGACAGAAAAACACATTCACAGCCTCGGGTAATTTGAGTTCACCTACCCTGTGTGTCTTTATACACTGAAAAGCTCCTGCTGGCTCAGCCTCAGACCCAGGACCGTCTTGCTGTGAGGTGATTATCCTACTCACTGAACCACTGTGATTCCTCTAAAGTCCTTTAACATCTTCCTTGCACTTTTCTGAGGCCCTTTTATGTGGCCAAAGCCCAAAGTGGTTAACGAGTGCTGATTTTCTAAATGTGATTATACCCAACTTGTGTTGCCCTATTGATTTGTAAGTGTTGTACAAGGGTTGCACATGAAGTTACTGCATTGCACTGCTTTTTTGTATTTTCCGTGTGGGCATTTTGCTGCAAGCACCCTAAGGCGGTAGCTTCTCTGCTGATACAATCACTTTCAAATAAATACCGAAATTCCAGAGCAGAAAAAATGTATTGACGCTCGATGGTGGTTCGATCCACGGTTCATCCAGTCCACAGGTCGAAGAGACCTTGGGCAAGATAGTCAACCCCGAATTGCCCCTATTGACGTGTCATCAGTAAGCCAGAGTGTGTGTATTACAGACGCGATTTATGTATAGAACAAGCAATGTGTTTTGAGTGGTCGTTGAGATATTATAAAAAGCAGTCCATTTACCTTTCATGGCTGTAATTATCAGACAGTTTTAGGCTACATCAGACTGACGGGGTGTGTATCGGATAGAACTCTAACTCAGGTTATCAAGATCTCTGAGTGAGTGTTTTGCCTTGAGGGAGTCTGATGATAACACAGAGATGTGTGGTGGTAACTCAGACAGAGGATGGTTCGTTGCATATGGCTCCTAGGTACACACACTCAGAGTTAATCAATATCTGACCTATTGCTTTGACAGGAAGAGGAGGGTAGGTAGAAAGGAAAGAGGGAGAAAGGTAAAGGTGGAGAAAGAAGTCCTCTGGGACTGGTTTATAGAGGCACCTCAGCTGTTTTTCCAGCTTTACTTCAAACAGAACCCCTGAACACTCTCATCGCGCAGCAGTAAAGGTTATATCGAAACCCAGTGGTACCTGAATGCTGGATCTGTTTTTAGTCTGTGACCCCAAGGCTAGATAAGAAACATTTTTCTCTTCGGCGTCAGGGAAAATAAAGGCACGGCCAACACAATGCATATAGAAAACATGATGACAAAGCACACATTTTAAGATAAATACATAAAAAACTATACATGAAAGTAACATCTTGGATCTTAAACCCACAACGAGAAAAAGTGACACTAGTGGATACCTCATTAGAACAAGAAAAAACAGAAGAAAGTGAAGACGACTGAGACGACTGTGAATAAACCAATGCCCAGGTGAATTATTCATTCCGCCTGTTTTCTTCACTACTTTGATTAAATAAGTGACGGCAATTCAGTTTCCCCTTTCCTACTTAGTTTTTTGTGTTTGTTTTTCACCTGCTGCTTGGTTTTTCATCTCGGTAATGGTGAGTGGGTGGTTTTATCACAGAAACGAGACTTGGAGTCGACAGCCACCCTTGCTGTTCTGCGGAGCTGTAGTTAAGACTGGTACATACTGGGGAATGCTGCAGACTTTTCTCCTGTCGCATGGATCCACATGCAGTTCAAATTGCATTGCAATTGTTAGTCTGGCGTTCCACGTATGTGTGTTTCCTGTTGGTAATTCTATGGCTGGCCAACCGCTATAAAAATATAGAAGTAGAAGAAGTAGCATTGGGCGGGATAAATGGCACCCTGTATCTAGAGTTTGTAGAGTTGTTGTACCATCTGCAAAGGCATAAATATTGGGATGAATGTCAATGGGGTCCATGCAGAAATGAGCGGATGATGACAGTTATTCATGTAGACACTTGCAGACACTTGGATAAACAACTGAGTAATATTCAAACCTTAATTCTAAGACACAGGTTTGCCAACAAACAGACAATGCCAGAAATGTGGCTTAAATCTGCGATAAATGCACACCATCCATTGGCTGAGCTTTGACCCCAAGTGACCTTAGTTCTGTGGATAAATACTAAAGGATATTTATCACATTAAGATAATACATAAAGAGAAATGAGTTGGCCTTCTTTAAATGCCTTTCTCCAGTGTAAGATTAAATGATTGCATGGTCCTTTACCATGACACATTTGTAGACAGCTCAGGTTCTGAGAAATAAATGATCAGACTGAGGAAAACTCTATAGAGGAGACACACCTAGTGTGACTCCTCTATAGAGTGGATAGCACTCAAGAGTGAATGATGCAGCATAGCAGGGCAGCGGAGAGGCTGCTCTCTTCTGTGTATATACTGCTGTCTCCTACACAGCTTCAAAGCCTGCTTTGAAGTCCCTAGGTACAGATCTCTTCGTTCTCAGGGAGATATCTCTCCTCTCTTTACACCCTTTTGTTAACTAATGCACACCGATGAAAATGGGGTTGAGGCTGAGAGAATGCCAAGGGGAGATCAAAGCATGAGGGGCACAGGAGCCGTGCAGTTAACTGCTCTGCCAGTCTTTGACTGAATGGATAATAGGAGCGGGGCTCTCTCATTCTGTTGGCATCTTCGATAAGGGTGACAAAAACACCACGTGTAATGAAAGCACATTCAAACCTGCAAAACACAACATTTTACGTCAAAATAAAAATTTGGGATGACAGGCATTACATTGTTTTCTGACCCTGACTAGTCACGCCGCAAGTTTCATATAATGGACACAGTTGAATTTTCATTTTCTCAGTCACAAAAAATAGGGCCATATGCTAAAGGTCCAACAATGTGGACACTTGAAGTACTTGCATGTATGGACAGAACCATTTATATCACTGGAGTATATCCATGACTTTAGAGGTTCCATGCTATCAGTGTTTTTTGTGGACATATTCAGTTTTCTCTGGGTGTGTCACTATGAAGATAACACTATCAGTAGCAGTTCAGATATTTAGGCATTTATATATATATATATATTATATGTGTATATATACACTTTTTAAACTTGAGTTGAATTAAATTAGACCCATGACCATTAAGTGTTTAATTAATATTCAATTAAGTGATTTTCTTTTCAGATTTTGTTAACGATAGGTGCAGTTCTTTTGGTTTTGAAAGTCTCAGAACTTTACTCCAGACAGAAGAGTCACTGTAATTCCAAACTCAAACATGTCAGAAAGCAGCCAGATAATAATGTTACAGCAGAATGTGAGGCAGGCAGTGCTGTAATAAATAAATAAAAGAGAAACCGTGGGTTTGCTTGCACTGACCGGCTGCTTTGTCAGACCCTGTTGTGGCTTCAGATACAGCTGTAACTTCTGCCTCAGGCTGGGAACTGTTTCAGAGTGTAGACAGCAGGATGATTGGCAAGTGTTAGAGGGGGAAACTGTCCAGCTGAAAGAACACGGAGGGCAGAACTGATCATGCATGTTGCATTCTCATGTTGAATAATTGCATATTATCAAAGCTGTTTTGAATATGGATGATGTAGCTGTCTCCATGTCAACATTACACCGCTTTATGAATTGTCATTAACCTTATTTATATTCATATAGAAGCATGTTTTCTTTTCAGCAATGTCATTTCTTATTTTATTTAACAGATTTTTCCACAACCGTTGCTGGGTTGAATAATGCAGCTGCACCTTTGATTGACCCTTTTTCATTAGAACCTATATTCAACTACAACATTTCATTATCAATGGGATGCTCATAAGTTAGCAATTTAGCCTCGTGCATCAGGTTTATTGAAGTGTCCCTGTGAGAAACGCTCAGGTTCGTATGGGTGAGTTTTTGCAACAAATAAATGAACAGTTCCATCCCCTTTATAATTCCACTGTACACCAGCTCCTGAAGCATCAAAAGAAAATATTGCTCAATTTAAATGTAATGACTGCTTCCGCTCAACCCGGCACCCGGCGACTGGGCACAGCGCCCGTGCTCCAATAATAATAATGCACTGCTTTATGAAAACAGCCACCCCTGTGTGTGTGTGTAAGTGTGTGACTAGCGGAGCGCAGAACATTAATAACTTGGGTTCTAACTAAGAGGTTGAGTGCCTGTGAAATATAGGAGCAAAGTGCAAATTTTAAGTATAAATCACCATTTCAGTCTTCTGTTGGAGTGTGATGGATACATGAGAAAAGGCACAGTGAGCTTATAAAGAGGAGGTGGAGGCTGTTTGGGGAGGCGAGCTAACAGGTCATTGGGGATAGCTGGCATGGACACATTTTTACTGGAGGAAAAAGGGATTTTCAGTTTGAAAAAATAAGTCAAAAATTCTAAACCACACACCTGGATGTTTAAAGCCAGGGTTGGTGATCCTGAACACGCCAGCAAGAGCAGAGTACACTTTGGAAAAAATGCATTCCGATAAATGTCACCACCTCCAGTCAGTCTTCTCGTCGAAGCAACACCCTTCTGAACACAGACTTCAAAACAACTGCTACAAGCTGCCTTTTTCTGACTAACTCTCTAACTCTGGCTATCATCTCTGCTTCAGCAGTCTGTGTCTGTAAAGGCTCTTTTCATGTGCAGTGAGATCACTGACAGGCAGGTCGGTAGGTTAGTGATAGAGAGTGACGCCAGCCAATGGTCTGGATGAGATTATTGGTCGTGTTTATTCCAGTTCTGCGAGGGCCACATATACCGCCATTTTTTTATTTTATTTAAATTATTGATGGCTATCAGTGCGAGAAGAGGATTTCAACGGATAAGATCAAAATTGTTTCAGAAACAACGTATCAACCTGACGTTTTGGGGATTTTAAAGAGATATGATATTTGTACATGCAGAAAATGTACTGTCATCTCAACTGAATGTTCATTTACAGTTATTGATTTCATTGCTTCAATCAAATATCACAATTACAAATTGAAACTGTGGAAACATTGGTGGTTGATGCAGATTGCTGTTGTCTACAAGTTACGTGTCTGGATATCAAATTTCAAATGAAAGCTTTTCGAGCCAAAGAGCATTGACTTTGTGTAATTTACAGCAGAATGAAGCATAAGGCACTGTGTGGAGTCACAGCATGGAAATGTATTTAAAGAGAGTATTTGCAGAGGCAGGAAGAAAAAGCAACAGCCACTTGGATGACATTTAGAAACCTTGAAAGCGTGATCTCACATAAGTAGCCTTTTAAAGGTAAATGTCCCCGCCAGAAACAAATCATTCTCCCTGTTTTCTTTCTATCCATCCGTTACTCTGCCCTTAAGTCTATGATAATGAGAAGCAATCAGGGATACATACTTGTGTTTTGCTCAGTGAGGGTAAGGAATTAGCACTATACACCTACACGCTGTAAAAAGGATTTGGTAATTTGAGGCCTTTATAAAAGAAATGAGAGAACACGGCACAGAGGCAGTGTAGTTTACACTGCGTTGACCAGCAGTTAACTGGCTGAGGAGCATTTTATAAAGCTTTAGTTCTTTTACAGAGTAATCCAGCTGTATGAGCTGCTATAACCACAGGGGGTGCTACTGACTAATTGAAGTGTGTAGCCAGTGGTGAAGCATGCAACAATAAAAGCCCTAATCTCTGCTTCCATAATCCTCAAATACTTTTGGAAGATACACTGTATGAGGGTAAATATTCAGAGATAAAGCAACGCTGGAATATTAAATAGGGCAGCAAATTCTAGTTCTAAAAGACTTTACATTACGGTTGGGAGTCGTTGGTTCAGTCAATAATATTTGAAGATTAGTCAAGTGTCAGTTGTCGATTTTAAAGGTGATTGGTTAGTTCTGGAATCACCCCCCACAATCTATACCATCAGGCTCTTCTGAAGCCACATAAGCTGCTTTCACACATGCACTGAACTCCAGATAATCTCCTGAAATCATCCGGAGGGGCTGTATGTGACAAACGAGTCAATTGCCGTAGACTAGCAGTTTTTCTGCCAAGCCCCCTTGTGAACCTTTGGATAATGTCAGAATGAGCCCATGCAAGTTGGTTGCGAACTCTTTAACCGTAGAATCTCCTGCTGCGTTCTTCATGTGGGAAACACTGGTGAAAGTGCAGACCCCATTGTGTGAACATTTTCCAGAGTTTAGCTCTGAAAACAACTAGCGAGACTCACATATTTCTTTTCATCCTTGTTTCCCAGAGTCTGGCCTCTCAGACTTCCACCTCGTCTCCACGCCCTCTGTCTGAATCTTCCTCCCGCCTCCCTTTAATATCTCATCTTATTATTTTTGCCCCTTTTCACACACTCATGAATTTATCCCCTGCTAAATCCCCTCTCCGCCATGCTGCTCTTGACTGTGTATGTGCTGTCTCGCCCCGCATTCTCCATATGCTCCTTTCTTCATTTGAGCTTCGCCATTCATCGTCCGCCTCTACGAATGACGCCTGAGAAAGAGGTAGATGAGACGTTGCTGAGGAAGTGTTTTCATATTGAAGGCAGGGTACGCGAGGTGGGCGTCGTGAACTGGAGATCTAGAGGGCCAGCTGCCAACAGATTAATCCCTCGCTGTGCTTGAGCAGTGGAGCGTTTGGCAAACCGGTCCCGTCCACACAGCAGAGACGTGCGACTGTGTGTGTGTGTGTGTGTGTGTGTTCAAACGTATGCCTTTGCACGTGCATGTAGATCAGGACAGAGGACGGAGTGCTGAGCTGGGTGGTGGGTTGCACACTTTCAGATGGATAGAGGCCGAGCAGCGAAAGCAGAAAACTAATCCAGCATAGCAAAACAGCAGAGGCACAGGAAACAAATTGTATTAGCTCAACACCACGGCAGAACCTCTCAAGATCGTTTAACGCTCTATAGAGCATCCAGACCACAGCCGTCCCTGCTATCCAGCCAATTACTCAAGTATCCTACCAGTGTAAATTAGGTCATAAATTGTGCTTCGTGCAACATGTGTATATAAGCTTGTTTGTGTGTATATGTTTGGATTGGATTTTGTAGTCAGGGTAATCTTTCTCTGTGAAATAGGACTATACACTGTGAGCATCAATCAAAACCCAAAAAGTGTAGTCTCAAGTTAAATGTTTGTAAGTGACATATAAATGTTTGATGAATCTGAGTCTCTCTGACCCCCGCCTCTTGACAGAAGCCGCAATTTGTGCTAAGGGCTTTTGTCAAATGTGCAAAATTTGAAAACATATCCATACAAATAGTGGTTGTCCATTCAACCTCACAGCGGTGGGGCATCAAATAAAGCTTGCAAGCTCTTGGAATTTCTTATCAGATTATTTTCTCAAAGCCCTCGAGCTCAGCATGGGGGTAATCTTGCAAATATAAAGTCTTTTTTGGATGGTCCTATCGGAGGCACTCTGTTCTCCCACTGAGGTGTTCAGAGAGAATAAAGAAACAAATGGATTAGTAGGCGCATTTTGTCGCTGATAACAGCAGTAACACTTTAACTGGTGCTGTTACTCAGACTCCAGTATGGTGTGATCAAATAATTATTCACACAGCACTTTGTGGTCATTAATCGTTCAAGTCAGTAAATAGCAATTAGTTATTGTTAGTAAATGTTTAATGAGTGTATCAATAAATTATCATTAGGCCAGAATACTCCTTGGAGGAAAAATAAATAATGGAATAGTAGAAATCTCGGAATCGCCATTTGAGTGTGAATGCATTTGTGTTGGTCTGTGTCGATGTAAATCCAAAATTTATAGGATTGTTGACAGTATTTCCTGTAGGTAAATAAAACCAGTGTGCTGCACAGTGGCAAGCACCTGTCGCCTCACTGTGTGCATGATCTCTGTGTGTCTGGGTTCTCCAGCTTCCTCCCACAGTCCAAAGGCAATGCAGATTGGGGTGAGGTTGACTGGAGACCAAATTAACCATCGGCGTAAATTTGAGTGCGAATGGTTGTTTGTGTCGATATGTTGTTCTCACGATATTCTGGCAACCTCTCTCCCAATGTCAGCTGGCATGGCTGAAGTCCCACCACGGCCCTAAAGGGATAGGTGATGGATGGAAGTAGAGATCAGCAGTAGATGGAATCATTCAGATCTAACAGGGACATTGTGCTGGGTCCGGTTTTTACTGCTGTCCTAAAGTTTTTACTGTGGAAGATGAAACACCATCTTTGATTCTCACAGTCACCTGATTTTCAACAGTCTATACTTTGCTGCCAAGTCAGGGAAATTTGCTCTTGGGTGCCTTGTGAATGGGGAAGATGCAGCTCACAGGCGTGTCTAACACAGAGATTGTACCTTTTATTGCAAGCTTTAGTATTTACAACATGCACAATATGAGAGTTCTAGTCCCAAGTGGCCAGGAGCCGTGGAAAATGTACACCCCTATAGGTTTCATTAGAAGTTATCACAAAGCCACCGTTAAACTGCTAAATTGCAATGACTCATATACGGCTGCTTGCCATGCAGGGCTCAAGCTATTTATCCGAGATTGTTGGTTCTCTAAAAGGATGCAGGATAGATGTGCATATAGCATTGTTTAAGAAAGAGGGAATTTACATATAAATTGGGAAGTGGAGGTAAGCGAGAAGGGTGAAAACAGGCAGGCAGGGGGGGGCACTGACAATACAAGGTTGTTGTGCTATGAACAAGGCTGGCATTTGTGATCTCCGCGCATGTTTTTCCTCCGTGGCTCAAACCTCCATAACACAGTGGCTGGGCTTCCCGGAGCCCTTTCACAGTCTCTTTATGCTTCTCTGCGGAGAGGAGGAGAATAAATCACATGGAGACAATAGGTAACAACAGACATGCTGATACGACCTCACCCCAAACCCTTGGAGATTAACCAGGTTCCCTTGAAACCACATCATGAGCCTATGAACAGCCTTTTTTATACACGTAGGCATGACTTGCAAAATTGTTTTTGTCAGAGAAACTTAGTGTCAAACATTCTGTTGTTAGTGTGTTTTTAGACAGCATTGTTTTATCTGTGTATTCCCCAACGGTTTCTGTGAGTATTCACCTCCATTCTTACCAGTACACCTTCACCGGTTTACCTCACAACACGTTCCAAGGGAAGTAACGCCAAATGTTAGTTTCTATCTGATTTACTATCTTATTGGCATTTTAATGTGAGTCTTCCACTGTGTACACAGCTGAAGGTTTGGGAAATAGACTGAAATGAGAGTAAATGCCACATTGATTGTGTAAATAAATTATTCTGTCACCCTAACCCTCCTTTTTATTACTGGGTTGATGCTGCTTTCCAAGATGTGTCTCTGAATACAGCTGAGGAATGAAACCACAAACAGAGACATCATTCAAATATGATCCGGTAATGCTCTCTCAATGGGTATGAAAACCCTTTGGGTGGTATAGAGTCTAAACCCTGCACACAGACACAGCACCACAGGCCTAAACAGCAGTGTTTGTTAAAGATAGTACGTTAATTTTTAACACAATATTGTTTCTAATTACAAATATGTTACAGTTGTTAAGTGGGTGACATCAGTTAGGTCTTTTCTTGCATCGCTCACAGTCATACATCTTCAAGTCTTAAGCCTGGTTTACTTACTACTTCTACAAGGAGTGTTCATAGTCTGAGACTTTGAGCCTTCTCTCAGGCATAGCTTGGAAAAAGGTGCCACTGTGGCATTTGAGGTAAATTACTTAGCTTCACTTCATTTCTGACTTTCAGAAAAAAAAAATACACAAAAATTTTGCAGTATTTATCTGAGTCTGTCTCAATCGTTAACCAAATCACACACTTTTAGGTTGTTCTACATGAAAACCATTTGAAACTTCCACTACTTAACTAAACAAACAGTATTTTGCTTACACTTCACCGACCCTCCTTGAAACTTGTTTTCATTGTGAGCATTTAGATGTGTACGCTGTCTTTGTCGCTCTGCACCTAAACCTCCAGTTGGATGTTGGTTTTCTATTCCACCGTGTGTGTACTTCAAACAGCAGCGTCTGGAAGTGAGGAGGTCATGTTGGACTTGGACCTAATGCATTTTAAACATCAGTTACTTTCACCCACATTACTGCAACACAGAAAAGAGAGAAGATGTTATTGGAGATGTTGTGTGTGGCCGTTGAACTGTACGATTTGTGCGCTTGTCGACACTGAGACTTGCTACCAAAGTGTTGCTGCAACATTTGAGGGTGGGGGCACATCAGGCCACGGCTTAGGCTATTATGGCATTAATTCAACACAGGAATATGAATTGGCCTTTTGATAGAAAGGGAGAACACATACACATTCTAATGGTGTTTGTGTTTTAGTTGACAACCTGTCTGAATATAACAGATCATGAGGCCTTTAAGACTCTTTTCACTGCTGCAGAGAGAAAAACAAAACAAAAAGGAGATTGAACCCTGTTGTCCACTGTGAATTCCTGTGCCCTTGTTTTCTTGTGTTGGTTTCCTGTGCTAGACACTAGTTCCATTATGGCTGTCATATTAACGTTCACCTTTCCAGCTTTCATTCGACAAGTTCAAAGTGGCCGACTTCAGTGAACGAATCAGAATTCAATGTTGGGACTTCTTTCCACAATCCTGCTAAAAGGCATCAATGCAGTTTGAGAGCCAAACAAATGAAAGGTGTCTCCTTAGTGGCATATTAACAGAAAATAGATTTTCTCCTGAAATAAAAGGTCAGAATAAATGACTTGTGAGCTGCTAGCTTGGCTATTCGTTAGCCCTCTATCTACAATCTAGCAAATTACTGCTCCTGTGCATCTCAGTGGGCAGAGCAAATTGGAAAACACGGAAGCTTCTTCTAAAATGTCATTCCATAATGTCAAACCATGGATTATATGTCAAAGACTCCAAAAACACCTGCTGTTCCTAGTATTGCTTTGCTATTCTTTGATAAATTGGTTTCTTTGGCTAAAAGGATTTGACTGTTTTGGTTGCCTCCCCCTTACAATCTTCCCCCCCGCAGTGGGAAGCTGGCACCCACTCAGCAGTAGGTGCCGGCACACTTATCCTTGCTTCAGCTGAAGTTTTTGATATAGTGTGGGGTTGATAGAAAATCCAGGGCAGTTTTCATGGGTCAGATGCCAACACAAACCAAAGACCAAACTGTCTGTGCTAGTTTTGTCACCTTCACAGCCCTAGCAAGAACTTGATTGACAGGGGCAAGGCTATTTAAATATTACTTAAATTTTGCAGTGGTTTTGAAGCAACAGGTTATTGTTCAACTACTGAGTTATCTTTTGCATGATGCAAATGATGGGTATCCAGGAGTGTCAAGCTCCTTTAAGCCGTACTGGTGAGCTTATTCTTCATGCCATGCACCCAGCTCCCCTTTCTCTATGGTAAGCAAGTGGTAATGAGTATAGCGGGGGGGACGGGGAGGGAGTAAATGAGAGAGCGGGTTGTGTACGGGAGTGTTTTGCATGCTTTCACCTTTGATTTACCTATAATTACCATTGGATTTACCTTCAATGACTCAGTCGCTAAGCCAATCTCTTAAATTGGATTTCTGCATAAAGTAGCTTTCCCCGCAGATTGGTGTCCCTCACAGCGGCCTTATTGCAATTTTGTTCCCCCTCTCCACCTGCCAGTCCGCCTCACCCCCCACCACTACCACTGTCGCTAATAGATTAGCATATCAGGGCGATTGAAATGCAAAAAAAACCTAAAACTAAATAAAAAAAAACTAAAAGTATTAAGCTTGACAGGTCTCACTTTGACTCATTCTATGTGGTCGCCGTGGCAACCCAGCATCCCCACCCCCCCCCCCCCCCAACCCCTCCTTCCATCGGTGTCGGGGCCGCAGCGATGGGACTTGGCTGATGATGACTCCATCCCTCACTGAAATGATGGTGATGAGACTGCTGCTCTCTGCCACAGTACATAAACACCGGCTACAGGAAGGAAGATGGAGGACAGGGGGAGAGGAGGGCTGCAAGGAGGAAGGAGGGGAGGTGGATGTCACTCCGCTGGGACGAGGTCCGAGGTGTCGTGCCAAAGCCCGGCAACAGTTCTGCAGAAAACAAGCAATTAATATGGCAATTATGCATCATGTACCGGAGCATTTACATTCACATTTGCTCTCTTCATTATCTCTTACTGCTATGGATGGAAATTGGATGATGCAGTTGGTCTGGACCGGGAATGCATTTCATTTTGAGCATTAATATGTGGTGGAATTGGCCTTAAGGTTTCCTTATCTCTCGCCCTGCGTCTGTCACACTTCTGCTGTCGGACATAACGATTTCTGGTTTCATTTTATGTCAGCAATTATTTCACTCTGCACATACCAACCGTATTAACCAGTATTTAACTTGTTTGCATATATGCCAAACAATCTGTGTTTCACCACTATTGCTTCAAAGCAGGCAAACTCTGCGTGTGTTTGTAGATACATATGTCCTCTCTCTCTAATCATAGATGATAAAGAGATTGACCATGTGTAGGGATATTGCTCACGGGCCACTTATGAATCAAAGTGACACATCTAAGTAATTGATTATGTACTTTGTGGAACAGAACTATCTCTAAGTGTTTTACTTTATTGCAGCCAGAGAGAATAGAGCAGCTTGTGTTGCCTCTCTTAATGTTTTGACTGACAATTATTCTAACAACCACGACAAATCCTTCGCCAGGTGTCTGTAAATGTGACTTACATCCCCACAAATAGCCTCAACTTGTCAACATAGTGGAGAATGTACAAACTCCATGTGTCCATAAACCGATTACTTACCCGTCTTATTTCTCACAGCTGTCCACAAGCTTTTCTGCATGGCGAGCAGGTACGATGGGAGGTAGAGGAGATGTGAAGGAATGGTGTGCCACATCTGGACATGCCCCTCCCAGGAGGACCCGTCTCTCCTCCAGCTCTGTAACCTTTGACCCTAGGAGTCTAATTAGCCAGCTCCTATACTTTTATGTAGAAAAGCAGGAGAAATGCAGAGCCACGGATATGCAGATCAGGAATGTACCCTGGGCGGCTTTAACCACAGTCGAGTCTGAGTCAAGGTCTTTCACACAGTCATGAAGTGAAGCTCATGTCGTCAGCAATGTTTCGGTGCACACACTTCTCAAAGTACTGTTGGAAAAAGATATTTCAATTAAAATGGTTTTAGAAATGTGTTTCTTGACACATTTTGTGGACACAAGGATTATTTTAAACTACCTCTATCTTTTTCTACTCAGGGTGGTTATTTGTGTGAGAAAATTGGATATTTACAAATGTGTTCTGCTTTTATCTCTGGTTTAACGTGTTCATGGCAATTGTTTTTGGGAACCAATCATAATATTACAACACAATATTGAGAGGTATAGATATATTTTTCATATATTATATTATATGACAGATTTATATAATCACAGTTTTTTTTATTGAGAATTAAGATCGGGTTCAATATTACAACACAATATTGAGAGATATAGATATAATTTTCATATATTATATTATATGACAGATTTATATTATCACAGTTCTTGAATTGATTCAAGTTGTTATAAAACAACATATCTCTGTCTCTTTTAGAGCGAATAGCTTTTCTCAATGTTGATTTCCTGTCCTTCAGCAGTTTCTAACTATTTTCATTGTTTGAGATTAGTTTTAAAGTAATTTTTTCCTATTAGATCATCAAATAGTCCATCATCCTATTGCAAATCATTTATTCCATCAAATGCAGCTTGCTTGCCTTGAGGAATACAATTAAAACATGTATGTGAATAACTGTTGTATATGAGTTAAATTTCGAGCCCCAGTAATCAAGTTGTAACTTAAAATGATTCTTTCTGCTTTGTTAGTGAATATTAGATCTAAATGTGTCCTTGAGAGCTGTAAATATTTTTTTATATATAAAGATATTTTATATCTCGTTATCTTAGAACAAGTTAAATAACTTAACTTTTAAAAACAATACTTCTGATGGTGAGGATGTCTCCACCAAAACATCTTCTCAGTCACCCCTTCAGGTCCCCCTGGACATCCACATGATTGGGAGTTTTACATGTTTTAGATAAAATCTGCTTTCTCACTGAAGGGTTTTGACTAGTAACAGCAGATTTTAGTGAGTCAGTGGGTCTTTAACATCCCAGGGGAGCGGCAGTGGTATATTGTTAACTAGATGAAGTTCAGTCGGTTAAGAGGGAGCTAGATACTAATAATCACATGTCAATCAGCACCATAGATGAAGCAACCTCGGACTTGGTTAGCTTTGCGATTCTTAACTTTAGTTTTTTTCTAGCAAATGTGAGCGTAGAATTGTGTAACTGTCAGTATCCATGTATGGGTTTCAGAAAATTAAGATGCTTAGTGAGTTTTGTGAACTGCGCAAATATTTGCTCAGAATCCATAACTTCCAAATCCATATTGATGCGCCAGTGTATTGAGATAAACAAACTGAAGCCAGACTCGACAAAAACAACACAATGCACAATATGCCAGTTCTGTTGCCTCATCGAGCTGCTGAGCAATGCTACTTCTTGTGTATAAATGACTTTGGGAACTTTCACGCCGTTTGCATTTTACAAAGAGATGATTTAGGTCTCGCCCCCCCGTCGTTGTCCACAGTAACTCCGTGCCGACACATTGAAACAGCAACAGGGGAAGCCATGAAATATATTACTTACACCACATCCAGTTAGTAACCTCTGTTTCTCATATCAAGAGCAGGAGAAACCCCGGGTGAAAGCTCGTCCTCGATCACTTGCCGGCTGCTGAAACTGTAAATTGTGTTGGTCTGAACCAAGCCATCTGTTTTTCTTTGAGTCAACGCCTTGTGAATGGGAGTTTATGTAAATAAATAACTGGTTCACTGCAGTTCTCATTGAAGTCGCCATATCTTAGCCAGTCAAATCGCAGTGGAAGTACTCGCTAGGGTTGACCGATCACATAAGTTGTTAAATCACATAAGCTGTGTGGGAGAGGCGGTGGACTAGTGGCAGAAACTTAGACTATGGGCGGAAAAGGTCTCTGGTTCGACTCCACGGAGAAACAACAAAAAGACAAACCTGAATTGATCCAAGAGGATTCTCCCTACCCTGTCTAGTGCCCCTGAGCAAGGCACCTTACTCCCCCAACATCTGCTCCCCGGGCGCCGTACATGGTCGCTCACTGCTCTGTGTGTCCTGCACCAGATGGGTCAAAAGCAGAGGTTAAATTTCCCTACCTGCATGAGTGTGCCTGTGCATGTCTGTGCATGTGTTTGGGACTAATAAATGCATCTTAATCATCTTAAAGACATCATTAATTTGCTGTAAATACAAGTGGGAGTGTCCCTGTCACCCTGTGGAAAATCTGCAACAAAACCAATTAAAGAGCAGCCTCAGGTCCCGTGGTTGCCAAAAGTTTAAGGACTTACATTCAGCATTATTTGGCCGGAGACCAAACCCTAACCCTATTTAGAAAGAAATGAATCTGATACAATTTGAAAACAACTTATATTGAATGATCACAGGTGCTTACTGTCTACCAGGAGAATTATATGGCTAAATTATTATCTAATTAAATCATGTTTAACGTATTTAAATATGTTGTTTTTCTCAGGCTGTTGGAGGGGACGACACTGGTTGAGTAACTAATTACTCATCTGTATTTCCAACTCTTGACAGAAAATACTTTTTTGTCATTTATATCTATGTACACAAATCTACGCAATTACAGAACCATTTACACAATCACAAATTCATCTTATGTACACATTTACAGATTCGTCAACACAATTACAGATCTACACATTACAAAATGTGGTTCATGTACACAATTATAGATCTTTGTACCATTAACAAATTTGCGCACACAATTGCACATCTTCATATTACACACATTTGAAAACGTGTGCAGTCTCAATACAGAGTTTTAATACACATTGACTAATCTGATTACGCACACACAGATTCATATTCAGTTATAACTCTCCAATCACATTTGTTAACCGTTTTGCCACAATTATGGCCCCGTACCAGAGCAACAGGTCCCAGATTGAGTTAGACGTCCCCCCAGGAGCAGAGCATCATGATCAGGAAACCATGGATCTTTCGATACAGATCTGTTTACATTGTCACAGCTCATCTGTAGCACAGAGCAGATGACTCCATTACACGAGAGCCCAGCAGGCTGTTGTGCAAACATTTGGCACAAGTATTCACAGGGCAATTACCAAGATGATGCCCCGGCTTTTACCCCGTCTGGTCTGGGGTAATAACTGGAGCGGTAATTGCTCTGGACAAGCAGATGTGCACAAGTAGTACAAACAGAGAGTTACAGGCAAGAAGCAGGCACACATACACTTGTCTCTGCAAATCTAAAAAGATTGTAGTTGGGCTTCTGGAGACTGTCAAAGCTCCACTGGACTCCAGACTTTCCAGGAGAGACACAGGGGAGTCAGACTAGAGCTTTTCAGAGCTGGTTAACTCTGACAACCCAAAACGATGTTGATGTCAATGCTACAATGACTCTTGGTCAGCCTGTGTCCCCACAACTACTTTCTCACAAACTGCGTACTTTCCTTACTAATGTGAATACAACACTACATCAGGATCCATCATTTGTTAATAGATAAATCGGTTGTAGGAAGGTTTACAGTTCAAATCCCAGTTTGGCAAGTCTTGTGTGGAGTTTCTTCCTGTGTCTGCGTAGGTTTCCTCCAGGTACTCTGGCTTCCTCCCAGTCCAAAAACAGGCAGATGGGTGTTAGGCTCATTCTCCGAATTGGCCGTTGGTGTGAATGTGAGTGTGCATGGTTGTATGTCTCTGTATGTTGGCCCTGTGATACGCTGGCGACCTGTCCGGGATGTAACCCAACAGGCAGCAGGATTTAGCTCTAGCTCCCCCCCACAACCCTCAAAGTACAAGTGGTATAGATAATGGATGGATGGATATATCAGTTGTGATACTGTGCTATATTTATATGTACTGGATGCCATTTGGGTAATTGCTTTAAACAATCATACACATCTCCATCCATGTTAGACATCAGTTCTTTTCAAATATAGCTTTTTGTTAATGTGCTCTGTTATGCACAACATCTAAAAATTGTAATTTGTGAAAATGGGTTTTACCAAAAAATGTGATTGATTGATTGATTGACTTCACAAGAATCCTGTCTGTCAACTACGGCTGTTAAATGGTTCGTTAACCCATCATTGTTGTCATTAGGAATGCTAAAAATATACTTTTTACAGATTTTTTTCCAATGTTTGGGGGGGGCGCCGCAAGCAGTGAAATGCCCCCCACTGTGATAGTAATAGGATCATAATAGAAAATGGAAGGGAAAAATTAAACATGAGCATGAGGGGATCTCTGGAGACGGAATATGAAGCAATAATGGCGCGGCATTGATTGACATGTCCCTGTTGTTTTTAATCATAATAGTATGCTTTCAAGTTAGGCATGGAAATGACTTCATGATCGTATAATGACAGCTCAATAGCTGTCAGGCCTCTGTGTAGAGGATAACATCTTTATTGTTTTCTAGCATTGTATGCTGACAGAGCCTTGACTCACAATGAGAAAAAGTTTCTCTCTGGGTGTTTGATGTGCAATTAATGGTCATGGTTATTCAAATCCGCCCTGGCCTTTTGTTTCCACCGGCACCTTAATTGTTTCTGATACCACACATTTTCTTTCTTTTAAACTCGTCACCCTTAAATCTCCCTTATATTTAATCTCCCAATGCATTTCAGCTATGTCTTCAGATGGAATAGATATTACATCGCGAACCATTGGTACGGGAACAAAACTTTAGTTTTTGTGAACTGACAACAAAAAATAAAGCCTCACACAGCCTGTAAACAAGTCTCATAAGCCTGGCAGTGTAATCCAAGTGACTGCGCTTTGATCAAGTCCTATTCACACATATCAAAAAGCAGCTCCACATTCAATACAATGCTGCTGGTACACAGGCTGCACATTTGCATATTACCTTTGCTGACAGCCAATTACAGAGAGACACCAATTGTTGTTCCTTTTCACTGCGTGGTCTAGTTTTTTTTGTGACTATGAGCCAAAGTGAGAATGCATATTCATGACTGGGCTATGTGAAGCCCATTAGCAGTGTGTGTAGGTGGACTCAGGCTTATTAAACCAGTAGTGCCATTAAAGAGTGTATTGAATGCCCCTGACTCTGTTGCCAGTACCTGGACTCTCTTCAGTCAGTAATTACTAGGAGAGTTTTGATTAGAGCGCCACAGGGAAATGAAAGACTTCTTTTCTGCTTTTCACAGAGCAGGCACCCATATGGATTTTGGCAACATTCAAATCAGATGTGAAGGAGAAAGGAGGCTACCATGCATCTGAAGCAATAGTTTATTTTTAAATAACTGCATGGTGCCACATCAGGGGGATAGAATTTCTGCTTTCACATCAATACAACAACAAAATGAAAAAGATAGCCTACTGCAGCATCGCTGATGGAAGTTTGGAAAGCGTTTCACAATCAAAGTATCCCAAGCACTTACTTCTATAGCGAACATTTTCGTCTTCGTCTGGGTAATTTTCTGGCTGAAAAACGTCCCTCCACTGACTCCTTGACCCCCTGGTTCAGGCTCATTAACCTTATCGCTCCAAGTCCCATCTCAATCGACGGAGGTATACATAAGGATAAAATATTGACAATACTAAGGACTATTGGCTCATTAAGGACCTCGCCTTGCTAATAAGCCTGAAAGAGTTCAATGCAATATTAATGGAAAAGAGACCATTCAACTTGGCCTCCTAATTATTAATGGGCCAAATTACAAGAAAGACTTCATTACATTTCCTAGTAAATGAAGAATTCATGAAAGCTTGCGGAGTGCGGCGCATGCTAATGAAAAACTGTAATAAAGACTCTTTAATATGTGTAGCATCTATTTGTGTGTCATCTGCTCCCACTTCCCACTTAAGTGTTATTGTGACTGTTTAAGACTCTGTTTGTTTGTCAGAGTGAAATGTTCAAGCTCAGAAGTTACAATTATTATGGTATTTATTCAAAAGTTAATTGAATTGGACGGCTGGGTTTTGTTTCATTTAAAGATTATGGAGCTTTATTTGTTGATATGGGAAAACAAATCAACCAGGGAGGAAGTTGTTAAGATTTGTTCATGCAGCCAATTCATTTCAAAAGCAGAAATGTTGATAATTACATGATAAGCACATAACTACATTAATTAAAACCTCTTATGTCATTACTCATCAGTTTATGTAAGTGCTTAGTTGTTGTGGTTCAGGACAGTAAAATACAGTATTATGCATTTGAGGCTACTGTGTGTGTGTGTGTGTGTGTGTGTGTGTGTGTGTGTGTGTGTGTGTGTGTGTGTGTGTGTGTGTGTGTGTTTGTACACTCAACTGCAACATCCATTACCAATATGTAAATAACGATGGACGCCAGTATGACCCCCCCCCCCCCCCGATAGTGAAGCCAAAGCATCTCAACTTCCCCCTGTGGCTGCCTTCAGTATATGTAATGAACCATATTCCCTCCATGTTAGTGGATGGGACTGGTACCCTTCAAATTTGAATACCAGGGATTTAGTAAAGGTACCCAACAGTAATTCTTTCGGTAATTTGGTCTCTCTGTTATACCAGAAAGTGTGAATTTACCTCCCGGAATAAAACATGTAATTTAAAAAGATGTTACATTAGTTGGCGGTGTGTACCTTAGAGTTGTTTGAGTTCAGCAACAAAAAGAAAATTCAAATCAAGTGCACAGGAATAAATGCAGAGGACACTTGATGGGACATGGACCAAATTGAAAAACCATAGTGGTGGGATCCCTCTATAGCTGCTCTGCAGACTCTGGCTCCTAATGAAGGGAGAGTTCGTGTCTGGGACATTTTCACAACTTTTTTGGAGAGTTGGAGGAAGCAGAGAGGCGTCGTCCATCTTTAAATACGGTCAATGAGTAACGGAGAGGGTGGTGGATGAGCGCTGCTGTAAAAGTGGCTAAAAATCAATGATTGCAGGTTTAATTACACTTCAGTTGCCAGGATAAACAACTTTAAATTAGTACAAAGGGAAAGTAGTGCTGCAGTGTTGCATTGGAGGAAAAACCAATATCCACGTGGTTTTAGTGATCCCCAACATTATTTTTTTCTAATGTCAAGTGGTTGTAAATCAATAAAATACAAATATTGGATTGAACTCTTCATCAGCTGGATTTTATGGGATTAATATTATATGTGCACTCATCTTCATGATACACAAAATGTACCTCACTCAGCCTTGAGGAATAAATTAAATGATGTCGGTCTTTCTCTGATGTGTAACCGGTCCAATGTGAGTTGCTGGCGCTGCACCTCAGCCTTTATCAACGGCTCACAGTCAGACACTCTGAAGGGACCTGTGTTGTTTTGTTCTCCCACCGAACATGTTTGTTTAGTCACCTTAATTAAAAAGCTTGACGGTACTGCACAAACAGAGAGCTCTCCGGATTCAATTTAAAACCGAAATTCTCTCCGCACTTAATGGCGACTTGTCAGGGAAATATGGCAGGTGTTGACAGGACGCCACTTATCACGCGAGGAAAATGAAATGAAAAAAATATGCCAAAAATCAATTACGAGTTCAAATGAAGACGGGGGGGGGAGGGGAGAGAGGGAGCAGTGATCAGTCGTGAGAGCTCTCCGACGGGGGCCTGCGTTAAACTTCTCTTTCCGAACGCTCCAAAGAGGAAACATGACACCCCCCTTCTTTTCAGTCTCTGTCTCTTTGTGTGATATCTGAGCGATGCTCTGTGATCACGGTCTACAGCAGGGCCACACACATCCGTCTCTCATCAGGATCTGGAGTGTGAGTGTGAGCACGCTGACCCTCACGTCTGCGACTTTGTTGGAACAGCACTCTGTTATTTATCTGCTTTTACTTTGTGCTGTCTCCCCCCTGTCACATTCACCATACCTCAGCCTTTTGTGGTGGCTTTTGTTCTTGCGCACTACACTCCCACCTTGAATCGTGAGTTTTTCACTCAGGCACAACAGTCTCTTCCTTTTCGGCTCCATTTCCACTTCCTTTTTATCCCAGCAGCGGGGATGAATGGTAGGAAAAAATGCAGCGAGACAATTAGACAAGGCCGGGCGATGCTGAAATGACTGAGGCCACATCCCCCACAGCAACACAAGACACTGAAGCTGAGGCTCCCCCACACATACTGAATACTACTGACACACACCCACAAGCTGTAGCCACACATGCGTTTGGTGGACATGCCATTACTACTGACTGTCACAATTTTCGAAAGGCATAAAGCCTGATGACTGAGCAATTCCCATGGGCAGTGAACCTCAGCTGCTAAAATCACCAGTATGAAGCTGTTACCCCACCAGGACACCTCGTTTTGGTGGCTTCCACAAAAGCTGCTATTAGCCAAGTTGTCTCTCACAAAACTGGTTGTTCAGCTGAGGACTGTAACTACGACAGTGATGTCCTCACATGCTGAGACGGCACGTAGGGAGCTGCAGGTGCCACAATGTACATTCCTCTACCGGTTGGCTGCCTTAGAGCAGCTGGGGGGGGGACATGATGTTGCCCTGAGGAACTAATAAAGTTTTTCTCAATTGTCCATTCTCCTCTTTTTCTGCTTTGCTTTCCACTCCGGTCAACGGTTGTCGTCCCTAACCTGTTCCTCCACTTTCCTTCATTTATCCAGTTATCCCCAAAAAAAGAAAAGACTGAATTCTCCATTCTAGTTAAAATGTGTGGCATTCTAGAAGTGGGCAAATGTTTTCTCATTTATGAGCATATGCAATCTGATGCAAATCCAAATACTAGTGAACTTAAATGTGTTTCCATAAGGGGGCTGTTGGGCCTTTGTAGTGTTATACGCTGTCTGAGTGCCATTCTACTTATCTGGTAATATCCGCTGAGACACATTCCTTGTTTTATATTCCGTTTCTGTCAATTCAAACTCTGCAAGGTGCTCTGTGCCGTCTTAGGAGGTTTACATGTACGTTCTATCACTTATAACACAATGTCATTCATATCCATGTTTCCATGTATGCTGACGGTCTATAGTCTGTTTAATGTCAGACGGCCGCCTCTCATCACGCCTGTGTTAGATATAATCTGCAGTGCAGCACTCTTCTCTCGTCCCGGAGTTAAGAGCAGGATATGGGTGGCTTATGGAACATGTAGTGTCTTGATCAGGGACTTTGTTTTATTACTGTTGTTGATCTGATGTACGAGAGAGTACTCAGTCTGAAAAGCATATCATGCATTTTGAGTGTTTTGTCCAGATACTGCAAATAAACTCATAGAGTGCTCAGAGCGGTTCTTTTATAGTAGTTTTAACCAAGTGGAGCAAGGAGTGTTGCAAGAGGTTTTCCTCAGAAAATGATTTGACAAACGTATAATTGTTTCACTAAAAGCACAGAAAGCTTTTTTTGTGGAATGTTCTTATAAACAACAGGGAAAACTTGCACGTGAATATGTATATTTGTGTCTTTAAATCCTATATGTGTTTATATAATGACTATATAATTCAATCAAATATGCACAGGGAAATAAAGCTGGTTGAAAAAGAGACACATCATTAATGCTGCTGGCTGTGTTTCTCTCTGCTTTCCTGTTTCAGAAAAACAACAAATGTGATTACAGCTGGTCCAAAATAACTAACGCCGAAACACAAAGCTTTATAGCCCATAAGATAATTGATGCCAGTTCTGTTCTTCAGAAACACGTCAGACACTCGTCAGTTTGAGGAAACAGTCCATGACTATTATAAGATTGTATCCAGGAGAATTTGTTCCCTGATTTCATTAGGCTGTCACTGTTGAAGACATGTTGAGTCGCCGCAGTAGAAGCAGGTGGTCAAGGCACAAGTGTGCACGTTAAGAGAACACTGCAATTCCATCCTCCATCTCGCTCCTCTCAGAGATTTACACCTATAGTCTCCAGCCCTCACTTCTGTGTCCTCTGTTGCAAGGCCAGATTTACATGTCGGTTAATGGGATTATAATGCACAGATCAGGAGAGGCGTTTATAGCTGGTGCTGCGGGCAGGGTGTGTGTGAGTGGTCAGGATGTACCAGCACAGAAAAAAGATTACTTGTTTCATGTTTTATATTTGTAGAATGTCATGAAGGAAATCGAGTCCAAGCTCTATTCCTGGGGCATTTTGTGCATTTTTGTCTTTTGTACATGTTATGTAAATTTTCAAATTTAAATTGAAGCATTTACATATCCTGCTACGATGTGATGCCAAATATTACATAAACATATTAAATGAAAGGTAGTTTTAAACTGTTCACATAAACCAGGCAGGGTTGATGTTGGCAGCACGTTTGCCTTTCAGCCTTGTTTCATCTGTACACATGTCAGATGTATTAAAAATAGGTATTTGGTAGCGTGTCAGGTTGACGGGCATTGAACCCAGGACTTACCCACAGCGCCTGACAATGGTGCCGTATCAGAGTTTTCAATTATACATTATTTTGCCTCAGTAGTGGAAGCGAGCCTCGCTTGAACGACACATTGAGAACTCCACCTGGCAGGAAAATGAGAAAGCCGACATGATTTGCATTCCGTGGCAGGGCTGTTAACTTGTCATCAGCAACACTTGACAATTGAATGAAAATAAACATCTACAACCTGAACTCTGTGGAGTTAAAATCCAATTTAAGTTAGGAGTCTGAAGGGGTTTTTGAAACATCCATTATTGCCTTGTTCTTGTTTTTTTTCTATCTCACATCCAGAGTATGATTCACAGTTAATTTATTATTCACTGTCACCCCGCACTGTTACAAACACCAGCTCCAGATACTCTTGTCACGAAGGTTACGTGTTGGACAACGTGATGATGCTGAAATCAGTCAGAATTAGCAGGAGGAAATGTGCAATGTGTGTGTTTGTGTGTGTTTGTGTGTGTGAGTTAAAGGTCAAACTAAATAGGACTGGCACCGTCAATGGATTTGATGCCATTTAGATTTCCTCAAAGTGCAGAATCTATTCCAGTTCTTGATGATTCTGTTTCGTCTGATGAATACCAATGTTGTGTAAAGCTCGTCTCTCAGAATGTATCCTGGAAACATTTCTTTTATGCTAAAAAGAGGAGCGACAGGGCGGCATGGTGGTGCAGTGGTACTGCTGCCTCACAGAAAGAAGGTTCAAGTTTTTCCCCGATGTTTACCTGGTCCTGTGTTAGGTCTTCCCCTCTGCATTAGGTTTCTCCTCCCACAGACCAGAGACATGCAGGCTAGGTTTATTACTCAGTCTAGGTTTGAGTGGGCACACGAGTGTTTGGTTTAGAGCTGCTCACACTGACGAGTCGGCTTTGTTTCATTCTAGACGGGCAGACGCAGAGATGTTTATAAACGATGATGTGGACGCTCCGATCCGCTTGCTGATTGGGTCCTTTGGGTCATGATGTAGCCTCCACTGACTCATCAGGCTTCTATCACATGACCCCCCCCCCCCTTCCAGAAGAAAACAACTGCCATTAGCCTCGGCTCCCAGTGTAGAACCCGACATGGATAATCACTTACAAGTGTTGCTGACCCTGTTGTCTTTTACAAATCTATATCTGCCCTTCATGTGTCGGAGACGAGCTATTATTAGAACAAACCACGACAATTCCTGTGTCCACGCAGCCTACTTTACGCTCATGTGGACAGAGATGATCGATACATCCCAAAAAAATCGCCACCACTTACAAGGGCATTTTCCTTGTCTAATAAACAAAAATGCTATCCCAAACATCTATGCATGGTCTGTCAGTAGCAACTGCTTCAACTAAGTACAGACATCAACTTTAATTATCACTTTGAGCACAGACAGGGCGGAAGCTCAGAGTGTGTTGACAAATTTACCTGCAGTGTTTGTGGTGACAAGACATCAGTTTGATATGTAGACAGCTGTTATAGCTAGCGTTAGCTCCCCCAGCAGGGACACACTGAAGAAAAAAGGATCCACGTGTTGTTCAGTGGACGTCCACGGCCTCACACCTCGGGTCCAGAGACCATGTCCCTAACTGAGAGTTCAGAATAGGCTGCAGACAAAAGCTGCAGCATCATCCTAGTCATTGTGTGGAGAATTATCAAAAGTTGTTCGAGCCGACATCTGCAAACCACAAAAGGAACCGAGAACATCTGTTGACTTCTTTTATCAAGACTTTTTGCATATTAATAGTCAGCTTTTGAAGTCATTTTCTTAAACGTCACCTGAGGACACAAAGATGATGAAAGGGATAGGGCTGTCGATAAGTGTCTTCTCCCCATGTACACAGAGCTCAACAACACACTAAGCTCTGCTCGTCACTCAGCACAGTTGAAAGTAATAAGTCACTTTTACTCTTGTAGCTGTAACCGCGTCGTCTTTTGTGTAACCGTTATTCACTCTTAAGGATTTTTACCTCCACCAAGGAGATAAGGTTTTCATTAGCATTTGTAAGGTTGTTTGTTGCAGTTTCTTTAACATTGTGAGAAGGTTTAAATACAAAAATACAATGTTTTCACTATTTTCTAAGGAATAATTTATTGATATTGAAGCAAAAATGACATCCAGGGAAATGATATCTATGAATGAGATTCATTTTATGCTGCTTTACTGAATTTAAGGGGATTTGTTGGGTGTTGGCAAAGGGATGCGTATTCTAGTTTAACTAAAGTGTTTTAACTTTGCTTCAATTTAAGTAAAAATCACGACACAGATGAAACCAAGTTCACGAGACAAAGATATGATTAATCCTTTAAAAACACAAGAGAGAAAAAGAGCCAATATCTGATGGTGATACTGCAGCTTCGTTGTCTCGGTTGACTTCAGGACAAATCTCTCCACTCGCATAGATCTGTCAGGACGAGGTGCTCTAAGGTCACGGTCTGCATATTAATCTTTACTTCCAATGAGTTTCAGGTGGTGTGAGGGACAAGTGTTAGAATACAGACCATTTACTGAAGGTGTGACTTCTACCATCCATGACGTGTGCACCACCTTTATGATGTTTCTTGTGACTGCAGAGCTCCATCAGCTCAGAGTTTGAAAACGTTGGTTAGCCGACTGATTTTACTTTGAAACTGATCCGACCGAGATTCCGAGCAGAGAGTGGAGGACGTTGTAGTGAGAGTCAGTGACATTCAGGCTGGTGTGTGCGACAAATGACCGTTGTATAAGTCAAATGAAATCACTGTTATTTATATAGCGCATTTAAAAATCAGCAGGAGTCGACACAAAGTGCTGTAAACTTTCACTGTAGGGACGAGAGTCTCCACGCCGTCTGCGCTGCCCGGCGGTGCAGCCATTTGTCTTTGTTTGTCAGCTGCTGCGGAGTTTATGTTGGTTATACATCTCCGCATATTCCGCTTCTTTATTCCGCTGTTAATTCTATGAGGTGGGCTATTTGATTTATGCAGCTTAATATAGCGACTATAGCAATATTACACGCACCCCTCGGTGTCCAGGTGTTCCTGTTATTTCATCCACCCCATTTATATCAATGAGGCTGGGCGAAATAATAGAAACAGCACACTGTGTAATGCAATACAGCGCGGCAGCACCCTGCATCCTCCAAAACAATCTTGCAGTTGAATCAACAAGTCGTGAAAACAATTTTAATAAAAACTGACTGTTATAACCTTCATGACGGAGGATTTATTGCAGCGCTGTTGGATTAGAATGATTAAGTTTTAATGTGCTATACATAATAAACTGGCAACTGGAGTGTTTGCATGTAATTATCAGTATTGTACACACAGGGTAGAATTTATTGGTTGCTTTCACTGCGGTTCTCATTTGGGTACTTCGTGTAAGTATTGAAATACCGATGCAAATATCCCTGATGGCATGAAGAGGTTATTTGATGAATTTCAGATACAATAAGATGATATTTTATTAGTTCTGAGAAAATGTGACGTAGATAAGCTGGTAAAAATAGAAACCACCTGTAACACACCAACAACATAAACAAGTAATAGATATGTAAATTTACATTACAAACATAATGAAATATGAAATTGAAATTGCACTGATTGCAAATGACCTTTGCACAGTTGAATTAGTTTAAAGCCTGATTGAGATACTGTTTATTAGGTGCTTGTCTGGGAGCGGTGCTAATTGTACAGTGTGACAGCACCAGGATGGATCCAATGACTGACAGGCTCTGTTCGACACTTTGGGTTTATGACTATTTCACCAAAGGAGCTGCCCAGTGCTGTGATGGAGTCCTGCAGGGCGTGGGACGGGTTTTCCAACAGAGATGATAGCTTAGCCATCATTCTCCTCTGTCTTCATCATGTGCCGTGATTACCACCATGTAACACTTCACTCCTCCCATTCCACCATTTAAAAAATTTACATTTTAATTAACATACTTTTCCTCCAGCATGGTTCAGGTCTAGTTTTTGCATTTATTTCTGCGATACTTTTGGCCACCAATGATGAAATGGTTTGCAACCCGACAGGCAGCAACAAAGACGGCATTTGATAAATTGTTGGGGAAAAAGAGAGCATGTATTGGTCTGCAGATAAATAATGTATTTGTAGTAACCATAGAATCTATATAAAGATAAACCAAAAGAAGCCACAATATTCCAGATACCAATGCTGCCATCTTACACATTTGGGGACAGAGAAGTTGCAGTAGCGAATCGGGGGATTGAGCTGCAGAAGCCAATGCATTTAAAATAATTGTGAGTCAATTTTATAAACAATCTCAACTGTCATTAAGTTTTGCCCTGTTTTTATTGCATCAAGAAACCAATTCTAATCAAACTTGGCAGGAAAATTATCATCAATGTGATCAGAACTACCTGAAATGACAGAATACAATTTTTTTACATTGACTTGACCCATGCCCCATTCACTGACATGGAGGAGGCGGGCTTGATGACCAAAACCACAGCCAGTACGTGGTGATCAAGATACTTTGGCTTCACTTTCGGGGAGCAGACGTGCTCCATCTTTGTGAACAGTCTGTGGTAGTAACAGTTGAAAACAATCCTCTGATCCACCATTTCACTGCTGCTATTTACTTTCTGTTTGCTGTTAATTACACACCATTGAGTCCAATGGTTCTGCTCAGAACTGGTGGAAACGCAGGCTCACTTCCTGGGTAACACCAAGAATCCTGACTGGATTCCGTCCGCTCCTGAGCCAGAGCTAATTTGGTAGAAACGTTATAACACTGTACGTTTTACCTGATGTCAGATTTTAGAGTAAAGTTTATTTTAAATACTTTTACTTGAATACAATTTCCCACTCTACTCTGCCCTTCAAACAGACAGATAGCATGGGGGGTGGGTACACAGTGTGTAATGGGCACTGGGTTTATCAAGAGTATCAGCAGTTTGGAATTGACTGCAGGACTTTGCTTTTGTGTAAAGTTCTGTAACTTTTCAGAGCTCCTCACTTTCTCCGTCAGGGTTTCGGAGTACAGCTCATTTACTCTGGGGGTGCGACTGATATAGAAGTAAACAACACATTCTTATTCACAAACACATATCTGTAGAGACGCTCAGACAGGCCCTGCCCCCCCACCGCGTACCTGCGTAGCTCAGATGTAGGCTACAAACATTCTCAGAAGCCGCCTGTGATCTATACATAGAAGTAAGGCAAACGGCAAAGGCTAACTTTGATGGAACCTTTTTTATTTTTTTATTTCTTGCAGGCAAACACACGCACACGCTGACACAGACTCACACACACTCACTCAGACAAAACATAAAAACAGCATAGTGTTGAGAAGGTAAAGTCAGATTGAAGATAAATGTCAGTCAGACTGACGAATCAGCATTTAGGGGTTATATTTTTCCTCCATGTTTATTGTAAAGGAAAACAGAACAGATACTTAAGGCGATACTGCATTTTGCAAAATACACTCCAGGCTAAACAAAACAAAAAAATACCTCTCTGCATATAAAGACCTGCATATATTAACAGTGCACATGTGTGTTTCTTTCCATGACATGTGTTGGCATCAACCCAGCTTTGTGTTTCAGGCGCTTGACTGGAGACCGTTCTCTCACTTTGCACATCTGTAACTCACATGACTTCAAGGGTGAAGGGCCTCACAGCATGTCAGTGAGTTCAGAGGTCAAAAGTTTACATTTCACTGTAGAACTGAGATTCTACGGATTCATTCCTTCTTGCCCAGGAGGTTGTGTTTGCGCTCTTGTGTGTTGCGTTGTTTGTTTGTTAGCAAGATTACACAAAAACAAGCAGGCAGATTACAATGACACCTGCTTTTTCTGCATCCAAAGAAAACTGTAGGTTTTGTAAATTGACATATGCTCTCATCGTTTGATTGATAAGACAATAAAGCAGCTGACATGAGAGAAAACATTCTGAAAATGATTGTGCACAGTATCAGTACACACATGTACTTATTGTTTTATGTGTATTATCAGCTAGTATAACTTTGCACTCTACATATATCTGTGCACAACCTGAACATTGGTGTTAATTTTCAGATTGTTTTCTTTAGATTGATTAATTTAATTAGTTTAATGCAATTATCCATGGACTCATTTGATCAAATTTTGATGATTGAGACTTGACGCACACTTTATATAACAACAGCTAGAATCCAGTAGGCAAAACAAAAAGAAACCGGAAACTAAAGAATCTTTTCAAGTATTATAAAGAATCAAATTCAGCAGCAAACAATCCTACATTATTCTGGGTGCATGCTGCTGAGAAATGTTGTCTGCACATTCTCAAAACAGTGTATTACAGGAGTTGCAGACAGGCGCGCATAGATAAAGAAACACTCGAAGAACACACACATACACACCGCGTTGATAACACACCCGCTGTTATCATCAGAGTGTGCATGATGGTTACAGGATGAGCACAAACATATTTGCTCATCTCATTCATCTTGTGCAGTCCTATCTTTCCGGCCGGGCTCCGCAGACACACACATATCTGCCTATCCAGGGAACAGATGCGAGAGATCTGTTGAGCTTTGCTGTGCTATTATCTCCCGTTCTCCTTCCTGCTCCCCTCCTGCACACATCCTGGATTTATTCTCTCCTCATGCTTGGATCTTTTTCTCCGTTATTCCCTCGCTTTTAGGTCCCAGTCTGTTATCTACTCCTCATTACTCTGCCATTCTCGCCATCCATTTTAGACAGGTCATTACATGAACTCCTCTCCTCTCCTCTTCTCTCCTCTTCTCAAGTCGTTTTCCTAAAGTATTCCCTCCTGTCCATCATCTCTCCATTGGTTTTGTTGCCTCTTTTGTAATCTTCCTTTCATTATTGTTCAGTGTTTTTTCTCCTACTCTGTTGGTCTTATTTCGTCAGCCTGGCCCATCTGCATGATTATGCACAGCACCGCCGATTGGTTCCAGAGAAATCTTTCTCGTGGAACATGATGTCCGGAATTGAAATAGCGCACAGAGTAAATAAATAACTCACACTTCCTCTCCAATTTTAAAGTTGCAAACTGTATATCCACTCATTTCAAACTCCCAGACTCCCAATTCAGTCCATTATTTTCCCCGTATTATGGAACCCAGTAATTGACAACTCTGTCGGTTTATTTTAAGGCTTTGGCGACCAACTTCCTCATTAAATCAGATAGGATTTGACAAAGTAATATGATTTATCTGCTATCAGGTGACAATTTCATTAACTAGTTTCTTGTTTCCTGATACCTGGGTTATCACAGCCTAAACTATGGGAGACTACAGAAGTATCTTCTTCATATAAAATTGATTGAGCTGCTTTCTTTAATAATTTAATAAAATCTATCTGGTTGTTCATTAATCTTTTATGCTGGTGAAGGTGATAAAGGTGACACACAGTCTGAAGTTGAAATGGAATTGGAGAGTTGTGTGGGGATAAGTTTTAGTTTTTGATTCTTTTAGGTAGTTTAAAAAAAATATCTGTGTTTGTCCTATGAAAGCTAGGGTTGGTAATTCTGGAAAAGCTAAGAGTGGGCTTATGTATATTTGCTGTTATACTGAGTATTTAGTAAAAATAAGTGGATTCCTTGTCCTCAAACAGTGGCTGTATGAACAGGACCTGCTCTCTACCTGAATAAAACTCTCCGTTGAAAAGTTCAATACGATTTATGACCGTTTCTTATTTGTTTGAGATATGAGCTCGAAGTGCAGTTTCACCTCTAACTCCTAAGTAAACTGTAGAAATCCAAAATCCAAAATTATAGTTATACTATTACAGACAAAACACTCTAGTCCAGATGATGACTAAATTGTTAAGGTCTATATAAAAGTAAGCAAACCCCAAAAGAGTAGATCTACTGTAAGGAATATGTGAAAGCTCTGTAGAGCAGCATCCACACTCACTACTTGAACTATCCAAAGTTAAACCCAGGTAAAGACAACAATGTTAGCACAGTTGAAAAGTGATGAAATGCTGAGATTTAATACCTCTGCGTGCAGCTTCTAGAATCACCTTTCAGAAGACAGAGCAGTAAGGAGCAGACAGAGCAACCTGAGCGCAGCAGGGACTGAATTCAGAGAAATTGTTATTTTTATGTGCAAGGCTGGAAGAGCGATTTTCTGTACGTGCCTAAGGCAAAAACAGAACGTTCCGATTAGGAGCATATAGCGTGTGCACCCTCAGCTGCACATAGTCACATATGATCCAGGAAAAAGCTTCATATTAAACTTTCACACACATGCACGCATAAACGCACACACACACACTCTGAACACAGACATACATGGCCCTAATTTCGCCTCGCGTCTGCCATGTGAGGTAATTGGTCTGACTCAGAGAGCAGCGTCCTTGGGTTGCAGATTGCTGGCTTATCTGCTCCTGATGAAAGATTCTCCTGCATAGACTCACAATCAGGACAGACTTTTACACATACACAGAGAGGAGCATGTGTGCACAAAAAATCAAACAAAGTTGTCCATGTACATACATTTTAAAGCCCTTTTACTTCTTTTATTTTGGCGAATATTTGTGTTTGTCTGTTTTCAAGATTGCCCAGTCAGGCGTACCTCGGATTGTCTGTTTGATGTCCAACACTCTGCAAGATTAAAAACAATCAACAACAAGAGCAGCAGCAGTCACAACAACGGCTCCAGCATATGGCTATTAAACCTAAAAGGTGTCCATGCATCAAAAGGGAAACTAGATTTCTATCATTATTTTCAACACTATGTGGCTGCTTCAGGGGCTCATTTGAACAAATATCATTTTTTCCCGAAGGCAAAAGATTGGGCCATGTGATGGGTTGAGATTGGAACGAGCAAATATGCTAATGGTGTGACAGAGAAGCAACGCAGCTCCATTCACGGCTACACAAACATGGAAGGTGGAAAATAAGTACCGCTAATGGTTTGCAATGTTGCAGAACAAAACAAAGATAAGGTTGAGTCCAGGTCTGAGAAAACTGTCAAGTCAGTCGACAGCCACTGTGTCATGTTCAGCAAATGATCCTGGTAATATAGAGCTCGGCAAATGCATGAGATTAAAGTGTTCCATTCTGACTGTATCTGAGGGCAGGTCTCTCCTCTGCCGAACAATGCAGCCTCTTATAATTTATGAGTCCTGGATTGTGCTGCGTGTGTTTCGGTGCCCTTTTATTGTAATAGTAAACCTCTTCTTTACTGTAGTCTAGACCAAACTCTAACCTAATCCTGGCCACCCACTCTACATGTCGGCATTAGAAGCAGTACTCTTGTCAATATAAAAAGCAAACTAATCCAATTCAAACAGGGGAGTAAAGATTCAGTCGGCACTAGGCTCTCTAGGCCCCTCACGATTCGATTCTGATTCAGAGGGCTACGATTCAATGATAAAACGATTAGCGATGCATCAAATAATTTGATTTCTCCACATGTGTGACTGCTAGAGATCTACATCTTCACTGGCCTCATTATTTGTGCTTTAAAAATGTCCGTTCGACTTTTGATGATATTAGAAGTGTGCTGTCATTTACAAAACAAGGTTTTCGATTCAGAAAAAAAGTCAGTCTATAGTTAGCATAAGGGCAACTTGTTAGTCTGTACGGGAAGCAATAGGAATGTTTGAGAACAATGACTTAGACAATCACGATCGCTTGCTGATTGGTTCTTTTTCATCAGAACGTGACTTTCACTGATCCAGGCTCCTTTCCGGTAGAAAACAACTGGCATGTGCCTCGGCCACCAGTGTCGAACGCAACTCATATTAGTTATTTTAAGTGTTGCTGATAATTCAGTATTTGCTAACAGCTGGTGCACATTTAAACTCAGCATTTTACAATGAAACAGCTGCCGACATGCGTAGGATATGATGTGAGCAATACCTGTGTAAACCAGTATCCACATGCCTTCACGTTAACACAAGCAAACTCATCTGCTGTGTACGTAGGTGGTCCCATGATGTGCGTTATCAGGTGCTTATATGGACTGGGATTAGAGCTGATACAGAGCCAAGTTGCTTCTGTGGACAGAGATCATTTTCGTTCGAGAACCCTGGATGTAGCTTGAAATACCAATGTTCAGACTAAGAGAGGTTTTCATAATGATAGCAACCACAACCACCTCTGCAGTGTTTCCTGCAGGATATACTCTCCCTTATTGTGCGCTTTAGAAGCCCACATCTCCCTGGTGTAATGAGTGACATGCCAGAGGTCAGCCCTTGAGTTATGATTATTGTGACCGCAGGGGAGTACGGGGTGTAGGATTTGGGGTGCAAGGCATGTCTCATTCACCCTTCAGCTGTCACAGATCCCCCCCAGTGACCAGGCCTCTGCTGACTGACAGGTGGAAGTAATGACTTCAGTTCAGAGGTCATGAGTCAACATAAGCACACAGGCCAAGCACAGCTGCATGCAACCTTTGATATACAGACCTCGCCTCCCACAGGACTCCTGTCAGTTAGTGAAACCTCTGCAGATGTCGTGCCTGCGCCGGCGAACCAAAGAATTAATAAGAACAGATTTTCTCTCCTGAAAAGCTATTCATACTTCTTTAATACCAAGATTTATTCACGGCCTTTGATGAGTGCAAAAATCATTTTCATTCCCCTAATTTAAAAAAAAGGAAAGATATTTTCAAATGACTTGCACATGATGAATTATAATTTTCCCAGGCCATATATCAACTTGCATGTGCTGTTCACCTGCGCAGCGCCACAGGAGAGCAGAGCGGGACTCTCGGGAACAAGATGGCGGAAGGACGTGTTGCTGGGAGCGGTGCTCATTATGGCACAGTGCATTCCAGAGAGGGAGAGATCAGCCTGGAGGCCCTCTGCAGCTGACAGCAGCTGCAATTCCCAGCCTTATGATGGTGGTGTTGGTGGTAGTGGTGGAGACGGTAAGTGGAGAGGACAGTAGAAAGGAAGGCAGAGTTGGGAATCGGATGGAGACGTCCGGAGAGACTGGGTTATCATTTGGAATTCCTCCTCTCCTTTCATCATTTTAGATAATGCCTCACATGTGGGTGTAGGGGGAATCGGGTGGTATCAAGAGGACGGCTGTGTGTTAGGAAGAGGAGGGATCTTGTTCTAGGTATAGACACAATTTCTGAATTGTATTGAAGTCTGGAAGGCTCCATCCCCCTTCTCGCTGCCTGCGCTTGTTCCCTCAGCCTTTTTGATCTTTGCCTTGTGACAAACACTTTTACCACGAGGATCTGGTTTGGGACCAATTAAAGCGAGAATGAAAATGTCGAATAATGGACACAGATGGGAATAGGACGTTCATTTGAAACAATATATTACAATTTTCATGCAGTTTGATTAATTGTAAGAACTCATGTACCATATTTCAGCAGCTGTATACTTCCAACCCTGCATGGAAGTGATGATGGTGCTCATTGTGGTATGGCCTGGCTCAGGTTAAACTCTTTGAAAGACAAATACATACGGAGGAGTATACGCTTCTTTTACTATCTACTTTGAAAGTCATAACTGAAAAATAACATAGATAAATATTTATAAGAATACACAAACCACACCTTGAAACTGAAGTCTTGCATACGGCACATGCCTCGATATTATTTGTTGGACAGTCCAGAGTGAGATTTAGCTCTAGCTTACGCTTCACTACCGGAGAAATCCCTCTCTTAAAACAGTACTTGGCCCTGGCAGTACAGTGCAACTGCTGTTTTGGAGCGGTGAAGAAGTGATTTCATTTTATTGAAAAATAAATACAGTTTATCCGAGAAACTAAATTACTAAAAACTGCATTAAAGATGTTGTATCAGCTTAGTTAAATTCCCTTATTTGCAAATGCCCCACAAGGCATTTTCGGCAGTAACCTGAGGATGATTTCCGAAACTGTCATTGGACCATCTCTACTAAGAGGGTGGGGCTTTAACGTGAGTACTAGTCGGTAAAATACTGGACAAGAGCATCAGCGCTATGGCAATAGATTCATTTTTCCGCTTCAATTTCTACCACCCATCCATTTCTACTTTTCCGTCACCGTAATCCATCCTGTTTCTTTGGCATAAGTCTATAGGAAGGTGAAAGGCCTCTGTGAGCGTGTCAGAGGGAGCACCTGAGAGAGGACATTCAGATGGCTGCCTGTCTATAGCAATTACAGGAACCAAGACTGTGTGTCTGTTTTGGCTGTTAGCGTGCACTGAAGCTGTTGTGTCCCTCTCCACTGTCTTTAACAACCGATCGACTCTCCCCCGAGAGCCACTTACTCCGTCCTCCAGCCTCTTGAGTTACAGCTCACCCACACAACCACGCTCCCATCAGAGGAGACGCCATCTGGGCACACAAACACGCCCACGCAGGAGCGACCGAAACACACATGGAAGGACTCGAACCAAATTTGACACGTTTAATTGCATCCGTGAACATGGCAGCGCATTTAGTACTGTACTGACCCTACGAGGTCAAAGACACCATCTCTGGCTTGTGCTCTCGTGAGATGTGAATTATTTTCCATAGAACTTCTTCACAATAATCACAGCAAGCAGCAGATTCGAGTGGCATTTGTTAAGGGAAGTGGCTGAAAGGACATGTTTTGCAACATCCTCTCGTCCCTTTCTTCTCTGTTGGTGGTAAACACTGTTATGTGGCATAAACTATCCACCTGTCGGAGCCATTATTCAGCTGTCAGGGGATATTGATATGATACATATTTTTCCCTGTTATCTTCTGCATTATAATACTTTTAATTTATGGTTGAAAGATGAGGTATTACATGAAATTAGGAGATAGTGATGGAGAATGACCTGCCTAAAATGTCCACAACATCTGGAAACCGACATTTTTGTTGTGTTGTCAATAAGACTGTTGCTGCCAATAAAACCACACTGTCTGACGGGAGCGCTTTTCTTTGACATTTCCACCAGAGTACCTCAGCTGTAGTCCCAACGCCTCTGGAAAGGACATTTCTGTTAAACTGATGCAGTTCTTTCTTTATTGGGTGTTTTTTGTTTTTTAGGCGCCAATCAGAAGAAGGGACTGAAAGTATACATTTTATACGTCCCTTAGTCAGTATGCCCACAACAGTGAGTCATAAAGCTGAATGTGCTGTATATTCCCTTTGGAGCTCTGAAAAAGCCATTTAACAGTGTCACATAAAGTATGACTGTGCAGCGTACCCCCCCTTCACCACGTATAAATACCATAATATAGAGTGAAGTGCATCTATAGAACTTACTGTATCTCTAAGTGCTATGAGCATCCGCTAAGATGTAGGTTAAGAACAGTAATAGCTGCCATTAGCCAATATTTCACTGCTCTATATAATTATGTGCCGTGCTCATACTCTCACAAGTCATTGTTGGAGTAGGGAAAAAGTGATGTCCTGTATTTTATGACAGCCTGAGCGTGGTTCAAATGAAGCGTCTGTACTGTATCTGCATTGTGTAGGAGGGGCGGAGGCAACTTCTATCGGTCTTCCTTGAAACAAAAGGCTGAAGGGGACCTTGGAGGGAAATTTACATATCTTTAGCCCGACACCCTCATTAGATAGAAGTCAGCATTGTCTGTTATCATCTTCCCTCTCGTGTCACCCTGCGAGGGCAGTCAAGTAAAGGGCATTGCGGAATTTCCCGAGCAAGGAAGCCACGGTTTACCGGCTGCACTTACCCAGAGCAAAGACATTAGAGGGTCCTTTAATAATACAACAATGTAGCAGGGGTTTTCTTTTCCATTTTGAGCGTCAGATGTGATAAAACACGGGGACACGTCTCTTTACACATCGGGGAAGGAGACGTGGAAAGGGAAAGCTTGTAGCTTCTGGCATGGCCCGCTGTGTGCACGGCTATATGGCCCGAAACACGGAGGGATGTCGGCGGTTCACGTGTACTTTGGCAGCCAAGGTTACGAGTTATAAAGTTGATATTGGAGAGAGAAGGGAGCAATGAGTGGGAAGTGTATGACCTTCATCACTCACTATCCGCTCCGTCTCCCCTTCCAGTCTGTCTTTCTCTGCTCTGCAAGCCACGAAGCAAAGGAGCCCTTTTGTGTGAACTCTCTAATTAGGGAAGACCTTGATGTGCGGATCTCGTCCATTGTTCCTCTTCATTTTGGTGGGAAAATATTTCATTGATTTTTTTGCAGCAATCGAAGGCGGGCGGAGCTGAAAGGGGCTCTGAGTGGGATTAGGCTCGGCGGGGGGTTTCTGGGATGGGCGGGAGGCTTGTGAGACTGAGCGTTTTTGTGTATGTTTGTATTTGTGTGTGTGTGTGTGTGTGTGTGTGAGAGTGTGTGTGAGCGAGTCAAAGGGCGGTAATGTCTCTCGGCGTAACTCCTAGCCCCCTCGCACCCTGTGAAAGAACCAATTACGACTGTGATCCTCGAGCCATCATAACTCACCTTTACCTCCAGCTCCCATTGTTCAGTCCGTACCTGCTGCACGACTACAGATTGTCTTTCTTCACACTTCGCTGTGATAAATGAAGCTCATTTACAAACACCTGGCAAGAACTTTGTTTATGTTCTCCCAAGCACAACTATGATGAAAGATGGCCTTATTCTCATAATCAAACAAAATCAAGCACTTGTCAGATGTACTCTTGGAAAACCCTTTGGATGCTAAGCTAGAGACCTGTCGCCGGTCGGCTGCTGTTGTTTGCCCAGTGGAGTCTTTGCAGCAATCACCCGTTTCTGTCTCTTTCTCCCCCACTCTCTTTTTCCTGTCACTCTAGCCTGTCTCTAAATTACGCTTTACCCCTGCAGGTGCCGAAGTCTCTCTGAAATGATTATTCCTACCACACAGAAGATTGCTTTTGGTAATTATATGTATCATAATTAAATTTGATGATCTCCTCCGAGACGTTAAATCTCATTTGACCCAGGTGCTGGATTTCTCCTCCTATACACAAAAGGAGAAATGTCTTCTACTAGTAAGAGAGACACACTTTGAATCTCGCAGCTGACATCTTGATTAGGCAGAGCAGCCTTTCCACATTTAGCAAATTCAGTGAGGTCCATCAATAACTTAATTACCGAACAAGTGAAATGCAAATTCTCCGTCATCATGGTGGAATGAACTGAGCGGGATTAGCTGTGTTGTTGCACAAAGGCCGAATTTAGCTTTCGAAGCAAGAAGACGAGGCTCCACATGAGTAGAGTGTTTAAGGAGGCAGACACACGGTGTTTTACTCATTTACTGTTATTATTTTTTCATTATCTGCCGCCCTAAGAAGCTGGGCTGTACACTCACAAGACCAAGCTTCAAAGATTAGACGTCTTTGATTCAGGTCTTTACCTCCAGGAGATTCATTCCTTATTTCTTCTATCAGCTCGTATCCCTGTGTAAATAGTACCTTGAATTTGGCCTCAGACGACCTTCTTCATGGGTTAGCAGAGGTAAGGCTCAGATCCTTCACAGCTTGGCAGCCCACGGTGTTTGTTTGGCATCTTCCTCAATTTATATTCTGTCATTCTGTTTCAACACAGGGTCATTTCTTTCAACGATCTATTGCATGTCCATCTATACTGAAAGGAGACACCTCCTCCTTCTGATTCACAAGATATCAACCCAATTTAGCCTCTATAATGGATTCTTGACAGGCCTCAGGACCCTCTCACCATTATCAAAAGGAACAAGTGAGCCAAGGCTTGTCTCCTATTCCATCCGGTATCTTCAAGTGACAAAATGCAAGATTCACTCTTGGCTTCAGTTGAGACGCCCCTACAGCTGGGATGCATAATTCCTTGCCCTTGTGGTCTTAGCCTCCCAGTACACACAGATGTACACACGTACATTTGTTGACAAGCTGACAAAGAAGAAACCAGCAACCTCAAACTAAAAACACGTTGACTGATAAGGTGATTTGATTTCTGACAAATATGACGCTATCACAGGAAGCAAGTGGTGGACTTTGTGTGTCAGATCACATAGAAGCTTTTGGGCTAAACCTCTTTCAAACTGGGTTTACTGGGTTTTAGCTAAAGGTATAAAAACTGCCTAGTGTTGCTTGAAATATTCGACACAATGGAGCATTTTCCCTCTAATTTGTGACCGATCTTTATGCCACATTTATAGGTTAGGCACAAAAGAGAAGATCACCCCCGTCTATGCAGAGCTTGTGAACCACAGTCAGACTCGGGGTCTCCTGGAGCAGTTTGTGCTGTGGGCTTTTCCTAGGCCTCTAAGATCACTGAGAGTATGCAGACAGCTTACTGAGGCCATGCAGCAAGCAAGAGCCGAGATTAGATCGAGGCCTAAGACAATCTCACGGGAGGAATCACTGGAGATTGACAAGACTCCAGTCATTTTATTTTCTCAGTGTTTTGCAAAATAGATATTTAAAAAAAACGCTCGCACGTGCACACAGGTACGGTGAGAACGCACAAAGAGAGCCCGGAGAAAGATTTGAGAAATACCCTCTCGGTTTTTATCACTCCTATCTCCACCTGCCAGGACTCACTCTATGCCTCTGCCATCGTCTTTGTGCCACGGTTGCAAGTTCATTATTTTTTTTCACTCAGTATTCCCTCCAAGTTTTCCACTCGTACACTCTGATCTTCAGCACTAGATGTATTGCTTTTTCTCCAACACTTTCCCCCCCGCGCTCTGCAGGAGTTCCCTGCTGTGCACCAATCCCTTCCTCACAGGTGATTGCTCAGGGAATATTGATTAAGGTGAAGATTTGATGCTGAGAAGTCACTTTTCAAACTTCCTGTGACTTTAATGTGAAATAAAATGAGCGGACTCCACCGTCAGCGATAAACACCCTGCTACACATGAAGCGTACTTTTAAGAAAATGCTCTCCGCACTCGTCCGTGTCTTCCCGTCTATGGCTTTCTGTCAGTCTCATTTTGTCTGTCACATGCAGTTTCTCTCACTCACAAATCAGCTTTCACTCCCAGTGTAATGTAGAACTCATTGTCAGGAGGGCAACATCCCTCTAATAGCTCTGATTAAAGTGACAAACAGGCCCAATTAAGATAGAGGTGCAGGGAAAGGATACTATAAAGAGCATCTCCCTCTCAATGGTCATTACGTCTGTTTAACTATTAGCAGAACGCCTCAATTAAACCATCCACATGACCTTGAGGTGTCTCCTGAACAATAAGACATCTCCTGTGAAATGTGCTATTGTTTGTCTTCAGCATTTCCTGATATAGACTCAGCTATTAAAAGAAATTACAAAAAAAATATGCTCATCTTTTTTAAAGGTAACAATAATAATCTCAAGTAATTACTAAAATCTGGGTGCATGGCAACAATGTCAGGGCAAGAGACAGCCAATCAGAGAGCTTGTGAACAGATCCCAGATCCTGCAGATACCGAGATTTATCCAGTAACTGTCTGCGGTGCTACAGTATTTATGTAAAAGTTGAACAATGAGGTCAGCCTGTATACGGATCTACAGTTAAGGTAATAATTTAACTGTTCAACTTCAATCTATTGGCTTATCTGGAGATTAGTTTAAAATCTGCCAAATTGCCTCAGTGTTTACATAATTAGATACAGTAGAAACATGGAAATGTCATAACATGATAAATGTTTTTGCTTGTGTTAAGGCACCGAGTTTTAATTATTTCAACTCAGCTTCTGTAAAATCTCATTTTGTAATTTTGGCCTGAACCGATCTACATACTAAGTTGCCTAGATCTTGGCTGCTCTTGCTGTTTTAGTCAGAGGCACAAATGGAACCTTTGTTGTTGCAGTTTTGAACCAAACCAATTTATCTACAAGTTACTATGGCATTAATGATGAACTGGTTTTGTTAAGCTGCAGGTTTTAAAATGTGTTTTCTTTGCAGTCTCTAGCAACAGTCATCTTTGGGTCCTTCTTGCTGAAATGCACATTGGGATTTGTAATAACTTCTCTCCTTGCACATTTCTTCTTCTGCACACCCCTGTACTGTCAGGTTTTGACAGCAAAAGCTGAAAATAAGAAAACAACTAATATTTGGAGAAGCAGTTCCCAATATTTGTACTGAGGCTTCAAACCGAGGCAGTTTCACACCAATAGAAGAGCTTCTACGGTTGAGTCACATGAAGTTATCTTTGGGATAATTAATCAAATTAATGAGACTTCTTCTTCTGGAACCAGAAGCTTTCGACCAGTGAGGCCGGTGATTTTCTGCTTTTCACCCTGGTGTTAATTTACTTTTAATCCAAAGTTACCCACATATTCATCAACACCATGTCAAAAGGTTTCTATGTGAGCAGCAGCCGCTGTGACAACTTCCTGTGTGACATCATTTCTTACACCTTCATTAAAGGCCGAAGTGACCTGAAACACTGTTATTTATCCTCCCCAACACATGCATAGACAGAAAATTGACCTTTTGGTGAATCATGTCCCTACAGAGTGCAGTCTCTCTGCTAACACGAGCTGCATGTTATCAATCAATTAGAACTAATACGTAGTTATGGAGGAGCACTGTGTGTTGGATACATCCCCATATCGTATGACTCACCTCATTAACCATATCATTACTGTGCAACACACTTCTCAGTGTTTGGAGTGCTCTGAAAGTCCCTGGCAAACATCATTTACGAGGCTTGTGTATTTGCACCGTATGTGTGTGTTGGTGTTTGTTAAAGTGTGTTTGAGACCCAGATAAGAGTGTTGATGGAAGGATAATTTCCTCTAGTTTGTCAAAATATTGTCAATTTTCCTGGAGAGTCATTTTTTGCATTTGCGTGTAATCCGAGTGACGGCTCATTTATTGGTGGCTGATGGGCTTTAACATGAGCCGCCAGGCAGCCAGACCAGCACTGACAAACTGTTTATTTCCTATGAAACGCTATGAAACCAAGCATTGGGTGTCACATCGGTGCACAGCGCTGACAGCAGTGTTACTGGATAATAACCCTTCCTCTCTGCTTCTCGTGACTCATCATTAATGAAAACAGAATGATCACCCAAGGAGTCAAACAAACCATGAAGTGACTTCACTTGTTTTCCAAGGCCTTTATTGAGTGCATTTTAGTACAATAGTTCTCAGAAAGTTACAGCTTACAAACTCTTGACACATGTCACAATTTACAAGTGGTAGCTATACAAAAACGAAAAACGAAAAAATAAAGCAGATGTTCACACATTTAAACAATGTACCTATGCACACATTTATGTCTGTACACACTAATGCGCCTGCTACACACACACAAACACACACACACAATCTCATTCTCTCTCACAGACATATACAAATAAACAAATTATGAAGTGTGCAGTCATATTCAGCTCTACTGTTTTGTACCATAGGGAGGTTGTGACTGGTTCTCTGGAAGGGTCCTGGTCTTCCTCTGAGTCAGCTGGCAACAGCAAATCTTCTGGGTTCCCAGTGTGTGTTTTGTGTGTGTGTGAATATGAAGTGTTGTGTCTGTGCTGTTTAATATGTGTGTAAGTCTCCCGCAGTCTGAAACAGAAGAAAAAAGACAGAACGCAAGTTGAGTTTTTCAGGACGTCATGTCGGATCATTTTCAGGTGAACACAGGTTCCGCCTGTCCGACCTATAAACGACAGGCGTGAAATCGGCTCGATGGTCACTTCTCAGACAGTTACAGCTCCGTGAAACATTTAACAAGCTCTGTTCGTATGCTTTGTATCACTGTGTGATGAATGGCCTCCGTACGAGACAGCTTTTCGGAGCGGGATGGCGAACCGCCCCTCCATTCATCACGCTGGAGTGTCATTACAGTCAGATATTTAGATAGACAAACAGAGCAAATGGGGGAAAACTGAATTACACTGTTGCGTAATGAATGCGTTCTATCATCTCATTCACAGGCTCTTGGGTTGCAAAGCAAATACACAAGACTGAGTTGAATGGAGGACTAATGCATTCAAATTGAATCACGGGGTTGGGTGAAGAGGATTTATGCCAATCTCGAAGAGCATGAGATTATGTTTAGAAATACTCAGTAAATCAATAACTTGGATAATTGAAAAGAAAAAGCCAATTGATGTTACCCACGAGACAATCCAGTTGCTTGATTACAGTATTTTGAATTAGCAAAGCAAATAATTGAACTTTTATATAATGAAAGAGATGAAGCCTTAAAAACCAGATTGCGAAAGGGGAAGTGGCTGATTGACATCAATGAACTAACTGGAAACCAGGCAGGAGAATAACGTAATCAAGGTTTCCAATGTGTGTGTGTGTGTCTGTCTCATCAGTCTCCCTCCCCGTGGATGATCAGATGCCTGTCAGACCGGGTCCCAGCAGATGTTTGACCACCGCCTGGGCCCACCGGAGCATGGAGCCAGCCATTTCTCAGGTCCGGCTCTGGCCCAAACCGAGGCCGGCTCTGGCCCAGGACAGCTTGGTTACACCCAGGATAAATGAGCTGGGGATCTGCCAGCCAGCTGGATAGCCGGAAGAGAGGGCAGGGCGGGACAGACAGAGGAGGAGGAGGATGACTTGAGGGTGGTGAGTATACTTAATAATCTGCTAATGGGCCTGCCATCAATTTCTAAATTTGGATGCGAGGTGGCTGGAGCTGTCGTCACTCATGTCTGTTCGAAAAGGGCCAAAGGGATTACAGCAGGGTCACAGCTACAGCAAAGAATTGATGCGTCAATAGCTCATGATAATTGTCTGTGAGCTAAGAGACTTCCTCGGAGACTTCCTCTGACATACAGCCACGGTTGCATGTCAGAGGAATATTGCCACGGGAACATTTAGGTCAGTTTGCTCTCAAATGTAACATTATTTAATGAACACTTGACAACACTTGATTTATTAGATATAACAACAATGCCTCTTTGCTTTCTCAAAGCCTCAGACTGAAGCAAGTGACCAGCAAGAGGGAAAACAAAAATCACACAGCATATTAAAATCCATCCATGGTCAATGCCGCTTGCTCTTTGAAGGTCCCGGGGGGGGGGGGGGGGGGGGGTGTGGGGCTGGAGCCAATCCCAACCGACATTTGGCGAGAGGTGGGGTGCACCACGGACAGATTGCCAGCATATAGCAGGGCCAATATACTGAGACCAACAACCATTCACACTTACACCTATGGTCGATTTAGCATATCCGATCAAGCTATCTCCTATTCAAGTCTTTGGACTGTGGGGGGGAGCAACCAAAGAAAACCCACGCAGACACAGGGAGAACATGCAAACTCCACTCAGAGAGACCCCGGCCGAGCTGGCATTGTAACTGGGAACGTTCTTGGTGTGAGGCAACAGTGCTAACCATCGCACCATCGTGACGCCCACCCTTCACAATGTTATTCTCTCCTTCTCACAATGTGATCCTTACAAAAGGATATACCTCCAAACACCAATATCTGCAGGATTCAAACATGCATGACATTGTCTGAGCCCCCGCGGCAGTTTACGCTCAACCTGCCCACCGATACGGCAGCAGGGTGTAAAGCTAGCATAGATTTACTCAGCAGTTTAGCAGCAGCAGTCTATTGGAGGCTGGACTGTGAGCAGAGTGACCATGTGGGCTGTTTATGTCTGCGTGTTCACCGGGATGGCATCACACATCTGGTGACACACCTCAGCCCAGATGTTCATGTTCATTGTGTAGAGAAGTGATGCAGATTCTCTCCAGTTTCCTCTGCCATGATTAGCTGCTCGCCCACGCATTTCAAACTAGCACAAGATCTTGTTTTGGCCAAGATATTTGCAGCACCCGTGAGGATGAAACACTTGATTTTCTTAAAATAAAATCCACCACATACAGAGGGGTTTTCTTTATGTTGTGTTTTTTTTTTCTTTTTTCCTGTGTGAACAGCAGTTACTTACCGTAGATTTGAGCCAGCCAGTGCTTGGAGTTTCCTTCCCCTCTGGATGGTGCTGAACACTCCCGACAAAAAAAAACAACAGATCAAAAGGAAAAGAAAACATAAACCATATCTGTACAAGTAAGTGCTCACCAGCAAGAAACAGCATGTGTACACCCACATTTAACATGATCTCCAATAGATGGATATTTTGTCAATTATTTAAACGCCTACAGCAATTTCATATAGATCTACAATACCAATTATTCACCCATGATTCCGTTCAGTTAAGATTCAGTCAGGATTGTCCTCGTCCCCCTGGAACAGGGAGACGCACAAGCCAGTGTCCATTATACAGTCGTCCGGAGGGGAACCAGGGCACCATGGGAATCTACACATTTCATGTGTCTAATCATAACAATCTAATCAACAAACATGTCTTTGCCAAAAATGCAAGCAGAGAGTTCTGTACATACATATTCATACATATCACCTTCAATATGAAGGTTAATTATGAAAGATATAATCATATTTAGCAAGAGATAAACATATTTATAATCTCTGAATCTGGGTGGGGCTGGCTAAGAAGTCCTTTGGCAAGGCCTTCCACCCAGGTCTCCACAGGTAGTGTTAAAGTTAAAATACAAGTGGACGGCATCTTGCTATAGTGATAAAAACAAACAAACAAACAAACAGATGTTTGAAGACCGAAATATAACTAAGCTCTGCATTTTTCACCATTTCAGTCTTTCTAACAAGCAAAAGATGATATGAAAGTTGACGATGGTGCTCCTCTGTACATCCCTGTATTCTCCTCCCTCCTATTATTCCTACTGGTAATTGCTTTTTCTTATTTCTGGCCAGCTCAAGGCATCTTCATTGCACACATTGACGACAGTATGGAAATAAAATCACAGGTCACACGTTGTTCCAAAGTGTCTCAGGCTTCTGTTTACAATTTGAACACCTTCTAGTCCAGATAATATAGAAATACAACAGCACTCAGTTCATAGTACAGTCTGAAATTGTGAGTGAGTCCCTGTGTAAATGTCTTGATTGTTGTTGTGTTATTTTGGTTCACAATGACATGAATGGCTGTTCATAAGTGACGTCTACCTTCCCATCCGTGGACTAGTAGAGAAACAGTATCAAGTCTGGACCCTGAACTCCTGGTGTGGATTGCATGAAGTGTGATAGCTGTTAACCATATGGTAGTGTAGACCCTGGTCTCCTGTTGTCATGGTAGTGAATTAGATTAAGACAATAGTCTCAACTCTGGCGCGTTCCGATGGATCGGGGGTCATTCGAGGGCTGCCATTGTCGTTGGTCCTGCGAATGCTGCCCGTTCCGTGGCACGGCGCCCCCTGTAGTCATGCCATGGTGATGGGCGCCTGGCTCATCTGCACCCTCATGGACTGGATATTACTGAGGATCTTCTTCTGGTGGCCGGCCAGGGTCACTCCTATTCTCAGCAGATCCCTATGAAGAGAAAGAGGCACAGAGACAGAACATTGAAGAGCAGGAATAGATTTTGAAGGGACAGATGAAGGGATTTCCATCATATTGAAGATGGATCACTTGAGTATGAGATGATTTCACTACCAAACATTCCTGGAATGTTTACACTCCGAACATCCCTGTACTTTATATAAAAGCACAATTTCCAGATGGATATCTGGAATGAATGAAAACACAAATTGATCAAATGTATTCTCTTACTTGAGAGAGGAAATGCCACCATGCCCGAAGCATACTTTTTTAATAAAATATGTTAGAATGGTTTTACATTTTCGCACACATTTCCACTCCAAGCAACATTGTTAATTAAAATAAATGGAGAGCACGTATTTGTGTCGATTGGTGCTACGAGTACTTTGAGAACAGCTTTCGTGACCCAACCTTTTAAAATACTCCACATAAGCAGCAGTGAATAAATATGCCTTTTAAAACATGTATTTAAAGCCTTTACGTTCAGAGCCATATTTTTGGCCAACTGCTCACAGCACAAATGGAAATATTGGCACAGACACAACCCTGTTATTTTCCATAATGATGAGTCATATTTTAATGCATTACCCATACAGGCTCTACTTTGATGCTATCATTCAGAGACTGAGTCGCTGGTCACATTCATGCCAAAAAATAAATGCACTTGATGTCATTTTATATGAGTGTGCCCATCAAGTGCCATATGGGTTTGGAAAATCTTCATTTGCACACGAGCGGGTGAACTCACTCTGAGGTCATTTGAGCCACTAGCTGCAGGGAGGTAAAGCCTGAGTTGAGGAAGTTGTCTCTGTACTGGCTCATCTTTATGGCGGTGAGCCAGTCCTCGACTGAGCTAAAGGTGTTGAAGTCAGGTATGGATCTGTCCAACAGTGGCTGAGAAGGCCTGCAGGGGAGGGAGAGAGACAGAGGGAGAGTGAGCGAGAGAAGAACAGGGGTAAGCGGAGATATAGTGCAGCTGCTTTGATGCAATATTAAGCAAGGGGGATTTATAGAGGAGGAGAGTAACTGTGGTTCTGGTGCTTGCGTGGGTGTTGGTGTGAGAGGAAGAAAGTGAACTGTGTGTGCATACAGTGTGAACAATGGCTTTGGAAAGTATTCTGACATGATCAATAAAATTATATTGATATTTAAACTTATATAGTCGTTTAAAGACATGACCCATGGTTAAAATCGGAATAATTATCTACAGAGTTTCACCAGAGTTTGCCTTTCAGACTATAACATGTTCACAACAGTGACGTATTAACTCCGCCGAGTAGATCACTTGATTTTCGCTACAGCAACGTGACACAGTTGTAAGCTCTTATCACCACGATCTCTCTTCACATCTTCGTCAGTGTCTTCTATGTGTGTGTCACACACTTCTTACAGGGAGATATTGGTTTTCTTCCTTTTTTGTTTTTGTGTCTGTCACATGTTAGAAGCATCAACAGCCCCCCCACACGCTTGCAGTGACTCCGGCGGGGGATCCGCTGCTGTGCTCTCACATCGGATCTTCCTGAATTTCTACAGACTTTACACCAAGAGGCCAGGAGGATAAAGTCCGTAGAACCTGTGGAGCGCCTCACTTAGACATTTCAGACATGCACCTCCTCTGCAGAGTCTAGTGCATTTATGAAAGCAGCTTATATATATAAATTAACTTATATATATAAGAAAGAGAAGATGTTCTTCTGTATAAAGGGTAAAAACCTTCATTCCTTGGTCTGAAAGCCAAGTGCTGCACCAAGCAGAAACAACGACACCACTTATTACCTGAGCAATCCTATCCCCACAATGAAGTGTGCTGTGGTGATACTTCACGGTGTCAGATACTATGAAACTGGTAACAAAGAAACAGCAAACCGAGCTAAAGACAGATGGGACCATGAAGAAACGAAGAAAAAAAATGCTACATTTCACACACTCAAACTCACATGAGGCTAAAAAGTTCACTTTACAGCATGGCAGACGCCCAGAGGCCACAGCCAAAACAAGTGGCTTCAGGACAAGTCTCTGAATGACCCTCAGTGGGCCAGCCAAAGCCTGAAAATTGAAATGGAAAATCTGTGGAGAAACCTGAAGCGTGCAGTCCGCGTCCAATCTGGCCAAGCCTGAGAGGATCTTTGACCGATGCTGAAAGAAATTGTCCAACACAAGGTGTGGAAAAACTGGCAAGAAGACTCCCGGTAACATTCAAAACCAATCAGGGCCAATTGTCCCTCGAAAAAATAATGCTATGGTAGATGTGAGGTTTCTGTTAGTCTTCATTTCTCCAAAGAAACAAACATTTTTTTTTCCCCTCTTGGGGTAAGAATAATTAGAATAAGAATAATGTGAGACCGCAATATGTGTAAAAAGTGAACTTTCCAAAGCCAATATTAGGGTGAGGGGAGTTGACTCATAAGCAGAAAGGAAAAAATCACAGGGAAGAAAAAATTCATGTTTTATGCAAATCAGCAGTAAAACATTCATGATTATTTAATGAGAGGATGAAAAAGTAAAGCGTGCGAATGCTGTCCTGTGTAAATACTGTTTGCACATATATATACAGTATACAGATGAAAGGCACACTTGTGTGTACTTAATGCCCACTTGAACATGAATATGTAAGAGGTGTTGACAGAGGGTGTGTTGCTTATGTCTTTACTCACACTGCAGGGATGTTGGCCACAGCTTTGAGGCTGGTGGGGTTACGGATCATCTTGTCCAGGGTGCTGACGATGTCGGTGAAGCGGGGTCGCACGTTGCGGTCCTTCTGCCAGCAGTCGAGCATCAGCTGGTGCAGGGCGCTGGGGCAGTCCATGGGCGGTGGCAGACGGTAGTCCTGCTCGATGGCATTAATCACCTAAGGGAGGAGGGGCGAAGTCAAACAGTCATTACATTTAATAACTGTCCCTGGTAGTGTGTTTCTATGGGCGAGCTGGTTGTCCAAGATTTACCTCGTCAAAAATGAAATAGTATTCTGACTATTTAGTGATATTTATCATAATTGAGCATATCCAGTTTGTTTTCTTGACACACTCAGCCCTGCCGCCCCACCCCCACTCAAACACACACACTCTATTGGTCACTCGACTGACAACATTCAAGGTGGTGTGCCCTTCCACTTGACTCAAGCCAATGACATGTTGCTCTTGGAGGAGGGAGCAGGGACAGAGAAGGTCAGGGGAGGGTCACTGTAGTAAAGTCACTGGCAGATTGCATAGACCTACAGTCCAGTGCAGTTTCAATGCACCACTCATTACCACTAACAGCCTTTTTTACACATAGATTAAAACCTACATGTATATACACGTTTTTAAATTGAATTGCTTAAAAAAAGGTGATTGAATATCGCCAGTGGACGAGTCTACCTTTCTGTTTTCTGTTTCTTATTCTAGTGTCTCAACTTTGACATTTTGAAGGCCAGTGAGCATGTGGTTTCAGGTTACTTTAAATATATTTTGCTTTAGCCTTTTCAAATTGAATCCCCTTGGTGTCATGTTTACATCCCCGAATATATACAATCTGGGTATTAGTGGCTTTTCGTCCAGGGTGAAAGGGAGTTAAATGTAAATGTGACATAAAAGCATTGAATTCAATATTCTTCAAATTTCATGTTTTGTATTTCCAATACATGTTTTGTAATAAATATACCAACAAACCAGCCGTGCATAAGAACCCATTAACAACAGTGGTAGATGTATAAATATACACTTATTATATTAAAATGACATGCTGTATAACACAATCTAGTATAACCACTCCACCAAACCTGCAAAGTTACAGAATAAAATCATTATAAAGTTAGAATTTATTAAAGGGCTGTTGTATAAGATTCCTTTTGGATTGTAAAGGCTTTTCTTCTTTTCTGGTTACTTTCTGATCTACTCATATTGCAAGAGACAATTTGAATCAGATGTGCTAATGTTGCTGCATCTTTCCAAACCTAACTGTTAAAATCAGTCGGATGATAAGATGATATATAAGACATTTTATTTGAAAGCTTTTTCCTGAAGTTTGATAAAATTGTTCATTCTGGGTCTTGATTTATACAAGACCAAAATGTTAATGCTTAATGCTGACAAAAACTAAATCCAAAGAGAGACACTTATAAAGAATTAATATATTGCATCAAAGTAAAACAGTTATTTGACACTTTAAAATGACTATAGATTGATTTATTGCACACTGAATTAACCCAGCTTTGATCTCTTCCTCTATATCCACACTTGTTATAGATATACGCATTATTAAAAATGCATAGTCGTGAGATAAAGGTGTGAATTCGAGTGGAAAAGATACTATCATTAAAAATTAGAGGCTGCCCTATAGGTTGGCATCTCCACTTCAGAGTTGAATGCAACTCAGCAGAAAAATCTTGACAAATGGTGCATAGCGAGGAGCGTGTGTGTGTGTTTGTGTTTTAAATTGTGCATGTGTGCGTGGACCGAGCAGCCGGACACGCTGAGTGGTGCCAGTCCTCCCCCCTGCATTAGTCCCAACAGGCAGTGTATGCTGCTGGCCCACTGAGGCAACATCTGCTGGGTTGGACGCTCCTTGTGGAGTAGGGTCCATAGAGGCCTGATGGCTGGCTAGTTGTCTCACGAGGGGAGCCTAGGGAGAAACCTCATACTATGGGACTATATCCAATGGTTGTGTGTGTTTGTGTGAGTCTCTGTGTGCATATGTGCGTGTGGACCTTATCCAAACGGACATGGGGAACAAAGCAGAGCTCTCGGCAATCATTCATTGCTCTCAAAAGCCGGCCAGGAAGGAAAGGGGCTAGTGTGAGACAGCATTCAAAGTCAGAGTCAAGGACATCTCTAGTGATGATGCTATGAGATGGGGACTGATAAACAATGTGTGATTTATTGCAGCTTCCGCTCTTATGAGTTATCCATAAAGGGGGGGGGCAGCTCGTGTGGCGACTGGCAGCCGGTTCCTATAGTCAAAGCTTTTTAATATTTTTTTACAAAAGTTTTATTGGATGTGTCGACCTAGGTCAGCCAGAATTTGAGTGTCTTAAAGTCCTGTTCTCAAGAGTCGGCACAGTAATGGCGAGTTTCTGAGTTTCTTTTATGTTTATAATAGAATTACAAAAACCTGAATACTTCTTTTTCCTCAAGGATCTTTAACACAAATCAAGAGATATTTAATGAGCCTGTGATCGTAATAAATTAATTCATGAGAACGCGTTCCTTTATTCTGGCCCTACATCCAATCGTTTAGCAATAAAACGGATTAGGGCTGAAGTAACTGACATTACATTTTAGATTCAGATTCTTCAAGCCGGATTCCCGTTGTTTAATCCGTATAACTATAGACTGCTCAGCGGTCACCTCATCTAACATGAACATCCGACTGTGTGCAGCCTCACTCGTGTGCTGCACTTGAAGCTGTGTTCAACATTAATATTCAGAGAACCAGGTGGCACTTAAATGCACTAAATTAGTTTAGTTTGGACAGATGTTCGATTCATTTTAACCAATAAAATGTTAGCTGATGTTAATGTTATTTTCTAAAATGAGTACGAGTTAGTTGAGAAAGGCTTTTTATTCTCTTTTAGATATTTACTATTGCTATTCAATGAGGCTTAAGTCATTCCTCGACTAATCGATGGAATAATCAATAGAATACTCGATTAATAAAAATAATGTATAGGTGCAGCGCTAACATGGACGGATTCCATGGGAATCGGTGATCTACGTGAATACAGGGATTCTTGTCTCATCACATTCATAGAAACAAGCGTTCACAGACTCCATCACGTCCTTGGACATAAAATCCTTTTTGGGACCACTGACTAACACATATTGACATTTGCAGACAATTCTGTGAATTAGCTTGAAAGGGATTGAGCAACATCATGAGCCTGTGGTTGATCGTTTTGTATAGTTGTTTAATTCCTGCTTTATTTTATTGGATGCTTTTAAATAAAAGACAAGGTCATCAGATGTTATCAGCCCTGAACTGCCTGATCAAATGTGCTGGTATTGAGCTGGTGGAGAAAAATCTGTTCTTTAAATGTCTCCTCTGAGGTGGTGACACTGATTTTATTGAAGTTTTATTGAATTATACCTGATGTTCTGCCTGGTTGCTTGTAATGTTAATCTGACTGGTGATCCGAAAGGCTTCGAATATTTTATAATGCCAAGATCCGCCTCTGAGGACAAATTTGAGCAGGTACCCTCAGGGTTTCTATTATGAGGGCAAATAGATATATATGATAATTGTCAATTGTTAATGGCAGATATGTTACAGTCAGCTGCTTATTTAACTTCTGCACTTTGACCACAACACTGAATTAACTCCTATGTATCACTATGGCCGTCTTATCATGTTGTAAGTTGATCTTTATATGTGCATTTTTTCATATCCTGGCTAGAAACCAATTTCAAATGTTGGTACAATAAAGATACTTTACTTAATTTTTTCATCTTTAAATGTTTAACAAAGAGGTGAAACACAAGTACAACCACATCGCTATGAGAACCGCTGTTCTATTAATGATGCACTTTATTCAGATTCAAACCCCAACTTAAATGTTCCTTTTTATGATCTTCCTAAAAGATCCCATGAAACGGGCACTTGAACTCCCTGGGAAAAACGTCATACTCAAGTGAGTGTAAATAAGAGGTCAGCACATTCTTTACTATTAGACCTTTCTCCCTGTCGTCATAATTGATCACTCACTATATGTTCTACCCAAATATCGACAGAATAATATTTAGAAAATACTGACAGCATTTATTCTTTTGGAAACTTACATCTTGGTTGGACATGTCCCAGTAAGGCCTCTCTCCAAACGACATCACTTCCCACATGACGATGCCGTAGCTCCACACGTCGCTGGCCGAGGTGAACTTCCTGTAAGCGATGGCCTCCGGCGCCGTCCACCTCACTGGGATCTTCCCGCCCTATCGAGAGAAAAGAGGCGCAGCAGGTCAAGTGGGTGGAACTCCTGAGATCTAAAACAGTTCATTGCCAAATTCCCTTTCACTGGTGCCACATTAAAGTTGGACATTGCCCATGACACCCCCGCGCTCGCCTCGCATGCCTTCCTCCACCCGTCTAACCATTTAGCCCCTCATCCAGCCAGCGAATCAATCCTCCAGCAGGCGCAACACACACACGATTCTGCCTCTGTCTCAGCAGCAGCTCCCAACAGTGTTCGCCCTTCACACGTCGACCAATATTACATTTAGTGTCTCCTCTCCCACAGCCCTGTTTGAATAAAGGAAGATAGGCCTGCGCTTCTGCTAGTACTTCGAGCGTGTCTGCCTGTAATTGGGCTACCTGGGCCTCAGGCATGCCACGCGCCCTGTTGATTGAAATTGACAGCTGCTTGTTTAAAATTCCACACACACTCGCACGCATTTACAGACACACTTGGGAACATACGCACAGGCACCAACATAGATGACTCTACGTGCACGGGCCCGTGCACACAAACAGACACGCATATGAATTCCTGTTTGTGGCTCGCCATCCCCCATAGCTCCACCCTGTTTGTCTGAGTGGAGCTCGCCACCAGTTTAATAATGCCAATTAGCTGAACCTGAGCATTTGCAGATAAGCTGCTGTTGGAAACAGTCCTCAAACCTACACAGACCCCCCTGTTCCCTGCTCATATCTCCAGAGCGAGGGGAGGGGGGGGGGGGGGGAGAATAAACAGCAACATAGAGAAACAAGTGATAAGTGAGGAGGAGAATGAGATACAGGAAACAGGGCTGATGTTTGCAATGCTGGACAAGAGAAATCCCAAACAGCTTGTGTGCTTCCTGTGCGTGTGTGTACAGTAAGTAGGTTCCAGAGTTCAGTGCTGTGTGGCGGTGCAGAGGTGGAAAGGCTGAGCTCATTAATGAGCGCCCCTTCAGGGTTTGACCTTTGAGAGGCTACCGACCCTGAAAAGAGATTTAACATCTGACCCGGGATGGAGACGGCTGTCAGGACACTCAGAGACGCAGAGGCAACACTCATCTCTGCTGGAGCACAGCAGCCGGTGGAAGAAAAGAGAGACGGGGAGCGGGGGAGGAATTACGCAGAGGTGGGACAGAGAGAGAAAGTGAAAGAAATATGGAGAGGAAGAGATCAATAGTGGAATAAAGGCTATCTGCGCCCCAGTGACTTCAATGCTTCTCTCATATTTCAGACAAGTCCATATCTGAATCATCTATACCGAGACCCCAGGACACTTTATTTCATCCTTTCTTTCGTCCGAGAGCAATTGAGCTACACAGATACAAGCCAAATGTCTTCTCTACAAAAATACAAAGGGACAATCCACCTTTATCCATCACTCTGTCAGGGGCGACGCTTCAAGTCGATTATTGTTTTTTGGAATAACATACACAAGATGAAAAACGAGGAAATAAATGTAGGACATAAGGAACAAAAACTAAAAAAAAGCTGCCCATAGCAAAAACGCTGTTACAGCCTCTCTTTATCATCACTTGCTTACTCCCCTCTTTGCTCTGTGCATCTGGTCTCACGCCCCAGGACCCTGTTGGGATATGAACCGAGTGTCAATGAAATGGCCCGAGCAAAGATACAGGCTTCACAAGAAGCTCCCTGTGTGCCTGAGACAGATTTTAGTAATGCATTTCCAAGGCGGGAGTGTCAGAGGCAGCTATGCAAACCTTTAGTAATTACTGCTGTGGGCCAGTGATAGCTCTGCCAAAATCCTGCTTTAATAACATGAAGTGCCGAACAGCTCATGCATAAAGGGAAGGAGGCAAAAACATAATAAAAAGCATCGGCGCTTTTTTGATTCAGTAAAAAGAGCGCTAATACCACGAGGAATGAGTCGGGGTGTAGAAGCCATGATGGGAATTAAAACCGACCTAATGTCAACACAAAGGCGCGAGTGCTTTGTGAGGCCTCGCTGCATGGGGAGAGCTCTTTGGATATGCTATATTGCTGGCTACTGAAAAAGGAACAAGCTGTTTTCTGTTTGCCTTGAAGTAAAATAATGCCCCTGAAACGGAATTCACACACTTTTATGTTCCCGGAGAGTTAACTGAGAACGTGTGCGGGTAAACCGAACTGAAGCAACTGAAGCTAACGCAGCCGCTGCAGCTGCAGAACCTTGAAAGGAGAAACCATGATTGACATCGAGTGATACTTCACAAAACTCTCCTCATTGTAAATAAAGTGGGCTGCAGTGCGTTCATTTCACACAGACACTGGATAGGTCTATTTTCTGCTTGAAAAGTGTTGTCACAATGATTGAAAATCGAGTTATCATGAGAGCGTGACAACTTGAAATAAATGTGTCGTGATGGCGAAAAATACGTTTCCCCCCCATTTACCAATTGTGTCTCAAAACCTGCATGTATTAGAATCAGGCATATGCACATGATTCAAGTGCTTAGAACACTGAGTAGGACAGACTTAACCCTTCCTACGTGCTCCCTAATGCCTAATTTGCTCGGTTGCTTGTCACAGAGTCTTGCGTCAGGGTTGCCAGGTCTGTGTTTTGGGCTAATGTTGCAGCAGGTAGAATTAAATGGGAGACAAATAATTTGTGCTTGTAGATGGCTGCGGAAGTGTGAGTGGGTAGGATGGAGCAGCACGGTGTCAGAGGAGGATGGCGTTGACTCAATTGTTCTTCTGACATTCAATCTTGACCAGGTTTTAACTGCATCTGGTCTTTCAGCTCTCCGATCATCTCAAACACCATTTCTTCTGCGTTAAGTGCCCCTCATCTCCTCCATGAAACTAACAGCAGCAGGTTGTGCCCTTTCTCACTGTAACTACTGTAAAGTGCACGCTAATACATGTGGCCATGCTGGTTGACGGTGAATGTAGTGTTAACGGTTCGGCAGATGCGTAGTTTGAATTCTGGTGTTAGCTTTGATTTGTATGGGCTACAGCATCGGATTTGTCACACAGAGCTGCCCCCCCCCCGCCTGTTTGCACGACTTCACTTATCCACATGGAGCAAAAACCCTCATGGGGAAGCTTTCCTGCTGACATCTCGTTTGCTGATATTCACTCGTATCACATGCGCAGGCACCTTTCTTTTTTTCTTTTTTTTTTAAAACTAATTAATTACCATATATATATCCAACTCGGCAAATGCTCATATTAGGGTCAGTATGATTTTTAGCTTATATGCGAATAAGTACAAATCTGCTTGAGATAAAATTTTCTACCTGTGAAAAAAAGATTTACATTAGTAAGAAAAAACCTCAAAGTGTGAAAAATCTGTGAAGAGAGTGGAAACCATTCAGCACTCACAGCTACCACATTGTGTGTAAGGCTCCTCTTGACCTTTTCTTTAAACCGTATTCTAATTGGACAGCGACAGTCCAATCACAAGTCACATTTATCACTATTTATTTATTTGTGTTGCTTCCCATGTCCTCCACGTGGAGAACACCTCCATGACACCTTGAGGAGACACAGGTGTGTGGTGTGGTGTTCCCTGTATGTCTCCTAAATGAGGTTACGGCTTGTGACTGGTTCCGCCTGGTTGTGACCGCCGCTGACAGGTGGTGACCAGTTTTGACAGCTGTAGCGGTCAGGTCTGTCAGGTTCAGAAGTAGCACGGTGAGAAGACTGTGCCGCTGTGACAGCCAGGTCTGAAAGATTGACGATAAACATGTGGTGGCCTGGTAATGTGTGTACTCAGTGGTGTCCGTTGTGGTCCCTTGGCCGATAGGTGTGTGTGTTTGTGTGTAGAGAACAAGTAGCAAGGATATGAAACACCTGTCATGTCTTTACAATGACTTGCTCTGCCTCAGCACTGGTCCTGTTCAGACCTGGTACCAGCATTCGTCCTGAGAGATATCAGATCACAAGTGGTGAACTCTACACACATCTGTCCACATCTGGCAGGAAACTGTGTCCTGAATGGGTCTCCTGTGACCACTTGTGATTAGACCACACTTCCCTGCTGCATATGCAAATAATCACATACGTAATTTCTGTTCACGAGACAAATTATGTTGTTTTCTCCCAGTCTGAGTCTGATGATCTAGAGAGGGAAAGGGAGAGAGACTTTACAGATTTGAAAAGATATATATATATATATATAAATAATTGTCAGTGTTGATATATGTCGGTGGTGGAGACCAAAAAAAAGTCAGACGGGTCTTTATATGTGGCGAAGGACAAATTTGACCACCTGAGTGATCGGATCTCAGGATGGACTTGGGTGCTTTCCGATCTAAACTTAGCACCGACCCCATGTGATGTTAATACCAGGTGTCAATGGGTCAATGAGCCATATACCCTCACATGGACTGTCTCTGACTGGCCGCTGCAGGACAAACAAATCTACCTTTCAAGTACCATAATCACCAACTCAGTCCAGTCCAGTGTTTGTTCTTGTCTTTATTCCGCCTGATCACTTCCCAGAAGATATGCAGAGATACCAAACAAACTTTCTCCTTCATCTGAAAGTGAAATGTGTGACCTCTACCCTCCTCCATTCCCTCCTCTCCTTCCCTGAACTCCTTCCAACTTCAGTAATCCATTTCCAAACAATGTGCCCTCAAATGGACTCAAGCACATTTACTTAGGACGGGGAGAGTGCTCCATCAACATCCTTTTAATGAAATCCTGAGAGCCACGGCCTGCCCTGGATGTCTGCCCCGAAGAGAATGAGAAAGAGAGGAGGCGATGGAGGGAGAGGCTGAGAGAGGAAGAGTGACAGACAGAGATGAGGAAAAAAAAGAAGAGAGGTGGCTGGTGACAGTGACGTTGGTTACTCAGACACCCATGGGAATGTCTGGCGGAGAAAAAGACACTGGTCTTTCACAGTAGATTAAGTAAAGTCATGCTTAACTCAAAGGGAAGACTTTGTTTTGTTTGGTGTTCTACAGATTTAAAAGCGAACTTTACGGCCTTTTCGTGTTTTAGATTTGATTAACTGAGGAATTCCAAAAAATGAATCAGAAATTGTTCTTCCCACACAGTAGGGGTTCACTTTTTGAATTCACTGTGTGGGAAGATAACAGAGAGGAACAAAACATTTCTGCACACCACAAATAGCCTCCCGCTCTACTTCTGGATAATGCAATCACAATCAAAATTTAAATGTGTACACTTTATATTGCCATGCACCTTGTGTCTGCAGCTTTATGATCCTGTTTCAGAATTAATGTCAGCTGCTAATGGAGGTAAAATCCAAGTGATGAAGAAAAATATATTTTATTATTCTAGTGATGGAGGCTGGACACCAGAAGGTTGTATGTTGTTGATTGTAATTTTAAATCAGAATTTAATTTCAGAAAATCTTTCACCTATATTTAAAATTATCCTTCAAACCTTCAATTCCGTACTCTTTTTGTATTCGTAACAGACTACGAAAACATTTATCAAAGATGTTCTTCCCAGAAGTTTCAAGCGTTGTATTTTATAACTTTGTATCATTACTCTGCACATCAAAATATCAATTAACTGGTTACATCAAATTTAACTTTAACCCGCACCTCGTGGTTCCTCCACAGGTGGTAAAAAATAGATAAATAAATAATTTGGTTCACCAACAAATTTAATTTTCATTTTGTGACTCTGCAGTAGGGTATGATATATATTTTTTTAAATACAGGCTCACATCAGAGAAGATATCCTTTATTTCACAGATGAAATTGTACACAAACAACTTCATTGTGAATCCGGCATCAATGCAAATGCGGTCCAACAGCCACAGATGGCTAATCAATGGCCACCTTATACTGCCTCTGGCAAACATGACAGAAGGTATAAATCAAGGTGGAGTCATTTTGTGTGGAGGCTCTATCTTTGATGTAGGGATGGATAATGTTGGTCTTTCTTCTATTTTTTCAGAACCTGTGACGTCCTCCATGTTAATTTAAATTCCTGGATATTTTCTGCAGCTTCATTTATCTTGAGACTGAGCAAATTAAACTCAACCATATGAATAAAATTAGCCTGGAAACATCTTAATTGGTTTCAAATTCAAAACTAAGAGATTAAAATAAAAGAAACCGAAGGGTGGGGTAGGATGTTGAGGATGCTGCTGCAGTCTTGACTGGGCGTTTGGGGGGTTGGATTCCCAGCAGCAGAGCCTCCAGTTTGGCACTTAAACAGGAAGCCAGCTGGGGATCACACTTGGTCAGTGCACTTGTGACTCACACTTAACGAAGGCTAGGGAAGTGACGATCTGTGTAGGAGAGTTTGAACGTATCTAGATGCTCTACTTATAAAAATAAATCAAGCTTAACAGATAAAAGTGGTAAACAGCTGGATATTTCCTCTGCACATCACTTACGAGGGAGATAATTCAGATCCAGCCGTCAACGTTTGGAGATATCAGAGAAATCATTATTGTGATTTTCTGTTGTTTCAAGTATAAAATACAAAGATAGGACATTTATTTTGGATCCACACTGATAGATGTGGACTCACAGGTAGTTTTTGAACATCGGAAATAGCTTACAGTGAACCTAGTTGTTGATTGTTGAATTATTGCGGGAGAATGACTGCTGCACAGCATCAAAGAGTATCCCATGGTTTCATCTTTCTCTTCACCTTCACTGAGAAATGAAATATTTGAATATAACAAAGAGATGCTTCTGTTATTGTGGACATTTGGGTGAAATTGCCTTGTGATTTATTGTGAACTACAAAAGAAATGTGAGATCTATATTTAAGTATTTAAGATGAGTCTGTTATCGCCTTGTGGAAGCAGCTGTTGTTTTCTTTAAATACGTCTTGACGCACATTTTGCTACATTTGTTGTTTGTGTGTATAAACTTGGAATTAGTTGTGATATTGGGACATTTTAAGGTGTGAGTTGTGTTGTGTGGTGTGGCGTATTGACCAGAGTGAGATGAGGTGTGGAAAGTCTGCTGGTTTATATATCATCGCAGGTTTAGTGTAGTTCATGTTTGCATTTATAACTAAAAACCCAGAAGGAAAGTCCCCTTTGTTTGTGTTTTGGCCAGGTTCACCTGGACGCGTTCCAATAACACTTCTCGTTTACTCCCTGTCCCCTTAACTTGCAGTGCTGTGCATAAATATTCCACAGCAAGTTCAACAGACGAGCCCAAAAAAGTGCATGGGCCCGAAGCCAGAAAGAGAGGGGTGGGGTGGGGTGGGGATGCAAATAGAAAACAGACAAATGACAGAAACAACAGTGCGTTCGGCGTGGTGCGCGCACTGGAGCGGAGCTGAGAGAATGTCACTCAGGTCACTGGGATTTGACGGATGAGCTTTGTTACTGGCTCTTTGTGACCTCGCCTTTCAACCCCTCTCAGCCTCAATGACACAAACAATCGGAAAAAACACACACACACGCGAACACACACAATCACACACAAACAGGTAACAACACCTAGGGGACATATGTGTTCTTATCTAGAACCACAGCACACAAACACATACTTCTCACGACATACATACAGGCCCCACTCAGTCATCACATACTGTACATCACATATTGTGTGACATGCAAGGCAATGACAGCTTTTCCACATCGTCAGCTGAGGCGCAGGCAGAAACTCTTGACCCATACCTGCCCTCTTCTCTAGGGCCCTGAGGGCATGATAGAAAGCTGTTATAGACTTGACACACACAAACATATCCACAGACACACACACACACACACACCCTCCCTATTGACGTGCCCTTATTTTGGCCGTGTAACAAACCACAGTGACCGGTGCCCCGATCTCTGACTTTCCCTCACAGTAAAAACATCTGACCCGTCACTGCTGCAACAACTTGACTCATCGTTTGTCACATCGACACTGAGCGTGCCGTTCCAACGCACATTTCTTTGCAGCGGGAAAAGCCTTGAAATGGAAAGAACAGGACGGCAGCAGGAGACAGAAGGAAATACAGATGAATGGATGCATGGATGGGTGGCTCCTTAGATAGATGGAATGGTGAATAAAAAAGAGTGATATAGAAGTCCTCCTTGTCCGCCAAGTGTTCAAAAATCCATCCTGTCTTTTGTCAGGTCATCAGGATCGCTCACATCTTACCTAACCTTGTTATGTGCCTTTAGGCCATTTTCTTGAACTATGCAACCGTGTGTGTATAATGAGGAAGTGACGCAAATACGAAGACAAGAATGCATGGTCTAAAACAAAACACGCTGTCGTCATAGTATTTACGGTAATTAGCGGACATCACCTTAGAAGGTCCAAGCATTGTCCTGTGAGCCTCATTAATCTCGACTTTTGGTGAGCGGCCAACAGTGAGGGAGGACAGCCTACTTCTGTCTGAAACCTCCACAACAATGCTCCAGAATGAACCCACTTCCAGGGTTTACACAATTACCAGCGTGTCCCCCGACCATACATCCAGCATCACACCACAGGCACTGGAATTGGAGTGAAAAATTAGAAAAGCAGTAGAGGGAAGGAGGTGATTAAGTCGCTCGAGGAGGAGGTCGACGGTGATGAAAATCACTGCACGTCAGCACAATTTAATTTCCCTGATTCCCTCGGCCTTGTCTGCCACAACAGCCTTGCTCGCTGATTGGTTAGTGCCATAGCATAAGAGATCATGGAGTTAAGGGCACTGGCATAGCTTAATTACAGTATAGGATCCTGTACAGGACCGGAGGACCCCGACACACCTTCATACACACGTCTGCTTGTTCCGAAAGCTTCAGGACAAGACAAGGGACATGAAGGTTTGTGGTTACATTAGCTACATCTTTATGAATGGTACTCATATGTAAATTCAAGGCTGATAACACATTTTTGGGTTTTCAGGCTGTGAGCTTCAGCGCATTCAAGTAATGTACTTAATGCTACATTAAAGAGCCAAGTCTCTAATTTGAGTGTTTTTTTTCGTCAATGTAAAATGAACTGTGGGAGATATAACTCTTCAAACACACTGTGCAAAGTTTGTAAGGGTTTCGAAAAGTAATGTGACAGATACACATTAAGTATAACACAATCTTTTTCAATCCTTTGCAGTCAGTGACCGCCTGAAGACTTTCAAACACACACACACACACAGCAGACACTTTGTATCATCCCTGGTGATGCTCTCCCAGAGTTTCGCTGCAGCCACCCTCAGCTCCAGCTTGTCTCTCTGCCTTTAATCTGGTCTTCACTACATGGACCGCTGCTCAGCTGGACTGAGATCAGGTCAGCCGTTCGAGGACTCTCCACCACCTCTCTTTGAAAAGCTCTGGTGTTCTGCTAAATTCTGAAATTTCATCCAACGAGATACATTCGTCTAAATCTGAGCACACACGCTCCTGTATACCACTGAATTCATGCTGTTGTTTGTCAGCAGTGATACCAGAATTACAGTTCCACTGGTATATATAAATGATTGAAACACGTGGTGGCTTTGGGGCATGAGGTTTTCCTTTTTCTTCACTATTTCCTTGGGGTTGATTTTTGTTTCATCACTCCATGCACTTTCAGAACTGGTCAAGCTCCAGACCTCAATCAGCTTCTTTGTGTGTCTTTGTGAAGTGTGGCCTGGCTTTTCTTCTTCTGAAGCTGAACAGGAGTTTACATCTTGTGGTGAATCCTCTGCGGTCATGATCCTGAAGTCTTCCCTTCATCGTTGGCAAAGAAACCTGTACGCAAACTTCACGGAGAGCTTTCTCCACTTGCTCTGCAGTCATAATGGAATTGTCTTCATCATGCAAATCATTTTCTTGACTTTTGTCCCTTCGTCTACGAGGTTTTATGCCACCCTCATCTTTCTTTGTATTAGCGCTCAACTCTCAGTCATATCTGAGCCATGTGAGTTTTTATGTACACAACCACACTGAAAGAACAACCAGCTGCCCAAGAGACATTTAATAGCCAAGTGTCCAATTACTATTTTGAACTGCAGGAGCCTGAAGAACAACATGTTATACCTGTCCAAATACTTCTGAACTTGACTACTTCTTCGCTGATAACGTTACATCTTACTTAAAAACTTAACTGACATTTTGATGGAATAAGCCTTGGGATGTGATTGGATATGAATGGAACGGCTCTCTTGATTTGGAAGGAATAGAAATAGCAAGGGAACTGAAGATGTTAATCCTCATGATGATAAGGCAACAGTTATGTGAAACGCAGCCAAAGCTTTGTCGTGCTCTGAAAAAAAATCTCTACGTGGAAAAAAAAAAGGAAACACACCATCGGAAACAAATGCACTTGAGTGTTTAACCGACAAACAGGCTCAGGCTTCAAACCTCACCTGCTCTATCGACTGTCCAGAAAATGCCCTCAAGGAGATTGTCTGTATTAAACAACATCAAAATGCTGAGTACAATCTATAATCCTGTCCCCACCTTTTACAACCTGTATTATTAGCAAGCTCAGCGGCACAAACAACAGACGAGCTGATCCTCTTTGCTGCCAAATAAAAACCTATTCAGCAAGGTTTCTCCACAGGAGTCAAGCATACAAAGCAAGCTATTCCTGGGGAACAATTAGCTCTCAGCCAAACCAGTGTGAGGTCATATCTCCTCTGGCCCCAGTGACACTTCCTGTTCACACCTGGGATAGCATCTCCTGCCAATCGCTAGCCTCCCTATAGGCTCACGCAGACTGTGCATGTGTGTTTCTGAATGAAACGTATTCTGGCGGAGAGCAGTTTGCACCTGAGCTTTACCGCAAAGGTTGAAATAGAGTTGATATAAAGTACATGGTTGTGTTATTTTGAGAACTCTCTTTTTCGTACCTGGGTCAGCACTGACTCACAGGCTGACGGCGAGCTTTTGATCTTCACTTTTGCATGTGTTGTAATATTTTTGAAGCTTCTCCAAAAATAGGCACTTTTTGTAGCATAATATATTCATAATATATTCATATTTATTCATAGTATGTACAAAGCTTTCATCATGCTGTACATTCACTTCAGTGTATAGGTTGAATCATGTCCAGAGCCCCTGAGGGGCGGCTTTAAAAACCAAGTGAATATATCCTTGTCATGTCTGGCAGAGGTTGTGTAGAGCCACTGGAGGCAACCAGGACAGATTGAGTTCCAAGTCATTGTTTTGTCACAACTAAGTCAACACAATGGATTGCAAAAAAAAGTTTCCTACCTTGTTTAACTATGTAGCTGGCAATGTTCCTGAGCTGCTAAATGAATGCTAGCTTAAAAATAACTTTTGGTATTAGCCACTCCTGCCATTGTTTGTATTTTTAAGCAATGTAACGTTAGTTCTTCGTGGTTCTCTGCTACAACTTGATTGGATGTTGTTGTGGATCTCGCTAAAGTGTTGACATGCTGAGACTGAACAGTCTGAAAATCTGTTGATTCAGGAAATTAACTCTTTGGGCTTTGTGTGAGATGTAAAGTATGTTCAAGTCAAAAGGATCAAAGGGTAGGCATGAGTCATTGGTGATAGGTTGGTGATCAGTCATTGGTAAAGGAGTTGCAGGTCTTTTTAAGTCTGACTCAAGTCAAAGTTATGTCACTTGAGTCAAAATCTCTGCTTAGCAACTTGCCAAATAGGACTAATGTATGTATGTCTATTTATATTTGAGCTCTATTGGGCCATATAACAAGGAAACTGGGTCCATGTCCTCTCATGGCCAATTTTCTCACAGAATTCTTGACTGTTTTCTTGACTCCCAACACAACAGCAATAAAACAAGTTAATTTGCACAAAATAATCAATGAGGTGATTCCAGGCACTTACACGTGTCTGTGCACAACCACCCACACAGAGAAAAACATGCAGGCACACATGTTTATGTGCGCATGCACCCACACACTCATAACACACAAATAAAAACACTCACACACACTTAGGCATGCCGGGAGTCCTAATGACCTGCGCCGTGTGTTTGTGAGGGTGTAAAAGTGTGTTTTGAATTAGGAAGAGGAGAGGCTAACGACAGCTGCTAATAATTACAGATCTGTAGTGTGGAGGAGTTAATGAGGAGCCAAAGCCTCCCATGATGCCCCAGTAATAATGAATGAGGAGTGAGAGAGAGAGAAGGGAGGGGAGAGCTGTCAGTTTGAGAGGCCGCAATGCCCTTTGGTTTCTCTGCACTCTGGGCATGTCAACTAGAGAGGAGCCTTCCCAGAGGAGACTTGTCTCCACACTAATGAAGATGTGACAGACCTCCGGCCTGTGACTTGCAGAGTGTAAAGAAAGAGGAGCGAAGGAGAATGAGAGAGAAGATAGAGACAGCTAATAAAAAATGAAAGGGACTGAAAAGGTGAAAGGTTTCCAAGACCTTCAAACAGAATGAGACGGTGTCAGAAAGAAGCAAAACTGATTAATCTGGTAAATTATGTTTTCTGAACTGCTGAAGAGGTCAATAGGAAAAATGATTGGACTTCACATAAATCTCATGGAGATAAACACTTGATGAATACAAGTGATAATGTTATTCATGGCACTCCGGCAGAATGAAACACGAACTTGGCAAGTACTCACCAGAGAGCTGGTATAGCTGGGATCAGACGTGTCATCCTGTAGGTAGCGTGACAGGCCAAAGTCGGAGACCTTACACACCAGGTTGCTGTTGACCAAAATGTTTCGTGCTGCCAGGTCGCGATGGACGTAGTTAATTTCTGAGAGGTACTTCATCCCTGCTGAGATCCCACGCATCATTCCCACCAACTGGATCACGGTAAACTGACCATCATTTTGCTGTAGGACAGACAGGAACCCAAATGAATGGTTAGCTGCAGCGTATATTTGGCATGATTTTTTCCATCAAATCCTAACATTCCAGCTTTTAATGATAACTAACTTATTATGTTGGTTCACTAGTGATTTATAGATGGCATGTTGACAAAAGACTCCAGTATTGAAGGTTGTAAATATCAGGGTCAAAGAAATGGCCCTTTTTTTTCGTCAATACAAAATTGCCATTTTGAGCTCTTTCGTAATCTTTGCTTTCATGTCCAGAGGAAGACTATACTTGTATTAATTAAAAAGACCAAATGCATTAACACATTATTGTTCACGTAGGTGTTAGAGCATTATTCCGTTCAGTCATGAAGGTATCCATCTCTCCAACATCCACGTATGGTGCCCCTTCCACTATGTGAACGCTCTGAAGAGAGAGCTTTGAAGACCCCGTAACACAGTAACAAATAAGAGGGTGAAGGAGATCGATGGAAACACAAGTCGGATGTGGCGGTTAGCAAAGCCTACTTCAAAGAGCCCCTTTAAACCCACCCTAGATCAAAGTAGAATGGAACACCAATCCATGCGATTGAAGGAGGAAAAAAGCAAGTTGAATATTGATTGAGCTGTACGTCTGCTCAATCCGGACTTTAAAAGAAAAGGTGAAGAGTCCATTAATAGTTAGAGGCAGTACTAGAGAAATTAAATCCTGATACAGAAACCACGGTAATTGTCATGAAACATATACGCCGCTAATGCTGGATAGATTACGATGGTTCATTCCAATTTGTATTAGAGGGGATTCTCTGCATGAACTCCATTTTCTGAGATTTTAATGATTTATTTCCAATTAGAGTCTCAGTCCCGTAACGCAAAAGGTTTCTATTCAACCGCTTGTTTCCAGCTTTGTATGACATGGTACATGCATGTTTTTAAGAAGAATTACTCACCCTGAGGAACGAGTCGAGAGCGCCATTCTCCATAAACTCTGTGACAATCATGACAGGACGGCTCTTTGTGACGACACCCTCCAGACGGATAATGTTGGGGTGGTCGAACTGGCCCATGATTGACGCCTCGGACAGGAAGTCCCGTCTCTGCTTATCGACGTAGCCTGCCTTCAGGGTCTTGATGGCGACATAGATTTCCCTTTTACCCGGCAGCTTCAGACGGCCCTTGTACACCTCGCCGAACTCACCTAAGAGGGAAGTAGAGGGAGGTTGCAGAGTGGCTGCTCTGTCAAAAAGCAAGAGCCGGTCTATTTTTCATAATGAAACTGTGATCACACAAAAGCTTAGTCGAGTTGATTAGATCTAAATCTATTCATTTATCAAGCTTATTTGCATCCTTGTGTCCCTGGGCAGAAATATTACCCAAAGTCCTATTATAGATCTGGATTTAGTCTATATCAAGCATGAGTGTTTTCCAATAATGCTGTAGTGTTGCTCCTTCATGATATTTTTTACCAGTGTTGGCTCCTCTAACTCACAGTAGTCATCTGTCTTAAAAGCCTGCCAAGTGTCTTCATATTTGCTGCACAAAGAACAACAGGCAAGCAGTATCTGGTAAATATCTGGAAGTCTTTTGATTAATTATCACCAAGTCGATGTCCTGCAGAGGCACCACACGGTGAAATCAACAAAAACGGAAACATTTAATTAGTTAGTCCCCCTGCATCCTTACCCCTGTCCTATCTCTGTCACTTCCTCACACCTAGCTTGCTGAGTAGGCCAATCCACAGGAGCTGTTCCAGGCCCAGTCTCATTAACAGGACTATTTTAGCCTATGTAGGAGCCAACATATATGGAATCAGCATGGCCTTCCTGATGTCCCCCCCAAAAAATGGTGTTTGGTACAGAGGAAAACAACGCGTTGGAAATAGACAGCTGAAGACAGAAAGCAGCATCTATTTTCTATGTAAAGTAAGTGAAAAGGGATGATGTAAGGCAGAATATGTGAGAGAGCAACCCTAATAGGATCCAAAAACAGAGAAGCACTGGGAATAGGCTGCAAGGCTCGAGTTCGTCGTAATGCCATCGAGTCCCAGGGTAGCTGGCCTATATGCTGCTACTGCACTTGACAGGAGGCCTTCACATGTCTCCACCTAATGTGTTGGCCAGAGGAGATGGACTTTTTGACCTTGCACAGATTCATGCTAAACATGTTTGCACACAAGCACTTAAGAGCTAGTGCATGAAAATAAAGCAATCGTCGTCCGCAGTCACCTTGCATAAACACAAAAACGCACAAGCACACACACACAGATATTGTTTCTTTACGTCCATGCACCGTACCTGCACCGATGACTTCCTCGATCTTGACAGTGGAGACGTCAATCTCCTTGGCAAATTCCCGTACGGCCTCGTTGGGGTCTTCGTAGGTAAAGGGGTCGATGTAGATCTTCATCCCCGGGGAGCCTGAGAAGTGGGTCGGGCAGCCCAGTGGGGAGGGGCAGTTAGACATGTCGGCTCGCAAAGAGAGTTCTAGAACAACCAAAGTGCTCAATGAGCTTTCCACAAGAAGAAACTGCTCTTTTTTGTCTTCTGTCATGTAGTACTGATGGTTGAATGCAATTGTTCCTGCTTGTATCATGAGCCCCTTTTGATACAGAGATTGTGCTACATTGCCATTAGCAAACCCTTTGTTATGCCTCCTGTGCTTGTTTAGAGTGAATGGAACAAAGCCAGCATAATGTCACCACAGTGTGTGATTTCAGAGAGTATGCCAGAGTTCTAAACTCTGAGGTGTAACGTGTAATACACCTGCGTCGGCATCCATGCTGATCTCCCTTTTACACAGACATAGATCTAGCTCTGTCACTACCTCCCACCCTAACCGACATTAGGGCAGAACATCAATGCATCCTCCATCTTGTCTTTTTTACCTTTTAATACATAATGGCAAGGCAGAATAAACCCAACCCGAACAGGCTGTGTAAATGGGTCTATAGTGTGACACAACATTACTCACAATTACTACAAACATTACCCAACAGTTTTAAATGATGATAACTTACTCATTGGACCAGAAAGGAGCACTATTTTTTTTAAATGAATAGTAATGCATACTTCAGGCATTAAATAGTACAGTTGGATGATTGTTGGACCAGCATCAGTTGCAAGTAGTGCAAACAACAAAATGGAGGTTTTCTTATACAATACATTTAATGGGGAAACCGACCAGAAAATATGGACAGACAGAGGGGGGAGAGATGAAAGGATAGAGGGAGGGACGAGGGTATGTAGAGAGTAAATGTAGGCCAATTTTTTTTACCCTTTATCCCTTACCCCAGCAGTCTCTGCTCTTTGATTGTTGTAGAACCAATTTCCCCACAGCCTCTCCCTATAGGAGCTCATAAAGAGATAAAACCGCCGCGCTATCAACTAGCTTTTTATGTCGTTCTGCGATAGGTGAGCTCAGTTCACAGACGGGAGATGTCTGCAAACAGAGGACACATTTTCTGACTCAACAGACCGGGAGGGGGAGACCGCCGAAAAAACACTTGTAAACAAATTCAATACACACTGCCACAAGACAGACATTACAGCGAGTAAACAGACGTAAAATCATCATTTCTACACTGACACACAAGGGCAGCCTTCTTTCTCGGAGCTGCTCAGTCAAAACCTTGGCAGCCATGATTGGAATAAACCCATCTCCATCAAGTCAATTTGCGCCTGCTCATTTGCATAAGCCACACAGAGCGGGGGAGGGGTCTCAGGAGAGGGGAGGAGGATAAGGTCTGGTCTTGGAGGGATCAAGGTGCCTCACCTCGCTCTCGACCAAAGGCTGATTCTAGTTATCACGCTAATTGTCTTGAACCCTGTATGTGTTAATGTAATTGCTCATTAGAGATTCCGTGCAGATTGGATTCAAGTTAATCCATCGGTGGGTTTACAGCTCTGCGTTCCATAAAGTCATTCTGTTGACAAGTGTCGCCATGCCGCTCGCTCAGCAGCACCACTGGCTGGGACTAACAATCTTTGCGGGGAGCGTATGCAGTGCAGCAACAACAAACATTGGAAACTCAAAATCTCGAGCACACATGCACAGCACGCGTCCGTGTACACATACTTGCGTGAAGTCATTACTTTGTAATTCACTGTTCGGAGCCCACTTTCATGTATAATTTAAAATGCAAACAGTTTATCCCTCTCCCTCCCTCGTGCATGGACCTGGTTAACTGGACTCCTCTTTTTATGGCCATCAGATGAAAAATAGATTCCTCCCTTAATATTTAATTATTCCTTCATCTGAGTGTATGGAGCAAATGTGACCAAACGTCAGTTCTATTTTTAGTTGGGAAGAAGCACAGCTGCTGCGATGACTTAAGGGCATTCAACAAATACTATAATTTCATACCTATCTAAATTTGAAGGTCGAATGAACGGATTGAGTAATTTAGGTAATTTGGACTATAAATGTCAACAAAATCCCTGAGCTATAAAACCCTAATAACTCGAACGGTTAAGAATTAATTTGACTGGCCTTACAAAATCTAGTTTACTCCACTGCACTTAACCATGTTATTTTCACCAAGGTCCAGCATTTACCCTGCTATAACTCTGCCCTGCTTGTGTACTGAATGTCCCTAATGTATCCACAAATCAACCGTACAGCAGTAATTCTTACATTAATCCATTACTGGCAATGGGTTCAATCACATTACTGGTCCTACTACACAGAATTTACATGTTGCCTAAAGATAAACAGCAATGTCTGTTAGTGAAACAGTGGCTTCATAAATGCTCATCTTTTTAAGTTAAAGGAACTCTTTCATATGTTAGACTTTCACCAAGGCGACGTAATTACATCTTATTTATTTTGCCTGACATTATTTGTGATTTAACCATTTCTGTAGATAGTAATTATATGTTTTATAGGCTTATCGACTTTGAGAAATTAACATAAGCAGTTGCAGGCCACCGAGCGCCTATAGTGACCACGTTCCCATTTCCCGTCGGTCCAAGATGCACACTAATCTTTTCTGTGGCTCTGTGAATATAATGGGCTGAGTTTACTTCCTAAACACAAACTAATTATCCACTCTCTGATGTTAGAAAAGCATTTGTCAGACGCACTGTGTGGCTTATTATATGGAAATCACAAAAGGGATCTCAAATTTAACTGGGATTAACAGTCACATTGGTACAGACAGTGAAATGTTTGCCTGGGTTTAATCAGGCCTGTGGTTGCTTCACTTTGTGAAAGATAAAATTCTCATCAGCAATAAAGGGGATGACCTCTAATCCTTGATGAAGGGCAAAGACAGATCTATAGATGATCATGTCTTAGCTAAGTCCTCAAATTCAAATGCATGAATGTGTTGTGAAGTGGAAAGTTGAAAAAATTACTTCAAGTAAACGTATTTGTCATCGAACCATAACCATACCTGTTAAATGGGCCTTTGAATCTGATTCTAATTCAGTGCCAGCAGCAGATGCTGAAGCACAAACAACAGCTGAGGCAACAAAGTGACAAACTGGGTTTGAAAAAATTGTGATTTAAGATGTGATGTGATATGCGGTGAAGCATCAGGGCATACAGTCAACATGCCACAAAATGTCTCTCTGTTAATTAGCTGATGTTGACAGACTGTTGATTTACGGGAAAGAGTGGTAAAGGAATAGGCCTCCTGAGAAAAAGTGTAAATGCTCAGATGCAATGAGGTGTGTGTAACACGATGAGCACTGCTGATACTGGCAATTAAAAAAAGCAGCGTTTGATCTGTGGGAATTGAATGTGTGTTCATGAACGTATATAAACATAAAGATTTTTGTATCAGTCCAGGGTTTGGGATCGTTTGGATTTTTTCCAACAAGGATGCTTAATTAGCCTAAACAGACACAAACCGGGTAATTTTTCCTTTAAAAAAAAAGATGGTCAATGAAAATAATGTATTTTTTTCTTGCTCAGGCAAATTGGAAGTTGAAATTTTACATATTAATTGTTAATTCTAAGTATGGTTAACTTAAATAATTGGGTGCAAAACATTTAATAAAATGTACATGACAAATCATTTTAACTCTGGCATGTGCGGTGATGTTCATGTTAGGCACAACAATCTGCATTGTGATTTGGTCTGGTGGGTTCCGTATCAGTACCTTGTATCAGTCCATATCGATAATTTTCACACTAAATGTCACGTTATTATTTCCTCTAGGTTCAGAGACAGTTTTTTGCTCCTGATTGAATGTTGTGGTTTTGGTAATCACATGAAGAATAGGAAAGCATTTTACAAATCTGAGGTAGATCAATGATGGTACATCGCCTCAGTCTACCTTTGTCATATTGTTATTGATGAAAGTTATTTTTGTGATTATTATTTATATTGCTTTACTGCCCAAGACCATTGAGTGAAATCTACTGAATTTACAGTATGAGCAGCATCCCTGGAGAAGACGAGACATCGCCTCATGCGTGTGGCAACAGCTGGAACAATGAGCTGCTCGGTGAAAGCCAGCGCCGCATTTTTGGGAGATTCGTCCCAAACAATTGACTGAGTGGCGCTTTTTTATTGTTGGGTTGAATACTGTAATTACCAAACTGTCAGTCAAATCTCGAAAGAATAGAAGACAACAATGCATCCTGGGGTGGGGGGGGGGGGGATTACTCCATCCACGAGTGTTTGCACGTTGAAGAAATAAACCTATGAATAGGATCCCTTATCGGAATTTGATTTCACCCTTCATTTGAAATGAGGCATGTGATGATTAGAGCAGCAAACGCCTGTGATCTTTTGTTTATTTTCACCACTTCTGTTAATTGCATTTTTGTCTCCTCAAAAGATAGCCGGTGACAAAGCTGACTCTTCTGTCCGCAGTAGTTATAATGAGCCCCCAGCTGCCGCTGCTGAGGCTGTGACACAAAGTAACTGTGTTGAAACGCTCCGCTGTGTTCGCCTCAACAAAACTCTATCCCCTCGAGTGAGCCCCCTTCTCAGACTGCTGGGTCGACAGAACATAGGGCTTTCATCCGAGGTACAAAACTTAGACACACCCTTTTGTGCGTGTGTTGAGATTATGTGTGTGTGTGTGTGTGTGTGGGCAACCAGGCTCCTCCATGTCATCAGTCAGCAACAGGGGAGTGCTTAAAGCTCGACTCAATCAATCCTATCGTAAAGCCCTGACACATGACTGCCAGTCAGTGTCACAGTGTAAAAACAGGGAAAAGTAATTTACATCCACTGACGTCTGAGACCAGAAATATTTTCTCTTATACCTCACCTCCCTTTCGTTAGTGTCGTATGCAGAAGTAAACGTATTACGCACATGTCACACATTGAAGTGTACATGATGTGGCAACTGCAAAGTACTGGACAAAAAAAGGGTATGAAGTTGTAGAAAATGTATATAAAATATAGGGAAAGTGCTCAGAAAGCTCAAAGCTCCACCTAGGCAGAACAAACTCTGAAATGTTAACACTACAGAAGTTTTGGCATTAAAATAAACATTCTGATGGATAGTAATGTTGATGGATGCTATTGCTTTTGAGCGTATATATTTAAATCCTGGCTGAGAGTGGCGTCATATGACAGTGGTAAGACCCATGGGTCCACAGTGTTACACTTGAGAATAGAATAAAAGTGCTTGGCCCTTTTGGGGCTGGACGTGACTAAGAAAAGTGTCATTGAAATCACAAATGTATGTGGAATATAAATATACAAATATTCATACCTTTTAGTTTTTTAACAAAGACTATCAAGCAAGGCTTTATTGAAGTGCCAGATCTTTTGAACAGTGGGACATTTAGGGTGACAGCAACGTTCACTATTACTAACGACAGATCGAAACTGTGTAGCAGCATTTTTCGCCCACAATAGCGTTTGTCTATTTCACCCTGGAGAGTAATGTGAAAGCGAGGAGCGCTCACTCTGCAGCCACTTCAGAGGACAACCTGGTCCCCAGGCTGCAAACACTGCATGCTGACGAAAGAAAAAAACAAATGCTCGACTAGAAGAACCTGTCAACTGACGGGTCCGATGTTTAGATTCTTTGAATTTCAGGAGGCTGCAAACTAATTTAGTTGATATTATGCCAAGGATGTATGAATGTATACAGACAATGTTAAAGAGACCCTCCCAGAATTGTATGTCTCAAATATATTTATGTTTAGATGAAACGTGCAGTGCGGAGGGTTCAAAATGTGTTGAAGAGTCGTGTGTAAAAGAGAGATATCCTACTAATTAACAGACAAATCAACATTCGGAGCCAAACATGGAAAAGAATCCAATCACTAGCTAACATGGCATCTAAGTGTCAGGGCGAACTCACCTCTTCCTGTGCTGTAATGTTGCAGCTTGTCACTGTACACCGCCTCCTTGGTGTACGCCCTTTTCCTGAGGGAGCAATTGGTATTGAGAGAGAGAGAGAGCTTGAGGTACAAGAGAATGAGAGGAAGTGTAAACAAGGCCTTATTACTGTTCATGGTTCTCTGTATTGCCTGGAAATGACGTGGCTGAACAGTGAGTCAGCTGCAGAGGGGATAGCAATGGTAATTTAAATTTATGAAAATGAGCTGATTTTTAATTAGACCTCGATAGGATCTCTCTGCTTTTCATCCGTCTCCTCTGCTTCGGCATCAAAAGAGCCCGGCCCGTTTGTTGAACACTTCACTTGCTCAAATTTGCAGACAGCACTGCAGAAAATTCCACTTTCATATATCTACACCGGAGCAAGGAGGGAATGTGACAATGTGACAAACTGCCGGCGACATTAAATTGCCTTGACTTAAGTAAATTAAAAGGGCAAAGTGGTAATTGTTGAGTTCTCTATGGAATAGGATATTCCATTTCAAACATTGCAACTTGGCTTTACTTTCCATCAAATTGATTTCTATTAATACTCGACAAGAAGATGCGTGAGGAGCTCACATGCGACGCAAGAGTTTAACCAGGGGATTCAAAATCACTTTAGTGTAGCGGATTAGTTTGGATGCATTTTCCAGATATATCAAAGCAGATATCACAAAACAATGTTTTATGTGCTTATCATTTATGATCAGATTTTGATTGTAAAACTGGTCCATTGAGTCGTGACAGAAATGTTTCTTCATGCGGGGCTGCGGTCTCTCTTTGGAACAGGATTAGCAATATTGGATACAAATGGTGTTTCATGTTAATATGTCCATCCTGCTCATTTTACTTGTTTATACTGTACTGCAGTGAATAAACAAAATCCAATCCTGTCAACTTGTGGGTGGAGCTTAGTGGCTGGAAAAGGCTCCTCAACTGCAGGTGAGAGATGGGGGCAGGGGCGGGGCCATATCAGCATATTCATAGATCCAATTCATGAAATGAGGAAGGTGCTTGGATCAATTTAATCCACTTTAAGGACATTGTTTTCATGAAAAACGTTTTGAATTTGTAGTTGAGATTTAGGGGCTGATATAAGCTGCCTGAGTACGACTGTTTCAGTTTATTAATGTTTATTTTGAAGGGAAAACTGCAGGAATGAAGTCAATGACTCTGCATGTATTAAGAGAGAGGTAAAGGGGAAATGTGTTTACCTGCTGCACACGATGGAGATGGCCACGAGGGAAACGATGAAGACGACTCCTGCCGCAGCCGACCCCGCGATCAGAGGAAGCTGTTCCCTCAGCTCCGACTTGAAGTCGTCTGTGTGACACAAAGGGGAAGGTAGACGGACAGACATTGAGTATGGCTACAACTTGGTAAGGCTCAAGATCACGACTGTGTTGATTAGAGCTGCGTATGTGAGCGAGAGGAAGAAGAGGAGGCAGAAAAGAAAGGTCTGGCAGTGCTGATGGAAAAAGGGAACATACAGATCTCTCTGCCGAGATGTGGTGACTGAAATCCGGTGAGCCTTAGCAAGACTCGCTGACAGGTTGTGTTTGATAAACCAAGGAGAGAGACAGAGAAAGGGAGAGAGAGGCGTAAGGCTGATGGTTAGAAAGAGCGAAGGGGGGGGGGGGGGGGCTCTCAATCTCGTCTGACATACCTGTCAGAAATGAACAGACAAGAAAATGCACCTTGGAATGTTATTTCTTAGGTGTTGAAAAAAAGTCATCAACTGCCAATCACAGCCCAAACCGGATTTATGCACATAACCAGAGGAGGCTGCTGCAGGTCCCGCCTAAAACCACTACACGGCAGAATCCTCCGTTCTCTTTGTGTGTCCCTGTCTTCCAAGGACTTTGCAACCGGCAAACACTTTGGTTAAAGAAATGCACAATTTCGTCGGCTGCAGGCAAATCAGCTTCTAAATCCAATCTTCCGTGTAGAATGGAGCCCGTATTGGATTAAAGTGATAAAGGGAGAACTGATGCATCTTCGGAGCAGCGCGGGAGCCCGGGATATATGAGGAAACGCAATGTGACAGAAATTTCTAACTCGTAACTCCCTTTTTCATCAAGTATGTTGCAAGCAAAGTGTGTGACTGATGTCCCAGTCACTCAAGTTTCGCAGACTGTCCCCCTCCTCTCTTTTGATGCATATTTGGTGCGAGAGGGTCCAGGGAAATCTTCCCCCCGTTCACCCACAGGTGGGGTGACTTTTTTTTCGCTGACGGACAGAAATCTCACAACTACCTGTTCCACAGGTAAATAGGCTCCCATTACAATCCGTTAATCCTTAAAGCCTCAGCCTTTCACAGGGCCGTCACATCAGTCATCTTGCCGATGGACCAATCTCTTCGTGTTTTTCATCACGCCTGTCAATCAAGGCTGCACTGCTTGCGGGAATTTTAGTGCGCGGAGCTGGCAGAGAGACACCTTGTGGAGGTGTATGAAAACGTGCTGACAGGAGGACAAAGGGGATTATATGTTTTGAGAAAAGACATGGCGGCGGCGGCAGTTGGGGGGGTGCAAAGAGGTTGGATGGCGACGTGGTGCCTCCATGAGACTGGGAGAGTGGCAGGAGGTGGAGCCGTGGGTGTGATTGTCAGCAGTTCCTTAGCATCTGCTGCTAATTGCCATGACGGATGTTGTGCTGTGGCGGCGAGCCAGCGGATGAGACGTAAACAGTGTTTGTGTGAGCAGGCGCGACGCGGGTGCACGTGCGAGCGTGCGTGTGCACCCGCGTCTGAGGGAGCGATAATTTGCAGTCGTGAGGGAGAGCAGAGGGCCGTGACTGCGCCTCTACATCTGTTGAGCTCAGGTAAATAGCCACAATAATCACCTTCATCATCATTATTATCCTTCCCTTCTTCTTGCCCTCCTTCAAGATCATCAGCGTCTCATTCATCGTCATGTTCATTAACGCGGCACAATGTGGAAATGTCACCGCTGCCTCCGGAGCATCGTGAACTAAATGGCCTCACGTTGCAAAACGGGCTCGTGGTCCAGAAAGTCACAATGAGGCAGCGCTTTGACAAATCTTTACACGTCCGGTCAAATGTTTAATCCCTCCAGACGGAATCAAGCTGTGAATCATCCATCCACACTGAATCACGCTTGCACCCTGTTCCACTCCTCTGGCAACGGTACAGAGACGTGCTTCATGAGGAGGTGCAGAGCCTCCATCGCCACACTTACCTCCTTCCACATACAGTACATTGATTAACATGGTTCCATAACATTGCCAGTACGACAGGTGTTGCAGCTCCTCCTCAGCCCCTTCCCGCTCTCCAACAATCCCAGCCCCACCCAATGGCAAAACTAAAAAAAAAAAAATGCTCATCAACTACTAATCACAGCTATGCATTCTGGGACGGCGCTCCAGCAACAGAAGGGCCGGGTGAAAAACCAATTAGCTAAGCATTTTGGATCAAGCACAGTTAGTTGCGCAAACAAAAGACACTCAGCATTCTACAAATTCAAAGCACGCACACACACACACGCACACACACACACATACACACACACACACACACACACAAACCTGACCATGAAGGAAATTAATTTTGCTGTAGAAATGAAAGTGCAATCAAACATTACGCTTCCCTTCTGTCTCCCTTACTAATAATAATAATGCAATAACAAAGACAGACAAGAGTGATAGAAAGAGTTAGGATGCATTTCCGTGTGTGTGTGTGTGTTTGTGTGCGTGTGCGTGTGAGAGAAAGCAAGACAGGGAAAGAGAGAGGGAGTCGCAGAGAGCTGTTTCTCCTGGCTCGGCGATCCTTACCATCTGTGAGGGTTTGGAAGCACATCTTGCTGCTGTATTTGCCAAAGCCGGCTACAGTCCGTGCCCGCACCTGCACCACGTAGACCGTGCCCGGCCTGAGGCCCTCCACACGTGCGGTATTAGTTTGGCTCCGCAGGATGGTGGAGTTAATCTCTGCATGGTCCTGCAAAGAGCAACAAACACGGGACGCAGGTTAGAGAGTGAATTGCTGAGACGTTGTCGGCTCGGAAGTGTTAAATCACAGAAATCCTGGTAAAAAACAACAACTTGTGAAACATTGTACAACCAGGAATTCAGTATGGGCAGAGTCGGCTGAATTCGTGAAGTAGTTTAACACTCGACAGATGAGAGTGGAATGCAGAGTAAATAAAGAACAGGACAGTTAAAGATTGTGAAATGCTTATGAAGACCTTGTTTTCAGGGCCTCGTCAAACTGTGATGTCTAGTTAACCCATTTTAGGCTAAAGTTTTGAAACAAGCCTTTTTGTTTTAATCTCTCATACAAAACATGGCGCCATCGTACACAGTGTAAAATAAACCGATCACACAAACAAACACTATCTCCTATTCATTCAGAAACATGCATACACAATATGGTAATTAAAGGCAATCATTTCAAGGAAATTACAAAGAGACGCACTTCTGAGCAGTCATCCCATTGCATGTTTGTCTCTTCAGATGTGTTATACAAGGCAGTTTAATTACTTGCAAGTATTTTGAACATTTAATCCTCTTGTTTTGTTTGTCTAAAGTAGGTTGATTTTTAAATACGACAACAAGCAAATTGTCCTTTATACTATCGCTGTTTGTTTAAATGTTGTAATTAGGTATTCGCCCTCTTTTCTATCTCACGTTCTCATTGAAACGTTTGATTTTCACCCTCACAGAGGCCCATGCAGATGTCGAGTATGAATATCAGCATCTGTTCAACTGCATCTGTTCATGCATGTATGAATGAATGCATGCATGAAGCCATCTTTTATTTATATGTGTGATTTGAACCGTTGACCCTTCCCTCCACATCCTGTATCTCAGGCTCTCTCCATGCTCTGGAGAGCCAGTCAGGCAGTCTGCTGCAGTGTAGCTTGTGGCATGCTGGAGGTATCTGCTATGGGGGATCAGTAATTACTTAGGCTTGTCACCTCCCTAGAACCCAGAGTGAATATGACAGCCAGAAAATAAGACTGCACCTACACTACACCCACGGCTGCAGGCTGCTGATAGCTCCGAGCCGACACGCTGTAGAGAGGGAGAGGGCAGTTGAAAGGGAAGGGGCAAAATCCTCTGTGTCAGTGAAACTGTGTAAATAAAGGCCAGTTTTTTAAGCTTGGTAAACATATTGTTTAATGCTGGACCACAGCTTATAGTACATCAACAAATCTGAGCTGCCAACAATGTGGAGTGGAAAAAGTAGATCGGCTCTGAGGAAGCGAGGGAAGGAGGAGGATGGGAGACGATGGCAGGAAGCGATAAGAAACTCGAGGCAGAAGCAACCCACATCGAAATCATTATCCAATCTGATTGGTGTAATTGAATCATTCCGGTTGCTCCGTCACTGAGCACACGAGGTAAACACAGTTATGAAATCCACCCCCCTCCCACACGTAATGATGTGCGCAATCACATTAGCTCTTATTGGACACTCTGGGCTTGATGAAGACAAATGCCTGGGCTCGGGATGGGAGAGCGTCGCACCAACGGGGATTCGTTCTGTCTCAGAGAGGAAAGAGATGTTTTTTAATGGAATGCTGAATGTAATTGGTTTCGAGAGTTCAATCATTTTACGGACCTTTGGTCCATCGGATCAGACAATCTTTCTTTTCTCCAACCCGTGAAAATACTCTCAAACTTCTCATTTAAACCTTGGCTTATGTCTTTAAAGAGATGCAGACGACATATTGTCCCAGGAGAAACTGGGACCATTGTCACCTATTCATCTGGTGTAAGACACGGTTGAGTGTGCAAGGACTGCTCCGGGTCAGGATTTGCCTTCGCCTGCTTTCAGTCACTCTGCATTACTCAGGAGTCAGGACCACACCCCCATCTGTTGAGTTTGAATGGAGGACAGGTGAGCAGACAGATGGCACACCGCCAACGGGGGAGCATCCCTTGAGGGAGCACCAGCTAGGAATGGTCCTTTCATGCTGCCAGTCACATAGGGATTATGTGAGACACACACACACACAAACACACACAATCCCACATCTGCCACTTAGAAATGAGCTGGCATTTGGCACTGCAGCAGGTTAGGGGATAGCCAACAAAAGGCCAAGCCAGGAGGGACTTCCAGCCATGAGAGGTCCTCTCCTGCTGCCGGTCAAATGGGGATTAGGAGGACCACACCCTAACTTGCTAAATAAAGACGGAGATGCAGGTGGGCAGGCAGATGGTAGAACAGCCAATCAAAAGCCTTGCCAGGGGTGACAGACAGGAGGCACTGTGGGGAGTTTAGCTGCTGCCTCATTCGGTAAAAATCACTGAAACAAACTTAGCATGAACGGTTGTACTATGATAATGGTGCCCTTTAATACAGATGCTTTCCATTTCCTGAAGGCCGGTGAGAAACACATATTTCATATTTACTTCAACAGAGAGCTTAATAAACCTCCTATCTTTGCAAAATATTCGACTGTACCACTTTGAGAACTGACACTGGACTTATCTGGAACTTTTTATTGGCCCAAATTGTATAGGACTGAGAACTCGACTTGCTACAATAGCACTGGAACTATTCAAATCATATTGTTGGATTGCTGCAAGGCCTTTGCTTGTATTTGGTCTTACCTGTTAAAACACTCCATTTATTTATAGTAATTGCCCATTTCCCACCATTTGCCATTGTGCTGCCAGCACACAGCAGAGCTCTCTTTGAATTTCCTCTCTGCCACTTACTGCAATGTTCCTCCATATTTCCCGAGGTTTTCTTTGAGTTAGCTTTTCAAGTCAAACCCCATCACTGTGGCCGGGCTGTGAAGGCCACAGAGACGTTACATGTTATATTGGACTTTAAAATAAACTTAAATTGCCTTGATATGTGCCTGTGTGTGTGTCTGTGTGTGTGTTTCCGTGTGCATGTGTGTTCCAAAAACTGCCAAGCACCCAAAACGGACAGCATGGCCACCTGGCACACAGACAGCCATGTTGGGAGACCATGTGTCCTCTTCACAGGCTCACACACACGCCCGCATGCAAATAACAGACGCACACACAAAGGGGGGAAGAGAGTATGAGAGAGAGAACATTCTCACATTGTGTTTGTAAAGTGGAAATGAAAGAAATTAATCTTTCCCATTAATGCTCCTTATTAAATGTATTGCCTAAGGTAAAAAAGATGGGTTTACATCTTCTCTATCGTGAGATTATAATTCATGAGTTTATGATAATTATTTGCATTCGGTAAAAACCCATCCACTCTGTAATTATTCGGTATGTTACAATGCTGATAAAATCTGTTATTAATGACGTTTAAGTATCTTAATTGCTTTTAGAAATAAAGACACTAAAAACGTTTTTGAATTAAGTAAATCACCACATTGTTACAAAAGATGCAAATAATCGTCTTTCTATTGGGATTCTGCAAAGCTTAACCTTAGAGGTAAAGGGGTTAGGACGAAACATGATTTGAAAGGAAATGTATTTGCTGCAGCTCCTTCAAATAGTTTTTCTTGTTCTTTGCAGCCATCTCCTTTTCCCTCTTTGGTCCTGTTCTGACCTGGAATCAGCATCAGAAGTGGACAGTTAAGTCCACTGCAGGTGAGAACGTGTCAACAACGCATTTCAGATGTGATCGCTCAGAACACTTTCTGAGATGGGCTGGGACATGTGGTCAGTTCACCTTCATTGACTGCACAGTGCAAGCGTGACATGAGGAGAGAGAACGTGGTAAGACCTGCAGGACCAGGCCAGGTTGTGTACATATGTTCTGTGAATGTAAATACATCGGGTTGTATTGATCGACCGTCAGCTGACCAAATCCTACAGTTTCGTAATGAACAAAACAAATTTGAACACTTCTTAGTGTTTCCAATAAATTGATTTATCAGAGGCCAGGCCCAGAATAGTAACACTGAGCGACATATATTGATTGTTTACCCTTTTCCTTCGACTATATTAAAGTAAAGTTGATTCACTCAGCCCCTCCTGGCTCCTCTCTCTCTTCCTCTATCTACACAAATACATTGAAAACAGACCCATCGAGTTGGACTGGCTAAAAACAACATTTCGGTCTCTGCCAACCGAAACGACGCATGTGTTTATTTGCATACAGAGCGGGGAAGTGCAATCCTATCACAAGTGGCCACTGGAGACACATTCTGATGGCAGGTGTGAACAGACGTACTCAGAGCTGTTTCAATGTGATCGGATCACTCGAGACGGACGTTAAAACCAGAACGGGGCCTTTGAATGTGTTCCGTTCAGAGAGAAGAAGAACAGAGTGGGAAGGGAACAAGGTGGAAACGTGAATTCTCTCACCGAGGGAACGAGGGCGAGCTAAACAAGTCCTGATTTTCACTGGCTCCACTAAAAATCATTAAAAGTCTGCTCAAGGTCCATGTGTGTCTAGAGAAGTGTTTTGTTTGGCTCCGAGCGCTGGCAGCCGGAGAAGAAAAGAATAATAAATACTTTCTCCTGGCGTCTCTTCTGAGGAATCGCTAATTGTATGTAAAATACCCGGGTGACTTCATGGGGCCAGGGATGCAGATGGTGCTCTGGTCATTCCGTTGGCGATTCTGTCCGTGCGCTGTAAACGTGGCTCTGCTCGTGAATTCCTCACATCACAACGGTGCTGCTGTCATCCAGAGTGGATTCACCTGAACTGCTGCTGACACTTCCACACAGACACTGACTCAAACTCGCACTCGCACATGCGCTCTCTGACACAAACACCCACAGAGCCATCAGTAACCAGAGCCAGTGGCTGCTCCGCTCGAGCCTTAATGGAGGGCCTGACCTCCGCTATGCTGAGTTATTTCCACCCTCCCCAAATTTTCAGGGAAACCTGAGGAAAAAGGGTCTGAGCAAAATGGAGGGAATGAGAGCGTGGTGTCCGACTTTTTCTCTGCAAGCCTTAAACTCATTTCATCTTGCTTCCCAATTTACAGGGTCCTGGGAGCACTTATTCTGTAATGAGAGGGTGGGTTGAAGAGGGAAGAGGAGCTTGTTGAGGGAACAGCCTTCAGCTCTCAGCAGCAGCTTTCAGGTAGGATTTTTCAAAATGCACGGAAGATTGGTTTTTCATTTTCAAAAAAAAAAATCTAAACATCTTCACAACGGTCTTGATTATAATGTCTACTTAAACATAGCATGGACAAAAAAAACATTCAATGACCCACAGTATTTACCTCTGCCTAATTCTAATTTAATTTTAGAGATAAATCATTTTCTCTCTGGTTCAACTATAACCTTCTGTAATAACTGCGTAGGCCGCAGGTTTGTATTTGACATTAATTTAACCACAGTATAAACACTAGCAACAGATCATTATAATTAACTTGGTGGATTTTCACCTTTATCCGTTTATATTTCTCATATTATTCAATAAGAATCTAATTGGATCAAATGACCGGTTTAGAAAACAGGTATATATAGTTTTCTATTTTAACTTGTGTGATACAGTTATGCAGCATAATTTCAATACGCCTGCTGATCCCATAATGCATTCTTGTGGCGCAGCTGTTAAGGTCATATACCATGTAAGCACTGTGTCCCATCTTTGAAGCCATCTAGGGACCTTTGTCCAAAGTCATCCTGCACTCACTCCCTGTTTCATTCCACTGTGAACTGTCAAATACCGGCAACCGTGCCAAAAAGTAAATATGCAAAACATCAATCAAAGCAGCAAAAAATTATTGAAATGACTTATTTAAAAAATGCAAGCTTGTCTCCTAGAATGTCACTTGCGGCCAAAACATAGCATTGTGACAAGATAGTGAAAGAAGAAGACAGGTTGTGTTTTTGTCTTTTGTATGATCACCCCGAGGTTTGACTTAATTCAAAGAGTGACAATGCTGCGCTGCTGGAGAAGCGGCTGTTGTAAATAGGAATAGGAGGCATCCTGTGAGATGGAGTGTATAGAAAGACAGCTCTCTGCTGTGCTAAGGACTGGCTGACTGTGCCAGGAACGCTGAGACAATCAACTCCAGAACCAGAACGGTGTGACTACGCTCAGATTAATTCAGGCATCAGTGAGATGCATCTAAAAGAAGGCGAGTAAAGAAAATGACACAATGATATGATTGCATTACACTGTATATGTTACCCACGGCACTGAGTTAAGCTGGGAGTGTGCACGGGAGTGTGTGACAGACATGGTGCCAGTCCCTCCTCCATGAGCTTCTTCGATGATAAAAAGGCCACATCATCACTTAACGGCTGCGTGGAGCTTTCCGATTTTCTGGACCTTTCAAGGACTAAGGCAGAGCTGTCAGGACTGACCTAGATGGTACGCAGTTAAATTGCCTCCTTCTCCATATGCAGCAACATACATTATGCACGTTTCCCTAGACAGACTGTGCACGCTGAGAACTTATGTGGTCTTGTCACGATGCATAGATACATTTTTAACAGGTATGGAGATTTCACTCTAACCTTTCACTTCATTATATCTGCCAAATTGTGGGGAAATGTTTTTGTCTTCTGAGAGTGGGGACTAAATCGAGCTTTGGGCAGCAGCGGCTGGCTGAGGAAAAGTCTGTTTAGAGCCTCGTCAGATCCAAAATGGAGTGTGAAAAAAAAGGACCACCAATGTGGAAACCTCATCTCCCGAGCCCAGTGTGTCACAAAGCAATCACTCTGACTCCCCTTCTGTGTCTTACTCCTCGACAGAAACACGTACAGGGGGGACAGGAAGGTGCATCAGCACTAAGGTAGACGGAGGTGCACACAAACCTCCCCGTCTCCTGAATTATCCCCCGTGCAATTAACAATCTTGTCCTTGTTAATTCACTAATTTGTGATTACGCTGTGCTCATCTATTGGTGTGAGGACACGCTACATAAACATCAGTAGGATTAGGTTTCATTGATATTCATGAGCTAATGGGAGGCTGCATAAGTGTTATTTACACGACACTAAGCTGTCTGGCAGATAAGGTTTCTCAGGGCCACGGCAATCGGATTCAATTTCATGACCTGTGCAGTGCCAGAGGGGAAACAGTGAGCAACTGGATAACTTTCCGACCGCAAACGTCATTTAAAAAACATGTTTGTTGTCCTCTCTATTAGAAAATGCTAAATGTGACAGCCTCTATTCTCCGGCGGGGCTGTGAATATCGATCCGGTAACCTTAGCCAGAATGAGTTTGTGGGAAATAAATAAGAGAAGAAGAAAAACATTTATAAAACTCTATTGATTTTTATCTTTTAGTTGGAACGCCTAGCCTGGGCCAAGGTGCACCAAGCACAAAAGTCTTAAGCTTAAGATGACACAGACCGAGGGGAAAGAAAATGCGCATGACCAACCTTGCTATACCTATCGATCAGCTTTAGGAGGACAAACAAGGGCCCCAACAAAAAGCTGGAGTCTCCGATCTCTCGGTATCATTATGTCCAAGGCCTTGGGAAAGCCTACAGGTCAATACTGGAGCAGCATAGGCACTGTGGTGCAGGGATGGGCACTTAATAAAGCAGACTTATTGTGCGCGAGCAGACGGGTCGATGTGACTCCCCCCAGACGCAATGCATTTTCACAGCAGGACAGGTTGCTGCGTTGTGCAGAGTGGGCCCGGAGCAGAGGTCAACCCATTCACTTCATCAGCAGCAGAAACCAAAGAACAGTGGGAGAGACAGAGTGACCACTGTGAATGAACATATTATCAGCCCAGGGGACTCAGGTATCTGGGAGAGCTGAGATTTAGGGAGCTTTAGATAAAGTTTACTATGCAAGTACATGTGAGTAGGTGACTTACCTGAGATACACATGCAAAGTCTCGCATACAAATATACATGTACACACACACTGAGCTTACCTTCTCGTAGAAGCGCAGTTCATAGTCCAGAATGATGCCATTGGGCTGCTCAGGTTGGGGCCAGGACAGCGTGAAGCTGTTCATGGTGGAGCTGATCTGGTGCATGATCGGAACTATGGAGGGAGCTGTGGGGCACAGAAAGAGCAAAACAAAATAACTTCATCTGCAAAACCTGAACTGCATCTAGTAGAGTTTATACCTCTAGATTTAAATTTGGATCTGTAACAAATTGCTCACACTCATAAATATCTGTCCCCTAAACATAACTTTAGTTTCATCAAGATCCATAATTCATTCGCTGAGAAATCTATTAAAATGTTGAAAGACGATATTAATGATGAAAAAATTATTTTGGAACTGGCCCTAATCTTTGATATGGATTAGGAACCAATGATTGTGTTTTTCCTTGGCTCATGTCCCATCCTTCTAACAGGTTTTATGGAACTCAAAACAATACATACAAACCAGCCAACAGGCACAGTTTTCTGTCTTTACTTCACTACCAAACAATGAAGACCTGCAGGTAGAGGTTTTGTGTCATTTGTGCGAGTCTCCTTTGCTAAAGCTGATTTTGCAGTAGAGTGAGCTGAGGCCACTGCTCTGATAAGTTTCCTGTCACTGCCCACACTCTCTAAGTCAGTAGGTGATAGTGGGGATGAGATGTACAGCTCAGTTTGTCAGCCACCTTATTTCAACCCTTCACTAGAAGTCCCATAGAAGCTACACTGGTTCCTAACTTTAGATTCACACTGGTATATGAAGCCAGACAAGGTGTAATCTCATCATTATCTGCCTAATATTCTAATGAAAGCTAATTTATAGGTGGAGTAAAAATAATGACATAAATTACAGTATGTAAATATAAAAAGTTATACACGTTCATATCATCCCATGGAGGCCCTCAAATCATACACTACTATCTGTCCGTACTCTATAGACAATCTAAGTTTACACGGTAGAACTGCCACTTTCATGAGAACCCAGGTAGCCAGCTGAGTCAAGGCTGATTAGAGTCACAGTCTGCCATATTCTGGCACCGCAGGACCAAATACAAGTCAGCACCGGCCAAGATTTGGCTGCCAGATTTGGCTAAGATTTCAGGGTGTGGACTTGAGCTTGGCACAAGTCCGGCAACCAGTCGTGTTGGCTGTAGTGTGGTGTGGCACTGACTAATTCTGGCTACCTAGGCAGAATATGGAAGTAAGTGTGGCATCCGAGGGGTGCATTGTCTTCAGTTAAAACAGTTTCAAAGCTCTTTTTTTTTTTTTTTTTTAAATAGAAAAGTTACTTTTTGTGGACCACCTGTTCTCACACACTGTCACACCAAATCCACAAATATGATTAGCTGCTAGAAGAGAGGGGTCCTTCTACTTGCTCAACACAGGGCCGGATTCAGGAGAGGTCAGGGGGGCGTACCGAAATCTGATTGCCTGTCCTTTCAGTAGACCTTTATGAGAATTTGTTAAGCATATTTATTCTTTATGCTTTTTTGAAGGACATAATTTTGGGTTAGTTCAATATATATAAAGAAAGTAAACAAGGAATGGCTTAAATGTGCATCTTACTGAATCAGGAGCTGTACATGGATGTTGGACATATAATTGGCCCCTCTTAATAAATTGTGGCCCCTTTATCGCCCCTGATTTAGAAAAATCCTAGACCCGCCACTGGCTCAGAAGTAGAGCTTGGTTCATACTAATTTGTTTTGTAAACAACGCTTAACAATGACTGTCATTGTTTTTGTCAAATTGGGATAAAACAGGATAGAAAACAAGTTGTTAGTTATTTCTAGCGTTATTCACTTATGTTCTGTTGTTGCAGTGTCTAACAAAGCATCATTTAATACCAACGCACAGTGCAAAGGAAATTACTCAGAAAAGCACAGAGTGGGTTGTATAACATTGCTTTCATTCAGCAGCCATGTAGATAAAGATTAGCTTTAGGAATATTTGTTAAAGTAACACAGCTTCATAGAAGATACGTGATTTGCCTATCTACAAGTAACATGATAAAAACGCCCAAACGTATTAAACGATGTGGTCTTACAGCAGGCAGCCGACGCGGGGAGTTCTTTATACAAATAGCTTCGACTAATTTATCGTGACATCCCACTTGGTACACTCCACTGCTGATGTCAGTGTCAATGATGTCATACTGAGCCAGGGAATTACCAAACTGCCGGCAGGAGGAAGTTTGCGAGCAACCAATTAAACAGAAACTTCCCAAGCACAAGCGGTCTAAGTTTGTGGATCTGCAATAACACAACCACCCGATGTCTCTTACCACACACTACATAGAAAGAGAACTTCTCAAAGGTCAGGACAAAACATGCGAGAGTTCCCTTGAACGACATGCCACATAACCCTTTGGAATCAAATTGATATAGTGTTGTGATTGTTTTGGCCCAGCTGCACAGTCTGTTCCATCTTTCAGCCCCAGTGCACCTGACTGCACACACATGGGCTGTCAATTAACCCAGATACTCCGCAGTCCCCTGTTTGTTCCATCATTTCTGTCCTTTGCACTGTCATCCCTCCATCAGCCCTGCTCCTCTTCCTTCTCCACATGCCACTAAGAGATTGTGCTATTGGACAGAAGGGAGACATCATCCAACAAAAAACGCTGTAAGTGTGCGTGTGTGCGCGATTGTGTGTGTGTGTGTCTGGGTTTGATTTGACATCTTTAAATGTCAGTTAGACGGAAGGATTAAATGAAGGTGTTGGTATCAACACACCCATATTTCATCATGTAATCTAACTTAGGTTCAATAAAAACCTGCCTCTAGTGCAGCAGCTCAAGGTCAAGGTAAACTTTATTATCCCTGAAGGGGAAATGCATGTGGTCATACACGACTCAGCTAAAACACATAGGCACACCGTACATGCACACAACAACACACACACACACATATCTGAAGCAATAGACCTTACAACAATTTAGAATGTGCCAAAAGAGAGTGCTTCCAGTAGAGTATACAATCTGAAAGTGCGATCAGAATATACCACATACAGCAGCACGAACAATGTAGAATCTAAATGTTCATCTCAACACAGCACGTCCAATATTATATGAAATGTACCTCACACAGCCTCAAGTACGATATAGAGAAGTATAGTATAGTCTACAATAAGCTTACAATCTAAATACCCGGACATAGTAATATAAGTGCACATCTATCTCTCACTTAGCAGTCTGAATGCTGTAGGGACAAATGATTTGACCTGCTACATCCTCTGAGTTTGAGGTATAAGGTTGTCATACAGTTGTGCTGCAGACACCTGATCAACCCCAATGATCCTGCCCGCTGTTTTCATCATGCACTGCAGTCTGGCCTGATATTGAGCATGCATATTTCCAAAGGTACAGACTAGCGCAAAAGGGCAGAACACTCTGGATTACAGCTATTTAAAAAACATCTGGAGGATGGGACGGTCTATTTTAAAATTATTAAATTTACTAAGAAATAATATCCTCATGAAAACATCAAGCGATTGTCAATTTCCACTCACGGTTATCTTTAAGTTGAGACCCGCTCAACTCTTTCACCCTCCGTCACGGTGAAAGGACTTATTGTCTTTTTATTCTTTTGTATCTATGAACATCTTCTTAATAATGACCCCAAGAAAAATATGTCTGGGCACCACTGAATTAAACCCTGGATTTCCCTCTTGAAACCCTCTGCTGATGAGTTGTCAAGTTTTAATTGGAAACATTTCTTTTCCTTTAATCCTTTTACAGTGAGAACAGGTGTCAAGATCTATTGCATTCGGTTCCCTTGTCTCTTTGCTATCATACCTCAGCAGATTCTCTCACTGTTGACATTCAGCAAATCCATAGCTATCTTGTCATTGCTGAATCAAATTATTTCAACACCCCAGACTCTCCCCTTTTCTCAGTTAGAAAAATGTTAATTTCCCTGCTGCTGATATTCACTTTTCTACATTTGTTGTGTTAATATGTGTAATCTAGGGAACGCTGACAAGCTCCTAAATGTCACAGACAGTGCTGGCTTGGCCAGGGAGGACTGGGAGTTCCGACCTCATCTGAAACCTGTCAGCTCCCACTCAACGGCAGGAAATCGACACAGTTCAAATCACCGCACACTGATCTGGGAATCGCTGCAGTCCCTGACAATCAAGATTGAGGTGCTATAGCCATTGTAATCCTTTCAGTGGTCATGCTAAACTAATCAGATTCTCGGTATGAATGATGGGGTTTTCTGCCAGAGTTGGAGCAGTTTTAGTTATTGCACTTCAGAGATTTCTTTTCCGAGGGATTTGCCTCTGTACTTGACAGTTTGAAGTGGCTGAGATTCAGTCTTTCATGCACCAGTCAGGATTTAGCCACAGCTGAATCGGAATCGGATTTCAGCAGATTTTGAGTAAAAAGCTGTGATGGAACTTTAAATCTGATCGTTTAAACATGTAAGCTGTTTATTGAGTAAGTTGATCCTTAGCATAAACATTTCAACCTATGATCAAGATAAAAAAAGTTATATCTGGAAATGAAAACAGAAAATGGCTTTGCTTCTTTGTATGAATGAACTGCTTTTAATTGCGTCTGGGAATTAACCTGCTGTATAATCACAAACACTTCCAAGGTTCCAGGATGAAATCTTGAGTTGAAGGATGAACATTTCCTCAAATCAAACCAATTTGTGAACACACAAGCATGTTTGATTGAAAACGGATTCCATGGCGCCTCGTATGAAGTTCAAAGCCTCTGCGCTCGTATACATGGCTAGAAGAGATTCTCCACCCCCACGTCTGCAGGCATAAATACAACCCCGCAAAAGCCTAAGCTCTGCATTTTGCCTAATAGCCTCCTGGCTGTGGGCCTGTTCGCTGCTGAGCCCGAGTCATCGCTCCACCTGGTCTCCACTCACCATCTTCTGAATAACTCCTCTATTCAGGCAGCAGCAAATGGCCCCCTCTCTCAACTGAATGACACCTTTTTAAAAAGACTCCTTATCGGTTATTTCATTTCTTCTTTCCTTCTCTCCCAAACTTCACTCTTGAATAAGCCCCTGGAGTTCTGTGAGGAGAACCGCCCCTGACCTTGACATTACTTGAGTTGCCTAGAAATTATGTTTTCTGGGAAGTTCTGCGGTTTTGACGAGGGCAAGTATTTTCAATTTGACTGTCAGATAATTGCCCCAAATTAAAATGTGAACCAATGAAGGGGCTCTTTCTATCCTTTCAGTGTGAATGGGTGTTGTTCGGCCTCCATCCCTTGGCTCTCGCGTCCTGCCCTCCCCTCCACCTCCCTCTTCCTCCCCTCCTCTTCTCAGACACCAGACAGAGAGTGTGAGGGCTGAGCTTCACCTCGGTACACTTCAGGCTTTCTGCCTCTCAAGCTGGTTCACGCTCCACTGACCAGGGCTAGGGCTGCCTGGGCTGCATTATCAATTACCGGCCACAGGCACACACTGTTCCTGACAGACCCAGGGGAGAGGCACTCCACACAGAAATTCCTGCAGTGGAAAAAAAAAAAGGGCTGAGGAGGGGAGGTACTTCCACAGCCCCAGCAACCAAATCCTGCTCCCAGCCCAGTTCTTTTTTACCGTGGAGACTTTTTTCAAGTGCTAAGTAACTAATGTTTTCAAGTGCACAAGTGTATACCCTGGGTTGAGACATCTGAATCATAACCAACGAGGATATTTTTAGCAATTTTAAATGGGTCTGGTGTTGTGCCAAAAAGTTGGCCCTTAACCCCAGAAACATCTGAGGCCATCAGAGCTTTGCAGGTGGGATTAAGTTTGAGACTTTGTCTTCCTGTGCTGCAGCAACACGTAAATCACCATTTATTGTTGGAGAGGATTATGGTAATGAGAATTTCTTTCTTATCACCTTTTTAATCCAAAACCTATTATTTAAAAATGTATGTGATGTTTTTGGATACACAACTGAAAACAACAAAGGATTGGACATGCAGGCAGATTTACTCTGGTTATTTAAGCTATTTTATGACATTAACTCCAAAGAGTCCGAACAAATGGGTCCGGATTTTCTCTGGGGTTTGCCTTTTATATATGAACAATTCAGAAGGAGATTTTCAACTCAGAAGACACAACACACCTGCTTGATACATGAATTCTCTTTACAATCTCCTGAGATTATTCAGAGTTTTCACTAGGGGGCTGGCAGGAAAAACTATTTTCTGCACGGCACCCGAATTGGATATCCGTGTTCTCACTTTCAGCCCCTCCAAAACATTTCAGGAGATTATCCAGAGTTTAGAGCAGGTCTGAAAGCAGCTTCAGTCTCATTACCAGGCTCACTCATTCAGAATTCTAAACAAGTGTACAAAAAAACAAACAACAACCCAAATTCTAACGCCCTGAAAAAGTAAAAAAAAACGTGCACGTCCCACTGGACAGACGGTGACCGTGGTTGTGAAAGTAAGAGAAGCAGCAGAGAGACATAAAGAGCATGCCCACATGTACATTATGTGTGTCCGTGTCCTCGGAGCCTATGTGTGAAGAGCCTGTCACAGACAATGTGCCGTGCCTGTATGAGGGTGAGGTTCAGCCCAATGAAGCACTGCTTGTCCCCTCCAACTGCATCCCCACTGTCACCCTGGGACGGCGATGCTGACAGTGATTGGTGACTGTGTCCTGCACTCCTCTCTCCTCTCGCCATCTCTACCATCCCTTGCTCCTGTGCTCCACTTTTATCTGGCCCCACTTGCTGCCCCTGGCTTTTAATGCAGAGCTTGGCTCACCATTAATCAAAGTCAAAACCTCCTAGTGTCTGGCTGAGACATAAAGAGAGGAGGGAGAGAGAGGGAAAAGAGAGACGGAGTCAGAAAAAGAGAATATGAAAGAACGTGATGAAAGAATGAAAAGCGTCTTTGCCTTGGCATCGTTAATCTACGGTGGAATACAGATGAGATGGGGCGTCATTTTACATGTCTGGCTCAGACCTGAGACTCTGTTTTCATTATTCTACCTCTAGTCGCCATATTTCACATGTTATGTTGAAGGGTTAGCATATCAACTGTGCTGCTCCACATAGTGAAGGAGCACTCCAGTTGTTTAGTGTTGTACTTTCAAAAAGTTGGGGCGCTCAAGAGACGGATTTTAAATAGAGTGCCCCAAACTGCAGACTTTCAGGGCCTTGTGGGGGTCAAGCTCCAAAAAAATGCTGGATCCTACATTTCCTACATTTCCTGCCACTCAATAGAGCGTGTTTCTTTGACCCTGCCTGTCAATGAAATGTAAACATATTTCAAAGTCCATGCCCATAATTTGTAACACTGGGTTTCTGTTTGTTAAATGTTGGACTCACTGCTAAAATGACCCTGATTATATCACAGGGGTAATTTCCTCTCCAGAGCTACAGAAGACAGTAAATAACTGTGACAAACAAACTCATGTGGAGCTGTTAAATCTGCTTCATCTGCTCAGCCTTATCTGAGCCCACAGCTAGAAGGGGAGACTCTCAGTTACTCTCAGGGGGTTTTCACAGCTGGAGGACTGGACCATGGTCCAAACCAAAGTTTATGTCCTTGTTACATTGTTTACATTATAACTTGATAGTTTAGAGAGCACACTAAAGAGTTTGTATGAGATACGTATGCCCTGTCATCACATATGTGGGCTGTGTCGACTTTTGCTTGTGGGGCGTTTGTCTGCCGTTAGTGTGCTGTCAATTCAGCGATTGATTTTCTGACTTTTTCTATATAGAACAAAGGTAGAAAGTAGTCTTTCCATTGTAATGTGGAAAACTAATGAATTGGTTCACTTTATTGTGTTACTGCTAGCAGTACCTAGAAACAAACCAAACCAGGGTTCAGTTTGAAGCCACATTTAAAAGCCGACTTGCTCTTTCTCTGCGGGGCTCTTCCGGTTTGTACTTTAAGCTGCCGACACACTATTAAACCATGGAGCCTCCTAATAGGGGTTCAGTGTCAGTGATGAGGGCAGCAGCCTATACTTATATGTTGTGCCACTGTCAAAGGCATAGGTCTAACTACAGCCCGCCCTATTAGCAGGGGCTCACAGGGCCAAGCCACCCATGACTACATGGTCATGGTTCTCAAACATTATAAAGAGGGATAAGTTCGGCACCGTGGATTTCCGTCGAGGAGCCACGGTTGGAATTGTTTCCTGAATCACATTAACACGGATGACTCTGATTGTGGTAAATGTGGAAATAGAAGAACCTGTACACTGCACGAACATATCATGCACAAATGCATATGTAGAAAATCATGCCCACACCTACTGTCTGTCAAAACACCACATAAAGACGTCATAATTGACACAGGGGCTCAGTAGCAATCAAGCCCACTCTTTATGTTGTCGCCTGCAGCTATTACCTCACATTGGTTCAGGGACAGGATCCAACATTTATGAGAACAGACATCAAATGAAATAAAAAATGGCACTCGGACGGAGCCTGAATAACCGTCTCAGATGATGAAACTGTTGGACACCCTAACTGGGATACATACAGGCAGAACTGAGAGGGAAGAAGCAGGGAAAGCGCCAACCCCCATGAAAACAAATGGAAAGGCTCTGTGGGCTGTAAACTGAAAAGACATAATGAATAGTGCCTTGGATACCCTCCACAGACATGTTTGCCTAACATCTCGTCTGATTTTCAAACCCCACAGAGCGCAGATCTCTTTAATTCATCTGGTTGTTTGCATTCCAGTCGACTGCACTGGATCTTATCCTGGGTCTTGAATGCAGCCCACTCGGTTGGAATTGCATGGGATGGCCAAGGATAGCGGTGTTTGCATTTCTGTGGGAACAGCGCTCCAAACACAGCAGCTAAGTGGAGGAGGACTGTTTGTACATCTACTTGGCACTCTGTGGTCGTAGGGATTGCTGGCACATAATCTAGGTCAAGGAGGCTGTGCCAGGAAGATCACAGAACTGTTGAGCATCAGGAATTAGTTGAAAGAGATAGCACCGGTCTTGAGATTGATGGACTTTTTTTTCTTTTCATGCATTGTTCACCAAAGCACCCCCGCAACACCACTCAGAGTGGAAAGGAGTTGTAAAATGTGTAAAGGATGAAGAATACCCTCTTCATCTGAGGCACTGGTGGATGTAGGTTAAGTGTCCAGGATGGTTTACTCAAGGAATCAGAGCTGCCATATCCAGACAGTCTTCACCGCAAGTACGTTCATTGGCCACACGACTACCAAACAATCGATCTCTGTAGTTGTTTAGGATTGTAACAAATTCACGAGAAGCAAAGAGAGTCTTTTCCCCTCAAATGAAACCATCCGATTTTCACTTCTCTAGTATTACAAAATTCTGGCCTGACATGAATGATGGCCTATAGGGGGCATTGTATAGCCATTGTGTGTCTGTATCTGTAAGTGTGTGTGTGTGCCTGTATCTTGTGGAGAGCACAGACCGTGAATGAACTCCTAAATCACACTATTGATCAGTCCTTCCACCCAGGCACACGGTGGGATCGAGGGCAGTTAAATGGCCTCTGCGGTGGTTCACACTAAATCCCCTCAACTCTGTCCCCACCTCCATTATTCCCTCCTCATCCGTGCTTTTCCTTCTCTCACCTTTGTCTACTCATGGCCAATTTAAACCATAAGCTGCCACAACTTCTGCTCCCCCATAGGTGGCCCATTGGTTTTTCTTAATCTCCCAGCAGGCCAGTAAAAAAAGCCAAACCAAGTTGTAAAGGCAGGACTCCATTGAGGTGGGACCAAACTTTTCCTTTGCTCAGTAATCTGACTTTAAGGACCACTTCACTGACGTGTCCTCTCATTGGTTGATATTGGTTTGGTACTAGAGGAGTAATAATATACCATTAGCCTTGTCAACAGTCTGCCTCTCATGGGAAAGCTCCATTTATCCCCTTAAATCCCTCACCTGATTGTGTTGTTTCAAGCTGAGGAGCAGAAAGTAATACTGATGTTTGTATGCCAGAACTCTGAGTCTCTGAAAGTACAAAACACTAATACTTCAACTTCGGCTTTGACACCAGGAAAACTGCAATAATGATCTCGCTTTAACCTGGCTTGAAACTACATCATCAGTTGCAGGTTGGGAATTGATGAAATGGTCCTTTAAACAGAGATGTACTGCATGTGATTATTGCTACAAGCCTTCATTTATACCTCTTTTCCACCACAGCATACGCAGTTTTATTTGAACACAGCTAACCCCACTTAAAAGGTGCTCGACTCTATTCCCGTTGCCAGGAGTAGACTTTGCCTTTCTGTTTCTTTTCCCCTGTGTGTCATGTTGGACGTCATGAATGCACCGACAACTGAGGCGATCTCTCACCTTGCTGTATTTCAAATTAGCGCATTTACCCAGGTGTCATGTTTCCATCACTGCCGGTCGGAGTCGCAGCTGAAACCAGTGCCTACTGCAGCGTCATTTGACCCAGGAGTAAATGCTGATTGTATCCATTCCCATTGCAGCCAAGCTGTCAGTGTTTTTTTTTGCATTTTAGGTTTGAAAAAAGTGGATGATAGTGGGAAATAAAAACTGCTAAAGACTCAATTACTCATCTCAAGTTGTTTTTTTTACCAGCAATTACTAGTTAATAGTAAGTTAATTGAAAAAAGGATTCCATGATGGTGCAACATTAACCCTTAATTGTTCCAATTGTTCTCAATATTATATATGTCACATTTAATAAAACAAGAATAGTAATGTGCAAAAACTTCTTGTTATGATAAAACTTATCAAATCTTTAAAATGAATGTCATTACTTTGTTCAATTGTCTCTTAGCAACTCTAATTCAAAACACAGCTGCAATAAAAGTATTTGATGTGACAATTTCCAACTTTCTCATCCTGCATAACTGCACTCCCTGATGTGCACAAACATGGCCATGTGAGACAAACAAAGAAATCTCTCTATTGTACAGGCAATCTTGGCTCTGGCATGGATAGGGCATTATGTGAAATTAGGGTTGTGTATTGTTCATACGTTAAGTCCAAACAGTGCCAGCCTGTTCTTTTGTCTCACAGTTAAAAGCTTAACTTGTCATTCGAATGCGGAAACAATCCAAAAAGTTTGAGCAGGGTTTTGATTGAGCCGCACCTTTAATGGACCAGTCATTCACCTTTTTAGCTTTAGGTGTGAGTACCAGAAAAACAAGGCATTTGTATGCATTTTGATTATTATAGTTATATACACCGACCAGCAGCAATTATAGTCTAATCCATCAACCCTTCACTACAGGAGTCTCAAACAAAAACATCTACTGTGCTGCTGCTCTGCAGACAGACACTTTGCTGATGAAAGAGGTCAGAGGACGAATAGCCAGACTGGTTCCAGCCATACATTGTATATAAAGATGACATGACAGCGCCTGAAAAGTGAAGCCAAAGCATCTTGATCGCCACCTTTTGCCTTGCTGCATTATAGGCCCTAAATTCCCCATCTACTATGTAAGTGAATGAGACATAAGCCAAACAAAAAGTCAAAGTATCACACGTACATGTGGGTCCATGTCCAAGTGCTCATTTCTTCCTGGTAACCTTGGTTTTAATTGGTACTGCACAGGCTCTGGATCCAAATGCGCAAGATGGCGATGTTTGTATCCGGGGATAACAGGAACCATATACTCAGTCTATGGTTCCAGCTGACAGAAAAGCTACGGTAACTCAGATAACCACTCCTAGCAGCTGTGATGAGCAGAACAGACTCTCAGAGTACACAGCACATCAAACATTGAGGCCTTGCAAAAACAAAAATAGAGGCCGACATTTTAAAGAGAGTCTCTACTTTTAGACTATGTGGTGCATTATTTACAATAATCCTGTCTCAATACTTCTGCCTCTTCAGCGCCCTGCCAATGAAGCCCCCCCCGTCGAAACTGGGAACAGTGCAATTATCCGGCTACAAAGGGCCACATAGGACTGGACATAGGCCTGGCAGATTACTGGCAGACACCTCATTACTGCAGCCGACTCCAACAATGGGCCTGAGTATTGCTTCTTCTACATCTATCTGTCAAGTGTGCTATTAGCCTGTCAAATGGGGATAGTCAGCACCATTAGGCCACCCTGATAATCAGGCCTATTTACTCCCTCATTTTCCTCTCCTTCACTGTCATAGTCACGCACTCTGATCAAAAACAGGCACCTGCTTTCTCTTTCCCGTCCTCCCTCCCATTTCTCCACTTTCACTCATTTTCAGACAAAGACAAGTTCAGATGGTCGACACATCCCTTTCAGAGAATCCGAAATGCTATCTCATCCACCAACTAGACCAGATTGAATTTCAAAATAGTTCTTGCATACAAAAGAGAGCTGGATGAAGCAATTTCTGTTTCAATGATCTTGCAGTAAAAAGCGAGTGGGAATGTATATCAGTAAACCATTTATCTGAAGTTGATTTATTTGACATTAGATTTGTCATCATTCGATCAAAAGTATTTGCCGACACAAGTTCTCACCGACTGTGACAGAAACCCACGATGCAGAAAATCATGGTGCATGGCCAACAAACGCTTCCAGGGACCCGAGTATCTCTGTCCTCGTGGGAACCTCACCTCAATGAACTCAACCGACAATCTCTTGTCCTTCACCACAGTGTTTCTCCACTTGAAGCCTGTTATGAGGTCCCAAAAGCTCCCAGCGCCATTTTCACGGACCACCTCATCCACAGTAACACAGAAAAATGAAGAGAGCCTCATTTAAATTTTTCACTTGGTCAACACTTGTCCCTTGATAGGTGCTTCTGTGTACAAGTCCAAGACCTACAGGGGCATGACAAACTCTGCTGCAAAGAGGACCGGCAAAGACAATATCCTCGACCTGTCATTTCCATTGGCTGGGCTCAAATCCCATCACAGGCTCAGTTAGAGGATGAGCACACACACAGACACACACACACACACACACACACACATACGCCACAGACAGAGAGAAAGAAAGAGAGAGAGACAGAGAAAAAGAGGATGAAGGTCATTTTCATTGACTGCATGAGCTCAGATCCATCACAGGCAAACCAGAAGAGAATGCACACACACACACACAGACACACACACACACACACGCACACACGCACACATCCACACAAACACAACCATGCCGAGACAGACAAGGAGAAAGAGGACAGAGAATGAGGGAGTATTGAATAATATTTCAAGTTGGCCTGAAAACAGCAGCTGTTCGTGCATCTATCTTGGGCTGGTTCTCCTCCAGTCTGACATTAAATGAATGAACAGTGAACAGTGTTGAACTTGGATAGCTTGCTATACGGCGCTAAAGCTAAAACCTGTAGATCAACATGTCTACGTCTGTTCTCTGTCCGTATGCTCGGTGTAACTCCAGTGTGAGACAAGGACAGATTCAATGAAATTAAAGCAAAGCTATGTAACTTTTTCCGGCCTCTGCAGCCATCAGTGGGAATTAATTCATATCGGGCGCGGAGTCTGAGCAGTTAAGTGGTTTTCATGCACAGAAAACAAAGCAAATCAATTGCTTAAGCAGAGCTCCAACTGGGTAGAGTCCCATTGCCAAATTAAAAACACAGCTGAGTCTATCCCTCCTCAACCCCGGCTTTCCCAAACACAACAACAAACACTTCTCTGTTTTGGAATTCTTGATATTTTCGTGTTGAATAACATCGCTGGTTTTGAATATTTTTTTTTTTTTTTTCTGCATTTTTCTTAAACTTGCTGGCCCTGATTCGTGCATTTTGATTGTCCGGCAATTACTCGTCCTCGCTCACCAAAGGTACATAAGTGTTTGGGGCGTGAAGTGGGAATGACAGAGGAACCGTTTTCACTATTACGAGTTAGTGTACCATCAGAAATTATTTTGAACCTATATAATAATTCTGTATAACTCTTGATCTATTTTTGTTTATCCAGAGAGGAGTGTGTCATTAGCCTTATATTGAAATAGACTGACGTATTATGACTGTGAGGAATGTTTTAAATATCTGTTAAAAAACATCTGTTTGAACCAGTAGTTAGGTAACATGTAACATTGTGTTATGTCGGCTCCCCCTTTTATTTTTTATCTGAATCGTTTACTTTAATTGGCATTATTTATATTTGTTTGTCTTTGTTTTATCTATTCCTCTGCCTAACATTCGATTTGATATCTTTGTCTGTGATGCTCTCAGCGACTAGCGTCTGTGAAAGGTGCCATTTAAACGATCTTTGATTTTTTTTGCCTCCTATAAATCGGAGGATTTAAAGGCAGGTTTCGAATGCGATGCTGCCTTTCATGAGGTGAGAAGCACTGACTTGCATAGCTCCAAGAACAAAGTCTGGTTCAACAAACTGAACATTAAAAAACAAAGACGTGTCGACTGAGAGCCTCTGGATGTGAACCTCAAAAAAAAAAACAGGTTTGGTAAATGACTCATGCTGTTTGTGGGAGGATGATTACCTTCACCAGCGTTAAAAGACAAGAATCTCTGGAATGCCCATAGAGACTTCCAAAATGGGGGCATTCAGATCACACGAGTTGTAAATAAACTACAAAGACGGGAGAGATGGTACAGTATACTTCTTGTCCCACTTTGAACTCCTCACATCGTGTTTTCAAAAACAAAAGTAAGTACCCTCATTTAAAAACAGAAGGCCTTGAAACAGAGCAGGTTTGTATCGGTAGGATTTCCACTTTACCAACTGGCCTTGCACTTCAGACGCTAAGTCTAAGTGGCACAGCAATCATCTATGCCGTGAAGTGAAACACTCAAATAATGGTCTTTTGAGTTGACATTATACACATTTATACAATAATAGTAAGGGAGATTGGAACCTGGTATCTTACAGAGGAAAGATCTATGGTGAGTTACATGATGATGATCATCACACTGCAAATAGATCAGTGTAGACGTCACCATCGTTATCACGTATCACACCGTTTCGCTTCAGCCACTTACCGGCCTGATTGGTGGAGATGTCTATGGAGACATGCTGGGCGGGATACGGGCTCTTATTACTAACTCCGTTGACAGCCTGTATCTCGAAGCTGTAGAGAGTGTGAGCCCACAGGTTGCTTATGAACACCCTGGTCTCGGTCAGGCCCAGCTGCCGCGGGACAAAGTCCACGTTGTCGTCGCAGTGGGAGCAGGAGCGCCGGTCGGCCCGGCACTTCTTGCACACTATGTTGTAGACCACGTCGCCGCGGCCGCCCGTCTCCCGGGGGCTATGCCACTCCAGGATCACAGAGGTTTCATTCACAATGGAGATCACGTTCCTCGGGCTTGATGGGACACCTGGAAATGTACAGAGAAAAGACTTGAGTGGAAGACAAGCTGGCACAAGCTTTCTGTCCGTCGCATATTTTCCAGAACCGTGCTTCCAATCAGCTTCACACCTTGCATGTGTATTGTTAAAAGGCCCAAGGAAGTGCAAAGGCCCACTAGATTATTTGTATGACAGATATTCACTGGGGTCCCTGGTGTTGCTCTCCATCATGGCAGCAACATTCATAGAATCCTCTACCTTTTTAGTAAAATGTCAAAAAAATAAAAGCATGGCGATTATTCTATTGCGGCAGTACTTTATATAAAGAGGAATTACACTACACTTTTATCCTGAACGTTGTGAACTTGGGTCTGAAGCTCTGAAATAGACGTTTACAACAGGTACTTCACTAGTTTAGTCAATTTACAACCAGTAATAAATGTAAGCGTTGTTGTCCAAGAGCGAGTTTGACATTTTTTCCTCCATCCTCAGCAGAATTTGAATGCTAATTTATTCCACTCATCTCCACAGAGATCATACAGCGAAACGTCTGTGTCTATCAAACATTGGCTTTTTAGCAAAATGCAGTGTTGCTTGGTGAGTTCTTATCCGAGTGGCTCCGGAGATTCACGCTCCTATTCACTCCCTCATAGCCCGCAGCTGGAGCAGAAACTCCAAGGCAATCTTCACAGAGAAATGAAGAAGCAACAAAACTATTGTTTTGCTCGAGTGGTGGCCAAATATTAGGCGGCAGAGAAAGTGGCGTGTTAAAAAGCCTCAGTGTGGAAGATTTGCTTAGGTGAGACTGTGTCCTTCCTCAGCTCCTTCTTCTCAAATGCCAGAGACTGCAGATGAAGCAGAAATTCACCAAAGCCCTTAGTCAGTGCTGCTTAGGTTGAATGAAGCTGCCCTGCAGAGCTGATCTGGTACCAATTTATGCTCCATAAAGCCTGACCTTTATCATTAAGAGAGAATTTGAACCGACTCATTTCTAGATCCATGACTGCTTTGAAACTAGAAATTCATTCAGCTCCTCAGACCCTTTGAGGGATTACTCAGCTCTCTAACATACTGCACTCGCTGTCCTCCTCTCCTTCCTTTTTTTGAACCATGAGAAAAATATGACAACAAGCGGGGAAAACGTATAGATTTCGAAGTATATTATGATGCAGCACATGAGTTTCCCTATTTATATCTTTTATAGTCCAGGTAGCTATTCTAGTCAGCACAGACACAATTAATCATTGTTGCTGGGACGCCATGTGGGATGGCCCTGGGGAGCTGGGACCAAGCGGCAGAGTGCACGTGGACGAGGGAACGGCGCTGCTATCGCTGCGACCTCAGCTCAGCAACTCCACAGCGGAGAGGTCAGTGACAGGAAGGGCGAGACCTCGGTAGTGTGATTATTATGATCTGGCTGTGAGGACAGGTAGTGTTGCAAATACATGGTCGACCGGTGCATAATTAATTAATTTGATACTTTACATTAATGCATGTTTGCAGACAGAATTTGGTCCAGCAAAAACGTGGACATGAGGGAATCTGCAGCTCTTGAGCCTTTTCCCTCGGGGAACGCACATAGGCACCTCATATGTCACGTATACCACTTGTGTCCTCTCTATCATTAATCACGTGCATGCACTTGTCCCCATAACTGAAAAACAGGGCACATCTGCTCATGTGGAAGATGTGGCACAAACTTGCATTCCTGAACCATCTATACTTATGTATCGGTCTTTATCAATATATTTGTACAGCGGTGGGGTAGAAGTATTGTGTTGTGAACGGAGCGTCATCCCAATTCCATCCAGGCTACATGTGTGCAGGGACAGCCAGAGAAATCAAATGTGACTGCCACTTAACCAGTGATTTGCAGACTATTACTGTAGCCTGTGGCTGTTGTAATTTGCCATAGAATTTAATTTGTTGAGAGCGTTACTTACAGGCTCCCAGCTTGCGGTCATTTAGCAATGCCAATCAGATTTGGTTGTGCTTACATACAGTACATTTTCTTTCACTTAGGTTAAAAGGGATTCTGCAGCAGCCCCTCTCCCCTCTCTGACATGTATTACAACACACTAAGGGCTCTACTTTAATGCTGCAATTGATTTTCTGATTGATTTCATTTGATTAACTCAAATACAGTACACAAATGACCACACGGTACTGTAACTCATCACGGTATCGCAATAAAGTCATGCAACTCATTTATTGCAGTGCTTAGGGAGGAAAAGGGAGTGACACGTATGCACTACTTATATCCTATTTTTCAGCAATATCTCATTACAAACAATAAAATGATACAATGATTATATTAATAAAAACTACACGAATTCAAGTGCGGGTCTTAAGACTATCTATCACAACAACCACTATAAAGTGCCAGGTCATCTGTGTGGGGACACTGAGGACATATTAAATGTCTTCAGTGTGGGCAAGTGCATTGTGCAAAAACAGTTCATTCCCAGTGAATCACAACATGTGCTTGGACTGGACTGCTGTAATTTCCTTATCATCAGAATTTCCCCATAATTCTTGGAAAGCCTCCAGCTGATCAGTAATTCTGCAGCACTAGTACAAGGAGGTCGACAGGAACTTGAAAAAGAGATCACACTGTATAACTACCATATCAGCTCTTCTGCATTGGCTCCGTGTCAAAGCACTGAAGATAATTCACAATGTTTTTCCCTTACATATAAAACCCGTAATGACCAAGCGCCTGGAAGTAGGAAATCAATACTGTTGTGCAGGAGGCACAGAACAGCAAGGCACAAATACACAGAAGGCAAACATGCAGACGGAGGATGGGACTCTGTATTTAGAACTTGTGGAAATAGTAGAGGCCGTGTTGTCTTGTTTATACAAGTGTGATGATGCACATTTAATACATTGCAACACAAATTCATTATTAACATAAACAATTTTGTAAACACAAGCCCATGGGCATGGGCATGTGTATTTGTATCTTGACATGTGTGTGTAAGTGTATGTGTTTATGCTTGTGTATGCATGTTTATGTGTGGCTGTGCGTGTTTAAATGTGTGTTTAAGTATGTTTATATCTACTTGTATGTGTTAAAGTGTGTGTATGAATGTGCATGTCGTGTGGTAGCCTATTTGTATGTGTTTGTGATTTTTATTTGTGTTTGTGCATATAAATATGTGTAAATAAATATATGTGTGTGTCTGTAAGTATGCATTAGTATCAGCATGTGCATTTGCGTTCATGTGTTTGTATGTGTGTATGTTTTATTGTGTATGAGTGTGTGCTCGTGCTTGTATGTGTCTAACTGCATTCGCATGTGTTTGTATGGGTATGTGCATGTATCTTTAAATCTTCCTGACAAGTACAAATTCCAGTTTGCTAAATACATAATAATTATCTAAGGTAAACAGAACCATGACACTCCCCATGTCTTTCATGCACATACTGTGTGGTCCAAAATCGGAGACCCTGTTCCACTTCACGTAAATAGGAAAGTGTTCAGACTTGTACATGGTCTACTGACTAGTACTGCAGGTGGATATACACACTGGTATGTGTAGCTGTGATGGTACAGAGACGGCTTCACGGTGCCATCTTGGTTGTAAAACACCACCGTGCAGTTCCCTACCCTGGGTTGCTAGTATTAAGAGTGCCCCAGTGCCCAAAAATAAACACTTCTGCACACAGTTTACTCCTCCCCCCTTTGCACAGGCTGAAGCCGACACTTCTCCTCTCTCAAAATGTTTGTTTTTATGATGTGAAAGGGGCCTTGAGGGACCAGCAGAAGGCCCCTGAGTGGAGATACTGATCACAGCCAGAGGAGCTGGTGGAAGGGAAAGAAAGAGGGGTTGTGTGGGCTGGTGAGACATGAAATGAAACATGTTATGAGGACTAATACTGTCTGGCTGGGAAACTGAGGGAGTCATAGATTGATACTGTGAATGGCTGTGTGCAGTGCAGCTGAGGAGATGCATCCAAAATGACTCGTTTGAAAGGATGTGGAAGCTCCTCTATAAAGGACTAAAGAATTATAATTCCCACATTATTCTCTATGGTAACTCTAATATCCAAACATGACTCTGCATTTATTAAGCTTTAGATGTGGCAGAGACCAGAGTCATTTATAAGGTGTGTGCACGTATGTACGCAGCAGAACATTATGTCCTCCAAGCCAGCACAGGGATTAGAGTACTTCCATTTACTACTGAGAGGAAACTGGCTGCTGAGCTCTGGGAAGCACCCTCAAACTGACTCCCCAACTGACAACACAGTTGAAGTAGGGGGGGGGGGGGGCGGGGGAGCCGAGAGAGAGAAGAACAGAATATTTATGCACTTTGATGGCTCACTCCTCTTTCCCTTTGAAAACAGAACAAGGAGAAATGGAAGGCAGTGCATTGGCAGGCAAAAAGGAAAGAACAAAACAAAAAAAATGGGAGGATGAGGCGAATGGAAAAATAGATAACCCCTGTCCGTTCAGTCTGGAATTCCGATGGGCTTTGTTTGTGTTTTGAGGCAAAGTGTGTGACGGGGCTCAAGGAGGCTTTCAGGGGACAAGCCACACAATTGAGTGTGAGCCACAGGATTCACAGGCCAGTGTGGTACAAATAAGGAATGTCAGAACCATTCGATTTCCTTCTCATCCCCTATACTTATATTGATTAAGTTACATTGCAAAGATTTCCTCAACAACTAGTAGTAGGAAGAGGCAATGTGCATCATTTCCAACATTGTGTTGGAAATTACACAACCAGGGATGGCTGTTCCCTGCCATCCCTGGTTTCGTTTGAGACAAAACTGTCAAATGTACAGATTCAGCTCTTTACTTTCCCTCCCACTGTCTTAATGGGACTTTTTTTTTTAACGTATATTTCTGACACAAGTCTTTCTTTCCCATCACTATCGTCCCTTCTCCGCTGTTCCTCACATCAGGGAGCTCCATCACCATATCCCTTCTCCCCTACAGAGCAATCAGCGCTGGTTTCACTGCCCGACTCCCCTCGGTCTCCATTGAACATGTCATTTGCCTCCTCTGACTCAAACACCGAGAAAAAACTACTGGCCCAGCATGTTGGAGCTGGCGGACACCAACCCAGCCCCCTATGCAGCACCGTTCTGACATGTAAGCATTCATTCTTTCTCACATATGCGCACCCTTCGGGATTTGTCTGTTTGTCAGACTGGAGGCTGGAGCCCGGAGATGGGACCACGAGGGGCTGCGGTGCAACGCAAAGCCACTGTCCCAGAGCCCACTGTGATGGGAAGAAGAGTGGGCTTCACGCTGAGAGACAGAACACTCGGTGTTCCTCCCCTCAGGCATGAGCTGGAATCAGCACAAGACCGGGGATTGGGGAAAAGGAGGGGCTGAAGGTGGAAGGGTTGTACGAAGTACATCCTCGGCATATCCCAGAGGGAAAAGAGTTTTTTTTTGGGGGGGGGGGGGGGGGGGGGGGGTTCTATAGCGTGAAGCCCCCTGCTGACACAGCCAGCCGCTGGACAATCCATCAGCAAGCTAATCAGACTGATCTGGAGCAGAGAGAGACCGGTGCCTCTGACGCTGTCGTGTGAAGAGCCGAAGCCACAGCTTCTGTTCCTGCAGATTGGCCTGATTTCAGTTCCTCGTGCAGTGCTCCTATCAGGACCTGCAGTATTAAAGAGATTCTCACAAGGATGATCTCTCTGCCCCCGCCTGCTGAGATCTAGGACACCGTGAGCATCCAGCTCAGTCGCCACTGTATGCTTGAACCTTCGGAGAGGAGGCTTTGAATTTGCTGGTGCTAATTAATCGTGAACTTATACAGAGGACAGAGTGAAATTGGTTTAAGAAGTTAATATTAAAAGGGTGCAGAGGAAAACAAAATTCTCAGTAGGATATTTTTGAATGTGGCTATGTATGAGAAATAAGAAAAGCATTTTCTAAGAAGTGGGATACAGTTTTTTGTAATGAATATTTTATATTGTGGTGCGCTGCATAATCGCTATTTTTATAGTGATATTTATTCTTTTCTTCTCTCTTTTACTTATGATCTTTAACATAACTAAGCACCTACAATCGGTTATCATTCAAAAACCAAAAAAATGTAATAGTTGAGCCTAAATCTTAATATAAACAGACGAGTGGAGTTATACATGATATGAGAGAAGAAACAGAGTGTGATGCACATTGGGAAGAAGAACAGAACAGAGAAGATGAGACTAGACAAGAAGAAGCATACATTGATTGAAGACAGAAGAAAAGTAACAAGGGCTCGGTTTGGAAACTGAACACAGACCGGAGGGATCTGTTAAAAGAGCTCCACTAGGGAGATGTTGTGGGGATTGCTTGGGGAAATTTGGAGGCCTCGAGGAACAGGCGGATGATAAACGTGATGGAGCGTTGGACGCATCACCAGAGGGTCGTGTGGTACACCACGCAGAGGGTGGAGAAAAACGCAAGGTGAAAGTGGGGTGTCATCCACTGAGGATGTCCACAGCCTGAAGCTGCGGATGGCTGCACTCGGGAAGCGTTCAAACGGTCAGATGTTCAGCCGCCACGCTGCATTCAGGTTCTTCTGCAGCTCATTCAAAGTTATAAAAAGAAAACATGGCGACGAGAGGTGGATGCAATGTGTTTGAGTCGCAGCTACCATGCGATTTGGGAAGGGAGTAAAGATTTAAAGCTTATTCCTGAGGTCAATTAGTCAAGTAAATCAGGGCTGAATGCCGACATTACCATGGCAATAACGCTTCGGGGTCTGGGGCTGTGAGGGGAACAAACCATTAAGACACTCCCCGGTGACGGTGAAGGAAGATGGATAAACAAAGATTCTGACGGCTTCTGTGGAACTCGGTGTCAGCGGGGATGACAGGAAGGCTTAGCTTATTGCTTTTACATCATATTAAGAAAACTAGGATGCTGCGAGAGGCCTTATTGGATCTCCAGTGGATAACGGCAGGGCAGTGTGGAAGCTTCGCAGCATCTGCCTAAGTAATTAGGACTTCAGGGGATGATAGCGGACATAAAGAAAGAATAACAGTGTAGGGAGAGAGAGAGAGGGAGAGGCCGATGGCTGAGGGGGAAACAGAAAGGAAGCTCATTGGCTCAGGGATGGAGACGTCAGTGATGGGAACACTGGGATGATCTCTACTAGACTCGTCATGGAAATATAGTGGATTATATGCATGAGCAGGAAACAGTTAATTGATTCCAAGTATGCATTTCAACTAAAATGGATAATGAGCACGGTTATGCCTGTTACTTGCGCTTGTACTCCAGAAATGTAAGCGTGTAGCTGTTAATGTCTGTGTATGAGTCGTAGGGGATATACTTACTTGTGCAGGGCTCATCCGGCTGGTCAGCATCCCCGCGGTAGTAGCCATTGCGGCACACGCAGACGGTGGCCGCCTCAGATGATGAGCGGCTGTTAGAGGGACACTGGAGACACAGACCGGGACCCTGGGCTGACTTGAAGGTACCCGGCGGGCAGGCTGTGAGAACAGGAAAAACAATGTCAGCAAAACAGCGAAGAAAAGGAAAGAAACTTTTACCTCCCATAATGTTTTTATCAGTGTTATTAAGAATATAATATAAGCAGCTTACAGTCATGCACTATTTTTGCCAAATTATCAGGAGGTGCTTCTCTAGAGTTTCTCTTACTAGCCCCCTCGTAAAAAAACTCCGGAGAATACAGTAGGGTTATGTCCAACAAGTGGGCACGTTGTTAATATTTCAAACATGAAATGGAAGCAAAACTGACAGCAACTAAAAATTGAATTAAATATGCATAAAAACAGAAAAAAAGAAAATGATCAATAATAAGAGCACAGGAATGGAATCTAGTCAAAGGTTGAAGTGAAATATTTAAAGTTTCTTTTAAAGACACTGAACCAGCGGCAATAAAGAAGTGCTTTACACGTAGAAGACCCCGACGAAGATGTCAACTTGGAAAGAAATTTATTTAGATTAGATTTGAGAGCTTTTGTTATAAGGTTCAATGCCGGGGTTAATGTGGAGTAAACAAAATCTTGATTATTATTTTATATTTATGATGTTATATTCTGTCTCCGGCACATTCTAGACATATACCACCTCTCACCAAGTCCACAAAATGTACGGACCCAATAGTTTGCACTTTCTCAGGAGTTTATGTCTTTAAACGGCTTTTATTGCTCCTCCAAGATGCACAGAAGCTTCACGCCTGAGAGTGAGCCTGTGATCTGCTGTTGTTCCCGGTGTGTTCAGGTTAGTCTATGGCTCACGTCCACATTTTTAACAGAATACTTGAAGCAGCTGGAAGCAACACATCATTCTGTCATCGCCCGGGACTTTGTGGAGATTTGCGTAATGTGTCTAACTTCAAAAGGCTGTGGTGGAGCACAAATATCATTGTGTGCATCTACCGTATATCCAGGCAACAACCTAATCCTCTTACCGTCATATTCCCAAAGAACACAAAGCTTTTATTTATTTTTTGCACGTGTGTGGAAGGATTTACTGACTATAATAACGGTCGTAAATAACTGCTAAAATATTGCAGCAGCCTCGCTGATGGGGGAAGAAACTGTGGTGTTGCTGCATGAAACAGAGGGGGAGGGGGTCATACATTTAATGGGACATCATACAGCTGCTCCAGCTGTGCCTGCTTGCCTGAGAGAAGGATTGTTAAGGTTGGGCTGTAGTGGAAAAATGGATTTGTGATACATACTATCAATGCTCGTGTAGAATATTCCTTTCCTCTGTGTCAGTGTCAGTATTATTTCAATCAAAGGTTTCAGAGAAACACTGTAGACACTTAATCAGCAGAAGATAACGATGAGAGTGAAGTGTTTGAAATGCTAGAAGCCAAACTGACTCCACCAGTATTGAATGTTTTTACTGCATAAGTTGCATTGTATCTGACTAAGAGCCCTGTGCTCCAATATTTATGGAGAGCTCTGTAAATGGAGGGCTATTTAAAACAATAATGACCGAAGAGTCCCATTGCTCTTCGCTGCCGGGTCAAATAGCTCAGGACATAGCACACTGACGGTTTGGGAAAAACCTTAAGACCTTGGAAGCAGTTTAAAAAATGATTTTTCATTACAAAAAAAGCACAGAGATGCTGAATTTGGAAACTGGAGTCTATTTTACTAAGTTGTAAAAAACAAAAAAGCAAAGACAGGTTCCTGTTTTCACGACCATTCTTATACCGCTCAGGCTGCCTCTTAGGATGTCAGTTTGTTGGGGAGAGATAGATCAATCAAAAGAAAAGGAAGAAAGCAGGAGAAGGAGAAAGAGGAGGCATCACACACACACACACACACACACATACACACAATTCGAGCCGCTGCCCCAAACAGAGGCCGCTCTCCCATCTCCTTCCATGTGGCCGACAGACACACCAGAGGCTAACTGACTGACCTCAGGTCTAGTCACACTGCATTTTCACACATGGCAAGAGCATCACAAACAAACAAACACAAGGCCGCACCGCAGCAGCCACAAAACGGCTTATAAGACGTGTAAGGCGGGATCGCAGCCGTGCTGCACTGGGATATCCCCGTGAGCCAAACACATTGCTATGCTGAGGAGGCTCCAGAGCTGTGCTGAAACTGCAGATGCGTGTCAGAAGAATATAAAAGAGTTCTAGAGACTTGGTAGGAGGGGACGTTGAAGGTATTAATGTTGCTATAGGGCAGAATGAGCCTCTTTTCAGAGTGTGTGTGTGAGGAAGCGTTATTTTGCCACCTCTCCTGGCTTGCGTGAAAATATCAAACTCCTTTTAACACAAGAACATTGAGACTCTTAAAACTTCTCCCCGGCCATATGGGGAGCACACACCAGCTGCAGAGCCATTTTATAAAGCAATAACTTCCAAAGATATCAGAGATTACAAGACGATAAAACACAGATTTAAAATTCATTTCGCGGCTGGAGAGGGGAAAGAGAACTTATGTGTCATCATCTCTGCTGCGTTAAACTCAAACATGAGCGGGATCACGTGGGCATCACACTCACTCACTCCTATGCTCATGCAGTCTTTAAATGCATGGCCTTGACTCTTCAGGACCGAGATCCCTATAAGTTGTTCAGCGTGTGTTTAACGGGGTTGTGAGCTGAATATGTGCAGTGGGTTCTGCCCTCAGGTTGTGTATCTACGGACGGACAGTAACCGGCCCGGACGCTCATAAACGCACAGGAGTGAGGAGGAAAGAGGCGGAGGCTGTGCTGACTCAGCTCGTCTGACGTACTGCCGCAGACGCGCCTCGGGGCAAACCCCATGAGCAGAACAATGCATATCACACGCGCTCAAACAAACATGCACAGTCTGCAACGCTGAGGAACGCGCCATCCCCACCTTCAGAATGCATTTACTGAACTGATTTACACGGAGACACATGTAACCACTGCTGACCCCATTAAAGAACACGGCGCGCCCATATATTTCTGCCACATGCCGAGCGTATGTTCGAGATAATTTACGGCCTCTCCTCAGACAACTGGAGATGCCGCGATCAGCATTATGGGAGGGGGGAGATAAGTGACAGCCAGGCACAAAAACAAAAAACAGGCAGCAACTCAGACGCACATAAACCCTTCACACACGGCACAGGATGAATGTCTGTCTAGATTGCACGGCGTACCTTGGTGCTGTTTTTCTAATGGATACATTATGTGTGCATGAATCCTGGCGTTAAACTCATCAATTAGCTGCTCACTGGTCTGCCTCACAGAGCGAGTGCTGGGCAGGGGGACACAGATATGGCGAAGTGAGGGCGAGTGAGAAAGCGCCGTGAACAATGGCTGCAAAACTCTCAGAGGCCTCGTTCTAAGGGCGGGCAGCAGAGGGCCGAGCGGCGTTACGCTTCGTTGAATTTGGAACCGAGCCCAACGTCTTTCCTCCTGATTTGTGAATATTTAGATTGGAGGAGGCCAAGAGTTCCTGTCCCGCAGAGAGTGGGGGAAAAAAAGGCACGTACACCCATCACTCATCGGACGTGTTGGTTTTCAGGGGCGGGAGGGGAGAGAACATTAGATCAACAAGCAATTAGTCTCCCCCAGTGGGAGAATAACCCACAACTGAACTGGCTGCATGCAGAAACAAAACATTCCACCCTTTCAAGTGGTCTCCGCTGGTTTCTCTCTGTGCATTGTTCTCCCTTTTCTCAGCCCTCAAATTTTTTTTGGGGTTTGTCTCACTGGCAGTTTATCCCTCTCCCCTCCCTCTCCCACCTTTCCTCCCCCTTGTTGCCTTCCTGCCTGGACTGACGTGTTTGAATCCTTGTTAAGGTTGCCTGTCCGTCTCTCTCCTTCCCGGTGTATCTCACTCTGCGGTGAGATGACAGAGGTGTGGCAGCTGCGGATCATTGCCTCGCCGCTCATCAGTCTATCAGCGATGACCTCGTGTCACAGCACGTCGGACCGCGAGAGATGAGACGATGATGTCTTCATGGTGGGTCATTCTCCTAGCAGGGGTTCTTCCTCTCTTTAATTACTGATAAGACAACAATGTCGATCTGAATGTCATCAACAAGCAGGATGATCAACTTTGTATAAAACATAATTGCAAATTCTCAAGACTCAATTAGCCTGGATGAGGTGTTAGATGAGAAGATTAGCGTTTAAAAAAGGATCATGTGCAGAGCTGGGTGTTAGTGCTCAGGGGTTAGACTGAGCTATGTGCTTGCTGAGCGTATAATATAGTGCACGCTGCAGGCAATGCATCATACATGGAAGCACACTGGAACTGCACCGCATACCGTGCCTGTGCTTAGAATGTGCAGTTGTAAAATGGATGAAGTCCATAAAATAATCTGCGGAAACTGGGAGACGTTAAGATTTATGGACATATCGTGAAACAAGAATTATATTAACTTGTCTTGCATCAACAGGTGTCTGGGATAAAAAAAAAATTACATTTAGGAATTGCAAGAAGCCAAAGCAAAGGATAATGACCAAGATCGGTTTGGAAATGGTTTTCCTACTCAACCGCAATCAAAGTCACAGTACACTAAGCCCTCCCCTGGCTTTCCCTTTGGCATCATTCCGAAGTATGCATGAGGTTCTAAACCGGCAGAAACGGCTTGGCAGCAAATTGTGAGAAATGCAATCAAACATACGCAGCGGTTCATGTGGAAAGGTAGTCGAGCTTATGTGATAAATCTGAAGGAAAGGGTTCCGTTCTGTAATATGAGATATTTCTCTCCTCAAAATGGCTCTGCAGAACTCTAATACTGAGTGTTAGCACTAAAGCTGAGCGCATCAAAGCTATTACTCGAGTTAAGATGTTTTCTTTGATAAAAGAGATATTTGCATGATGAAATCCACACAGTGTTTCCCAACCAACTTTAGGGGAATTAATGGCTTCAAATCAACCTTACTCTTTTATAGAACTTTTCCAGTCTGAGCTTTTAAAACACTGTGCAGAAAAGGGTGCGTGACTCGCACAAGGGCACAAGCTGTGAGTAAGCGTCAATGACCCTTAAGATCAACTCTCGGCCCCCAATACACCCTTAACCCCGTCCCTCATCCATCACATGGGATGGATCACAGTCTTTAAAGGCTTTAGAGTCATGCATACACCCACTCACTCACAAACACTCATACAGATAGGCTTATGAGCGGGTCAAGACCCCAGTTGACCCCTATTTCTCTATGTTGCTGCTCAGTCACTCAGAAAGACAGCTCTCACCCCTTTAAACCGCAGGAGGCAGCACACACACGCCGACTGTTTGCCTGTAGAGATTTGTTTAAGTGATAAATCGAACAATATCAATCGGGTGGTAAAATGAATTTGTTTGTTTGACAGAGGGGACACAGAACGTGGCCGGACAGTCAACATTAAAACAAAAAGGCAATCAGCGCTGCGTGCCCATTGGTATTCACCCTCGCCCGACTGTCATTGTTCATTTTCCAGCGCCAATCCACGTAATGAGCTGCTTTTCCAGCCCAGGTGTTCCATTTCTCCACAAGGTCATGGCGAAACACAATACAATTATTTGAGACAGAGGCATGGCTGGAAACAAAGGCTTGTCAGAAATATCAGAAAATGCCCTCAGGATATTAAAAGTCAGGGTAAACTGCCTTTTAGGGGTTTATGATTTATTCATTCAGAGAAACCGACTCAAGAACAATTTAGCATATTCCTCATGAAGTACCAACATACATGGGTGAAGAACGACACGTTTCAGCCCAAGATCTCGGACTCTGGTGCGTGAATGTATTTGATCTACTGTATGTGCGGCCGTTTCTTTGTAGCTTGAAGGTACCCGGGGTTCACGGTGGTGACATCACTCGGCAAGTCCAGTGAGTGCGGGTCCACTACCGCCTGTCGTCACCTTCTAATCGCAGAGAGTAAGAATGTAAGGAGGGATAAAAGAAAGCCACGGGGGGGTCTCAGGAATAAAGGGATGCTAGACAGAGAGCGGGGCTTTAAGCATATACCTAGTCCGCTTTTGTTAAGACCTGCGACGCTAAAGAGTTCCTCCCACAGAACACTCCCCCCGATCATTAATCATCTGTCCATTCAGACCCTGTCAGAACCTCTCTGCCACCTCCACCCACACCCCCCCCCCCCCCCACACACACACAAAACTCCTCTAAACTTTCTGAAAAACCACTCTGTCCTCTGAGCTATCTAACACATCAATATCCAAATCTGCAGAAACCCACAGTGAACAATACTTAAACCCTGACAAACAAAGCTCACACATCCTCCACCAATTAGGCTCTGTAGCTCCACATAGTGCCATGTTGCCGTGTAGTCTGCAGAGAGCAAGGGAAAAGCGGAATAATGAGAAGAAATAGACAGGTGTGCGTTACAGAAAACAAAAAAACAACCTCTGCTGAATAATTTGGCACCATGTCATGTTATCTTTGACGACAGAATCTAACAGCTTCATGCATGCGGACATGTTAAACCATATCCGACTGGATTCAACAGAATTGATCCACCTCTCCTGGCAGTGGACCAGTAAAATACCTACAGGAGACAGTGTCCAGTGTGTGTGTTTGTGTGTGTGTTTGTGTGTGTGTGATTTCCTGATTTCTGTAACATACATAGTCTGCTTCACATACGGAGTGAAATCCAACAGTCTGACTGCTAAACCTAATGAACAGAGCAGGTATGTTAGACACATTCTATTGAAATGAAAGTGTGTGTGTGTGTGTGTGTGTGTGTGTGTGTGTGTGTGTGTGTGTGAGTGAGAGTGTGAGCCTTAACAAACCAGCGAACAATTTAGCAGACAGCCCACGCCCCTGGGCAGGCTGTTACCATGGTAACCTCACAGCCAGTATTTTTTTTGGCTCACACTTTCCCTTTGAACAGCCGGCCAATGACAGACCAGCCGACTGGGAAATCTGGCTCACTGGAAGATCATGCACAGATCGCGCGTGTCCGCATGTGCGTGTAAGTGCACGTGCATGCATTTTCCCTGTGTCTGCTTAAAACGAACATGATACAAATCAAAAGAGCTATATAATCTTTTAGCTCCACACAGACTTATTATAACTGAATATTGGGTTGGCAGTCGGCCACTCTGTATCGCGCCTGGCACATTGTTCCAGGTCAATTTTATTTCCAGTGAGATGCAGCATTGTTCCAAGGCACTGGGCACATCTTTCACATATAGGAGTGGTCGGAGAGGAGCAGGGGGGGAGAAGATAGAGAGAACGAGGAGCTATTGGTATTCCAGGAAACTCCACTGTGCCAATCCATCCCTGGCTGGCAAGTTATAGAGAAAACTGCCGTCTGAAGCATATCGGCGCTCAGCAGGTAGTAACATGTGCTTGCACCACAATCTTCAGTGTAATCAGAAGCTAACTGGGGGACTACCAGGCTCGTTGCCCGATGCCAGCTAACACAGAAGAAAAAAAAACAAGAAGGGGCACGAAAGACAGAAAATAAATCTGTCATGGGAAGTTATGTGTCAGTGTTTGATTGGATAATGATTAATGCAGCGTTGACGTGGTCGGACTTCACTCAGATAGCAAACTGAAATCTCGAAAGCCATTTACGACCGCAATTTGGACACATTCAAATGATGGGGTAAGGATATCAACAAACTTTATTGTCCAATTAAATCCCATTTGTCTCATTTGCTCTCACGGAAAATGTCTATTAATATGTCAGTGTTTTATTACCAGAAATCCGCCGTCGTGTCTTGTGCTGAATTGTCTTTGGATCGTGACGCACAAAGACGGATGATCACAATGAGGCAGTAAAATCTGCAGTTTCAGGCCCTGTCAATTACCTTGCAGTTATGTCATATGGTGAATAAAGTACATGTCCCAAGATAAATAGCTTTCTCTTTTTACCACTCCAACTCGTGAGAGACCATTAGCTTCCTCTGTCTCAGCACTTGTCTCTTTTAAAAAGGATCTAGCTCATTAACTTCATGGCTGGATCAATTAATCTATAGCAGTTAGCCGAAGATGCCCGCGCTTGCTGTTTTTTTCTTCTCCTTTGCTGATTCCCCGTCCAACTACAGAATGTCTATAAAATTTACAACCTACAAAAACAAGGTTGGGTGATGTCTACTAAACTGGCATATGGCAATGTCAAGAGTGAGAGAGAGAGAGAGAGATAGAGAGTGTGTGTGTGTGGTGGGGGGGATATTGGGTGAGTTATGCCCTATTTTTAGTCACTGCCCACATACTTCCATATGTCCTATACGTTGGCGTGGTTTTTAAGGAATACATCCACTAGATGGCAGAGCAGAGGCCAGTTTAGACCAAACGCGGCATTTGTGTCCAGGATATTTTTGGTTAATTTCGGAATAATCGGAGGATGTGGCAAGGCTTAATCCATCCTTATTTAACGTCTATAAAATATACATGAGTAATATAAATTCATCATATATATACGACTTTTAATCAACATTTAAGTTACGTAAATATATTATGGGATTTTGTAGTAAGCTTTCTTCACGCCGAAACATACCTTCGCCTTCTGAATTAAAATGGATACCAGTTAAAATACAGGAACACACTGAATACCTTCAATACTTTCATCAGCCTTGTCAGCCGTTAACACACAGACTCTTTCTCTGTTTCAGCATTGTCTAATAAATTTAAATAGGCTCAGGTGTCAAATTAGGTTCTATCGTTTGGATAATTCTTCACAAAGTGCGTGATTGAAAATGAAAGTGGTTGTGAACAAAGAGCCGGGCTGTGGCTTCAAGCTTAGAGGTTGCGGCCATAGTTACAGCTGAGTACAGAAATACAGCACAGACTGTGTCACTACAGACAGCAACGAGTATAAAGTTGTGCTACCACATAATATATAATATACACATACATTATATTTTACAGGTATATGGCTTTAATGCCAATTTGATAGGGAGCCTGAGAGTAGATATACCTGTACTGACTGAATGTGAACTTTAGTTTCTTGCAGCAATGTCATGAGAGGCACTTTCAAGTGTTATATTGGACTTTGACAGATTTGGTCCCTCAGCCACCGGAGATCTGCCCCATTCACAGATTCTTTACAGCGGCTGCTTCATTCAATCTTGAGAGGAGGACAAAAATGGAACACTTTGTTCATTCATTTATCTTTCAGGTATATATATATATATATAACATACCCTCAGGAGTCTTATTTGTCTTAGTTGTCCTATTTTACAACTCAGAAGCAGTGAACTCTAGTGGTTGCTACACAGAAGTTGTATTCAAGGAATCAGTGAATCTGCTGGTAGCTACAAGTCTGTCACCAAAATATCCCCTGAACAGACAGTGAGTCAACCGGGTTGGGATGAATCACGCGTGTTTACGTCTGTTACAGCTTCAGACAGAAAAGTGCATCCAGCATCACCGCACCAGACCAACAGACAGGTTCAGAACAGACAATGCACTAGTGTTTGCAAGTATGAGCATCGGTCTGCTCGGGCGGAGGACTTGTTACCAAATTTTTATGTGGTTATGGTGTTGGGGGTGGAGGGGCTTTTACACTTAAATTCACACTTTTTGAGATGAGTAGTGAGAAGAGGCCGTTTTCGTCCATGTGCTGGTTGCCAGAATATTTTGTGCATAATTACTTCCCCCCCCCCCCCCCCTTCAAAGGCCTCTACACTTATTATCATAGTCTCATCTTAGAGGTATTTTGGAAAGCATGAGCATTTGAAGCTATTCTTTAGCCGAGCTAGAGCCATTCTCATAGTTCAGTGTTAAATGGACTTGGGAGGAAGCGTGATGTGCTTTTGAAATCAGGGCTTTTCACTAAGATTAGCTGAGGTACTTACCACTGTATATGCAGCAGATTTCCTTTTTTGTGTATTTTTCTTTAACTGCATGTAGAAATTCAAAAACGTTATAGTTTAAATCCCTTCATTAAACAGTTTGTTAAACAGTTTGCTAAGTAATTTGTTTAGTTATGTATTGCCTTAGCTAATGCTGAGATAAAGGAAAAGATCATTGTGCTTGTATGATTTGGTGATTTGGTGACAGACTTTTAGCTACCAGCAGATTCACTGTTTCAATGAATACAACTTCTGTGCAGCAACCACTAGACTTTAGAGTTCACTGCTTCTGAGTTGTAGATTAGAACTAGGGCAAATAAGATTCCTCAGGGTATGTTAGATATATATACCTGAAAGATAGATGAATGAACAAAGTGTGTCATATTTTCCCCCTCCTCTCTTGAGCATGAATTAAGCATCCGGTGTAAAGAATCTTTGAATGGGGCAGATCTCGGCTGGCTCAGGGACCAAATCTGTCAAGGTCCTCGTTGCTCCAATATAACACCTGTAAGTGCCTCTCATGACATTGTTGCATGAAAAATATAAGTTTATATTCAGTCAGTATTACAGGTTTATTGCTTTAAAATATATATAATATATATAAGTTTAAAGGATTTTCTCAATTGGTGTAATTCTGTCATACAATGCAATTTGGTGACTTAGAGGTTTGTAAAGACATCATCACAATCTTTAGACCCAAGTTTACAATTTTTCAAACTAAAGCTCTGTAATTTGGCCCATTATAGAGCATTGCAGCAACAAAACAAGTGCTGTGCTTTTACTTTCAAGACAAATTTTGGAAAAAAATTCATAGAATGTTGCTGCCATGACAGAGATTGGAACCCGCGCCACCTGTAAATGCCTGCGTCAGTCCGAAATGGTGCCAAGAGAAACAGACATGCCAAGTATGAAGCCGATATGATGAATGGTTCGCAAGATATGTCTGTCAAATACAGACAGACATTTTGTGGAATTCGCCGGTTGATGGCGCAGAGGTAGGATAACAGAAGGAGGCCAGGAGTTGGCAGTGGAGTGGGCCTGGAGGTGGATGTCAACAAAGGAGAGGAGGAAAAACATGTCGGGTTTTTAAGAAATCCAACAGCGAGCTCCGAGGTTACCCTCGGGCTGTGGAATGCATCACTGCTGACAGGACAAGAGGTGGTTAGGTGAGGTTGGAGAGCAGAGGAGAGGAGGGATGGCGTGAGGAACACAGTGATGGTGAGGTCATCAGAAGCAGCACTGGGATGGCGCTGGCATCAAGTATTTCAAAAAACAGCCGTCTATGCACCGATACAATTATGCAGTCACCAGCAGAGATGCTCATCCGGCTGTACAAGCATATCCGCTGTTCATTGCCCCTGTCCGCAATTATGCCTAATGGAAAGTAATGATAAAACACTCGGCATCAAAAGAGAAAGCAGAAATAACAGTATGTGTGCAGCGTGGGAGAGGAAAAGTGACCCAGATCAGGGAGATAGAATGTGAGAAAGAGAGAGAGAGAGACAGAAAAGTGGGCGCAAACAAAGTGAGAAAGCACTCAGGGGTGCATCTTGTCAATCAAATAGTTGGTGGCAGAGTCGCAGAATATGTGTTGCTGTGCAAAGCAGCCATTTCTCATTGCATACTTAGAGCAGACCAGGCTATTATTTCTAGGGTTGACAATAGGCAACAGGATGCTGTTTAGACACAATATGCCTCCGTCCTTCCCCACAGAGACAGCTCCATTCACGGTCTTGGATGGTTGCGCTTTTATATAAGAAACAAAAACAACTATTCTGTTGACATCAGGCCAGCAAATCTCAACAGATGAATAACGAGCATGGGAATATATTTTGCTTACACAGAGACAAACAGATGTGTTCATCAAGTGCCGTGCTGCATTGTGTGAATAAACACAAGTTGACTTCATTTGCCGGCACACAATGTACCTGCAGCAGTGATACTATCTGAAGGTGTACACCGGCCTGACGGCTCATCTTTATTCATGACATATTCACATCTGCATGACCTCTACTCAGCTTTATCAGGAAACTGTATCCTGTTCAGTACAAAGAGACACCTCGCGGTGATGCTGTGCTGGATGGTGAACTGCAGCCCCCCCCCACACCCACCCCCACCCCACCTTTCCGACTATGGACAGCACTGACCTTTATCGGCCCACCTTAGTCAATACGCCCTGAGCTATGAAACTGGAAAACATATGTGTTTAGTTTCATGCGATCGTGTGTGCCTGAAGTGGAAACATCCATGTGGGACCTCCTCACGCTGCATGCACTTCCCCACACGTTGCCAGATGGATGGAGACCAGAAGTCATTCATTCGCATGATGGACAGTGATGGACGAGTGTTGATGGATGACCAAGATATTGCACTTCACGGAAGAAAGAAACCCAACAGAGTTGTCAGTGGAAGGTGGAGCCTCTCTTTGCATCATAGGAGATTTACAGTAAGACGTTTACCATCGGGTTATACTGAGAGTCTGTGGTTTCTAAAGTCCTGTAAATTAAACAAATATCAATAAAGGAGGACTATGTAAGGAGAAGTACTGCATACATGAATAAATTATTTTGAAAAGTTCCCTGATCACCGCAACCCAAATAAGATTAAGTGTTAAGTAAAAAATATATAAATGTAAATATGTAATAAATAATAAATAAATAACACAAATATATGTATTTGAACATAAATATATATCTTGATTTGTTGATAAAGGCATTTAATATGTATTTTAACTAATAATATTAATAATAATAATAATTCACAAATGAAGTTCAATGTTTATTCAGATAAACTTCTCAACATAATCGGTGAGGTAGTGTCTCGCTGCCCTCTGGGCTCAGTACAGTTGGAACAAAGAAGGTGCTCAGAGTCGAGTGTTTAATTGTGTCAGTAGATGACTTTTTCCTGTGTGTGACGTACTCTCATTAGGCTCTGAGACATTGCGAATTTTGTGAAAGACGTCAACACTTTGTCCAACAGGGAATGACTGAAAAAAGGAACACAACATAACCACCCAGGAAACAGGATAAACTCCATAAATGGAAGAAGGCTATAAATATGAGGGTATAAGGGTAAACAAGGCACAGAGGCACTGTGTGTGTGTGTGTGTGTGTGTGGATGAGGGTTTGAACATGTTCTGTAAAAATGAAGAGGGAGACAAAACAATCTATTTGTGATTCATTTCAATCATCAAATTGAATCCAGCAGCTGATAGACACTGAGGGGACAACAGTGCACAAATATGACAACAGGATTTATCTCATTTATGTTTTATTAGGTTGTATTTTATATTTTGTCAAGTTTATGGCCTCCGCAGCCACAGTCATATTTTCTCTTGATTTCCTCATTTGCTCTTCTATCCAATTTGACTTTGCTCTCTTTGAAACTGTCCAAGCAGAACAGCACATCCTAGTCACACTGTGGGACAGCTGCTGTGAAGACACATCTTTCATGAATGTTGAATACTACATCCACTGATGCACTGCTACACTCAGTGATGACCATGCACATGTATGGTTGTGCGTGTTTACATTCACCAGGAACTTACATCAAACACAATGTCGCACATCAAGTAACATGCATGTACCACCTAACCCTGTAATTGCCTAGTAACACATCGCACAAATGAATACACTCCCTGATGTACACACATGGCAGCACATAAATGGAAAAACAGGGTCAAATATGCTCTGACATCACACACGCATGAATTCACACACACAGATGGAAAGCAGCGAAAAGTCGGCGTGTGTGTTCTCACATGTCAGTGGTCGCAGTCACTACTCTGTGCATAGACTTTACATGTGAATGAATGTTAATCAAGGGCCCTTCCAAACTCTGCTTATACATCTGAAAATATTTTCACATAACCATTAATGCCTCTTCGCATAAGGTTCGCCTGAACGCCTCCTGTGACACTGATGAGTAGTGTAGGAACCCTTTGGTGCACTCAAACGCACTGGTCAACACACACACACACACATGCACGCACCCACGCACACACACACACCTTTAAAAACACATCTTCCCTGAGGAGGACATATTGGATTAGGAGTGATTTTTTTCTTTTTTCCTGGCGCTGTCTCAAAGGTGCTAGATTAAATGTCATACCCACTTTACTACAGAGGGCTCAAAAATAAATCATACTATCCATATACACACACACATGAAAAAATGTACACCACCACCACCCCACACACTCACCCACCTGCGTACAGTACAATACACACACACACACACACAGACATACGCACACACATAAATACAGAGAAATGCTCACTCTGGGAGATATATAACATGCTGGCACACCCAAACACTAAAGCACCTGTACGGTCCGGCGAGTCTGCTCTTTGTATTTCAATCACTGAATCAATGGTTCTAAATTGATTGTAGCTGAGCAGGGGCCAGAGATGTTCCCCGTGGCTCGGTGCCCTGGCCCTCTATTGATTAGATCTGAGAGAGCCAATTGCTTTCACACTGGATTAAGGTGTTCCGGGGCAGTGAGCAGGGAGAGAGAGAGTGAGATGGTCAGAGAGAGAGAGGAAAAGGAATGGGCAAGCCGGACAAACAAACCAACAAATCACCGCGATCAGGGCGACAACACAGCTAATTAGGTAACAACCACTTTCTGGGAGAGGGCCACGTGAGCACAACAACATATCTGTGTGTCATTCGCAATAATGCAGAGGCAAATCACAAGGTTGCACACACACACACACACACACACACACACACACACACACCTCTATATTAGAATGCTTCACATCAGAAAGCACGAATACAGATCAAGGGTGTAATCTCATTTGACCCTGGAGCTAAGTAGCCCGTGGCGACAGCGTTACACTTCAAAGCTTCACTCTGAGTTTGTTACACATTCCTGCTCCGAAGTGTCGAGCGCTGTCACCTAGAGGACTCGAACCAAACTGCACGAACAGCTGGCTTCATGCGATCTGCTCTGACCCGGATCAAATGATGAATAAACTGGGAGAGGTGGATAAATCATCTTTTTACAAAGCCGCTCTTCTCCTCTCCCAGCTGTCCGTTCATCCTCCTCTCGGTCACGTTTCGTATTCCACTGGGGGCAGTGTTCGGCAGGATATCCACTCAACACCCCATCACTCTTCCTCCCCACACAACAATTAGCCGCTCCTGCAAGGGGTCCTGTACGGAAGAATGGGCAGGGAGGAGTGGTGGCGATGGAGGCCCCCCCCCCCCCCCCCCCCTCCCGCCTCGGCCAAAGTTGAGTCCTTTTGTCTGGCCGAGGTTCCCATTTCAAATAATATCCAAGCACAAAGGAGACGCTTCCAATCCAGATTAAGCGCTTATGAAAATGAAGGACTGCGAGCACGGAGATGTGGAGGAAACGTGGACGCAGGTCACAAGGGCCAATAGAAGGGGCCCTCACTCCGAGCTCTCGCGGAGGCGTGTCTCGGGGAGCAGCGGCCCCATTCACACGGCATTAGGGAGGTAAAAGCATTGGATTGACTGCGCGAGTCAGGAAACCTCAATATACATTTGGTTAATACCTCTATTGTAGCGCTCTCTATGTGACTGCTCTCCTAGCTGAACATAAGAAAAGGAGGACAGAGGTAGAGAGGGAATTAAAGAGGCAGAAAAGATGAGATAGAGAGGAGAAACAAGAGAGGGAGAGGAGAGGATTTGCTGGCCCATTCAAGCCAGGATGGGTGTGAAGCACACAGAGACACACACACACATGCATGCACACACAATAAGATCCTTATGAAAAGGCTGTGCACTCTGTTTGTGGGAGTCTGACACGACACAATAAACCTGAGTCAGGAAACCCACAAAAAGCCAAAACACATAATGACAGGAGGAACCACTGCAGCCAGCGCTATAAAGGTCAGTTTATGGGGAAGTAGGAGAGGACGATCGGTGAAAAGGAGAGACGGAGAGAGAGGCAGAGAGATAGTGAAATTGACTGAGTGTATGAGCATGTGTGCCTTTTGTGTCGCTATCACTCCGCGTTCGGTTCATTCCCCAAAGGGTCTTATTATGCTTCACGCTGGCGCCGACACAAAGGCAGCGTGTCTGTATCTCGGCCCATCCAGCTCCCCCAGAGAACGTCCTCGGCACAGCAAATCCATTTGTTTGTCAGCTTCTGCCTCTGTTCGGACTTGGACTAATCAGATATCATTCTTTTTGAGAAGCGTACCACTGTGCAGTCTGGTCCGGCTACACAGCTTCACGGGGATAACATCTCTGCTCTTTCAGGGGACTTTTTTTTTTGTATTTGTAAGCGCCGTGCATAGACATCATAAAACCCTGTCAGAGGGTAAGTTATAAAGGTATCGCTCAGTGCATCACATTTAATCAAATTCCCCTTCTGATAATAAAATCATTACTTCTATAAAAAAAATGATTTAGAGGGTGACTACACTTTCTCTGGGGTGTTGTCCAAGTTGTCGCCTCATTAAAACGGTGGAGGATTATTAAAATGCTGTTGTTAAGTGTAAAATGGGCCTTGGGGATGGACGTCAATCAACTAAAAGCAACACAACGTCCTGATTTTAAAGCAGCCGTCTAATCCATAGCAACATAGCAGCATAAGAGCATAAGAGCGGCTCAATTACATATCTTGACCCATGAAATCAATGAAATCAATGGCCTCTAAAGAACGGGAGAGACATATTGAAACGTGTCGCTCCGGTAGACAAGCGTCTGGTGCACAATGACGTGGGGGAATAATCCATATCCAGTGACAGCATAGTGTAGATCACAGGATAGCCTAATTTCTGTGGTCGATGATTCCAGTTCAATTTTTTCTTCTCTGAGTTAAAGGCATAGACGACGTGCACCGAAACCTCTCTCTTCTGTCAACACTGATACAGTCATCAGCTTCAATGGGATGTTTCACTTCCTTCAAGCGACTGCAACAGGGTGTAAAGGTTACCTCTTTGAGCACAAAGCATGAGTTTCAACAGCGTCTGATTTAATGAGTGAGGACGGAAAAGTCAAGATTGCTCAGATGTATGAAATAACAGGATTGTTTATTTTTTGACATTCACTGTACCCATCGTGCATTTCTTCTTCCATTCAGCAATGTCACATTACAATATGAGTCATTGCAGTTCTGCACACGGTACTAAATGCAATCAATCCGACCTCCAAGCAAGAGACACCTGCAACACGTAGGCAGCTCGGCTATTGACACAGACGCTGCTCCCGCTCGGCAGACACGGGGAAAGCATGACGGGTGTGCGCCGGCTTTTCATTACAAAACGCAGCCAAAAGAAAGATCCTCTCAGAGGTTCTCAGACTTCATTAGACTCCATAAAACCCGCACACACTTCGAAGAGTCCATTCACGTTGGTTTGACCCAGCCGGCGAGGATGTGCTCTCACCTCCTCTCAACTGCGCACACGCTGGGAGAGATGAAGAGGGACACGCGCATGCATATGAAGCGTCACACAGACATATAGCTCATAGTCTGCTCATGCTAATTTTGGTGTGAGAATTAAAGCTGCAGCCCCCCCAGCAAGTGTGGGAACTTAGTAAACAAAAGGAGCCCAAAGCCCAAAGTGCTCAAAGAGAGGATTACAAAGTCACTCTCTTCCTCCTTTTTTTTCCTTTTATCACTGCCCCCTCATCACCCACACCTAGAAACACACACACACACACACACTCACACACACACACACACTCCTGCTCTCCCCCGCCTTGCTTTCAAGATTCAATATTCACACTGTCTCCTCCAGTGGGCGTTTTTTGTAAGACAGCCACAGCAGGGGGTCCTTGGCACGAGGAGAGACAGCAAAGCCGAGATCGATAGTTTGTCACAGAGATGTGTCTCTCGGATTCGGGGCTTCATTGGCTCCCCCCGTCCGTCACTCTGGAAAAAGAAGACGTTTGCTCTGGTTTCTGCAGAGCCACATGCGCCTGACCCTGAAAAGTACAGGCTGGGTGAACTGTCATCGAACACGTGCAATTACACGCAGACAATGACACAGTGCAACGCAAGATTATGGGAGTCGTCTAATTGCCGGATAATTGCATATTGTGAAGGTTTTGAGGTTGTGTTTGCTGCGACCTGCCCTGTTATAGGGAGCCTCGTTGGTTTAGGATAATGTCTGGTGTCATCACATTGATTACACAGACATAATTCCTCACGTGTGCTTAATCTGGGATATTTAGGGAGCACTGAAGATGAAAGAAATGTACTGCACACTTCAAATGCAGAGAAATTATGACAGATGTGATGAGTCATGAAAGCGAAATATGCAAAGTTCAACATGCGCAATTTTTATCCAGAGATGTTAAGCTTTGCGTTGATATTAAGTCCCGGTACGGAATGACAGGATCAGCACAAAGCATAGAAGATATATACACTTGGCTCGCAGGACTTGCTTATTGTGAACCTAATCCCATCATTCTGACTTTGTGCTGAGTAGTTTTGATGAGTCCATCTACCAGAACTGTACTCTGTGATTCCTAAACTATTAAAAATAGAGGCTTGCAACCTAAAAATCCTGGAAACATCCTTTAAGAAAAAGTTGAATTTGTCCTGGTAACACTTAAAAGTATATTTTTTCATTTCTCTTTCAAGTGAACAATTAGCCACCTTCGTATCAATAGTTTCCGTTTCTTCTATCAAGGAGGTTTCGTTTTAATGAGAGTTTGTTTATATGTCTGTTCTTTGTCAATAATACCCGAAATGTTATACAGAAGTTACGGAGATTTACGTTTGAGGGATGCGTTATGAGTCAGGAAATTGATTGTTGGTGTGGATCCGAACCAGGAGGTGCATCCAGGAATTTTTCTTCACTTTCTTAAAATTGCAACAAAGGGCGTTTCTGACATTTGTACAGATTTCTCCGAGAGTTATTCATGAATCTGGGATGAAAAATATCAGAGTGTCCCGTTTGCTGCAGTTTGATTGAATTTGAGGGGCCTGGGTGGAGGTATGCGCTCTTCTGAATGCCATTCTAGTTTCAGTTCCTTTCTACTGGAGTAATCATCTCTCTGAGGAAGGAATAGGAGGAAGAGGTCCAACAGGTCAATATCTCAGGACTGTTCAAATAAAACCAACACAATCTGTAATCCTGCATAACCAAATATCACCAGAGATAATAGAAAAACTATGCCTGCACCTACATTGTTTGCTCTGTCGGCTAGCTCTCAAAAAACAAACAAAGGTTTATTGGCCCTACCATAATCACAATTCAATTCTAATTAATTTGTAAATCCACAAGTTCCCCAGCCTAACCTTGACTAGTCCATATCTATCACCCTGCCACTGATGACCTCCAGGAGGGGACGAGACAATTTCCCAGGATTGAAATGTGTCGCTCGGCTGTCAAACCAAAGGAGGCCGCGCTGGTTTATTAGCTGAATGGTGAATACTGATGGACACTGATGAGTCGAGAGGGAGAATCAACAAATGACGAGCGGTGGAGAGGGGGGAATGTTTGTACTCTGCGGGGGGGCTCACCATGTCTCCTCATTACTGCCTGATGGAGCATACACTCCAGAGAGGGGGAGAAGTGAGGAGGGGTGAGCGGTGGAGGCATAAAAGTACATGGAGAGTGACAACGCTTTTCTCTGTGCCGTCAAGAACTTTTTAAACTTTTGGTCTCTTCTGCTGGAATAGACACTTTTCCACAGCACTAGGGTTGATTTCTTTGTTATGATCTTAAAAGTCCAATTATAATTCAAAGGAATTACGTGAGGAATTTGATTGATGGAGGTCATGGCTGGGGTGAGAGGGTGAAGTGGAGGCTCCCACAGTGCTGGGCTTTTGTGTTTTTGCCAGGGAGGGTGACACAGGCAAATTAGGCAGAGCCTCGGCCATCTGGCGAAAGTTAGAGCGCCTTTGTCTCCCTGCGTGTCCCCCTGGCCTCAACACCCAGTGTCCACACCGAGAGGCGAGGAAGAGAGGAGAGGAGAGGGGATGAGAAGACTGGGGATGAGAGGAGAGGGAAGGACAAGAAAGGGAAAGGAAAGGGAAAAGGAGAGGGACAAAGAAGACTGGAGTCAAGAGGACAGGTAAGGAAAGGAAATTAGAGGAGAGGAAAAGTGAGGTGAGGAGAGAAGAGGGAAGGAAAGGAAAGGAAAGGAAAAGTGAAGACAGGAGATGAGAGGAGAGGGAAGGAGAAGACTGGAGATGAGAGGAGAGGAGAAGACAGGAGAGGAGAGGAAAGAAAAGAAAAGAAAAGAAAAGAAAAGGAAATAAATTGAGAGGAGAGGACTGCACAGGAAAGGAAGGAGTAGACAGGAGACAGAAGAGTAGAGGAGAGGAGAGGAGTAGTGAACATATATATTAGGAGTGAAAACTGAAGTAGAGGAAGAGACCTGAAGAAGCATTTGCCGAGGAGGACTGAAAGAGATATCGGGTCAAAGAGGGCCTTCTTGAAAAAGTTCCTGTGCAGCAACCAAGTGAAACACCAAGTGAGAGATGACAAAGAAAGGCTGAGAAAGAAAAGAAATCCCAGTGACCATGGCTTGAAAGGGACTGAAGGTTAGAGAACCAAACACAAAAAAAGGCAACTGAAAGGAAAGAGAGGGAGAGGGGAAAATAATAGGAGCAGGAGTATGTGTCATCCATGGGGGATAAGACGAGCTGTGTGTGGTGGGTATTCCCATTATGAGTGAACAGAATCTCTGAATTCCACTCACATCATTAGGGGTTGACTGTCGCTGCGGCGAGAGCAGCGCATCTGTGTTTAGGGTCATTACAGACCCTCTGTTTGGACCCTAGATTCAAAGAGTCTTTGTTCAAGTCACACTCTTTCACCACTGCTCTCTGCCATCTCCTATTCAGTCTATTGAGACCCATGGAAACAAGAAGTCTTTCAGCCTCTGCTCTTTCTTATAGCTTATATAGCCTCTACCGCCCACCTCTCCATGTTTACCGTCTCCGGCACACTGGTCCTCACTTGCCATCGGACTAATAGGAACAGGAAGAGTCAGGCCTTGACTTAATTAGGCTTCAAGGTGACTTAGTGGATGTTGGTGTGTTTCTGGGGTGCGCGAGTTCGGGACTACCCATGAATGCTCCCCTGCAAATGAAGTAAACCCTGTGGAACGGCGGTAGACAAGGCCAAACAGGCTGGAAATGGCTCTAATAGCTCACCAGGCTTGTGCGGGTGCTGTCTGCCAGATCCTGTACACTCAGATGAAACGTTTAAAGAAGTGATCAAACCCTCGCCGGAGCAGAAAAACTGTAAGGTCAAAAGTTCAGAGTAAACAGTCTCCAAAGCCAAACTTTAAAAGCTTTAAATAAATGAATATGTCCAAAGAGTTTTACTGCTTGTTTAACAAAATCTTCCTTTCATTTATTGAGAATCTCTAATCTCTCAGAGTAATAAAGCAGCTGGTTGCTGCCCACGACAATGAAGTCTGTATGGGTATATATATTGAGGTTTATGAGGGTTAAGGCTGGAGTTAATAATGTGACAAATGTGCTCGGAACACCACATTTAACATTTTTTTAAATGCACACATGGAAGAACTAACAGTATTTCAAAGCGTGTGCCAGAAAAATGTGTGTTTATGCGTGTGTGTGTGTGTGTGTGTGTGTGAGAGCAGGCACGTGTGCTCGTGCCCCATGATGGCAGCCATTAGACAGGAGTAAGGCAGCCATGATGAATCGGCACTTAGCTCAGGGAAGCGCACTTGCTCAATGGGCTGTGAATCTCCCGCTGCCACTGTCAGCCTGCAGAATGTTAAATAAAGTTATTTGAATATTTGTAATATTAATGTACCAGCGTGTCAAAAGCCCACTGGTGCCTAACCGAGAGAGGAAATATGAGATCTGTGCTGCAGTGTGGGTCTATAGGACTGTGGCGGGGAGGAATTCTAACTGAATAAAAGCATAATCACGGATGGTGTAGCGAGTTAGAGACAGATGGATGGACGGACAGATAAATTGTCCCATGAATAAATAGCCAGATTATATCATGGATCATGATTTAAGTCGTTAAGCTTTTCATTGCTCCTTTTCCATTCGAATACATTTTCACACGTTAGAAACAATGCTCCTTCTATTTCAATGTTTCTACTTTCCTCTGTCCCCTACTCAGACTCAGAGGGGCAATCCGCCTTGGACGAGTATGAGATCAATGTATGTGAAACACTGAGAAGTGTACAAATATCTTTGGCACATGATGAAACTGTAGCGGGTCAGCAGGCGTCATTGGAGTTAACAGTCGATCAACGTGGCCGCGTCTGCAGATCGACCTCGAATGGGTGATCGGAAACTCAAGCACAGTCTCCATAACCTCATTCATATACCTGGATATTAACATGACCCAATCAAACATGACCCAATCACAAGTGGTCACCGCTAAGTACAGACCAAACCCAAATGTGTCCTGACATCTGATTTCTCAGACCACCTTGAGAGGTTTTTCAGTGTGTTTTTATGCCTCTAAATGCTCATATGTTTGTTTGTAGCTACAATGTCAACACCGAGTGGGTAAATAGTAAAAATCTCACTACATAGAGCTGTGCACAGATCATTGATTGTCTCGGGCCCTCCTGACTCACACACACACACACACAAACATTGTCATCTGATACATCTGTAAACTCCGACTGGGTAAAAACAACATTCTCTTAACACAAATAACGTAAACATGTGTGTTTTCACATAGAGCAGAGAAGTGGGGTCCAGTCACAAGTGTTCAGAAGAAACCCATTCAGAATGTATCTTTAAGGCTTGTGAGAACAGATGGACTTAAAGCTGTCCAGGTCTGACAGGTCTAAAGCTTCTGATCTCGGTCGGATCCATGAGCTGTAAATGTTCGGTATAGACAGAGGTTAAGATTTGGGTTTGGCTCAGTAATTATGAAAAGATGACAAAGAACAGTAGAAGGCCTCATTAAATAAGAGCTTCAGCTACATAGTCGCCAGGCAGGTCAATATTTATCAGCTCAGATAAAATGTTAATCCTCATAGGAAAAAGTGTTCCCAGTAAAAGGAAGACAAGGGCATTGTGTTGTTCTTCACAGAGTGTCATTTAGTGACTGTTTACTCTGAAGCAATTTAAGCCACATCATTCACTTTAACGAGTTTAAACGTCTGAATAATTAGCGCACCCGGGAGTTTGACTCTCTATATATGGAAATTCAAGGAACATTAAAATGATCAATGAGTTAAAAAACAAAACATAAACAGAGATGGATATGAAGTAAACCTGAGCAAGGTTCTCCACGCTCTTTCTTTAGACACTTGAGCCGAGCAGGACACACACACACACACACAAGACAAGCTTTGCGTTGGTGGAAGTAGTTGGGTGCTATTTGTGTCTCCGCTCGATTTAACAGGGAGGTGATAAAATATTTAGCAGATTGCTTACATAGCCATGGGGGGAGAGGGAGAAGGAGAGGAAGAGTGAGAGAGAGAGGGAAAGAGAGAAAGAGAGGGAGAGAAGGGGATACCCAAATGGCTTGTGTGGGAGCTGGGGAGCTGGTAATGAGGATTGCATGCTGGCATCATCGTTACAGTGCACAGCTCTACATGGTCTCTCTGCCCGAGTAACAGCAGGCTGCGTGCGCACACACACACACACACACACACACAAATACACAAATACCTGCATGTCACTAATTAAAACATATAGATTAGAGAAGTTGCAATCAGGTACGGTCGACTCGCTCACACACACTGACAACACGCAGACAACACGCAAGTTTAAACCCACAAACACACACAAGCACACTCAGGTGCAATTAGGCTTATTTCCCCTGTCATATTAAACGACTCGCAAATTAACCAAGTAAAAAGTGATTAATGAGTCACCTCAAAACATTTATCATCCCTCACAACATTTGCTTTTCACTGTGCAAAGATAAACATATTCACAACCACACATTTGATGAGCACAGTTCTGCGACTGTGACATTACATGTTAAATTATTTCAGAGGAAAAACAACAGACTACCATATAGTGGGAATTAATGTGTTCCTCTTTCTCATTGGTTAAAAAGCCAGTTATGGCTATAACTGTATAATTATGAGTGCAATATATAATTATGTTTTTATACAGTGGTCAATTTAGGCAGTAGCCATTTGCTTCTACTCTATTTTTCCCTATATTCTGTTTATTCTTAAATTAGTGTATCACAACATTGGCTTGTTTAGCACAGTTCAAAACAGAAGTAAAGTCTCAGTCCCTCAGTCACAGAGGGGCAGCTGCAGCTCAGGAGATTGAGCGGGTCGTCCACTAATTAGAAAGACCGTGGTTCAATTCCCACCTCCAATCCAAGTGTCTAAGAGTCATTGAGCGAGAGAGTGGAGACCAAATTGTCCCCAATAATGTACCATCGATGTGTGTGTGTGTGTGTGTGTGTGTGTGTGTGTGTGTGTGTGTGTGTGTGTCTGAATGTGACCTGTGGTGTCGCATTAACTCTCACACTGCTATATAAATGTAGTCCATTTCCAAGTGTGCTTTTAAGCACCGCAGTGCTTTCCCTTACCAATATAATACCTTTCCCTCTCATGTCGCTCTCAATGAGGGAATTATTTCAGCATGAAACTGCGTTTTCTTTGTGTTCCCGCTCGTGTTACTTCATCTCTAATGGGCAATTACTTCAGAACCGATGCTGAGGCCATGTTATTGCACCCTCCCCCCAATTGATTGGACGCCCATAGTACTCAGCCTCCACAAGCCCTTTAAGGTTAGATTCCCCCTGTTTAAACATTGGATTACAAGCCCATGAAAAGAGACTGCAAGGGAAAATAAAAGATTGAAAAATGCTCTTATTGGAGGGGCCTCTCTGAGGGGATGAGAGGCGAACAGATTCCATACGAGTCTCCAGAGAGTTAACTAGTTCTGAGAGATAAAAATGGCAACATCATCTGTTGCTCTCCTCCTGTCTGACTCTTTTTTTTCTCTCTCTCTCTCTATGCATTCTTGTTGTCATGGTTGTGTGTGTACGTCCTGAGGCTTAAGGTCAACCTACACAACCTTTCACAGGTTTGTACAACTTTCTTCTCCAGCTACACACTAAAAGCTCCGTCCATCTACAGACTCATTCTTTCATACCTTCCATGATCCTACATTTCCACAGGGTGTAATTTGTAGTTAAAAGGATGCTACAGACGATGAGGTCACCCAGAAATGTTTGTTCTGATGGTATCTTAAAATGTATAAACATCTTAAAGAAGATAACTGAGAGGGGTTTTATTACATTAAAGTTCCAGTCACATTTTGAACGGAATTTTTTTTTTTGTAGCTACCATAGTAGAACAAAGACATATAATAAAAGATTGGCTTTTGAAACACAAGCCTTCAATAAATATGATTTACTGCACTTAAATTGATAAGCTGGTTTCTTCAGTAATATGTTTAAAAGCATAAAACTAACTAGTGTGTCAAATCCACACATTGTATTTCTGGCCTCGTTGGATCAGTTCAAGAACTTGACTGATTTTCCATTTGAAACTTTCCATTTGACAAAATGATGCTGAGCTTGTGTTCCTTTGAAAAGTTCGAATAAAGACTCACAGCAGGCAAACAGAAGTTTGATGCTGACAAGTCATTAGTTTGTCCATTATGAACTGAAATCAATTTTTTTTTGCGTATAGTTGTCGTATAGATTCATTGACCAATAGCTAAATTAAATGTATCTTGCATTGAAACAAGAAATAATAATCTTAAAAAAAACATGAAATGAAATGAAATGATCTGTGAACAATCTAAAACACGCTTCTGATGAGATGGCACAAAATATCTGAGAGGAAAACTTCCAGTGAGGCAGCCAACCCTCGCCTTGTCATTTACATTTGAAAGTCATTCCACCTTCCCAAGGACTTAATGTGTGTGTGCATGTGTGTGTGTGTGTGTGTGTGTGTGTGTGTGTGTGTGTGTGTGTGTGTGTGTGTGTGTGTGCGGTTGCACTTTGAGTCGGGTACAGAGCGATACGAGGAGGATACAGTAGACACATTCACACATAGTAATGCTTTGTAGATATGTGGCACTCTCATATCTGTTTATTGATCGGAGCAGATGTGCGTCAATCAATCTTATCTGGGCTCCACACACTCTCCCACTCACCTCCAGAGGCGGTCCAACCAATACTGCTCCACACTCGGAGCCCCGAGCGACTCACATTATCCTCAGACACCTTGAGGAAATTTTCTTTGCGTGTGTGTGTGTGAGATTGGGAAGAATAGCATGGTGCAGAGCGTGAAGGTGCATTAGAGGACGGACAAAAAGAGGAAGTGACAGCTTCAACAGAGAACCAAGATTAACCTCGTCTATTACATATTCTTCAGAACTTAGTCCTCCTCCACATCACACTGAGGCAGAATCAAACCGCTTGCCATCTGCAAAGTGTGCCGCTCACAAGCCCGGCATTCACTGCAGCTTTAGAATCAATGCTAATGTGTCTTTTGAGTATGCAGGAGGTGGATGTGATCAAGGCCGGAATACTGAACATCATGCTCAGCAAAAAAAACGCATGAAGCGCAGTCGATCCAGCCTTTCCAACAATGTGGGAAAATGTGTGATCCGAGCTTAAAATAGAACAAATTCATGTCGCCTGTCTACAACGAAGTGACTTGTTCTATTATGAGCAGGCCATTTCAAAAGAGAGTGATGGATGAAAAGAAAGTTGGGTGCTTGCATCTAGCAGAGGTAACACTCAAATAGCAACTACTGGAGGATTGTGAACGTGTGTGGTTCTGCTCGTCACTCACCTCGACACACGTTGCCATTGTCAGGTTCGAATCCCGCCTTGCACGTGCAGCTACCAATAGGGACCATCCACTCTCCGTCTCCGTTGCAGTAGAGCTTTATGGGGACATCTACCTCCTCTGAGTTGGGGATGCAGATCCCTCTTGCTATGACCAGGGAGGTGCTTTCGGCCCCTGTCATCGTCTCTGGAAAGATGGCAAAGTTCTGGACCACACTCGGGCACTTCTTGTAAAAGACTCGGACCGACAGCAGGGACATGCACGCCCCGTAGTCCTGGAACGCCAGGTAGAAGCCGTTCTTGGACAGCGGGCCGAAACTCCGCACCTCCGTGTTGACTTTCATCAGGCGCCCGCCGAAATCCACCTGCGAGAAGCTTTCGTCGGCGGCGATCGTGTCCACCTTGAGGTAAGGCGCCTCCATCCAGAAGGCGGTGCCCTTGGTGGCGATGACGGCGTCCGTCTCGTAGTAGTAGAGATTAAAGGTCTCCTTGCAGGAGCCGGGGACATTGGGGATGGAGCTGCAGTCCCGCACGGTGAATCGAATTTCCACATAGATGCGCTGTGCTCCGCGCCGATCAATGAAGGTGGTGAGGAGCCAGTTGTTCTGACTGGGATCGAAGACATTGCACACCTGGTAGGTCCTGATGGTGTTGAGGTTCTCATCGTAGCCACTCACCTCCTCCCACTACAGACAGAGAGAGAGAGAGAGAGAGGGGGGGGGGGGGGGGGGGGGAGAAGAGCACACAGTTGATTAGTAATCATCAGTCACAAGGCTCTGGTCGTTTCTCATTTTGTGATAGAGAATGCTAATATTGGCTGAGCGTCACCGATTTTGTACACATATCAGTAATCTCCCTAAGGATCCAAATGTGAGTCTTCTTCCTGGATTAGCAGAGAGAATCAGCCTGTCAAGCTCCAGGGCTTATTCGTGCATGGAGGATGCACAAACATCTTTTCTCTGAATCATAAAAATAATTTTTTAAGCACAGCGACATGAAAAACACAACTTTGCTCTCTTGTTCTCTAAATAAACTAACACGCAGCTGTAGTATGTGTTCTGCCACTGTAAACTAGAAAGTCAGTAATTACTTGCTGCTATTTGCCACCTATGGGGAGGGGCCCTGAGTTTGCTTATAAAATATGCTGTGTAACAAATTCAGGATTCTGCACTAATGAATTTCAGTCAGACAGATGGCAACAGCTACGTGGCAGCTATGAGCCTGGCTGATGGAAAGAATGTAAACGGTCTTTATTTGATCCACACATTTCCTTGGATAGGTATCGAAGGCCCCTGGAGGTTTTACCCCAGTGCGCCAGATCCTGATGAAAATGGGCCGTGAACGTGTGACTGGAATCACTGAGAATCAGGAAGAGGGATCACTTGAACAAAAAGCTTGTCTAGACACTTGCTGTTTAGATCAAAATGACAGAGATATACAGTCTACTGATCTTCTCAACACAATGCTTTAATTACCTCTCACTGCATTTACTATGTCTGTTTGTTTGTTGTTGGTTTTATTAAGAAAGTATAATATGAAAACTACTACACAGATTACAACAAACCTTGGGGGGAGAATTCAGTATGGGTAAGGGGAGAACTTTCTGGTGCTGATACAGATCAGAGGCAGGTCCAGTTTTTTCTTGCACTTTCTTTAACATTGCAACATGGGTGTTTTTCAAAAATTTTCAGGGAATAATTTATGGATCTTAATGGGAAAAAAAACTGGCATATTTTATATGATATTGATAAAACCTCTGATATTTATGAGTGTGTACAATTTGGTGCAGATGAGGATCAAGTGAATTTAAATGTGTTCATAAGGGGACTGCTGGGCCTTGGCAGAGGTATGCACTCAACTTTGGGGCATGCAGCAGCAGTTACTCAAAAACAAATCATTAAAGGTGATTTCTATTACAACAGTCTCATAAAAAACCCACTGACGAGAAACAAATGTATTGGACAGAGAGGGTGCTTTGAAATGTCTCCTTTAACACACACAAACACACACACTCACACCAACACACCACCAGTGATCCAAACAGCTGTAGGCGAGGAGAAGCTAATGAGGTCTATAGTGTTGTGAGTGGGCCTCGAGTCAGTTCTTGTTTCTTTTGTGCATATATCTCCTGGTGCTTCCTCCTTCCGCTGACCTTTAACGCCCCTGGTGCTCAATCAGGCCTAATGGAGAAGAGAAGACACCACCACTCCACACACAGGCCCCAGCGGCCGGTCAGGAGATGGTCAAAAGATTCCACATCCTTATCAGATGCATGGGTCCGTGAAATGATTTGAGGCCAGGTCTAAAGGTTGCCATTCCATTGAATTGTGGGGGTCAAAGACGCACAAAAATGGAATAGATGATGTGATTACTTGGCCCAGGGAGCCCACCTGGAGAAAACACATCAGGAGGGTATGGTTTGGCCAGGAGCGAGGAGGAAGAGGAGGAGGGAGAAGACACGTGGAGAACAATGACACTGTTGACATGATAAACGAGTTTACAGAAATCTGAGGTGCAAATTAAAGCCCTATTTTCACCGCTGCTCCCCCGGTGCCCACTCTGCTCTTCTCCCCCTCTCCGCTCTATCCCTCCTGCTCTCCTCTCCCGTCTCTGCTCTGTAATGACCATTCATCAGCATTACAGGAACCTGTCCCTTTCAGCACTGCCTGTTCATTAATACAGCCAGCCCTAGGCTCCTCTGCACCCGTCTGCTCCGGTCTAGGAGGGGGTCCTCTCCGCCCCTCGTCTAGCCAAATGACCACCATCTTTCACGCCAGAGAGAGGCCCGAGGCGTCTCCGATAATGCCCATCTAAAATCTGTCCAGAAATTCATTGGCTCATATAATAATGAAGTGTGTTTTTTTTTTTTTTTATTATATCCTCCTCTGTAGATTTTCAGTGTCACCATTGTGTCGAGAATGAAGAAAACTATTCCAGGTGTATCAGTTACTTAGCAGAAATTACATTTTGGGACACGTCGTCTTATCCATTCGCTAGCTTTGTAATCATCTGCTGTTGATGTCTGCATGGTTTTGTTTGTGTGTGTGTGTGCTTGTGCGCACTCCGAGAACATGTTGTTTATAATTTGATGGTTTACCGACCACATATTGATTCGCTGGCTGTTGTTTTGCTGCAGAAGAGCTCGAGGCTACGCGACACATTTCTGCTTCGGTGGGACCAAAACATTTTATTACTCTGTTCCTAAGCATCTTTATCATTAGCCCTGCAGTGCACATGATGCTCGCATGTTAGCAGTACAGGTTCTACAGTCAGATTAGCACTCAGTTGCGGTTTCCTGTTCCTTTTGCTGCACTCTTATACAGACCTTTTAGATCATTTAAATCAAATCCATCTCCTGCACTCTGTGACATCTCTCTGACCTCGCCAGAGAGGAGTGAAAAGGGAAGGCATCATCACCTGTCACCTCACTGATAATGGAATTCCCTTGTCCTTGCAATCCATTTTCCTTTCAAGGATTTGTGTATAACACTGTTAGTCCTGCGCTGTGTATATTTAGTCTGTGCATTATGGATCTGAGCGCAGATATGCGTTCCTGGCATGTATCATTCATATGAGCTGAAGGTGAACAAGGTGCGGGGGAGGGAAAGTGTGATTATCTTCTGTTCCTAAGTGCTTTTTCCTCTTTTGTACTATGTGTCACCACATGTGTTTCAAGCAATAGATCTCACATACGTTCAAGAAATAAGAGATAATGCAGTTGATGTGGCAGTCAGGTAACAAAATATAGCAGCAATATAGGGAGCCGACTTTTCTGTCATCATCACCTATGTTGGCTGCATGCACTTATAAATTGATTGGTTTGTAGATGGTTGGGCCTCGTTGCCATTGTAATATTATTATGGTATCACTACCAGTAAAACGAAAATCCTTTATTATATTGTTGGAGGCAAAGACTACAAGCAATCCCATGAACCGCTTCAGCTCCTTTGTCTTCTTTGTTTAATGCTGTCGTCACTTCCTGCAATGGGTCCAAAAGTCTGAACTATCGCAAAAAAAAACGTTTTCAAACTCCAAATATACCAAACTATGGGTCTGTTAAATCCGGATCAAGACCACCTCTTCGGGGCAGACAGTGTGTTGATCCTGATCATGATCAGAGGAACCTTTCACACCTGTTATTTTGGTTCGGACTAAACTAAAAAGTCGGAAGATGACGACCAAACAAGGTAGTTGTGAAAACCCAACTGCACACATTATTGTATCTATATTTTATTCATACAAATATCACTGAACATAAACATTCTTGCTGATGAGACACCAGACAGATATATAGTGCCTCTTTACACAATGCTTATTCGAAGTCAGCCACATGTTCCCGGTGGCTCCACTCTGAAAGCTTTGCTTTACCAATAATATAGGGGCCACTCTTCCCCTTCCCCTGATTATAAAGTGTGGTCATCCAGTGTGTCGTGATGGCTGCTCTGTTTTATGGGCAGTAGCGAGGAGATGGAGAAGCTATGGATTCACAGCGAGCTTAATGTTTGTGTTAATGACCAGTCGCAGCTAGCTGAGCCGGACAAGAGAGGGTGGAGGAAAAGAAAGAGACAGAGAGAAGGATGAAAAGAAAAACAGCAGGAGAGGAATCAAGGAGACGGGGAGGCGGTAATATATTCAGGCTGATGCACCCTTTCCCACATCCTCAGTTCGCTGCCATCAGCCATCGATACAGAGCCCTCATAAAGGCCATTCATCACATTGATCTCCTGCCATTACCTTCAAAGGCTAAAATAACACAGAGCAGCTCAGATGGTCAGAGCCCCGCTCTATAGAGGACGACAGTGTCTAACAGTGGAGCCAAGAACAAGCCAGTCACAGAGCTAAGGGGACTAACCCTTCAGAAGATGGATGTATCACCTGTGGACATTAACAGGAGAAATGGACTGGACTAATGAGTCATTTGGAGCAGGCGCGGTGGGAACCGGACAGGAGCCACCATATGTAGGCTACAGGTTTCCAGTCAGGCTCGATGCTGACATGACAAAACCAATAGAGAATAGGTCTGGTATCAAAATAGTACAAAAGGTCATATCGACCTTTGTCAACCAGAGGAACCTTCCTTTTTCAGGAAAGTTTTAGGAGGTCAGGAACTTTATAACTGTAGGCCTACTTGCTTTGCCCCTGGGGGTGGTACATGCTGATCTCTCCTATCGGACCATGATCAGACATGAGCCTCCAAACTGCTACAACTTGACCAAAGCAGTATTGCTCATACAAATGAGCAGAGGCTGCCAGTTGAATCGATATTAAATAGAAATTAGAATTCCTCAAAATGCGTATCATGATTTAAACAAGGTTATTTAGTAGACTATAGAGCTTTCGTAATGAGAGAGTGAGATAGAGTGTGAAAATGGTGAGAGAGAGAGAGCCAGTAAAGCAGGGTTTTCTATTTTTTGATTGTTTTTCTGTTCCACAGGTATTTTGTTTTTTGATGTTTTTTGTAATTCCTTTTACCTCTGAAGGTCCCTTTGCCAATATCCATTTAAAGGGTTGCACAGCAGCTGACAAGATAGAATGAAAATGACTCTGTGATGTTCTTTTGCATCATAAAAAAAATGTCTCCAGAAAAGCTGTTGCGTACTTATGAGCTCTGTAAAATGTAACAATTATATATTTTTTTGATACTTTCAAACAATCATGCTGAAATTTGGACCTTCATATTTTGATATTGGTTCCTAGAGCTGCTATTTAGGGGAAACTGGCAAATGAAGGCCATGAAAGAATGGAGTATGAACAGTACGACTTGTGTCCCGATGCACTGTAACTCTATCCTATACCAGCCAGCCAAAACTATCTGTGCTCTGTCTGGTTGTGGCTCCGGTGCGCACGTACATAAAGACGAGTCTTGACTACTTTTAGCTCATCATTCAACCTCGGTCTGTTCACACAGGAAGGAGACTTGAGTAGAGACGCCTCTACTGGGGCCCATGTTCAACCTCCAGTCTGCTAACTAATCCTCAGCTGAGTCTATGCCACGGTCAAATCCATCAGCAGCACTTAATACAGCTACAGTACATCCTCAGACGTACTGAGCGCAGAGGGATGACGAGCAACTCGGAGCATTTCAACATCCATCGCTCCTCATCCTTGAAAGGTCCAAAGAAACACCCCTGGAAATAGTGAATGAGCACCTGACTTTTCAAGTGTTTCTTGAATGGCCTTCAAAACTCCAACTGCTCAATCTGACTTCTAACTCTGGTTTTTACAGTGGGATCAAAGAAAAGAGATGTATTTAATAACAACAGGAACGGTCAAACTCTGCTGCTCCACAGTCAGAGTTCCCCTTGACATTGCTCCTGTTTGTTCTTGAGCCCTTTTCATTTAAACACTCGACTTTGACTTTACCCTGTAACAGGGAACACTCGGTAGATGTTGCCTCCTTTTTGTATGTGTTTCTCCAAAATATACTGGGGTGATATTGTGTGTATATAGTATTTTCAATGACGTGATGGTGTTGTGTTTGCATCTGTAAACCCAGGAGGAACGGCTGGCATGTTTCCGAGCACCTTTCTACCTAAGAGTTGTCTTTTCATCCGTCACTGCAGGATTGAAACATGTGGGTGGAGGCAAAGCAGAAGATTGCTTTTCATTCTACAGGCTTGGGATGGGCATTTCAGTAATGATCCTATTTGCTATTCATGACAACACAACGTTGTACTGAGGCAGGGAGAGTGGAACTTCAATGAATTCATTTAAAAAAAAAAAAGAAATATTATTGCATGAATAAGTGAGCATTAAATGACGCAGAGGGGGAACAAAGGAGAAAGGAATGGCACGAGTGGAGGTGAAATTTACATTGACAGATCCGCAAAGGCCAAGGTCTCAGAAGGACGCTGGATTACAGTTGGACATGAAAAGCTGAGATAGGGATAGAACTGTATATTCCCAAGCTGAAAGATGCTCTTCCCATTTTGCAAAGCTCCCGGCCGGCTATCATCGCACGCCAGAGAGCTCTTCTTTTCTGTCCAAAGGCTGTTTTTAAATCCCACTGACTTAATGAGGGTATTTGCCTTTCAACCTTTACAACTTTAATGCAAGTCAACAGAATGGACGTGTCCCTGCAAGGCAACAGTTGGTTTGATGACTGCAGCCACATCAACTAACATTCCCACACAGGCTCCAGAGACACATGCTCATATAGTCTCTTGCATATTCACATATTACGAATGCTACGCCTCATCTCCCACCACACACACACAAACACACACACAGACAGACACACAAACACAATCAGACTGCAGCCTCTAAAATATGCGGTGGCATGATTGCTATTATCATTTCTGATCAGCTGTGTTATTGAATGAGGGCTGCTGTCAGGCCAGTTGCAATGGGAATGATTATTTTTCGGGGCATCCGAGGCCTAGTTCCGGCTGGCTGGATGTGATGGATGGGGAGGAAATGGCGATGTCTGAAACACTCCCAACGCTGCCAGATCCCAGCCACTCTATAATTACAGTCACACAGTTTGACTGAGCCCAGATAGAACTGTGTCCTTCTGCGTCAGAGTGGGACCCATTGAGGATCTGCTCCCCGGCCACGCCCACGCCCCAGTCAATGCATCTGTTACACTGCGGTGTTGAACAAGTGAGTTCACAGATGATGCCATGTATTAACAAAGCTCTCCAAGGCTTTAATGGGGGTGGGTTGTTGTTACTGGTGGTTTTCATTCCAAACTTCTATTTATACAATGTGAGAAATGTACTGTGTTGGCACATTATTCGCAATTTGGTCCCATTACTTGCTCCCAAGCGGCCTCCGTCTCAGATCGTGAATATGATGCACATAATTGTGTTAAGTGAACAATCCACCCCAGCATTTTCCTCTCCCACTCCTCCATCCAACTATTCAAATATTATTATTAACACTTACATTTAATTATATGCTGCACCGTCGCTGCCATAGTAAACACTGTAGGCGTTACCAAGTGCAACTTCTACTGTTAACGTCTCAGGCAGGAGGTGGAACACGAGCTGGGACACAACGTTTTTGGGTCCTAGATAATAAAATGTCGTCATTCAAACTGAAGATATTTAAAGCATTCATTATTTTTGAATCAGAAAGCAAAGACCTCTGTCCTCTACCTCATCCTGCTGTACGCTTGTGATGAGGTCATTAAGTTTCATTAAGTGCAAATCATTTAAAAACATGCTGATAACATGCTATAGCACTAATGAGTGGCAGGAGAGGAGCAGAGAAAATAATAATATATGAAGGGCTAAGAAATATTTGTTTACATTTTTATGCGGTACTTTTATTTATTAAGGTTTGCTAACTTACATTAGTTTAAAGATGAGGTAGACGAATTTCCCTACTCTGCATGTCGTGTGACTGTGCATGTGTTTGGGATCAATAAATGTATCTTATCTTATCCTATCTTAAAGAACATTGTTTATGTATTTAAAAGATACTTCAGGTAAATATACGATTGTAGGTACTGGAGGTCCATTTTTATTGCAGAGCTCATACTTGGTTCATAAGTCGAGCATAATTCCCAAAAGACCCGTGGTTGGTGCAGCAGTGACAAGGTTGTTTGTTTGTGACATGAAAACAGAGACAAGTATATAGTGCAGGCGTCAATGTTCTCAATAAAAATAAATGTGCATTCGATGTGTTCTAAATATATTTGTTCGTTAACCACCGAAAAATTATCATGATCTGTCTTCTTCATGTATTTAAGAAGATCTACTTTACTGTAAGTACCATCGACAAGTAGTCTCCAATTATTAATTTTGACTGCCAAAATAAAAGGAAACAGTTGGAAGGGCGAGAAGAACATGAATAGCCTGAAAGATGAAGGAGAGAGAGAGAGAGAGAGAGAGAGAGAGAGAGAGAGAGAGAGAGAGAGAGAGAGAGAGAGAGAGAGAATATCTGCAAGAGGAGGGAGACAGAATGTAACGAGTGAGCGCTTAAATTATTTAAAACGTATGAGAGGTATAAAAATGATGAACAGAAATGGGATGTGATAAGAAGGGGGTAAAGGGAGTGAGAGGAAACTCAAAGAGGCAGTGAGAGCTGTCACCCTGCAGGCTCCCTGGCCCCCTATGGCCCAGGGCAAGGCCATTTAGGGACAACCTCACTAAGAGTGTGTCAGAAGGGGACAGGAGGATGGCAGGGTATCAAGGCTTTCCGATGTGAAGGGCCCCCCCGTCTGTCGGCGTGTATGTGTGCATGTGGCCTTGTGCATGCGGGAGAGTGTGTGAGGATAAAAAATCTGCAAAGCATGACACATGACAGGCCCATCCTCCAGACGCAGCGTCAGTGAGAGGGATGCAGGGGGTGATGCAGGGTTGTTGGCAAAGATCGAGCGAGAAGGGGATTCTGAGCTCCAGGGACGGACAAGGGAGAGGAAAGAAAAAGACACGGTGAGGAAATCAGTGTGGGTAAAAAAGATGGAGGGCAAGAACAGAGGGATTTACTGCTGTTTCTGGCAGCTCTGTATAGGTCTGCTGAAAGAGCAGGTACTGCAGATACTGACTGGGATAGACACACACTAACTCCCACACACAGAAGTCAGACAGCCTCCAGCCAGCCTCCAGCCACGCCTTCCATTCTTCCAAATCCATAACAAATTCAAGATGGACTCATTTCTCCTTTAAATATATATATTTTTTCGATATGTATGTCTCCCCTGCGCCATTATTTTGTTCTTTTATTTATTCGGTGAGGAAATAAGGTTTGCCCTGACTTCCTAATACATCCAAGAGAATTCTTACATGTGAAATATCACGGGGGAAATCCACAGGAAGAATATCAATTATTGAGGAAGCCACGTTTTATTTCAAAAGGGAAAATAGAAAACGGAGAAAAGGTAAAGAAATAGTATTAGGAATTGGCACACAATTTCAAACCAGCCTGATTTAGCTTGTGACTTCATCCTATCTGTGCTGCACCAAACACTAGAATATTCTGCTCAGTCTGAAACTACGCTACAAGTAGCTGCTGCTTTTTAGGCCACGTCTCCCTGAGCTTACGAAGGTAAAATAAATGTTGGCCTTACCAAAAAAATAAATAAATAATGTTTGGAGCTAAAATACAATATTGAAGTCGGGCAAAATAACAAAATACCTTTGACACACAAACACAGAGCCGCACACAGTAACTCAAACAGAAAGCCAGTTTTGATCTAAGTGATTCCTTGTCTCACCATCCTGGTCGTCATGCTGAGCAGAGATGTCTGAGCTCAAAGCGAATTCAGCTGTGTGGAGACACAACTAAATCACACTGGGGAACCAGGGAGGTGAAACGAAACAGGTCTCCCACTGACAAGACAATGTCAGATGTGCGTGAATGTGCATGTATTTGTGCAAATATACACAATGTACATAAACATATACTTTTTTTCTGACACAAAAGCTTCAAAGGGAGGTTTATGGGGGAATGTGAAACAATTTCCTACCATTTTTGCATTTAGGGTTTTAAAAAGGCACTCTTCTCACCTGGTTGTTGAAGCACAGCCAGCATGACTCACTGTGTGTGTTTTTTTTCTCCTCTCATTCCATTTCGACGGAGGCTCTGCAGGTTCAGAGTTCACCTCCATCCATCTCTCTCTCTCTCTCTTCCTCACTCCTATCTCTGCCTCTGGTCTTCCTTTCCTCTCCGTCTCCCTCCGACTCTTATTATTCACATTCCATCAACCCCCCTTTCTCCTCCCTATCTACCTTTTGCTCTTTCTCATCTTCCCCAATACACCATTTCCTCCCGTGCTCCCCCTGCCCATGTTGAATGGCTGCATGCCCGTCTGTCTGTCAGGTTATGAATAATTGAGGCGTATTGAGTGTGGTCAGCATATGGTGAGATGGCCGTTCTGGATCTATCTGCTGCTCTTTAGGAAACGCAGAGTGTATCCTGACACCTGTCCAGTTAGGGCCCGCAGGAGCTTTGCACAGCGGGAGGGGGAAGCGAGGCAGGGGTGCTGCCCAAAACCCCTCCCCTCCAACTGCACCTGCAGAGGCACACATTCACATTCAATGCAGGTGTAGATGTGCCACGGTGCGCTCTCAGGGAACTTATGCCTGAGCACACACAAGACAATACTCGGAAATACAAGCAAGTGTAAATATAAAACAAACGTCAGGGGGCCATCCGTGTTTTCTCGTGCACCTGCAAACCAAAGGGATTTCTGGCAAATCTCCTCTTTATCTTTCTGCTTCTTATCCTCCGCACCCATCTCTCTCTCTATCACTCACTTGGCCGAATCGTTATCCCTCCCTGCCCCAAGCCTGCCCCGTTTCTCCTCGCTTGACAGCACCCACAGCCTCTGTCAGCAGAGCCGCCGCCACCCGGCTGACCTCGTAACCCCCTCCACCCCCCCGGGCACCCCTCCCCCCACAGGCTCTCACCTTAAAGCCTGGACTGTGCCCGTGACCTCCCGGAGTCACATGAGTTAACCCAAGCTCTCCTCCACACGCACATCCACGGCTCAATGTTTCTGGGCTACGCAGCTTCTTTTTGCTTTTTTTTTCCCCCATTCACACTCAATTGATCTCTTACCCTTTCTCACTCCAGTTTCTCCTAATCCCCCCCCCCCCCCCGCCCCTTCTTGATCCCGCAACCTTTTCAGCCACACTACCCCCCCCCCCCCGCCCTCTCTAATCTCTCGCTCTCGTCCCCTTCCTGTCTCCCACACCCCACCCCGAAATTTGCCTTTTTTTTTCTTTCTTCTGTTTCCCCTTTTATCTAAATTATTCAAGAAGAACAATTAGGACGAAGAAATGTTCCTTTCCTCTAATGGCTCAGAATCTCTTCCACTACAAACCTTTGTCAGTTCTGCAGAAAAACCACATACATCCAAAATTGTTCTCAAGTTCTTCTACAGAGGTTTTTTCTATTATTTTGTCCTAAATAATTAAAATCTATTTACTGCGCGTACGTCCACTAACTTCAGGCTCTCACTGATACCTGCTCCTTAGACATGATTTTTTTCAACAAAACTGCGAAAATGTCAAAATAAAAGCCCTATTTCTGAATGTTAAATGAATCATGTCCAGGGGGGAAACGTCACCTCCTCGGCCGAGGCAGTAAACGGTAACATCTCTGCACAATGTGACACAGTTCAAATATTTTATCTTCCAAAACGAGCATTCAGCTGAGTCAACACCTCTCCTCGAACACTCTCAATAAAAGCTGTAGATTATAACCTTCATGAAGTTAGAGGATTCACTGCAAAGCTGTTGCATTAGACTTCATTAACTTTAGTGAGGTGGATCTGATAAACTGCCAACAGAGTGTACAGAGGAGCACACGGGCCAAACACTGATTCCTCTTGCACGTAGAATACAACAACAGGCTTAATATCAGTGTGAGCTTCAATCTGGTGTTTGTATCCAGTTAATTATATTCCATGTACCTCTCCGCACCTCGTAAAAATCTCCCATCCTTAAATATCACCTTTCTTACTGTTTTTCGAAGTGTTTATGTTTACATGATGCAAGTGGGGAAACAAGATTACAGGAAATCACAACATGTTTATTTACACAACCTAAGTAAAAACCCCAGCTAACACTCAACTGGTGAGTGACCTGATTTCTCCCAGTCCCTCTACCGTGTTTCAAATCAATATTAGGTTTTCAAATAATATTTAAGTTAACATAGTATTTCTACTGTTTTGAACCATTTTAAGTTCATTTAAATCTTATTTAAAGTCCAACCCTAGATTTAATCACTTTGATTAAGCGGATTGAGCAGCTTTGGATCAGTCCAGATCTTAGTTGTTTTCCACGGTACTTCACTGTGTTAAATAAAGTTTTTTTTTTTTTTTTTATATATATGTAAAAACCATTAAAAGCCCTATTATTTGTATATGTTGCCATGAAATAGCTTCTCCTCCAAAATAGTGGCGTTAACTGATTTCCTTATAATCCCTTAACTCAACAAAGACAAGGTGCTTGTGTGTGAAGACAGAGAATGAGAGAGAAAAGAAAAGGAGGCGACTGACTCAAAGGGATGGAGGTGAGGAAAATTGAAGATGGTTGTGTTTAAAGTCCACAGAGAGAAAGAAGGAATATAACAACAACAAAATAAAAAATAAAAACCTGCCTGCTTTCTGAACACATCTGTTTGCCCTCGGAGCTCTCCGTCTCTCCGGCAGATGCTGACACAGAGCGTGGATTTGCATAGCACCGCAGCATTATTCATTCATGTGGGCTAACCCTGATATGTCCTCATGTTTACACCACTGGAACTAATGACACTGCTACTGCAATCCTTCAAAATTAACCCTTCAGGTCAGCCAAATACAAACACACACACACACACACAGACACACACATACACACACACTTCTTATGAACTCTTGAAGGAGTTACTGAAGGACATTAATGAGGTGTAGCACAGGGACCACGCTGGTGTGTGTGTCCCTCCCCTCGTGTTTTGTGTGTTCAATTCACAGCACCCTCGTTTCACTCCTTTTAGGCTTCACTCATCGTTATGGATTCTTTTAAAATTTCACTTTCAACTCAGCTTCTAACCGAGTGTTCATTATGTAAGACATGGAAACACTCAATACGTGTCTGAGTGTGTCGAGGACTTATTAAATACTTGGTTTCCAAATCAGCTGCACACAAACACACTGATGCACCTGCAGCCGTCGGAGATGAGAGTTGTACAGGTTTGATATAATTCAATATTTAGCTCCCATACAAGAGAAATCCAGTTTAAAAAGCTGCCGGAGGGAGTGTGTGTACGCGATAACGTGCACGTGGGAGAGTGTGTGCGAGTGCGAGGTCCTTCAAAATCACGCTGCATCTCTGACACTCCAGCAGCAAGGTCAAGACAGCTGCGTGGCAGGGTAAGTTCCACCAGTGAGCGGTATGAGTGTGTTCTTCGTACAGCGGGTCTCTCCCGGCATGAACCGCTACAACAGGAGCAGCTTAAAAAACGATGCTCAACACAGACGCGAGGCTCTGTGTGCCTGGAGGCTCGCTGAACTCAACAAGCTTGGATGGAAATAGCACAGGAGATGTCTCTACTCAGTAGGTCTTACTGGATGCTTCCTTTTGACAGGGAAAAACAACAAATCAACAAAAAGAAGAAAAGAAAATCCGGAATCGGTGTAAAGAAAACTGAGCTTTTTTTTCTCCTTTGAGTCAAACTGATCATTACAAGGCCAAAATACAATGAATTAGCAATAAGGTAACAAGGACTCCTCACAATTATTTGAAATGAAAATATGTAAATACGCAAGATTTAATTTGCAAAAGATTTTAGCTTTTGCTTTAATAATTTTGGCTGCAACATAATCAGCTGCTCATTTTGGGTTTTTGGACAAACGTCCGATGTATTTTCAGTGAAGACAGACTGGATACGGCCAATTCTATTAAATGCTGTTCAGTCATCAGCGTAGAAAACTATTTATTGTGTGCTAAAAAGTAGAAAAACACACACAAACACGCAATGCTTTGACGAGTCAGTTCAAACCCCAATGTATTTATTATTTGGACTGATTTGAATGTGTTCGAGAGGTCCGAATTCTCAGGGTTATTATCCATCTGGATCTAAATACATTTTTTTCCTCAGTCACAATCAGTGATGATTGGACCAAAAGAAAATAGGCTATAGAACAAAATCTCTGAATTATTTAGTATAGTACAAATTCTGAGATGAAGAATTGGTTTTGTTACATGTGTAAAGTAGTGAGATCTCCACAGGGTGCAGGTCGGGGTATCACAATTTCATCTTCTCGCAACGCAAAGCAAGATTGTGGAAGTTTGTTTTGGTCTCGGCTCCAGAATTGTTGCTCTAATGTTCACACTTGGTCAATCCAGGTTCTGACTTAATGCTCCTTCAGGGGAGACAAATAAAGTGAGCTGCCACACTCTCCAATGTTTGAATAGAGCCAACGCTCTGTCCAAGAGCAGTAAAGGCTCCCTTTACACACGTGTGTAAAATGCCTCATAAAGACCTAAAGACCCGGAAAATTCAGGAAACAGCCGTCGTCTCTCCAGCCAGATCCAGGTTATCAGTGTTGGACTATGGAGCTTTCTATTGAATTATTGAATTACAGCACTGAGAACAGGGTCTTAAAATTCTCCTTTGGTCCATTAACGTAATTGGGCAATCATACCTCTGATACTGTGGGGAAAAAGCCAAAAAAATACGATGATGACTCTGCACTTTGTTCCATTTCCACTGCTTTCATGTGCCTACAGCTACCGAAAAAGTTGAAAATACTTCTCTTGAAATGTGAGGAAGCCTTGAGCGTATCCACCCTCTTAGCTCCTCCTCCCCCGTTTCATCCTAATACCTCCACTTCCCTGCATAAATGTGTCATTACTGTATTATTATGTCTATGGTATCCCCCCAGCCTCCATTTACAGGGACTTGGGTGCAGTGTTCTGGGGCTTACATGAACCCATTATGTCATTAAGCCATTATGAGCCAGGACAGAGAGAAAATAATACTCACAATAGGAGCTACATTGGGGCAGTAGTTAAATCTGTATACTCCCATCCTTCCTTCCTGTCTATTTATCTGTGCGACTGCCGGTCGGTGCCAGCCCCGTGTTTCATGTTACACACCAGAGAGAGTTCCACGACAAACTTGTGAAACTGTTTTTTTTCGTCTGCGTGCGTTGCCATGCCGACTTACCCCGGAGTTCGGATACGCTGTCCAGCCCAGTTCAGCTGTGGCCACGCGGGTGTCCATCACCGTCTCTGCAGCAAAGAGCAAAAGGGAAGACAGTGGTTAGCCACAGAAAAAAAGAAGAAGCTATTTTGAGAATCACTCCACCGAGCTGAACTGGATTCAAGCCCCAGTGATCACTTGACACTATCACCGATGAGCAGAAAGGAGTTGAACCCTTCACAGCGCTTCATCCATCTCCGCTCAACTTCTGTTAAGACAGGAGACGTGGAGACGAAGCCTCAGCACTGGGAGGAATGTGCCAGTGCCTGTGTCATGCTGTTAAATGCTGTGTCCTCTCCGCGTGAGGGTGGAACTACAGTATGTGCGTCCTGCTTTTTTGGACATGGAAATGAAAAACATAGAACGAGTTTGCGTGCGGTTGTGTGTGAGCACTGAACTGTGTCAAATTGTTTCACCAAAAGAAAGTGGCTGTACACATGCAGAGGGACACCTCCAAGTGCAGCTTTGTACTACAAGTGGGAAAAACTACTATCACAGAGCTCTTCTGTACTCATTGTCTGGGTTCCTCTCAACCTCCATTTATGAAAATGCATATTCAGGACATAGAGTCTCAAAGGTTAAACAAGAAGGGGAAATGTATCTGCATTCATTGCATAAACGAGTGTCGTAAGCCGTTTGCAGATATAAACAATGGAGAGGTTCTCTGGGTCAGACGTGTTCACAACAACAGGAAGATCTCGTTCAGGTGAGGGGGGGTGTCTGGGCAGAGAAAGCAGGAGGCTGGACATGACCTATACATTTCATTCACGTGTTTTTGTTTACAGCATTGGTGTCCGCAATGATCTTGGCACTGATTGCTAAATTTGGTTTTGGAAATGATCACCAAAACCAAATCAAATATCCTTCTCATTCCATTTTGGTATTTTGTCACTTTCATCTACTCGCATGACACGTCTTTCTGAGATGGTTTGGATATTTGCATTCTCACGTTTAGTTCAATGCATGGCTTAAAGTAGCTATGTGGTACACAGGTTACAAACAAAAATGAGACATAAAGGGAATTCTCTTATGTGGTGGAAAAGATCAGAATTTATCTCCCTCACTATGGACTTGCTGTCATATCTGGCACCATGTGAAATATAAGAACGTAAAGAATACACATTCTCTCTTGCTCGCACTCTCCTCTTACTAATCCTCAGTGACACGCTGTAGACAAATAGGTCTGGCAGCTCACCCAAGAAGATTGTCATCCCTGTTTTGATTAATATCTGCCGGGTTGGCACTTTGAAATCTGGAACCTTGATATAGCTCCAGGAAAGACGAGAGAAGTATGGCAGTTATCACCAACCACCGGTCTCCCCTGCTTCTCCCTCCCTCTCCCACACACACAGATTTATAGAGTGATGAAGTGGTTTGACATGTTGGCCTTAGCAGTGTAATGATAGATTCATAATTTCACTTGTAACAGACAGTTTATTCTCCGGCCCACACCTTCCATCTTATTGTGGGAGAACCGGGACATATTTCGTTTTCCGACGCCGCTCCTGCCACGACGTGTGCTCGCTTGTGTTTAATGTGGCCAGACTGGATAAAAAGACGGGAGACATGATGAGTGGATGGTGTGTCCGGGTGATGATGTGTAGCAGATAAGAAAAGGTGTGTGGGGAACTATCAGAGGAACTGCAGCCGCCGTGTCTACGGCTTGGAAAGTATCCACTATCAAAGCAAACAGTTGGCAAGCAACCCCCCCGCATGTGTTGTTGATGTGGGAGAAATCTCACTCTGATTAACTGCAATGACGCAACACTGCCCTCATTGAAGAAAAGGAGGACCTCGGAATCCTTCCTTTACCTGCTCCTCCACAGGAAGTGCAAACATGCAGGTTTCTGTTATTTGGAGTCCCGCTGAACCCGCAGTGATTTAGAGATCATTCCAGCTGATGCAGCATTTGAAAGCCTGTCATCTGAAGGTCATATGGTGAAAACAAATGTGGATGAGTGACAACCCTGTAGTTTGAGAAGAAGGAGGTCTTTTATTCTTACTGGGAGAAACTGTCCTTACAGACATGAAAGAAAAAGAAAATAATTAGCTTATAATTCACCATCGTATAAAGGAGTTCACACAAAAGCTGCATTTAGAGTGTTTTTACACCTCTAGCACGCAACGGACACACACAATGACCAAAATCAAAAGAATACAAATATCTCAGGATGAAATTAAACGTCATACACGTAGAAGACGTAATAACGGCGATTTAGACATCATGTCCTCCCACCTGCAGGCTCTACCTGGGCGGTGCCCCTCGTCTGAAGGTTTCGGACATTTTCCTGTTGTAGTAAACACGTCTGACCCAGACAATCTCCTGCTGCGTAATATGTGAAAGGCAACCCATTTATCCGGAGTGCATGTCTGAAAACAGCGACACTCTATATACCCTCCATGTTAAGAGGAACACACACGCACATTCTCATCCACCAGGCAACACAAAGGGCAATTTTCTGTGTACACCTACAATGACAGCCTTGTTCACACCCGGCTTCCATCAGAGTATTTCAATTTCCCTAAGATCAGCCTTGCCTTGTCTCGCTTCCAGCCAGCCAGCCAGCTCCAGCCCGCCTGCCTGCCTCTGCGACTTGCTGTCAGCTGGGGAGATAGGGGCATGAAACAGCCCTTAGCGCCAGCCAGCGTCGTGGGGACTGCCAACCCTTTCTCAGGGGAAATCACAAAAAGCTTTAGTCAAATCACACAGGCACTTGGTGGGCCATTTTCCATTTCCTTCTAAAAAGGAGAGGAGACGCTGAAAGCAGGAGGTGAAAAGAAATAAATAAGGAAGGTCAAAGGCCCATGGGAGGGTTTGGCGAGCCATGTCATGTGACCTAATGGCTACCATTAGCAAAACACTAGAGTAGCAGATGAGTAAATGGAGAGTGGTAAGTGTTTTTTAGGAAATGGGGCGGGGCTCCCACAGCCTTAATGCCACGGCTCAGACACCTGTCCACCAGCCCTGGGCCTTTGGAAATTGTCCCTTATGTACGTGTGTGTGTGTGTGTGTGTGTGTATGTGTGTGTGTGTGTGTGTGTGTGTGTTAAATGAGCTACTATGGGAAGTATTCATCCATTTAATCATTAACGGATTTGAAGAGTTTCATTTTAAAAGAAGCTACCCACATTAATAAGAAAAGCCAACTCTTTCAAAATTACAAATATCATTTTGGTTTATTGCTGAATGTCATCCTCTGACCTAAGCTTACCAAATAATTAGTTTTCAAATGATTCTTCATCTTTTTTTTCTCTTCAAACGGCTGCCGGCCCATTTAATACGAGAATGGATTTATATTAATGGCAACTTAATATGTCTACATTTGATATCAGAAAGTTATTTTGGATCGACGGATTCATATAAATAATAATTAACTTGAACAAAAAAAATATGCCTTTAACGTAAGGTTTAATTTGAGGTCTTGGCTTGGACACATTTCCTCTGATGAGTCTGTGGGTTCCAGTAGTTTAATGGAGGCTTCCTCCTCAGCTCAGACCATAAAACCCACATTAAAACAATTAGTCCGCCTTCTCCCAGCCCCATGATTTTGATTGCTGTTATACGTGGACACACACCCTGTTAGCCTCTCTCTGTTTTTTTACCAAGTCGTTTGGAAGACAAAGGTAAGACAGCAGCTAGCTGTCGTCCCTCGTGATTGTGTGTGTGGGGGGGGGGGGAGGGGGGCCGAGTGTTTACTTCTGCATTCATATTCTGCTATGTCAGCTCCACCTGCGAGCTCCAATAAATTAAACACACTGCCAGGTTCACAAGCAGTTCAGTGTGTGGGAAAATTATTAACAAAGAGAGCTTAATGTTGACTATGTCACCATGGCTCATAAATCTTTTGGTAAAAAAACTGCTTGTATGTGTCGGGGTAGCGGGCCTTAAATGGATTCAAAGAACCACAAACAAGGCCGGAGGATGTGTCATGACTGCATCGCACAATATTAGTAAATCTAAATCGTACAGAGGATGTGGATTAGGTCATTGTTAAGAGCTCAGATGAGCTAATACACAACCAGGGTACTCGTCAAAACCGGGAAGCCGTGAGCCGAGCCCGGGCCCAGCCGAGGGACTTCGGCTTCCAATCCCAGAAAGCACAGCTCCTTCTCATTAGCAGCAAATGATAGATCAATACCAAATGCTAGGCTGTTTCCACAGATAGAGAGCCGGGGATGGAGAAAGGGAGGGAGAGAAATGAAAGAGCGAGAGAGAGACTGCATTAAACATTGATGGGGCCCTGCGTTTACCGATCGATATGGCAGGGCCTCTTCACACAATTACACGTCAGCAAGCAGTCGCATGATACATCAAACGCACACGCATGGTCGCGTCTTGGGAGCACCAAGGAATATCTCTAAAAAGAGATTTCAGAGTAAAAAAGGATTGCCTATTGTCTCTACCTTCTCTGAGCCTTTATGTATGACTTTAATTCTGCCGTTTGAAAGTCAGAGTGGCAACATGACTGTGTAATTCACCTCCTTTGTGACCATGTCTATATGATTGTACGGCTGCTGGTCGATAGAACATGTGCTGAAGCACCTCTCTGAAGCTCCCCGGCTCCTCAGTCAATACGGCTGACAATTCTCCACGGATCCTTCCCTCGCCGTCCAACAACACATCTTTCCCATTCATCCACGCTTTAACCCTCCCTTGTCTATATGCCCTCCTGCTCAAGGATGCTCGTGCACTTTGTAACTGAACGAGACAATCATGTCCAGATGCTGGATGCTGGGCTGAGAGGGCCTCCGTCTTTGTGATTGTAGCAGCACACGGAAACAAGATCTGAGGGCATTGAAACGCCATTATTTAAAAGGGGTTTATCTTTTCTCAGAAATGAAATCAAGATGGGAGGTCAAGAGAGAGAGACAGATTGAAGGAAAAGACAGAGAGGGAGGGAGAGAGGGAGGGAAGGTGAGAGAGAGAGAGAGAGAGAGAGAGAGAGAGCGAGAGAGAGAGAGAGAGAGAGAGAGAGCGAGAGAGAGAGAGAGAGAGAGAGAGAGAGAGAGAGAGAGAGAGAGAGAGAGAGACGCAAAAACCAAGAGGAGAAATCAGCAGGATTGAAATGAGCACTTAACAATGATGAAGCCCCATGGCAGCCTGCTGAGCCTGGCATCTTAAAACGGGGCTGAAAACAAAGTAACAAACAAACAAGAGTGAAAAGCTGCTGTGCTTCCCAAACTAATCAGCTGTCCACTTGGGGGATTTATGAATAAAACAAATTTTGACAGATTATTTTCTGAATAAATTGGGCAGAAGTTCCTCACACAGGTAGAGGCAGTTCACTCAGCGCACCCTGGGACATCACAAACAAAAGGCTTGTTTATTGGACTGGAAGGTTGGACCGACACGAGTCCAGCATGGTCCAGAGCACTGAGTTGATTTGGAAAACAGCGACAGTGTTTATGTTACACGGCCGCTTCATGTTAAGAAGAAGAGCAGCGAGGAGAGATCTTTGATTGAGTCACTGTGTTAAACACGGAAGACAATCCTCGCTAACATAGATGTGAGATTGATCTAGCGTGTGCCACACTAAAGCTGTGTCGCTCACACTGAAGGGCTTCTTGCTTTAAATAGAAGAAACAGAAGAGTCAACGGGAATACATCAGAAGAAATGTGTCGCTGCTATGTTCCCCTGAAGACAGGGATGACAATGTGGCTGATTTGAAAATTTAACAGAAAAGAATCTGCCGTCCTCTGAGACAGCCGTGCGAAGTGATGGAACACAGAGTCCCACATCGCCGGGCCTGAATCCCCTGGATCTGGCTGAGAGAAAATAACAATTTTCGGCATGAAAGACGAGCAGGTCAGTATCAGAGACCAAAAGAGAAAGATGAAGCTCCCTTTCCTCCCAACAAAAAACTCACTAACACCTGGCTGTTGGCTGTAGTGGGGAGTGGATACAATCACCATTCACTCCAGGGTCAAATAACTATAACCATTCTGATCGGCAGTGATGGAAATATGAAGAAAAAAAAACTGGAGAACGCACTTATTTCTTCTTCTGTGCTTTGCCAGTCTAGACACTGAAACTCCACCTTTTTCTGCACAGCGTTACGACACACGTAGAACTTCTGGACTTTGCAGAGGGAATAACCATGTGCGCGTTTACTTTTTATATTAATCTTGGGAACAATGTGCAATATCATTTTTTTTTTTGTATCGTATTTGTCTACAATGCGAGTGGATTTGTAGTAGGCGCTTTAATAGTCATAGTTCTACTTATATTTTCAAATTTTACTGCAATGGAAATGGACTTGACTCCCAGGTCAAATGACTCTGCAATAGTGGGTATTTATTGGCTTATCAGCAGTGATACAAATGTGACTGAATGCTAATCCGGCACAAGGCCAGGCCTCTGTTTTTGGCACGTCGGTGACATCATTCATAAAGCACCAGAAAAAGAACAATTAAAAAACATCTACTGGCAATGGGAAAAGGGGTCAACAGACTTTTTTAAGTGGGTTTATCCTGCGTATGATTTTGGGGTAAAAGCGTTGAGAGAGAGGAGAACAGGTGCAGAGGAAGGGAGCTGCAGGAGCCAAAGTGAGATTAGCAGCAGATGTTAAGAAGAATGCCTCAAAAGAGAGGGAAATTAATATACATGGAGTCTCTGCAGAACCTGATGAAATGATCCTATCATCACTGCAAGGTGACATTCTCTTGGCCTCACACATCTGGGCTGCCACGTTGCATCAAACTTAAGATTCAACCTTGCGACACTTAGTGTGCAGCCGCACTCGCTTTCCCCAATATTACGGGTTTGCAGTAGAGTTGTTGTGGAGGGAAACCAGGGAAACACAACCGGCCCTGCTGAGGCTCACCTACACGCACACACACAGACACACAGCTGACAACACACTCATGCATCTAATCATATCCTAGTGGTAAGTCGCTCAAAAAGCAACAAGCGTAACGCACAAACAGCACATTTATTCCCCCCCGCATTCACACCTCACCATCTATCCTTCTCCCTCTTTTTCTTTTGCTCTCTCGTTCTTTCCTCTCTCTACCTTCCTTCCCCTGGTCAGGGGGGAGAGGTTGGGCACATAATTTGCATTCATTAACATTACATTAGCAGACAGAGTGATCTTTAGAAACCAGGCTGCCGGAGAGTGTCATCTTTAATTCATCATAACCCCACCACCCTACCAGCCTCGCTCTCTCTTTACCTTCACCTCCTTCTCCACCCTCTTTCCTCTCCCCCTCATCCATCTCTCCTCGCCCCCGTTCCGTTTCTCCCCCGACTCCCGGTCCATCCGTTCTCCGCCTCTTCTCTGCGCGTATCCTCGCTCTCCATTTACCACTGTCTTTCATCTTTCCTCCCTTTACGACATCTCTTTTTTTAATCGTCTCGCTTCCATCTCTTCGCCTTATTTGTCTTCCCCTCTGCCTCGAGTTAATGACAGGGGGGAGTTTGGTCACCTCTATCTTCTAACTACTACCAGAGACAGATGGAAAGAATCTAACCAAGAATAAGTCCCATCCAATGAGTCAATTAGAACAAACAAACAAATTAAATTGAGGTCTAAGTGCAAAAGACTTCCAATGACTCCTCCTCCTTCTCTTCTACACAATACGAGGAGGAAGTGTGTGGTAACAGCTTGAACCACATAATGGAGTGGGTGTAGAGTTTATCCTAAACACAGATCAATGTAAATACCTAAAATATGTAATAGCATAAAGTATAGTATAGTATAAGCCATTTCACATGCTTTCCTGACAGACACAACAGAAACACAATCTCCCTCCATGTAGATTTTTAAGAACGCAAGTCTGGAAGTGATGACATCGCTTTGGGATTTCTGCAGTTACTTCAGTAGACCGTCTTTTAATGGATTCTCACAGGGACCAATCAAAAGCCAGAATTCCCGTTGCTGTACCTCACTCCCTTGTGGTCAGGATAAAGCTCATCACCATCCTTTACAAAACACACTACACGGCATGTGTGCACTCATATATAGACATGAATTATGATACAGTCACTGATGTGCAGCTCCTGACCAGATAGTGCCAGCTGTTCAAGATTTATACCTCAATTTAGTTTCAGAACACATATATACGTATCTATTGTAGATGCGTTTTGTTTGTTAAAAATGTCCTTTTAGTGGGAAAAGTTCGTAATGAAGAAAAATGTGTATTTCGCATGTGTCTATGTTGCATTGATTTGCGAGGTATAGGCTTACATACATACATTACGGAATGCAGAACACATGGGGCAGAGAAAATCAATACTAAGCCATGTTGTGCCTCACAGTAATGAGCCCAGGATAAACCAAGGTTTGCTGTAGCAGCAGTGACCAGGCAATAATCCAGATGGAAGCAGCGCTAGCCTGCCACAACCATCACAATACTCATTACTGCTGATATAACCTCAGCCCGCCTGTCTGCTTTACAGAAACCTGGCAATTTGCTGTGGTAAAATGAGGTAATTACAACTCTTATCAGGCTCCTCACCCGAGAAAACAGCATTTAGAGAAAGAGGCAGCGAGAGGGAGAATACTCCCCAACGGCTCTCCGGCTGTGGAGCGACCGCTCGGACACACCCTCCCACTGTCACTGATTCTCTTTGCAACTCCCGTTCCTGCCTGTACTCTTGTTTCATTCCAATAAAAACATTCAAAGCAGAAATACGATCACTTTAATGACACAACTTACAGAATCCCTCTATCGGTGCCCCCCAAGGAAAAGTAAGGAGTAGAAGACTCGAACCATGAGCGCCAGAGGAATATCACTTTACAGCGCGATAACTGTGCCAAGAAACGCTCTCCTGCTTCTAATGCGAAGACGAGGAAAATGACGTGTTGAGTACCGAACTCTGTTTATGTTGGAGGAGAAGCACGGAGAAAAAGCCAGTGTAATTTAACCTTTTTCCCATAAGGCCAGGGGCTTCACGATGAAAGTCTATCCACTATAGCTTTGACATTTCTAAACTTTACACATGCAAGTTAGAAGCTAGTCTGGACTTGGCTTTGCGTCACTTCCACCGACTGGAGACACAAGTAGACTCACGGAGAGAAACCGTGTCCGGGTCACCCTGGGATTGTGTGACATTTAGAAATATAAACTCCAGCTAATGGGCTAAGGATTGTCATTAGCAAGGTCATGTATGTGTGTGTGTGTGTAAGTGTGGGCATTTGCCTTCTGCCAGAGCGTGAAGAGGGAAAGAATCACAAATTTAAGAGGGGAAAAAAAGGATGATTCAATACAGTTAATGTCAAATATGTGCACAGTGTCTCTGATGGCATCTCCTCGCGCCTCGCCTGGTTGCAGTTTATAGCAACCAGGGGTTAGGAGGGCAATCAAACAGCTAGAACTCACTGTCCTTTTCTGTCACACACTTGAACTGAGATAACTATCCCGTAATATGTGAGGCCAGTGTGGAAGGCAAGAGCGAGGGATAGAGAGATAAAGAAATGGAGAAAGTAGAGAAAAAGATAGGGGTGAGATAGGCTGCAGTTCGCGAGGGGGGAGAGAGATACTGAATCCGATATCGGAGGAGTAATCGGGGAGACACTGCGATGGAGAGGGCATCATGTGGCAGCGCCCTGTGTTATCTAATCCAGAAATGGATCTAACCTCAGCAGTACACAGTTACATCATTTCTTGGTTGCCACCTGATCCCCGTTTCGGCCCTGCCACCCGAACGTTCAAACGCACACTCTGCTCTTTTGAGGCAATTGCAATATTCATGAACTCTAAAACATACAAATGTCTCACGGACTTGGACATCACCTCACAGCGGGGAATGGAAATGCATGAAAAAAGCCATATGTGCACGCAAAGGAAGACACGATACAATATATGCGTGCTCACAACACTCATTCAACACGGCAGAGCCCAGCTGCTCCTCCTATCAGAAAGCACGCACATAACTACTTGATAAGCTCTGCGGGCTGAAGAGAAGCGACGAGAAGCGCCGACAGGAAATGTCCGCACACCACTCAATACTCCCCGAAACTCTTTTGATTACCTCTGTGTAACATTTCGGGCACAGGCCTGGTCTGAAGAAGGCCCTGTGATCATTAAAAACCTTAGCGGACGTTCTTTGTCTCAGCCTGACTCAAAACTCTCCGTGTCATTTTTCTGAGCGGAGTGGCAAACCTCTCCCGAGAAGAAGACACAAATGAAGAAAATGAATAGTGCCTGGCCTTCAATCCCCAAAAGGATAACGTAATACCTCACCTGTGTCACCGCCAGTTTCTCCCCGAGAACGAGGCAATGTACCACTGAAAAGTAATAAAGAAGACCGTGTTCAAGGGGGAGAGGCGGACACCAGCCAGCTATATCCAATCTCATTAAACGCTGCTGTTAACCATGTTTGGATGCACCACAAACTTTACTCGTGCCTGCTGAGTAACTCCCCGCATTGGCGGAGAGGAAGAAAGACGCGAGAGTGTGGCAGAGAGACGGGGGGGGGGAAACAGAGCCTTGAGGTGTTCTCCCGCCGCCTCATCTGCGGCAGTTAACGGACGACCTTCAACCACCTTGAACCCATTGGGGCTGGATTTCAATAAAAGTCAAATTATCACCCGCACCCATGGGGCTTGGGATCGGCACTAAGTCTGGATTGACTGTGCATGTAAGACGATTTAACAGTCACATGGAGGTGTGAGCGAGTCAATCACATGACGCGCTCCGAGGGATTCTGAGCAGTGAGCGGCGGGTACTGCGCCCTATTGGGAGAGGGCGCCACTGGGATGGATCACTGATTGTTTTCCGCGAGTGTAAATGTGTGTGTGTGTGTGTGCGTTTGTCAAGTGCTTGCATGTGCGTGCGGGAAGCACATATGCCAACATGCGGGTGGGAAAGTGTTATTCAATTTAGCTGTGTTCTCCCTTGACCGACGCGAGTGAGATCCAGGTAATTGATGCCTCAGTTTGGTATTCCCCTGCCGTGTGCTCCTCACCACAGGGACGGTGCTGGCTAAGCCGGTGTGAATGAGAGGAAATGCACGGTGTGATCCCCCCCCCCCCCACCCCGCCTTAACCGTGAGTGAGGTATCCTTCGGGGATCTCGTTAGTGCAGCTCCAAAAGACGCACACACTCTCAGCTCGACGATCACACATACATAGGCGGCAAACACATTCCCGAGGGTCGGGCTAAACCATTGGCGATGGCAATTGTAGACATGCTCAGGTGGAGATCGACGCTCATTCTGCCCTCTCTGTCGTGGTATCTGTCTCCATGAAGAGAAAATCCAATGGCCCCTCCACTGCCTCCAAGCAAACACAATGCTTTCCATTAAAAGCACACACTAAATCCGCCCTCTTGCAGCATATGCTCATATGCCTGGGGAAGTCTATATAGTTTTGAAGATGGGCTTTGTTTTTCCTCAAGGGTTTTGCTGGAGTGTGCATTCAGCAGTGGGGGAATTAGAGATAGAAAATAGTCAGAGGGCTAAAAGAAAAAACTTTCAGCAGTGGATTTTGACCTTATAGAGCGAGGCTGACAGAGGCCGGTGAGTCTCTCCAATGAGAATCTATAACAAGGAGGAAGGAGGGAAAGAAAGAGGAAAAGAGAGATAATTTGTACCTCCGGGGAGCGAGAGTGAAATAGACCTTTGTGAGCATCTTTGGCTGGAGGACTCTCATCGTGCAGCGGGAAACAGTTTACTCTTTTCTCTGCTTTTTACAGTTAGAGGAAGGGAAAACATAAAAAGAGGAAAAGGCCAATTCTTTAAGCTCCCCGGAGAAATTTGATGTTCCTCCATTTGAGGCTGTCGTTTTTTATTTCCACCATCAACCTGCCCACTCTTTTCTTTTGCTTCCCCGTTTCTCAATTAGTTATTTGTTTCCTCATACTCTCTCCTCCACTCTCCTCTCCCTCGGAACCCCTCTGAATGTGGAGCTGCAGCTCAGTGAGACACACAGAACTCCTCTGGGTCCACAAATGTCATTTCACAGACATTACAATGTCTGTTTTGCCACAGGGAGGCTGCGGGTAATGTTGATCTCGTGCCACCCACCCACACAGACACACGCTTAAATACACACACGCATTATATCTGACGTCATCTGATTTGGCTTAAAGGATGCGCGGCTGCTTGAGCTCTGGCCCAGAATGCAGCCCCAAATGTCACAGCTGTCCAGCGACACTGGCGGCGGGCGCAAACATCCGCCGCTCCCCTGGCCCTCACTGCTCTCTCAACAGTAGCCCCACGTAGGGCTGCAAAATTCCGGGAATATTCAAAGTTGGAACTTGCCATGGGAATTAACGGGAATATACAGGAATATACGGGAATTAACGGGAATAAACTAGACATTTTGTGGGTAATTTATACTACCTGTATTTACCTTGTTATATCCAGACCTAAATATAAACATTTTGTTTTGTCATAGGCGGATTTGAGCCCTGAGGAAACTTTGGGCACTTGACTATATGCTTCTACATCTTTGTGTCATTCTTAACATAGGTCTTTGCACAGTATTTGCAAATGTACACAGCCTTTTCCTGCTCCATTGGCTGGGGTGAAATGACTCCATACAGGAGATAGTGCACGTGGCATTGTTCTTTAGAATAAGATGAGAAAAAAGCTTGTAAAAAAACACTAATGCAATGCTAGAGATATAAAGAGTTGGCCCAACAATTGGAATAGTCATGGAAAGTTTCCGGAAAGTTTCTGGAAATTGACCGGAAATGTTCCACCCCTTTGCAACCCTAGCTCCACGTCATGTTTTAGGCAACATCCACCAACACGACTAACATTTATCTTCTTTTAATTCGATTCTGTCATTTTGGATTTGGAGCAGACACAACACGGGTGATTTCAGAGTCAGAGCCTCTAGATTCAGCGAGGCGGCATTTGGTTCCCCTCTCCGTTGAAGCTCTGCCTGCCAGTGGAAGGCAGAGTTTCCAGGCAGTGCTTTTACTCCGCAGCCCTCGCCAAATGAGGCTGTTTGCTGGTGTGATGCGAGCCGCGCTCCAGGAGTCAGAGTGCGACGCGCCGCTCGCTGCACTACACCAGTACAGCTAAAGAGCCCGAGACGCCTCGTTAAGTACGTAGTGCCACCCACCCACTTCAAGCTGTTCCTTTTTTTTACTTCGCACGTAAGATGCAGCGAGCGGCAAACACTCGCTTTGCTGCTCACTTTGCACACTCGGACACGCATTCCCATTTAAGTACGGGGACACACGAGGTGTAAGAGCCGCTCGGTGCTGTTAAATAATTTGTTTGCCGACGGGTAAGAACGTAGGTGTCTGTCCAGGGTGAGAGCGCGGAGGTGCATCTGCTGGTCGTGTAAATAACTCTGATGCAACACGAGTGGTTTGCAGGTGCTTGGAGAGCACAGCAACCCTTCAGGACCTACTGTATTTTAGATGAAAAGGCAGCAGTGTTTGTGTTGGAGGGAGCAAGTGCACCTTTGGGTGAGTTGTGCATGTGTGTGTGTGTGTGTGGGAGAACGTGTGTATAACACTTAGCATTAGTTTGAAGCTGCTTGGAGGGCATGGGTGGGATTTGCAGTACTTCTGTGCACCGAAACATTCAAACGATTGTAGTTATATGATGAAAAAGGCAGGTACAGGTGTCAAGCTGTTTTTTTTATCTCTCCGGCATCACTTTGAGGCCTCGTTTAAATTAGGAGCTGGAGAAAAAAAAGAATCTGAATGCACAAGCAGCATTGTATTGATCCGGAGAGGCAATGATGACTGCAGGTGTTCCAGTCGTCTCTGCCATCGACCTGCATTGTGTTGGAGGAGGTGTACGTCAGAGACGGGCCAATAGAGAGAGAGCCCAGGGAGCTTTCATTACAAATGTTAAGTAGAGCAGAAAAGGCTCTGTGTAATTCCCCGAGAATATTAACACTGAGCCCGTGGGACTCGACGACTCTGTGCTGCGAGATCTGAGCAGAGCGTTCCACTTCAATCAGAGACCAACACAGAGGAGTGGGCACACATTCCTTGATTTCTGGCAAAATCTAATATCTTTGACAATTCTTTGCCCTGTTCTCTCTCTCACACACACACAAACACACACAAACAAACGAAACACAACGTACCATTGCTCACAAGCCCAGTGCAGTGTGTAAATAAGATAAAACACAAAACACTGTTTGACGGTGGTGGAAATTTCACACACTATTACGAAAGGCAATCTTCCAAATGTTTGCCCGTGTACACAGTCGATTTCATCAAATGCTTTTAACTCTGGCTTAAGTGGACGCAGAGCAAGCTGGACTTCCACCGCATGACGTGTTGGGTTATCTGCGGCTCTGCAGTTAATGTAATCTGTGCAGTTAATGTAGCCGGGTGTTGGAATGACTCCCGGAGAGTTTTCACACACTATACTACTCCTGTCTTCCCCCCTCCCCTACCTCCCCAGGGGTGTTGTTAGCATGTGTGTGTCTCCCCCCCCCCCCCCTCCCCCCCGGACGGCTCGCTCCACATAATGAAGCTGACAGACGAAAAACAAACATAGGTTCAGCACAGAGGCAGGCACTAAAAAAAAAAAAAAGTAGAGCAAGAGGAGCAAGGAGCAAGGCAGGCAACTCGCTGCAGCTCTTTTTAGATCTGCAGGGACATGCACACCTCCCCTAGAGGTTTTTCTGATCATTTTTTCTGCTGTGATCATAGAATCTCCAACTGCTTCTTCATATGTGAGACGCAAAAACTCCGGATACAGTCCAGACCCAATTGTCCGGCAGTTTTCCGGAGAGCATGTTTGTAGAGTAGCTTTGAGTCATAACACTTTCTATTTACTCTTCGGTCTTTTGTGTCCTCGTCCTGCTTTTTTTTTTTAACCTCCTCCTTGCTTTTCTTTCTGCTCCGTGCAGAAGCAGGTGGTCATGGCCTCTGTAAAGCCGTGGGGTGATAATTGATGGCAGGATAATGCACTGCGCTATCTCCTCTTTCTTTCCTTCTCGCTGTCCCTTGCTTCCGTGCAACCCCCCCCCTTTCTATCTCACTCTCTCCCCAGGTGTGCTGGTGGCTGAGGCTAAATGATGAACAGAGCCACAGTGTCTGCTGTCTCTAATGGGGACATTATGCAGGAGGACGGGAGAAGTGCTCACACGGGCTCGTAAATCACACACTCCTGTAGAGACTCACTGCAAGGCCTCACTGCTCCACTAACCCTGCAATGGATACACACGCGTAAAGGGGGGGGAAATAGCTACTAGCACACATTTAAACACACACACACACACACACACATATATATATATATAGACCTGCAAACACAGATTGAACATTTGCATATATAGACACAAGATTACACTCACACAAACGTACATGTGCACGGTCCATTTAATTGACCCCCAGCGTGCAGTCAACATTTGCCGTGTACCCGCTGGGACACAATTCACTTACATCTGTCCAGTGGCGGCCCCTCTGCCAACAGGACGGTGTGCTACACCAGCGCTTGTGTCAATGTGATTGAAGTTTGACAGAGCAGTTAAAGCATTATTAGTGCTCCCTGTCACAGCCCAGCACACACAGGGGCCCGCCGGTGGCACAGGTGAGGTAAACACAGCCCCCATTTAGCATATTACCCATCAGTCAACACGGCAGGCGAAGGAGATAAAGAAATGCACACCCACTGCGAGTGGGAAAACAAGCACTCCAGTCTGCTTCTCCTCAAAAGGAGGCCTCTATGAAGGTATTTTGGCAGGTGTGTGCTCAGACAGCCCACACACACACACACACACACACACAAGCCCACAGACATTCATACCCGCAGAAGAATAGCACGCTGAGAGCCGCGCTTCCCTGCACACACACAGGTTGATGACAGAGGAGGCATTAACCGAAGTGAAATATCTGCAGGAGATGCGTCACGTGGTTAATTGACTGTGATGAGCCGGTGCCAGCACGCCTTGATGCTCCCCGTTTTTCTTCTCTTATCTGTCCCTCAATTTCCACTTTATCCGCACAAATATAATACGGAGAAATCCACGAATTTGTGCATTTCTCTCTCCGTGTGATTCGTAAGCCACAAATCCTCGAAAAATATACCCGACCGCTGATGCATGGCTTATTGCTATTACAAATATGCTAATCTGGGAAGAGGTGAGGAATCTGATTTATAATCTGCTGCTTTCACTTCACAATAACACAGGCCACTTGACACCTGCAATTGTGGACGTGAATGAGAACTTTCGCTTCCAAGACCATTTTTGGTAGAGAAAAAAACTTTTCAGTTAAAGGAGAGGTAATAACTGATGACAGCGAGCACACTCTAACAATGGTGCAGCTTGAACTGTGAACGTGTTGCTAAAAGGCAGGGGGCCATGATGTGGCAACAGGGGCTTAGCCAACAGAGCTGTTTGGACTAGAAACAGACAGCTGGCTCAGCGGTGGGAGAGCCGTTTAAACGCTCTCTCCTCAGGAGGAACCGCTCTGACCTTCAGTCAAATGCAGACATGCAGACATCTAAAAACACACAAACACACAAACTAACGTGAATGCGGTCGGTCTCCTTGGGTAACCGGCAGACTGCACTGACCTTTCCGTTGCATTTTTGCTTTTCTTTGTGCCCCCAGTCATCAGGGATACAGAAGAAAACAAATGGAGTTGGGGTTAAATAAACGAATAGAGTGAGACAGGCTGACAGGGCGATTGATACTGCGGACAAAAGGAAGAAGGCACGCACACTCTCCCCTAAATGTTTACACAGTCTGCCGGTACTTCTCTTAGGTATTTTGAAAAGGCATGAAGCAACCTTTATCCAGTGTGATTCCTCCCTGAAGATAATGGATCGCGAGCACAAAACCTCCTCCTCAACCCTCATCATCTGCCCCGTCCTCGCATCCCGTCATCGACAGACGCGCACACACAGAAGCACGGACAGACGCCAACACACACACACACACACACACACACACACACACACACACACACACACACACACACACACACACACACACACACACACAGACCTCTGTCAACACTCCCTGAGGCAGCGGCGTTAATTCTTCCCAGCCTATTCTCAGTCACACATGGCTGAGGAGGCAGTCACCAGTGGAGCCTCTCTGCTAGATTAACCTGTGCTCCCGCCACCGATCTGTTTTTCAGGGCGACCGCGGCAGACAGACGGTGGCCGGGCCCTGGCAGATCGTAAGTCATCGTCAGCGCCGCGGCCCGCGTTTGAAGGGAGGACCCGTTCACGTGCATGGGGCAGGATGCCAGCCGAGAGAAAAACAGGCCTCCTGCCCCACACACAGCACTTAACCTGACCTCTCCCCTCAGGATGTGGGGAAAGGGTGCAGGAGTGTGTCTCCTCCATGTATGTGTGTGCAGATGTGTACAGATGTGCGAGTGTTTTCTCTCCACTCAAGCAAGTGCATACTTTGGCTACTTCTAATCCCCAATGCAAGAGAAAAGAAAACAATACCGGCCCTTTCTTCTCTTTTCTCTCAGTTTCTCACTGGTGCACAATGTGCGATTCTGTTTTGCCTGTCCCCCCCCCCCCCCCCCCCCCCCCCCCGTGGTCTGTGTTTTACATTTACCAGAAGAAAAGGTCACATGTCATCGTAAATGTAATGAGCATGTTTTCGGAGAAATACAGCCGCTGGGTCTCAAGCTGCACAATGAAAACATGGGAAGGGGTTAAATAGTTTTTGAATACCTCAAGTAAAAACACAGAATATGTCTTTTGTCAACCAGTTTCTATTCTTTGCGCATCGTGCTTGCTCCGTGCACACGCATTTCAGTAGAGTTGTATGTGAAGCTTTAGTTAGGATCTGTGGTTGAGGTGATGGATTGCACTATATGCGAATCAGTAGAGTAAAACCATAAAGAGTCAGTTAGCTGTGAAGTATTTGTTTAGCTGCAAGGATCAATACTAAACTCCTTCCACAGTTATCAATAGAATACACTTAGAGCATCGGCGTCGGCAGACCCTTTTCACCGGGGCACGTGCCCCGTTGTGGATCTGCGGTGCCTGGGTATGCCTGGGGCACTGATTTTTTAATTAATTAATTTATTTATACCTTTAATTTTTTTTTATTTAAGTCTGACTCATCTGGCAATCTACAGAATGCATGCTAGCATTTTTTTTTCTTAAAATAGGCCTATAGACTACCACTTTCGTTAGAATTTAAGTCCGACATACGGACAGAGTAATTAGAATCCACTTGCGGCCACTCGGAGCATGTTGCAGCCGGAGAGTTGCCTGTAACACAGAGCCAGGAGTTGTCCAGCACAGCGTCAGCGACCATTCACTCCGGCCGGCGTGAAGTGAAGTAAACAGTAAGCGTTACATTTTTATCCTCTGGAAGCATAGAATGTCTAACAAATGTGTATGCCTTTCATCAAATAAGGTGAAGGGGCGTCTCTGAAGTGGTGTTATTAGCTAATGTGGTCACGTCTGTCGTTATGCTATAGTAGCCAGACAGTTCGCTAATATATTAAACTGTAGCGATAACTGTTTAAGCTGGACCTGTTGATCGGAGAAAGATCACAAATGTCGGGTTCACACTACATGCCATCTTATGGTGTTTCTCGATTCTTTACGTTCATGTTTTCAGGGGGTGATGATCCCGTGATGGGGTATCCAAGTTGTCTTGTCAGCTTAGTTAGCTAGCTATCGGCATACTGTATAAGACATCTTCTCAAGTTGCCTGGAACCAATGGCACCGATGTTATACTAGCGCAATTTATAACAGAATACAACACTCGGAGGTGGAAGCTGTTTTGTACGCTGTTGCTTTTAAAAATAGCCCAGTGCATGCTTAAATAAGCAGGCTGGCTTAAGCAGCTCAAGCACACGTTGGTCTCAAAGTTGAAAATGAATGATTCTGAAATTATTCTCATTCTGGTGTTTTCTGCTCGAGTAGGCCTACAGACAAAAGCACAGACATTAAGGGGGCATGATGACATACAGGTGGTTACTTTCAAGACAGTAGAAACATAATGTAGAAAAAACAAACAATTGATAGGTATCATTCATAGCATGCATATAGACGAATGTCCTGTTTTTACTATTCGTTTTTTTGGTGTGTCAGGTATGTAGAGAGTTATGGAAGAAGTATGTTGTACTAGTAGGCTATGTTGCTGGAGCAACGCTTTTCATCTCTGAACAGCGTTGTTCTGAAGGGTGTTCAGGCCTGTAACCCAGGCTCGAGCACCTTTCTCAAAGAGGAGGACCTCAGAGGTCTCGCAGATCACTACAATGTTGATCTTAAACAAGAGGAGGTGTGGGTAGCGAAACATTACCTGGACAGAAAGCAGGAGAGCCTGCCAATTACTGACATGCAATGTCTTTTCGGTTTACTCGATAATGTCATGTTCCCTACACTGACACAGGTCATTAAAATATGTCTGACCATTCCTGTGTCCAGCTGCAGTTGTGAAAGGACATTCAGCGTACTGAGACGCCTTCACACTTGGTTGAGGAGCACAATGGGGCAAGATAGGCTTCATCATCTTGCCATCATGTCGGTTGAGCGAGGAGAACTCTCCAAATTAAGCCAGTCACAATTGATCGACAGCTTCGCAAAAATGAAGCAGAGGCGCTACCGTTTACTGTTAAAAAAATGAACAGCTCCCCTATCTTTCTGGCCATGATATACACACCTCATAGGATCATCACCATCACACATAGGATGGTCTGAAATAGAAATGATAAACACAGACATGTATGTATGTAGAGGTGTTTTTTTGTTTTTCCTTTTACAGTTGCACATTTCAAGTTTTCAGTTTTCAAGTTCATGTTTGCTGACAGATATTTATTCATGTTTGATGAAGATACGCTTTATGATAATAAATAAGTGCTATAAAATATTTGCTTGCGTGCTTGCATTAATTATCTGTGCCCATGCTTTTTTTAAATAAATAATTGCCCAAAATTTTTTTAGCTCGCGCGCTTCGCGCGCTCACATTTTTTTTTCGGTGCCCTATTGTGCCCCTGTATGGTATTGGGTGAGCTGACGCCCCTGACTTAGAGCACTCACTGGCTGGTGTGCATTCTAACCTACAGCACTCACTTAAATCCAGACGATTATTTTGCATTCATGGGGGAATAAATAGATCAGACTTGAAGAAAACACATTTCAACTTAATAGACGAGAGTAGGCTTCATAAAGAGAGTGAACGATGGTGCGAGGGAACACGCGTGATAAAGAGACACCGGGACAGATCTGCTCCATTCCTTTGCTGCAACACAGACAAGACATTGCCCTTTACACCGCACCGGGATCAGCTGAGCTGCCGCAGCAACAGGCACAATGGACAACTAATTTCCTGAATGGGAAGAACGGTCAGGGGTCTGTGAACGTAACAGTTCCTCCCGCCTCAGCTCCGCTCTGCCAAAGCAGGGGTTTAAATGAGTCCTAATACAGCGGAGGGGAGAGAGGGAGGATGAAGGGGGTGGAGGGATGGAGCACGAACATCCGCCGGCAGCTTTGTACCTCATTGTGCGCCTTGAATAACACGAAAAGGTGAGATAGCGCCAAACAAAAGCGGAACAGGAAAAGGCCATCGGAGAGTTCCTTTTCAAAAGCCTCGCGTCTCTCTCGTTCTCCCCCCCCCCCCCCCCCCCCGCCCCCAACCCAGGTGACTCTCCCTCGCTCCGCCGCTAATCAAGTGAAAAAGCGCTTCCTGCGAATGAGGCTCTCAGGTGGATAATGCGCCTCTTTAGAGGAACCTTTTTCTCAACCAGGCCGAGGTGCTGCTTTTCAAACACTTTGAAAAAAGGAGCCGGCAGGATGTGGAATGGTAGAGCTGACGGAGAAGAGAGGGCTGCGTGGAGAAAAAAAAAAGCGATTTGGGTTTTAATGAAGGCGCTGATGAATGAGTCTCAGACCAGAGCAGCAGTAACTCAAAGCCCGGGCGGAGACACACGCCTGGCAGGGGCAAAGAGCTGCACACTGCTGGTTCACAACGGGGCCACAGTACCCTCACACTCCTGGACTCCAGTGGCACGAAACGTTGTTAAAGTTTGGTTTGTAAAGCTCCAAAAAAAGGGTTGTTAAGGATACAACTTTTAGCGGTTTGGACAGGCCACTGTGTGGGTCTAAGCAGATACTGAATGTGAGTAGGTGGGGGAGTGTGTAAGTATATCGAATGTGCATGTAAAACGCAGTCATGCAGCCAAAAAGCCCATTAAAAGCTCAGAATGATACGTCAAACTCAGTGGACGGGATCATATAAAACCCTGGGCCACATCTAAACAAGCCCATGAGCCTGTTCCACATTAGAGAGAATATAGAAAAATCAAAGCACATTATGTTTATTACGCTTTTTGAGTTACAGCCGCTGTCATTGTCTTTCCAATAAAAATATAACGGTATTGCTCTTAGTCTTATTCAGCCACTGATAGTGAAGTTGATTTGATATGAACAGCTGACTGTAGAGGAGATGCTCTTGAGCTTGCAACCTTGAAAACATTTGACCGCGTGTCCAAAGCCGAGTTGTGCGAAATTGTGGCCGATTTGAATAACATGAAAGGGCTAACAGGAGGAAATTCATCTCCGGGCAGAGGTCTCGTCAAATGTGTCCCGTAAAAACTGTAAACTCATCAGCTGAATAAGCTTCTGTAATGAAGTACGACATAAAATACAGTGAAAATTGCCTCTATTCTTTTATTTGTGGTGCAATTTTTGAAAAGTAAATGAATGTACTGTGTGTTGTTCCCATTCCAGTGAAAATACGGCGTACAGCTACATAAAATGTCACACTGAGGAACTTTGAGTGTCGCCCGGCTGTCGACTGGCTCTCTGCATTATTGCCCATTGGTTAGATTAAACTGCTTTTTCTGTCTACCATCACAGTATTGCCACTTGTAAGCCATAATTACGCTCATCTGCCTCACTGCCCCCTCGATATCAACTAACTGCCGTGCAGATTAACCGGTGGCTGGCTGTGGCACAATGTACACAATATGGCCGGCCAGGGAGCCCTCGAGAAAGAAGTAACTTGAATTGATTTCCACAGCAATTGACTCCAAAAGCTCTGCGTGGCTCACGTGCCAAGAAGAGGTCAAGAGACATCAGACAGTCGTAGGACATTTGAGGATTTCATAAACACACGTCTTGTGTTGAAAATAGTCGAAAGGATCTTTCTACTTTGATTCCAGACTGTGAGCAACATGTTTTCTATGATTTTTATTATATTATTGATGCTTTGAGTCCCCCCCCCGCAGCTGCAGGTACCGACATGCATGAGCACACACTCAAAACACTCGCGTGAAACTTTCCACTTTTAATCATAGGCAACCATATGTCTCCTTTCTGTGGATCCCCTGCGGCCTCACTCCCAGCCAGGCGGGAGCGGCTTATGGGGAGTGTGTGGGGGGGAAGGAGGGGGGGGTCCACCTGTGCCGCTTCCAAATTCAGCAACGTAAATCAGCTGTTGGGCTGAAAAATCTCTCCCCTTGGTTTCACAATGGCCTCAAGCCAGAGCCGGGAGTCCCGCTCAAAACAGAGAAGCGCTGGTGGTGGGGAATGAAGAAAAAGTACCGAGGACAGACTCATGAATACTTAGTGGTTCAACTTTTCTGACTGCACTGTGGTCGCCTCTTCCCCCTGCTGGTTTACTCGTCGCTCTGCCCCCTTGCAGCTTCGCACAGACACACACTTACCTCCCCGTCTCTAAAAGGACAGACTGGCAAGCAGACGGATGGTATATGACACCCAGGCTATCAGGGATATCAGATGGCTATCAGGGATTCCAAGACAAACCTAGGACACCTTTACTGTGCAGCACCTGTGCCAGCAGCAACGCACATCTGCCTTGCATCTGCTCATTACAGGTGATTAGCGAGATGATATGGTGTGTTCTCTGCTGTCTAAATGCTACCCTGCAGTAAAACTACCTGGTATCTCTCTCTTCCTCCTAAGCACCACAGTAGATACCTTAAACATACCCTTCGGAGATAAGCAGAGCTTAAAGACAACGTAAGTGTTGAATTCATGATCCCCATCTGTCCTGTTGCTCTGGAACGATAAAAAAAAAGCAAACATATCTTCTTCCTGTTGCTTCTTTACGCCCGGCCTTGTATGCACAACATGAGGTGGGCTTTCAAAATAACCTGTCAGACATTACACCTACATCACAGCAAGGATGACCCAACAGGCAAACACATGCAACACTGACTCAATAATTGGCCCACATAGCCCTGGAAAATACCCCAAATCAGCTACTAGCTTCAGCAGCAAAGACAAAATGTGCTAAGCTTCAAAACCTCTATCTATTCTACCCCCCCTGCTATTGGTGGAATGACAAGAGGCGAGACGGTTACATGTTCACTTTCTGTTGGTTTAGTCGTTTTGGTTTCCTCCGTAGGGATGTCAGCACAGCCAGAGAGGGGCCGTGCAGAGCATCCATCTTTTGGACTGTTTGGTTAAGTGACAGGGACGAGAAAGACGAAGCAAGTGTGACGAATCTCCAACCATCCAAATGTCACATTAAGAGCCATTAGATGCTTTCAGGGTAAAGTGTGGCCAAGGACGAGAAAAGCAAACTCATATCAGTATTCCTGAAACAACTTGTGTGTCTGTGCTTGAGTGTGTGTGTGTGTGTGTGTGAGCTATAAGGACAGCGAGAATAAACCCCATTAACATAACCATTTACAACAACAACACACAGCACAGAGCTGAGATATGAACTCATAGGACTCCAAATTGAGAGTCACAGACAACAAATGGCGGGTAATTTGCAATTAATATCAGTTATTGAAGCAATTAACTTTGTTTTGTTGTGGAAAGGAAACCATTTAGACGCTCATGTGTGCAAGAACACACGCACACACAGACACACACAAACAAAATCTCACACAGACATACCACACGCATACTTTCACTGAGGTGTGGGTGCGGCTACTTCTCACTCTGGGTATTTGTTCTCTGCTTCAAGCACCAGAGTATAAGTAAGTAATCTAAAATATAATCCTTAAACCGGCATCGTGTTTGTCCGGTGAAAACAACTCTCTCTGATTAATATTTAACTGTCTTCAAAGGCATCCCACAAACGAGTGTTGTCTCGTTTCCTCAGTGCGCCAGATGGTGGTCGTCTCACTCCTTTGTTAACACATTTTCCCTTTGTGTTATTTCCGTGCCTTCCATACCTCAGTCTAGCAACACACAGACGAGGCCTTGGACCCAGAGCTAGGCTAAAAGCATCCGCCCTCAATTTTCCACAATGGCTGCTTGCTCAGATAACTGGCTTGCAGCCTTTCATGCAGTGATGCAAATATGGGCCCAATTTTATATTTCGCAGCACCGAGAAGGGGGGGGGCTTTCTATCAAAAACGATGCCACACCAGTAGGTTTGAAAATGTTGTTTGGGCGAGAGAAGAGAGGAGCAGATCTTTAAGAAGCCTGAAGTTATGCAGATATGCATGTATGTCATGATGCTGCTGTTTTCACTTTGTGTTTTTAGAAGTGAGGTGAGTAGAAAAGAGAGAAAGTGTAGAAATATGTAAAAAAAAAAAAAAGCTGTTTGTATCAATAATTGCCGCAATATATCAAATCCATCATTAGCTATAAAACAAAGGTTCAATATACCTGAAAGCAGAGGAATTTATTATAAGACATAACTGATCTACCACAGTTGTTGTACTGTTTATCAAATGTTTTTATCTGCTCATAAAGAAGAATTTAAACCCAAAACTGAGGAAAAATCTGTCTTTAATCTCATGAGAAATAATGAGATATTTATGAAAAATTTAGATATTGACTGATATGAACCATTTTATCTTGATGTAATTTTTGGCCATATCATTCAGTCCTAAACATAGGTATTTGTTACTGGTGTCAACCATCTATACTTGCGTTCGGTTGTTGAACTCTCATCCCATTTTGATTTGTCAAGAAAATTGGGATGTTATTACCGGCTGGATGAATGAAGGTCAAAGAGAACAGCAGACAGAGAAAAAGATAGAACATCAAACACATTGGCTAATATTATAATTAGATTGAAATTATTGTCATTGTCTAATGATGCAAAATGTTGCTTTTATCTCCGAGTGGGGGAGACCCTCTCCCGTGGGTGTTGAGCAGAGACACTCGCTGCAGGATCCGTCCCTGTAGATGTGAGCAGCTTGTGCCGTGCTGCATCACAGACAGGAGGGCAATTCTACTTATGACTCTCATCATGTTTTTTTGATGGCAAACGCGCTCGGTGAAAGAACATTTTAAAACAGGAAGCAATTGTGCAGACATAGATCTGAGAACAGAACAAGGCACGTCCTGTATGTGTTCAAATTAGGCTTTTACAGGACTGATATGACCTTTTTAGAAATACTCTTATTCTCTATCTGGCAGAGAGGATTGACGCCACTCTCATATCTCTTAAATATGAGCCCATTAAGCTTTGCTTCTGAGAAAGATTGGAAATGGGAGGAAACAGCTCCACTGGCTCAGACCAAATGAAACATTATCTGTAAACTGTTTCCTCCCGGGTCCAGTGCTAAGCTAAGCGAACCAAACCAGCTGTAGGTTGTATTTAATACCTTTTCATGTTTCATCTAATGCTGTGCCAGAAAGCAAATAAATATGTTGGCCAAAATGTCAAACTTTCCCATAAAGACATGCCACACATTGTTAAGGCAGAAGTGTCTCCCTTTTGATATTGAATAATAAATCCTATCACAGCTTTTTGACAATTTTCTTAGCCCTCCCAATCCGGCACAGGCTTCCCGTCCATTGTGTATCCAAAAAGTATGGAGACTTTAAAAAGGTAAGGACAGAGCCTAATCTGCAGATCAATAAGAGGATTTAGCCTCATACAAAGAGACTGCTCATCTGCATTCACCACAGCAACCGGGGAAAGAATCCTGCAGCAGTTCCGGAATACTATCTCCCGCTCCCTGTGTACTTTTCCGGCCCTGCCTTTTCTCCATGTTCACCTTTCGTCTGTTAATCCCCGTCTTTCATGCCAACAGGAATGGGCGGATTAGAGCTGGTAACACAGCACACAAACCTCTCCCACACTGGTAATATACCAACCCCCCCCACCCACACCCACACACACACACACACACACACACACACACACATCCAACCCACACTCTCTGCTGCAATTGTCTCTGTGCGTGTTTGTGTGTATATGCAGTGCATGCTGGCCACTATGGGATTTCCATGTAGGTGTGGGACGCGTGTGGGTGGTGAAGTATAATTTACTGTGAACAGTCCATCACCATACTTCCTCTAATCCTCTTTAAATGACCCAGTCTTCTGGAGAGAATGTCAGCGCGCGCGCGCGCACACACACACACACACACACACACACACACACACACACACACACACACACACACACACACACACACACACACACACACACACAGAGTCTTCTGAACATCTTTGGAGAAGGATCAGCACACCTGTTTGGAGCAGACCTGTCTGTCTTAGGCACAGTCTAAATGGAGTTAGTTTTTAATCCCCTTTACTCTCTCCTGCCGTTCTTAGGCTCCCTTCATCTGTGGCTATAGCTAAATCAGACCAGTCACAAACACAAGCTGCAGTCTTACTCTTGCTGAGCCTCTTGCTGGCAGCATGTAATGGTATTAGAAGGTCCAATCTGTCCGATGCATTTAGGGCTGATGTCTCTGCATTCCACCATCGGTGCAGATGGCTCGAGATATGGATTCATTTTCAGACCTCTCGCGGAGCCAAGAGGAGGCCGAACCTCTCTCTCAGGTCACTTTTGCATGCTCGATCGCCCACGGATGCAAACACACATTTACTCCGGGGTTGGCTATTTCTATCAGCCATTAGCCGTTATTTTAACACTTTAAAATGGCCACCTAACATTTGGAGACCTCGCTGCTTTCAGTGGAGTATGCTGAATGATGGGTGCTCTTAAGGCACTTAAATCTGCAGACACGGACCCTGACACAAAGTGCACAGGCTCATGCGCACACAAGAAGGCCATTCTGCGTTCAGCCACTCAGACACATCGATAACAAAAAGATAAACAAGGTTACAATGCGCTTCAAAACATCCAGAATAAAAATATCAATTGGTAGAAATTTGGTCAGCATCGCCAAACAAACACAGACTCCATAGAAATGGCAACAGCAGCAGGACTCGGGTCGCGGAGGGCACGAGACTATACGCAGGTTTCCATTGCGACCAAAGGCAACACTTGACTATTTCTGCTAATTAAACGGCTCTGTGAAGTCATCTGCTTCATTCTCAGACGGTTAGCTTTCCGTGATCTATAGCACGAGCGCCACAGAGCCTCAATGACAGAGAAGCGGGGGAAGGCTCATTCTGCACTGCCCCAAATGATGGTTTCGCATTACGTGGCAAGCCAATGCAAGATGGAGCAACATTTAATTAACATTTCTAATTGTGCCTCGAAGGCTGCCTCGACTTAGTGGCGGCTTCATCCGCGGCTGATTATGTTGCAATGATGAGGTTAATGGTGCTGGATACTTGGCTGCTGTAGGGTGAGTGTGAGGAGGCTGTGGGGTCTGCGTTGCCCCTGGCAACCCCATATACGGAGATGTGAATGAATAGACCCGCGTATATGAAGTGCGTGTGCGTCCACATTACAACCTGTGTGTGTGACCTTGACACAAGCACATGCTTTATGTGGTGAATCCATGCTTGACTTAATCAGATTATTCAATGAAAGCTACTTATGTATTTCCGTCCACGTCCTCAGCCCCACTTAGAGTCAGAGCATTCAACACAAAATTATATATTCTGGAGGAAAAAAAAAAAGTTTCTCTCAAACTGCCATAGTAGATTGAGTCGTGTAAGTTCCGGACCAGTTTGTGGCTCTGTGTGTTTCAGTCTCTCGGATAAAATCTGACACAAAGTTGTTCAGCCACACATTGGGAGCAAATTCAGGTAAGGCCTTCAACATAGAGAAGCATGGGTGTTGAATACACACACACACACACACACACACACACACACACACTTACACACACACACTTGCACACAGCCCGCCACACTCAGCCCATATTATTCTGCCTCACTGATCTCACTTGACTTTCTGCCAGCTTGACTGTAAAAGTCAACTCTCTCTCTCTTCTGTCTACACTCCTGTCCTGACTTCCCCTTCCTGGCCCCTATCCCTTCTCCTCTCCCCCTCTTCAGCTCCGGTTCGTCTTTCTATTGCAAAATAAACACTTTATCTCCGAAACAGACGAGGGACCTTAACGGGCCCTCGGTTTATTTTGAACAAACAGCCCGCGACATGGCAAAGCATTCATTAGGCCGAAGCACCGAGCAGCCGCTAACAGTGGCCGTCCAGCGGAGGACATGGAATTGGTAAAGCAGAGATAACAGCTGTGCGATAACAAAGACAAACCTGCTAACACAGAAAGAGTCACAGAGGCACCCAGAGATCTGAAAGCCATTAACTCTGGTGCTGGCTTGGAGGAATGGGGTCTGTGATGGCCTATTTCTGTAGGCTCTATATCTCATCAGGGGCTCTCACCCCAGACTTCATGTTGTGTGATTTATTTGGCCTCAAAAGTCCCCCCCCCCCCCCCCCGAATCAAAGCGTGTGCATGTGTAAGCCCAGTTGTGCGAGCGCGCCTCATCTATGTGTTCCATCACCCATAGGCCTCGAGCCCAGTTGTCATGGAGAAGGGACACAGGTGCTCTGCCGGCTCCCTAGATACTTGTGATGTCATTATGGAACAGGAAGAGGAAATGGTTTTCGCTCCAAAATTCCCCTTCGCACACACGACTATTTCATCTTGCCCACAACATTGTTACGACTCAAAACTTTACTTCGGCAAATTTCTGGGTCACCACTCCATGACCTGCTATTGAGTCTGCTTCACAATGGTCCATTCACTGTGAACTACAGTCCAGCTGGTGTCCGCTCCGCAGCCAAGGACTCTGGCTGCAGTTTGGAGCAGTGACTTTTTTTGGGGGGGGCTGGTACTCTCGTCCCAGAGTACAATGCAGACAAATGAACACAGATGATGGTGCCCGGTGATGTGCACGAAAGGACAACTCTGTCTCATCCAAATCTGTGCTAAATGTCACTGGAAGTTGACATTTAAGTGACTCGACTGCATCCAAATGGGCTATTCGGTAGTTCAATTTGAATTAAAAAGACTCATGTGCCATAGCAATGTATAATTATCCACCCAATTTTTTTTACGGGTAGAAATATTCAGATTTTTTTATTTAGGTCATTCGCTTTTGATGACCTCTCTCACTACAAACGCAAATGCATATGAAGAGCAGGCACTTGGCAGGACAGGAAACACGGGGTTAATGGCCGTCTGTCCTCAGCTCTCCACTCCGAGACAGGAAATGAGCTTCTGAGTCCACCAATCACTTTAGATAATGGGGAGATTTATTAGAATGAGGCTGCTGCTGCCGTGCCAACCCTAATTAATTTCCCTGTGTGCATGTATGGGTGTGTATGTGTGTCAAAGAGAGAGAAGAAGAAGCTGATGAAGAAGAATAAGAGTGTGAATAACAGAGAAAGAGAGATTATGGATATGTGTGTGTGTGAGCATGTATCCAAATCGGTATATTCCCGCACAGGTTTAGGTCCCAACATTAGCTCGGTGAAAGCAGCAGGTTTCGGCCTGACTCTGCCTCCCCTGCTTGTGAGACAATGTAAAACATGTTGGCTTGGCAAACCAAGAGACCTATAGATCAGACGGCCAGGCCCAGACAGATGGCCCCAGCCAAGCAGCCCTCCTCTTTTGTCAACCTCACAGATAATTGGCTTGTTTACATTGGGCTGCTTGTGCAAGTTTGAGGAGCTAAACGAGTAGAGAGATTAGTAAGATGCCGGAGCTACCTTCAAAAGCCCATCACAACCACGGTAAATGTGTGAAGAGTGAAAGATGAATGGATCTCCGGCAAAATGAGTCCGGAACTCCGTCAACTTGCAAGTCGACTTTAATAAAACACCACTTTCCCTCCTCACCGTGGTGAGATAAATCAGCCAGTTTCCGAGTTACATTCAAAGATTCTCCGGTTTTGTTCTGCGCTGTAACACACCACCGCTCCTCTGCTTGAGCATAATGAACACGCGGCTTTAGAAAAAAATAATCAAACCCAACTGAGTGTGGCTGAATTAAATTCTGTATTTACACACCAGGGAAGAAGCAGTCTATCAAGATGAGCAGAGAGAACTGTGTCACACAATCACACACACACACACACACACACACTCTCAGTGTCCCACGCAGACCCTGCTACTTTTGTAATAGCTCCTCGGTGAGAGTGACTTCGCCTCATCTCCTCTCTTCTAAATCGCTGCCCTCAATATATCCACGGGTGATCAGTTCTTTTCTCCTATCAATCTTAACTTCCAAACCACTTATTTCTTACCCTTCCATTTTACACCTAAATGTTCTGAATCTCTCTCTCTCGGTTTCTCAATTACTTAACCCCCCCCCCCCCTCTCTCTCTCTCTCTCTCTTTTATTCCCTGGTCTGCACCTCACTATTTCATTCCTTTCTATTCTATCTGCTTTCATTGGCTGTGCCTTGAACCGCAGCAGTGTGATGGTGAACAGCAGGGGCACGTGTTGAGGTTTTGCTAAATGTTTAACTTGCAGTTAGAACCAGCGCAGATGGCCACCACGTTTGTTTTATTTGCAATAACAGCTTCCTTCTCAACAAATAAAGTCTCAGTCATTAGAGGCAAGCGATGTCTGTAAGTGTGCGTGCGAGGGAAATTTATACAAGTCAAACATGACCGGCTGTAACTTGTGGCTAGAGATACTTTAACCCACTCATCATATATCAGATTATTGTGTGTACGTGTGTGTGTGTGTGTGTCTGTGTATGTCTGTGTGTGTGTCTCTCAGTGACTGATTGTTTTTTGATACTGTGCTACCCCTCACAATACATCTTCTGTAATGGCTGGGTGACGGGGGAAGGCCTCCTTCTAGTTGGTGGGTGGTGTAAATCAGAGTTGATTTGGCCTCCTGCCACAGATGTGTCAGCCCCCCCCCTCCCCCTGTGTCCAGTGAGGATCCAAATGACATTCCATGTCAGTCACATCACACTTCATAGATCTTCCAGAGAGCTACAGTATCCTCCTGCCTTTTTATAAGACAATCACCCCCCTGACTTGTGGTGGAGCCCCCCTGCATCTCCCCACTATGGTTTTGCCGCAATACAATGTTCATCTCTCTCCCGTCGGCCCCTCAAATTGTCCTGTCAGAGTAGTTCTACCGGATCAAAAGCCCAGATGGCTGCAGTCAGCGGGAGTTGGGAGGGAAAGCATCCAGTATATAAAGACTGGAATGGAATCTGATGACATGGTCTTGTGGTGCAAGAACATAGGGATAGATCTTTGTTCGTTCATGTGCAGCTCCAAAAAAAATGCGGGAAGCGAGGAGGAAAAAACACGAGACGCAGACACTGAGCGAATACCGTTTTTTTCCCCAAAGCAATACCTGCTGCTGTCATGTCGCAGTTATTTTGGAGAGTGAGGCGGGAACACTGGTTCCGTTTCTGTGCATCTGTGCATGTGCGCTCGCCATCATGTCTGCTGCCTTTGTGCGATTTCTTGAGCGACCAATGCAGAGGAGCAACTGTGCAAAGAGTGCAATGACAAAACGTTGTGTATCTTCATGCTGCACACCTGGACAAGCAGATTGATGCTACAGCGGTGGGCGCTAGCATGTCAGGTCACTCGCTGCTCTTTGTGCCACAGGAGGGAGCAAAAGAAAAACATGGCTCCCTCTTTGTCTCTGTCCTTGTCTACCTTGTCCTCTTCTCTGCCTCCTGCCTCTCTTCCTCTGACCGCGGGCTATTCTTCTTCCTCGAGTTACAAAATTACACAAAGAGCGACCCGTCATCCTCACTCACTGCGAGTTTACTCCGGCGTCTATGTCCTACACAGCCAAATGCATGATGGCTGAGCAGCTGAAGTCGGTGAAACATGAGAGACTGCGAGAGCGCTCGGTATCGAGCTTCACAGTAAAACACTGGAGGCCGAGTCGCTGTAGAAATGTATTAGTATCAGTGATATCACCACCGCCACAGCTATTTGATTTGGAGAGATCTTATTTCCCAAAGCAAGAACATTTATACTTTGTTGTTGGAGGATCTTTGAACATCAGAGGAATCAAATGCTGCGATATGAGAATCGCAAACGAACGAACACACACATGCACGCAAACTCAACGCACACGCCAACACCGGGGACAGAACATCTGTGATCAGCATTAGTCGAGACAGATCCCCTTGAATTAGCATGAAAATCCAACTAGCAGACAGTGATAGAGACGAGTTTCTTTCAGCGCAAGAGGAGACCGACACACATCAAGAGAGAGGGAGAGAGAGAGAAGAGGGCAACAGAGATTGGGATTAGTTTTATGGTTTAACTCCCCGATGCTGCACTGTCTCAGTTTTGTAATTTACTTACAAGGGTAAGGAAGCACTCTTGAGAATGTGCATGTAGTTAGAGGGAGAGGGATATCGGAGCGATAGGAAGGAGCAAGAGATGGCGCTGAGGATGAATGGGAAGGGGAGGAAAAATTAGCGAAGCAGACATGAGAACTCATTAACGTCTCTTTAATAAAGTCACATGAGGACACAATACACACTAGTGCCACACATATGACCTCCAGATTACCACACAGATAAAATCATTTGACTGAAAACCCTCTCACATATATCGAGCTTCATTAGTGCCGGACTGTCTCCAACAAAGTTCTAAAGTTACTGCAAGTCAAAGAGTGCTGACAGTAGCCCTGCACCTCTTTATTCTGTGAATAAATAACTGCAGTGCTGACACTGAATGTAAATATTTTGTAGCCTCAACACAACTTAATACCATAAAGCAACTCAATATCTTAAAAGCAACAGCACAGGATTTTCTATGCGAAAGCTTTCCTCCAAGACTAAAAAGGGAAAAGCATTTCCATGATAAACACTGAACCTGGCGCCAGGCCCTGGTTCCAGATTTGCTTTTGTCATTTGCGGGATAAGTTCCCTCTGACTTGGAGGCACAGCTTGGGTCTCGCACGGTGTTGATACTATAGGGAGGAGAGGCAGGGATTGTTGCATCGAGGGTTCTATATCTGCACATCCATGCCTTTCCCCAGGGGCCAGGCAGCAAGGCTAATTTAAGAAGCGTGGGCCCTGTCATCTGCTTGCACGCTCACAGACACACAAGTGGGCAAATTGATCAAAAATAATGCACTTCTCCACACAAAGCTACTCCAGAAGTATGAGCCACCGTCAACTGTCTGCAAGTACCGAGCCAGTCAACATGTTACACAACCTGGCGCTCTAATGGGAGAGAGAGAGAGAGCGAGAGAGAGATAAAAGGGGGGAGGATTATTGATTGAGACTGAAGAACAACATATTGTTTGGGTTTATTGCCAAGTAGGTTTACACATACAAGGAATTGCTTTGGTGGGTTTCTTGCATAGTATAAATATAAAAAATATGAGTAGGGAAAGCAAAATTTAATATTGAATAAATTATAACACAAAACTGAAAATCAATTCAGTCTGCTTCACATGGACCCCACTAATCCAGGCAGTGTGTGAATCAGATTCTACATGAGCCGTTGTGCCACGTGTGTTAATCACATGAGTGAGTGTTTGGGTCCTCCAGGACAACAAAAAAAAAAGAGCTCGTACAAACAACTGGAAAGCAGCAAACTTGGAGGTTCCCACTGTGTGAGATAAGTTTAATTACTAGTTAGGGTTGCAACACGCAGATCCCAGGGCAGCCTTGAATCAAGGGACCTGTTCAGACCTGGTATTAGAATCTGTGAGAGATCAGATCACAACTGAATAGCGTTAAGTTCGTCTGTTCACACCTTATCTAAAAAAAATCACTGGATGTGTCTGCAGTGATCAGATATCACTTTCCCGTTCTTTATGCAAATAATCATGTCCCTCATTTCTGTTTGTGAAGACCAAATATTCATACAAATGTGTCCAACGTCCATGTGTGTGTCTGTCAGCTCGGGTGAGAGCCGTAGACAGAGGAGTCAGGAGGCACTGAATGAATCTCGTGGAGCTGCTGTGGTGAAAGATTTAATCAATTTAAGAAGAATATCGATCAGTATGTCTGGATCAGATACTGTGACGGTGACCAAAAACCAAACCAGGCCAATGAGAAGCACAACAATAGACTTGATTGAGTGCAACACTGCAGCAGGTCAGAGGAGATCAGCTGAGTGGGCATTCCTTCAGGATGCATGTGCATTCTCACAGGAAGAAAAATGTGGCCACATGTGACCCCCGACCGCCTCCGAATGTGGTTTGAGTGATTGGTTCTCAGGACGCCTTCAGGACACGTTTGGGTGAGTTCAGACCACGTGTGATTGGATCCCTCAGGGCGGACGCTATTTCCAGATCTGAGGTTTATGGTCGCTGAACTTAACTCCTAACCAAGGTGTCCACATCTAGAAAGAAAATCAACTTAACACAAAAATAATCAGACATTTCAGTGAGAGAACCGATTTTCTTGAAGTCCAAGGATGACATCGAGGTGCTCAGTGATCATGAGGGGTTTCAAAGCCGGGGCATTCAACCAGCAGCCTCCAGGGGCGACTGGAGCCTGTCCTATCAGAGACACAGATTACCCTCTGCCTCACTGAGCTGCCGACCATTTTGTGTCACATCAGTCTCTCACTACGGAGATCAAAGGGACTTTTAAACTGTGATCAAATAATCATGACAAACATGATGCAATCCGTGCCACCTACGGAATCCATATGCCGGCAGTCGTGCAATCCGACGTTCCAGTAACTGTGCCTGGGAATTCGTTTTCCCAAGATGCCGTGTGACATTCTTCAAGCAGATTTCCATCTGATCATCACTGTATGCATGATCGCTCATTCACTCGTATGATACAACTTAAGGCTTTTTCTGTTGAAAGGCATTTGCATTTTGGAATACATTAGCGTACCCAAAGGAAATGTGGTAACATTGATTACAAGTAACTGCATGCATTTAGAAGCTGCTGTGCCTCTGATCACACACAATATGCCACCGCTATACCCTGCACTTCCCCCATTTGCACACACGCATATGCACGTGCACACACTCACGAACCCACTTGTCTTGGGGAGACAGTCCTGTTCCCTGCTGTGTAGCAGGTGCCGTGGTATGATTTTCCCTTCCCTCATGCATGCACACAGACACACACAGTCACACACACAAATGCATGCACTCACACACTTGCATGTCTTCAAAGACAGAGCTGTGAACCAGAGGTGACAGGTCTCTGGTTCCATGCCATCCTCAGCAAATGTAGCGCTAATTGCCGTTACCCCACTTAGAGAGCAGCATGACTTCAACATGGGGTCCATATGGGCCCCCATGTTGAAGTCATTTCTTTCCTGTTAAAAGATCTTTGGACGAGGCAGCAACCAAGTGAGGCTCACTGTGAGGAAGACACCTGAGCAAAATTCAGTTTATATTCCTGTGTGAATGCAGCTCGAGCTTATGAACGTGCAGTTGGCAGCTGGACACCGGGACACGTAGAAGCTGGCATTGTTCCTACGACAGCTGATTAGAGAGCAGGAGATTTGAGTGTCACATCTCTAATGATCTCTTCATCTGATTGACAGTCCAGGCAAGGCTCCAATTCACACATCCAGAACATCACAGACTGTCATGCACATACAGGAAAGAGGGTCAGCATGGCCCGACACACCATGCACACAGACACACACCGCAGACACAGACACACACCGCAGACACAGACACACACCGCAGACACAGACACACACCGCAGACACAGACACACTGCGCACACACTCTTCTACTGAATGTAAAAAGAAAATAGTACATAAATCTCTTCTGTGACTTCCAGAATATTCCGCTATTATGTCGGTCCTAGCAGGGCCATTTCCTCCTCCAGTTTGGCTGTCATCAGGGGCATTGTACTGCATTGTCTGAGAGAGGGCCTGAATGGGCCCCTTTCAGGGTTTTCTTTCAGGTACTTTCATGGAAGAATGGAGAGGATATTCATATCATATTTCAGTTTTTTTTTCTATCACTGAGCCAACACAGGTTTTGTACAGACACACACACAAACGCAAACACACACGCAAACACACAACCGCCACTTCCTTCTCTGACCCAAACGAGCAAGTCAAGCGCATTCCTGCTCCCAGCAATTTCCTCCATCTCCTCCCAACAGACAGGATCCCATTACAAGCGCCAGGCTGTTATCTCCCACAGAGGTAGCAGCAAACATAGTGAGACACGTTGCAAAGGGACTGGCCCGCAAATTTACATAGGACATCTACAGATCTGGGGGACAAATGCACGACAAAAAATGTTTCGGACCATATGGCCACAATTTTCAAAATGTTATATTTGATCAACCTGCCCTTAATAAACAAAGGCACACCGACATAAGGAACCGGGATGCTGCAGCAAGCTCCTTTAATTGCAGCCTAACAGATCCATCCTGTGATTATTGGCAATTATCTGTCAATTAGCAATTTGCTGATGTCACCGCGATGTGAAAGGCAAAGCAATCAGGAGCGGTTAGCGTAGTAATGCTTGTCCATATTAATGGACCGATCTAGTGATCAGCGCACAGCACAGGACCCTGTGTGCCTGTGTGTGTATGTGTGTGTGTGTGTGTGTGTGTGTGTGTGTGTGTGTTGAGTCCAGTAACTAATCTCCAGTGTAACTTTAGCAATCACAGCGGAGCAGAGCTGTCAACACTGTTTCATGTCTACACCGCTCAGTGGTTTCAGAGGCTCCTAAATAGGATACATATGCCACTCAAAATGACCTTGACTGGAACGCACTTAACCTTTCCTACAGGAGCCCCCCATACCTCCCATAGCAACAGTGAGGGGCCTGATCTCTCTGTGTCATGTTAAATCTGGAAGGTATACTCATGTAATATGAGTGACATTTTTAAATCATCCGTAAGTAGGGTTAAAAAGCTAAAAAAAAGCTATGAATATATTTGCAATACATCTAAAATACACCTAACAGCAATAGTGGGTATATAGTACTCTATCTGTCTATCGTACTATCATGTTATTCAAAATATAAATGTCCTTGAAGTGATTTGTAGTTATTCTTGGGCTGACTTTGGGACATTGCTCCACATGGCAAACATCCTTTGTGTGCCCTGTTAAATACTTACAAAAACACAAAGACACACACACAGGAGATGACAAATCATCCCAGTCTCCCCCGAATCGAACCAATCCATCAGACGCACGCTCGCCTCTCAAGTAAACAGAGGACGCCCGCGACATCTGTCATTCCCTACCCATGCCGTGATCCATGATATGATTGCAACGCTCACACATCCTGGACGATTTACAATCAATCTTGAGAGCCAAGGCAACAGGCAGACAGGGAGTCAGAGGAAGAGAGAGCGAAAGAGAGAAAGAGAGCGAGGGAGGGGAGGCTTCTTGTTTGCTTTTTGGTCTCGTCAGTTTTTTTTATAAACGGCACTATGACCATCCATCATGCTTTTCCTTTTAGACGCTGCCACATGATGTTTATCAAAGAAAGACGATTTTCAAAGCATTACCTGAGCCTGAAATTGATTGAAATCTTGTGCGGAACCGCAAGTCGCTCCCAATGCTTCCTCCACATGTTCAACTGTCAATAACCGTGGAGGGGAGGTGTTCTCTTTCAGCCAATCATTGACAGGTGTCTGAGAGCCCTTTTAAGAGCCGGCCGAGTCATTCTTTTATTTTTATACATGCTTGAATCTGCTCGCACAAACACACACACACACACACACACTCATAGGCTCGCCCAGTGACCTTGTCAAGAGTTATAACCATCAGATGAAAAGAGGGCTATCTGTGTCTCTCCGTTCCACCTCGGGTTCGGGAGGTCAACACATCAAGTAGCTTTCATAAATGTAAGAAAAAGTTGATGGAGGATTTTGGGATTGTTTGCAAAGCATAAATATGACGGGCGGGTAAGTTTGTAATGGAACCTTTTAATTTAGTAACAAAGAGGAATATCACGAGCTTTAGCACGAGCATTACTCCACACACACAATATAAACGCATTATATGTATTAAGATGATTTGTGTTCTCGAACCAGCACAGTATCAACAGTTTACCTGTAAATGCAAACACATGCATGTATGCACACGCAATCATAAACACAGGGAGACGTGAACATTAGTCACGATTTCATGAGACAATCTCAGGAACAAAAGCAAAGTTTGAACATAAACAAGAGTGAGTCTTCAAATCGCAGCAGCTTACCACGCTCACACACACATTTGAAAAGATACAGCGAGAGAGGAGTCGTTTCTTCATCGCCCCAACCTGTTTGGTGTTGTCTGAGGAGGGGAAGACTAAATCCTCATCGTGGGGAACAAGAGCCTGAGAATCACTACAACAAATACCTGCATGATGAGGTTTTCTGTAATACAACCACGGCATTGACATTAACAGGCTGGAACATGATATAGTCTCTTGGTTTGGAGGAACTGAGTAATGTAATCCTTTCAAATGCAAGAAATGATATCCTTTTCTTTTCACAGGGAAAATGAGCAGCGTGTTCCCAGTTTGACTCCCGGCTAGCTGAATGTCTGACTCATTTTCTCTCTGTTGACATCAAAATAAAAGCATAAAATGCCAGAAACAAATCATTTCTAAAAAGTGATAAACACACAGGCAGATACCCAAAACCTACAAATTAGTCTTTTTGAAGATGCGTCTAAAAATATCCACAGGGATGAAGGATTTCAACAAAACTATTTTTGACATAAACCCAGTTTATTGTCCTCATTTCTTAATTACTGTTTACACAGTTTATGACAGTCCAGATGTTAAAAACAACAACAGCGGAAGGCAGCAGCATCGACCTGCAGAAACAGAAACCCGATGAAGTGTAAGCCCTGTGCACAGATAGCATATTCAATTACACACGTTAGCCACACCTTGCTACGGCTGTGTAATGTTCAGATTAAACCATTAATCGACAGAGTGTGACGGACATCGGGAACATCACGATGCAGGACATGGGTCTGAGTGGCTGCTCAATTGAAAGTGATTTTTTATATTAAATACAATTCTTAATTGAAGTAATATATAATATAAATACTTTGCAAATCTGTGTCATAAGGATCCTGAATACTACACTGCACACTCACAGACCAGCTTGCAGAGTTGAGCTCAGAGTGAGGTCAGCAATTCCTCAACCTCCACAGACAAGTACACATGGTAATTTGTGAGAGCTAATTTGAAGTACCCTAACCCCCACTGACACTGTACATGCATTTGTTGCACACTTCCTGTCGGGTTATGCCTTTACAAATCATTCATCATTTACCGAGCCTGTCAGAGAGATTCAAGGCTGCATTTAGAGGGAGAAGTTATGATGTGAGAGGTCAGCATTCGATATCATACATTAATAATCTCACGTCGCTCGTACGCTGTGCACCTTTTGATATTAGGAGAGTTTCCTCTGTAACTGATGTGACACGGTTGTACAACACAGGAAACCCCGCCGCACAATTACATTCAGCTCGGCTTAGCGGGAACATTTGTCACCTTGACATATCGTCAGCTGAGCGCCGTGCGGCCGCGCCGGAGAGCGTGTGTGCGTCTGAACGAGCTCATCTGTTGATTCACGTCCCCGTTCCCAACTCCCGCCTCGGTTCAGATCACCACGCTGCATGCCAGATGTGCGTGTACAGTAACTGCATATTCCAGCCGTTCATTTGCCCGACTCTCGGAAAACGGGCTGACTCCGCCCAGGCATCAGTGTCAATCTGATGAGTGGGTGTCTAACAGTGTGTGAAGCTCACATCAAAGACGTGCCGCTTTAAATGCCCAGCCTTGGGAGGAAGCCGGGAGGGGAGAGACTTCACAGGAATAAGGGATGAGAAGGGAGGGAACAATTGGAGAGGGGCATGAATTTTCTACTGTTCAGTGAGCCCCATTACAGCACAGGGCCGGGCTGGGGGTCTGTGTCTGCGGCTGCTACGCTAACAAGTTGAATCAAGACATCCCTCACAGATTTAACAGGGACGTCAACACAAAAGCTAAATGCGCGTGCTCACACTGGTGCGAGTCCATGCAACAAACAATCCTCTACACAACATTCATTACCGCAGTTTTTTTCTTATAAAAACATTCTAAAAGATGCTTGCAGGCATATATCCACCCTAAAGGGCTCCGTGTACTTAAGGGTTAGCAGCCAGAACCACCAGCCACCTCATTAGCACAAATCAGATCGCAGGCAGATACTGGCCCATCGTCAATCCCCCCCCCCCCCCCCCCCATGTCTCTTTGTCCCTCTTCACCTCTGTTCTCATGCACAAATTAGTCCTAATCCTTGTCCTCTAACTTGCCCCCAACCAAAAAAAGCACATGGATCGGTGGAGAAAGGACACAGAGGAATGAAAACAACTCATCTCCACAGTCATTTCCAGAGATTGGCTTCGGATATTATCCAGATTTTTGCCTTTCGCGTTTAATGAACACAGCAGGAGGTTTTCCAGGTCAGACGCGTTCACAACAACGTGAAAACCTCTGTAGCGTTCAGGTGAGGGGTGGCGCCTGGGTAGGGCATGCAGGAGGCAGGACATGACGTATAGTTTCCACTGCAGCAAACACTTGAACGCGTGAAGGAACCTCTTCCGTTTTGAATCTGTTCTCAGAAACATCATTGCTCCTCGCTTTTGGCAATTTCCCTGCTGCGTTCTCACGTGATCTCACTCGGAGATTCTCTGGACATTTAACGAGGGGGCAGGCAGGAAAAACTCTTGAGATGCTCCCGAGCAACTGAATCACACATTTGCCTTCTCACCCCATCCCGAGTTCAGTGCATGTCTGAAAGCAGCTTATGTAGAAAATTTCCTCTTTGTTTAATTACTCATCTGCTCAAAAGTACATGTTCAATAATATTGGGGTTAGATGTATGACTCCAGGATGTTTGGTTGTGATGTGACCTCAGGAGGCATCACATTCAAATGAGGTCTTATGGCCTATGCTGTTATAACTATTCATGGGGGAGAGGGCAGGTCAGTTGAAGGATCTGTAGACCCGGCCATACAAAGAAAAAGTTAATATAATAAATATGCATTATATTAGGAAATATAATCACTAATATTGAATATTAAATAACAGAGCATAATGTGCATAATCTGATTATTGTTGTTCCCAGGTTTATTCTCTTTGCTGGTTTTCACAGGACGGATATTAAAAAAAAACAAAAAACACCTTTGACCTTGGCTCTTTTCGTAAAATTCACCTCAGTCAGTTTTCTAGTTGTACTCCAGCCATTCAGGCAGCTGCTGTTACATCGAGACGCTGTCCACTAATTTCCCATTACCCTCTGTGCTTAAAATCAATAGTTAATTACCTCCAAAAAAACACAGTCTCTTCTCATCCACTAGGAGAAGTGGACATTACAGGGCAGGCATACATTTGTCTGGCAGAAAACTGTCCTCCCACCACTTGCTACTTATCGGCCCGGCGTTCCATTTTGCACTGTGCGGCCACTTCCTTTCTCTCCGGCACACAATTTTCATTTCTCAGGCTGACGCAGACACGCGCACAGTGGGACACAAATATTCATGCACAATTTCTCTCCATCTGCACCTCTCTTGCCAAGAACCCTGTGTTTAATAAGAGATTACATTTATGGTGAGGAGAAGGGCAAGCAAATGGTGAAATATGTCCACATGTCCTCAACCTGGGAGAGGCACTTATTCATTAATAATGGGACAGACCCCAGGCCCGGGCCCTTAACTCGCCATCGCTCCTCATTTCCTTTCCACACATCAAAGCTATGTGTGCGTATGTCTGTGATCTCGCACATACACATCTGTGCTTGTGTGTGTGTGTGTGTGTGAGAGTGTGTGTGTACACGTCAGTCCCTATGAGAAACTGCCTGTGGAGGAGCCGGCTTTTATTTAATCAGAAGTGGAGCAGCTTCCACCACCGTTGGTAGTTTCAGCCCTATTAACATCCTGCCTTTAATTCCTCTGAGCACGAGAAACATAACGTGCGTCCTCTGGGCGGCTGAATCACTTAAATGTGGAAAAAATTACCGCAAAGTTGTGTTTACCTTTTCTCCTGTACAGTAGCGACTTCCTATCATGTACTGTAGGGAAAGGGATTTGCTAAATAAACATGGGGATATGTAGTGTTGGTTTGAAGGGTGCAGCTATCAAGTGCGCTAAAGTGAGCTGCACTGATACACTTATCAGTTTGATTGTAGACTTTAAAAAGTTTCCCACGCACTGAAAGTCACGGAAACGCCATATACCTGCCTCCTCCCACTCCCCTAGTCGGCCTCTGATCCGCCAGCCTCCCCGCTTGCAGCCCTTAAGTCTGAGCCGTAGGGCTTAAAAGTCAAATTAAATCATTCTGGGCCCGACTCAAAAGCAGATCTCATTATAACAATCATAAATGAACCTCTTTGTTACTACAAGCTTACACCCCCAATAGTCTCTTTACCCGCTTCCTGTTCCTCGCAGTGGTGCGTCTATTACGTCTTCAGAGGGACAGGCTCATATTTCACTTTTTCCTTGAAGAAAACCATGTAGCGCTTCATAAATGCATCTGTTTTTAACTAGAAAGAACGTTAGTGAAGGCAGAGGCAGGTGAGGGAGGGGCGGGAAGGAGGGAGACCCAATTATTCCCAGAAACGACTCTCCTATTATATTATATACATTAAACCATACTAGAGACCAATACCAGCCAATAAAAAGCTGACCCAAATGTATTCGGGCTCTAATTAGAATTTCTTGGAGAAAAGAGAGTGATCAGGGAGGAATGAACGGCCAAAAGGTCGATGTAAGACGGCCCCAGCTGACATATGGAGGGTCTGGGTGGAGTGAGCCAAAGGGGCCATAGGGTGGAGGAGGAGAAATAATGAATATGAGGGCTGTAAGCACAGAGGCCCCAGAAGCCAGGCTGCGTGAACAGTGTGAAATACAACTCGATAATCAATGCTTCCTCTTCTCGCCTCTAAACCTAACAAATATCGAAGACGCTCCACTTTCTCGTGACCGAACAACTGTCACCCAATCTCTGGGACAGGCGATAATGGAGGGGAAAAGGCCTGAGAATCAGAACAAGAATGAGCAAAGACTCATTTCTCACACCATCATCTTTGAGTGGTGGGAAAGCTGTGCCCAATCACTTACTAGCCATTTTCCACTAGGTGCGGCCTGGAGGGTTATCTCTAAGTTTGAGCTCTTGTGCACATCAAGCCTCGTCTGTGGGTGTGTGTCCATTGTGTGTCTGCCGTTTGAGAGAACTGGCCTTACCAGCAAACGGATGACTCACACAGTTTGGGGTTGAACTGTGTCACGAGCGCCACAGCTTTCACTCCGGCTCTCGAATGTTTTTCGTATGTGGCTGATGGATCGGGGTCTGCTCCTCCCGGAGATTGAGCGGATAAGACCTCAGCCGGCTACCTGCTCTGATAAGGGCCGAGCGCGTGGCCAAAACAGTCGGAACCTGACACTGCCGATAGCATCTCTGCAGAAAAATCTCTGGACACAGGAATGTATCGTAGACTCTGGAAGATACACGGTGAAGAACAGAAAATAGAAAAAGAGAACACGTCTCTTAAGTTTGGAATGGAATGGAACCGGATACACAAATATACGCACAAACACAGATAGTATAATGCTTTCACTGTCTCGGTCAATAACATTCATTCTCATACTGAGATGTACACAAAAATGTGCCCATGCATACAAGCCCCCAACCTGCTTCCACCATCTGGCCTTCCCAAAGCTCAGATGTCCCTGGGTAAGGTGAGCCGCGAGGGGGACAGTGCCTGTGTGTGTGTGTCGGTGTGTGTCAGTGTGTGTGTGTGTCGGTGTGTGTGTGAGAGAGTGAGAGTGAGACAGACAGACAGAGAGAGAGAAGCTAGTAATCATATTATCAAAGAGAAAATATGCAGTATACAGTCCACTGCAGTATGTGAAAAAACCATCTTATGAAGAACAGTGCATGGCCCACAGAGTCTCACCACACTGGCTGCATACAGGCACAACACTTTCACAGGAAAAGCAGCAGAACACATTTACAGCACCACAGGTACAGGTGCTGCAGGCAGGGCTTTGCACTGGGGGTCGTCATAGCTGACTAGGCTGCGTAAGCACACCTTAACACCGAGGAGTCTTTTCACTGTGGGCAAAATAAAGCCTCCATTATAGGAGGGGGCCGGGCCCGCCGCCCCTGCCAGCCATAATGGCTTTAGCAGTGGACTGACGGCACAGGCATTCAAACACACAATACACAGAACGCTGGTACAAAACTAGTGGAAAATTGAATTCTACTTCAGGTGGTCCCAGGTCAGCAGTGGTGCCCGTAGACAAAATGCACTTGTACACTCGCACACAATCCTTCATGTCTTTTTCAGCTCCTGCTGCCCTGAAACCCTTGTGCCAATGTTGCTCCTATATTTCCATTTGTCCCTTTTGCAACCATTTCAAATGAGAGAGGAAAGGAAAGGAGCAATCTCACATTCACATCCATTAGAGGCTCGACAGGACTCTTCTTACAGCCTGTCTCCTCTGCACAGCTGGTGGCACACGCATGCCCCCAACTCACACATCCGGTAGCACAGAACTGTTAACTCACTACTAGGTGCAGCGGTAGTCGGTGTTAGTTGTGCTTCCATGTTTCTGACAGACATAAAACTGAATTGATTCCATTTTCGATATCTGCAGTATTGCTCAAATTCAGATTAAATATTGCAAATACTAGCTATCAATATTTAGCTGTAAAAATACAATTGAATTCAAAGTGTTAGCACTGGAGCAGAACAGCAGAGTTACATCACAGAGTGGTGGAGTCTTATCGTGTGACAAGAGGAGGGTTGAAATGGACGATTTGGTGTCAAAGCAAAAAGGCAAAAGCACTTATTAGGCAATATTTTGGACCTAAAATGAATGCCAGACTGGAACTTAATAACCTTTATGAGGCAATCTGCAAACTTTCTCTGAGGGAGGTGGCAGCGTCTGGTGGTATCACTTCTGAGTGCACCACAGGAGTGAGGCTGCCTGCAGCAAAATCGAATGTTAACGATCAGTGACACCGGTTTGTTTCTAGACTGTCCACTCTACTACTTTTGGTTTAAGATTTTCAACCCCGGGAAACAACTGAGAATCATTTGAGCCTGATCAGAAAAACTGTGCATGGCCTATTTTTACACAAGAATGATTTTTGACCGGATTGGTATATTCTTATAATTAGTATATGATCAATCAAATGTACAGCCCATATTTACAAATCACAATTTGTCTTGTATGGCTTCACAATGTAAAACATCCTTGGCCCTTAACCCTAAACAAGAGTAAGGAAAACTTAACAACCAGAATTTTTTTTAATTAGATGCAAAAAAGAACACTTGTCTCAAGGTTACGTCTCATGAGGCACTTTGCAAATCACGTCTAATGCAGCATGAGAGAATGAGAATAAGAATATACCCTGACTGCTCTCCGCACTGAGGTCATAGCAGTGCATGGGTCGGCTATCCCACAATGCCTTGGGAGATGAGTCAGTGTCCTGCTCAGGAACACTTACGCAAAGCAGTCGGCTGCTGAGACGACTGGAGCTTGCTCTGTCCTCTAAACTTTTTTTCTTCTTTATATCCGTTGCTTCTAGGTCAGCAGTGTGTGGTTCTGATTTCTATAACTATTATATGTTGCTTAAGATATCACAAATATTGCTTATTCTACAGTGTTCTCCATTCCATCCACTTGCCCCCTGACTGGCTGCTGCTGTTGTTTCAGCTCCGGTTGGATCACGGCTCAGGTTCTGTAATGTGTGTCAGACGACTGCCTCAGCCCTGTGTTGGTTTTACGTCCACAGCCCTGTTCGATCGCAGGCTACTCATTTGTAAAACACGCATTTTGTATCTTTTCCGAAACTCCCTGACCTCCCTCCTTCTGTCTCCCTCATCGTCCCATCTCCCGCGGTCCCCATCCATCTTTCAACCGCTGTTTCATCCCTCCGCTCGTCCTCCTCTCCTCCTCCTCCTCCTCCTCCTCCTCCTGCCCTCCCTTCCTCCACCACCCGGTTCCAGGCCGTTAAATGAGCGGGCTTATCTAAGCCTAATTGGTTTAAGGGCAAACAGAAATAAGCAATGGCTCTGTAAGTAGGGGGAGAATTACTGCTGCTGTTGGCAAGAACCGTCCGCACACCACGGTGAGAGAGAGAGAAAAAGAGAGAGAGAGAGAGAGAGAGAGAGAGGGAAAGGGCGCGCATGAGGGAGTGAGGAGGGAGACACGAGGGGAGGGATGGCGAGATTAGCGAAGAGAATTATGGAAGATAGAGTGGGATGGAGAAATTAGGTGGTGGTGGGGGGGGAGAGGAGGAGAAGGCAGAGAAAAGGTGAAGATGATGGGGAGAAATGCAGAGGGAAGACAAATGAGGGTGAAACAGAGCGCTGCACATGCTTCGTTTTCTAATGCCATGCAAATCCCAGTCCTTGCTCTCCCCTCCGTTTTGGCCCTTTGCTTCGGGCCCCGACTGCCCCCCCCCGCCCCTCCGCCCCTCTTCAGGAACTCGCCAGTGAATTAATATCTGTTTGCAGATATCATGTCTTCATGTGTGTGGGGTTGTGCGCGTGTGCCTGCGTGCTCTGGGTAGCTTAGACTTTGAATCCAGCAAATTCAAGTTTCCGTAATCATATTCACACCATTTTGGACCTTCGCCGCACAATCATGGGACACACAAGCTGCACTCCGTAACACACACACACACACACACACACACACACACACACACACACACACACAGACAGACTCACACAAAACATCATGTTAAAACCACCACTCTCTAAATCTTTCTTTCTGTTACGGTCAGGCATCTTCCAACTATCCGTCCGTTCTTTCATGGTCGTCTCCTTATGATTCTCATTCACAGGTTCACGAGCTCAGTTCCGTGCAGTGTTTACTGTGAGTGTGTGCACGTGTGGGGAGTTGAAATAAATAATTCAATTCTTCACAGCCTCAGGTCCATATGGCCGGGGCTGCTCTTTACTCTAAAGATACAAACGCACACCAGTTCACACACAGATCACCGGCAGTTATGAAGATTTACACACGCAATCACATTAAGGGTGACCGGAGAGGCAGGGGTGATGCTGGACCCTTTTACACACACACACACACACACGCACACACACACACACGCACACACACACGACAGATAAAATGAAAGAGCAACAGATTGGAGTTCAGATCAGTGCAGATTTTAACCTGCCCATGGGACAGCCTCCTTTCAATTAGCCACCCAAACAAGGAAATCACTTTCATCCTTGTTACCGAGGTAACCCGAGGGCCATCTCCCTGCCCATCTGCTTCTTTCTCATCCTACTTTTTTTTTTGTTGAAGTACACACCCCACATCCCTCTCCTGGCAGAGGAAATCTCATTCCCCAGCCTCCTCCTCCACTCATCTCTCCGAATTGACATTTCTGCTGTCATCTCACATTGGGTAAACATTTGAACCTGAAAATATCCAATCCTTGCAGAGGTAGCAATTTGAGCCTGGGCTCGGTTATCCATAGCTGCATGTGCGGAAATCTGATGAGCACAAACAAGAAAAACCACCACCGAATTACAGAGGCACAGCCGGGAGCTGGGAAGAGTCAAGGAGCAGAGTCGTAAATGATTAAAGAGAAAGAGCTGCATGTGAGAAAACTCATTTTATTTCTGCTTCTAATGGATGTGTTTGTGCTTTTAACAGACAGACGGGGGGAAATAAGCTGGTGTTCTACTTTGTGCGTTTTATTGGAGGGGATGAGCGACTGTACAATAACATGAGAGACGACACTATGTATCCATGATGCTGCTGGGATATCCAGGGGGCTATGGAGCCCAGTGCTCGGTCCCTGGGGGCCCACAGCGGAAATGAAAAACATGTTTAACCGAGGAGATATTGGCTGCTTGTGGCACCGCCGCTTGTCCAGATGAGTGTGTGGGAGAAGGAGAGGAGGAAGTGGGACAGATGCAGCAGAGAAAGACAAAGGGATAAAGGAGGGGATGGAAAGGATGATGAGAAAAAAAAAGAGACGTTTAAAAAAAAAATCTCATTTTCTTAGGAGTTGCTGATTCCAATAGTTAAACTTATATATCCACCCGAGCATGAATCCATGTGACAGAGACTCCCAGCCACAATCTAAGAGAGTTTGTCTCTGCAATTGAAAATGCCAGAGAGTGATGCTCGGGGGGCTTTAGTGATAATATTATTTCACATTCGCAATTTAATGAGGAAAACGTGACAGGAATCCTTAGAGGTTTGACAGGCGCTTACAATTGCGCGTTTACCTCTGGGCAAAACAGTAATTGTTCGTAATATAACAACAATCCAAAATAGTTTAAAGAGGTTCCACTACTGTTGTATAAAAGGAGGAGTACTACACAGCGGATAAACGACGTTTTTAAGCCCGTGAATGACCAGCAATAAAGTAATGTGTGCATTTAAAAGCGCGTTTCAACATCGGAGTGTCGCGCTTCACGTGGACACGCACCAGCATCAGTGACCCGCAGCGGAGCGGGAGGACCGGAGGGATAACCACGGTGCTCCACGGCGATCCGCGTGCGCGACCTCCCCGCATCCCGGTGCCAGGGGCTCAGGCAGCTGCCCCCTCGCGCACCCACACTCCCCATCACCCCCAGGGTGCGGACCGGACCGGAGAGCTCCCGCATCATGGCACACAACAAGTACAATCCCAGTTTCTTTGCAGTTTCTCGCATTTACCTTCCATCGCGGAGGACGTGATGACCAGCGCGCAGAACAGCGCACACAAATCCACTGTCACGGCCGAGAAGGGCATAGTCTCCAGCAGCGTGTTTCCCCCCCCACCCAAAAAAAAAATTAGCCGAGACGCACGGCGCGCGTCAAAGAGCCGGGATCCCTCGGTGTGTCAGCGCGGTACTCCAGCAGAGAGCCTGTGTTGTGAGTCACATTTCAAGCCGTAGTAAACACTGTGTGACAATCAGAGGAGCGGAGTGTGGGGGGGACGGACTGAGGGGGTGCGAGGGGCTGGAAGGGGGTGGGTGAGGAGGGGGGGGGGGGACCCAGCATCGCCTGCTCACAGCCCCCATTAGTGCGCCGCGGCCAATCGTCGGGCGGCGGCTGAAACTCACCAGCCAATCCGCGGCCCCGCCGCTCCGCCCAGCGCGCATTGTCAAAACACAAAACTTTTCCTTGACCTATTTGAAGCGGCGTCCGCTGCACTGAAGGGAAATAGCGCCGCTAGCCGGGCTGCCTTGGGTACTGCGCCCCCATGTGGAGCCTCGACCCGCACGGGAGACGATACAAACGGCCTGTTCAGTGCCCGGGATTCAAAATAATGCTGCAGCTCACTCGTGTCCAATTTGGCAATTCTCACTTCCCCTGATGGTGGAGAGTGTGTCCGTCATCATCTCCACTCAGGATATAACATGTTTCATTTATGAAAATCACAAGAATGTTTGAGCACAATTAGGATTAAAAGCTGTTTGTCCCACGATTTCAATTCATTTTGATTATTGAGCAAATTGGGCATTTGCATTCTCACATGACCGACTTCATCAGTGCATGTCTGAAAGCAGCTGAACTGTCAAAGTGTCAAAGTGAGATGCTCCAGACGTTCTCTGGAGTTTCTCCTGCCAGGCCCCTATACTAACTTTGAAAAATCAAAAAGAATACAAATGTCTCAGGAAGAAAAATTGGTGCAGTGTACGTGGAAGACACAGACTAGGACACGGAGAGAGCTTGTGGTGATACGGTCCAGAGCTGCTGTCAATAGGCTGTAGACATGAACAACTGATCTCCACAGCGAAGCTATTGGTTACATCCTGCCTTTGCATGCGGCTCCACCCTTTACTTTATTGCTCCAGAGATTTCTGTTGTTGCAAAAGCATCTGAGCAAAAAATCCCTCTAAAGTGTGTCAACGCTCCCACTCTCTCCAACCCATGTTGATACCACACTTAAAAGTCCCTAGCAGCCTCATACATGGTCTGGCGCCCTCACCCTTCCATCATGCTCACACAATTACAATGCAGATGTTCTTTAATGGCATTGGCAACTTCAGCCGCTCCTCTTAATGATATTAAACAGGCAGTGCACATCAGCTCCAACCCTTTGCCCCCGTCGCCCCTTTTGTCTGCGCGTGTGCTGCAACAGATGGCGCGCACAATGGGCTTTTCCCTGCAGGGACACAGAGAACCAGGCTTTGCCTCAGCCGAGGAAGAGGGCAGTTGCTGCCCTGTAGCCCAGAACCACACCTGCGTCAGGCTAGATATGTCCCCAAGTCCCTGGAGCGCTGGACTGGGATGGGGTTGTTAATCTCCAGCCTGAGTGGGGCTGGTTTTACCCGGGGCCACTGGATGGCCTAATACTTCAGCGCCGTCTCTCCTCAGCACACTGGCCCAGATACTTTTTACCTGCTTTACTTTTTTTATGGACTTAATGAATGGAATGAAAAGTAGGCTTTTCAAAATACTGTGTAGCCTATGAAATGAATTCATGTACCTTCCTGCTGTTTGTTTGGACTCTAAAGCGGCCACATGTCACTCTGTATTAAATGCAGCTTATTCCCCTCCAGCAAGCCTGAACAGTTTTAACTACATCTATCTTCTCCTCCCCTCTGCGCTTCAACTCCTAACCTTTACAAAGAGAAAAATCAAACACATCGTAAATGAAATGTGACCCGCTTAATAAATGGCTGTTCCTCGCGCGGCAGAGGCCAGCAGATGAACTGGGGCAGACTCAGAGCTGCAGGAGCATCAGGCGGCGGCGGCGGCTAACTTGGGAAAGAAGTTGATGAGAGCATTTGTCATTTTTAATGGTGTGGCGAGGAGTGGCGCTCCGGTGTGACGGAGCACAGCGCAGCGGGGGGGCTCTGCTGCTGGCTGGTTTGTAGGCCCCTCATAGCCACCTGGCCTGATTTGTCACTCGGCTCAGTCCTCATCACCTATGACTCCACAGGTCATCTCCGAATACAGGAGCGGCACAGAGCATTCTGTCCCGGTTTGCTGTCCACACCCTGTGGGGGGGGGGGGGGGGGGAAGGAAGGAAGAGTATGAGGGGGAGGTAGGAACAATGCTGCTGCTGCTGCTGCTGCTGCTGCTGCTGTAGCACATCCTGCCTCACAATGCACACACAGACAAATACATGCATACAATAACACAGTCGCGCACCCACACAGCGCTCCGATAGTGATCCGCACAAAGCCACACAAGCACATGCCTACTTTAGCTCAAGAGCCTCAGCCCAATACCAATACTGAGCCCAAACACATTGTGGAGAGCCCCTCATTCTCTCTGTGGCCTGATTTCTTTCTGCGTGGTTAAGCCTGCAGGAGCAGCATCCCAGCTCTATTTTCCTTCCTGCATTCCTCCCTTTCTCCACTTCAGATTCAAAGCAGCGTACAAATGCAACCTCTCCAAGTGTGTGGGGGGGGGGGGGGGTGTTCTCCAGCTTGTGTCCGACTAACTGTTGTTTTTCCCCCTTTCTTCTCGTCCTGTGAGCTGATCGTGAAAGGAATTGCGCTTTTGACCCGTAAACATCCAGCCGGCGTCTGCCTCGCCGTGACCAATGTGCCGTGACCTTTACATTTCTCATCTCTGTCTCCTGTTTCCTGACTCCTGTTTGTTTGCCGACAGGAAATACAAAAAAATGGTGCGCGGCTCGTTCTGCACACCAAAAACAACACGGGGAGCAACGGGGGCGGATCTGCCGTACACATGGTCGATGTTTTCCGATGAACAAAGCAAAGTGCAGCGTCCACTGAGACCCGCATTCATTATTTAGATTTGTGATGCGGGAGTGCATTTGAGCCGTATGGTTGGTGACAAGCAGGCATAGACATTAGAAAGAGGTGGATGATTATAATGGTACAGAACGAGAAAGGCAGAAACAGACGTGTATATAGAGAAAAAGAGGGAGAGCATGGAATGCTGGGAAGGTTTGCCAGGTGATGAATATGAATGCATGAAAATGAAATGCCTAAGTCAATATGGAGACAGTGCGGGGACCCAGGTGACAGAGGAGTGCAGTGCTACACCCACCCTGGGGGGATAGACTGGTTATTAGACCGGGCTCTAGCTTCATCCATCTTCACGAGTCTGAGCAGCGGCCATTGACAATATGAGCACAGAACCGGGGCTGAATACAGATGTGCTGTGGACCAGTGTTCCCCAAACAGAGGGTCAGGCCTCACGAGTGGGTCCCAGGCGTCGTCGCACATTCTGGGTCACGACTCAAGAGGCCCGATGGAAAACAGGCTCGTTGGAAAGGGAATGCATGGGGTTGGTTTCGGAGAGTGTTTGTCTCGAGCAGGGTGGGACAGCGGTTTCTGGAACACTCTTTGTCTTATTTGTGGAAATCCCCCTTCGTGTCCCGATAGCCATCAATAAATAAAAGTAATTTTTATTTCGGACCGTTATATACGTCTTTCACCAACCAACCTGAACAGAGTATTCACTCTACACCACTGAAGCAGAGACGATAGACAGCAGTTATGGCGAGCGAGTCTCGGAAATGACGGCTTCTAGCAGTTGTCAGGTTATGTGAGTTCATATAGCCGTAGCTTTGACAAGAGGGCCAATAGGAGATGGTGGTATTCGGTTGAAAAGGGGAGTCGGCTCTTGCTTGCTTCTCTAAGATTACCGACCCTTTACCTTTGAAGGCTGGACCAAAGATGTATGTAGGGGCAAAAAAAGCTTGTTGCATTTAACTAGACCTCAGAAAAAGTTTGAAAGTTCGTGTTGGCAACGACTGACACGAGAAATCAGACGGGTTTTAAGAGCAGAGCGAGTGTGTGGCAGTAGGTCAGACAGGGAGCCGGGGCAGGAGCTAAATGCAGCACTCTCATTAATTTGCCAATGATCCCAGGACTGATGGTGCCGTGTGCACGCAGACACTTCAGAGACACCCATTGCACTTGTGTGTCGCAGGGCCACAAAAAGAGGCAACTGTCGACGTGGAAACAGACACACACAGACACACACACACACACACACAGATGGAAATACCTGTGAGCACAAACGAGAATCAAGAAATGTTTATATTTCTGCGAAAGTGAGTGGGAGAAGAGGGATTACTCTCCACTTCTCCTTGCAGAGATGCAGTGGGAGCGTTATTTGTTTTAAGTATCGCCGTTTGATTAATAAGTCGTGAGCTCGCATTCATTCCATTCAAGACTCAAGCTCTTTAGTTACCATTAATCATGGGAACACAATGAGGGGATTCTGCGCGGCGCTGAATGTGTAAGAGCTTCATTATGGCGTGCCTTTTTTGTCAAGTGTGCGGCGCACTGTTTGTGAGTGTGTGAGTGTGTGTGTGTGTGTGTGTGAGAGAGACAAAGATTGACTGTGGCTTCATGTGCAAGAGGCTGCGGTTCCGACGTGTATTTACTCCTCTGTGTGTGTGTGTGTGTGTGTGTGTGTGTGTATGCGCACTTAAACGTGCACGTGCGGTGTGACTGACTGCAACAAAAGAAAGATGGATAATAAATTGGTGCATCCCCCTGCTCAGTCACTCCATGCTCTGTCAGCTGCCATAGGGGTTTCTGTTTGAGACAATGTTCTGGCAGCGAGAGCCCAATTCCTTCTCTACAAAAAGGTGTCACCCGGCCCCCCCCCCCCCACCCCACCCACCAAAAAAGTGTGAAAATGCAAAATCACACACAAACCCGGTAACAATTCAGTGATTAGTTGTTTCTCTTGATGGTTCTGTTGACTGGGATCTATTCATTTTCTTGTGATTATGGACGTCTAATCACAGATGAGGTTAATTGGGTTCCCACCTTCTTTGTTTGCAGCGTCGGAGAAAGTTTCCTATTAACCAGGCGGCCTCCTCTGCTGCTCCACGCCCTTTGAATAATGCACCGACCTTCTGCAGAGACGTCGCCTTGACAACGACAACATTTGACACATGGTATAAAAAAAAAAAAAAGGTTTGTATCCCTCGACATGTTATCACGGGCGAGTCGAGCGGAGCGGCTCATAAAGTGGTTTTCTGGCTACGAAAGCAACAATTAGGAGGTGGACTTGTTAATGAGGAAAAAACAAAACTAGCCTGACAGCTCATCACTGTGTGTCAGCTGCCTCCCAGCGAGAGCCCGTCCCACTCGGCGGGTTGCTGGTTTCACCGGGGACACCGTCAAAATGCATCCCTCCATTTCCCCCGACCTGTCTTCCTCTCCTCTCGCTGGCCTGTGACGGATAGTTCAGTGAAATCTATCAACCTCAGTCAGGGCCCGGTCCTTCATAGAGCCACTTACGGACAGAGGGTGCACACACACACACACACACACACACACACACACACACACACATACACAGACAGACAGACGAGCACACATCCCCGAGTCCGTCACGCTAAATGGGATAAACATCTGGCAAAGGAGAGAGAGAGCAGAAAACGGAGGTCAAATCAATCTGCCCCTCTGTCTGCCATACACTGATCCCCCGTCACAGCCTGACCTCTGCAACACCCAGCAAATGATACTGCTCTTCTGCATTTGAGTATAAGAAGTGCAGCACTCCAGTGCGGCTGGAACTCAGCGGTTGAGAGAATGCGTTCTGACAGACGAGCCCAGTGATGGACTGAAATGTCCAAACCAGGATGGTGGTGATGGTTGGAACAGTCGTCACAGTGAAACAGACAGGATTCTAATGTTATGGATATGAAGCTGAAAAGTCCAGGTATCATCTAAAAATCCATAATTCATTATGGAAAAAAAGCTACCTATAAATCTCATATTTGCAAATGTTGAAATCATTAGAATATTTTCACAGTAGAAAAAATATATCCTGACAAAATGGCCAATTATTGTTGTACCATTTTGGAGATTCAATAATGAATGGATATAATAATGATGTTCTATACATTCTCCATGATTTTTCTTTTGTTTCTTACACTAATTCAATGGTCCATTCGCTTTCTTCAGCTCTTAATTCAATTCACTTTTTATAAATTCATATTTTTCATTTTACTGAGACACACATCCAGTCACTGAACAAATGATTTTGTTCAAGTTAAACTGAACATCATCAAATATTCAAATTCAGTTTCTACCGACACATATTTCTGCCAAAATTCTTTCGAGGATTAGGTTCTCTCACACCCTGCCCAAAGCGGCGCCAAGGCCAAAGCAATTCAATCATTGCAATTAAACTTCATTTTTAAGATTTATTTGCACATTGCCAACTCCCAACATGCACCACGTCAAACATTTAAAATCGAGACCTTACAATATTACAGTGAAACCCAAACGGGAAATAGGAACAGTTGTGTAACTATCTTATTCAAGCTCTGTCAAACTGGTTCTTAGAATGAAAGTTCTAATCGTCATACCTTTGATTAATGATGTTATAACGAACAAGGTCAATAGAGGAAAATATTAATGGTGCTGCTAATAATAAGAAAAAAATAGTCTTTGCTAGTTTCGGAAATGTTCCCACCTCAATCAGTGTCTCATGTTATTTATCAGGCAAATTATTCGGAGAGTAATATATACGCAGTCATTTAAGGTTGCACAACGCAAGTACACTCCTGTTGTTAGATGCACAGATGGCCACTTGCATGCTTTCACTTTGCTGCCAAGGCCACGTTGTGACCCAACTCCAAAGGGTTTATCCTCTGTGGGATTTGTGTACAATCGTGTTTCGGAGATTTGCAGGACAGTTATTCTTATATTTCTTAATCTGGACGGTTAACGGAGGGAAAATACATTGGGTCTTTCATCGTGTACAAATCCACATGAATCCACTCATTATATTTTTCAGCCATCCTGTGATTGTCAGCCCTTGAGTGGCTGACAGTTAGAGGACAAGCTGTCAACTGAATTATAAAGCCAGCGCCACAGGGCAGCATTATTAGCTGTTATTGTAATCCCTCCTGTATTTTCCTGGATAGATGGTGAAACCTTTGTCACAAAGTTGGAAGCACACATCCATTGTATCCTGTAGCAATAAGACTTTAGTTCATTGGAACTCAAGGGTGTATGAAAGAGACACAACCAAAGGTGGACACGAGTGGATTATTAAATGGCGCCGGATTAGCAGAGGTGGGCGGTAGTTACTAGAATTTTGTTTTTTAAGAATGCACTGCAGAGTTGCTATTAAAACACATCTGTTGTATAAAACTTTGACAGATAAAAACACACTTTTAAAAACACTGTGTGCCAATTATACACACTGCATTGACACATGCAAACCTTGTCAGTTAGAAGTCAGCAAAGCTTTGATGCAAACCAAGTATAGATTCAATTTGCATTAAAGGTCAGGACCCTAGGACAAAAAATTGACTTTGTTTGCTTCAAAATATTTTCCTTCTCAATAATTGCGGCAGTGATCGTTGAAATGTTAAAAGGAGAGTTTAGCTGTTACATTTTCCTCCCCCCTGCTTTTCTGTGGCTCTTTAAAAATTGTGTTCATCCCATTGTCTCCTCTTCTTCTTGTCTTTGCTCTCCGTCTTATGAATTTTGTTTTCCTGCCTGTTATGAATTTACTTCTCTTCTTGTTCCTTTATATTGGTGACAAGCTTCTGAAATGATAAAAAAAAATTCAACACAAACTAAAACAAAGCGAGTTCTCGAGCGTTCTGAAACTAGATGACTGGTGTTCGGAGGTAGAGGTTCAGCTGAGGTATCATGGCCCTGAAGCTGTTTATTCTTAGAGGACAGGAGGCTGATCTACTCGTCTTTCTCCTCCTCCTTCTTGAGCCCTCTTTTTTTCTTCACCGAGCAGCTTCTTCTCATTTTCCACCTTCTGCACTTTCCTCCTCCAGCTTTTTTCCCTCCCTGAGCCAGCTCTTGTTGTGGGCTCGCCTCCAGAGCGTCACACCTGCTCTACCGCTGCCCTTCCATAGCCTTTGGCTCTTTGGCTCTTTTTTCAGAGCGAGCAGGTAAAAACTGTATTTGTATGCTTTCTTGCAAGCTTGCCCTTTCTGGGAGCTCGTCTTTTTGTCTGTGCTCCTCCAGGAGCTGGCTCCAACTATTTTCCAGCAGGTTAACTTGCTCCTTTAGAGCTGTTCCTTTTTGAGAGACTCCATCTCAGGGATTGTACAGTGGAGGGCGTCTCTGAGGCCTTGTGCAGGTTTTGAGGGGGCTGGTCAGTGCGATGCAGCTCAGCAGAGGTCGATCTGTGCCGCCTTGGAGTTGCCTTTAAGGGAAGCACTAAGCTGCATGAAAAAAGACACACGCATGTTCTTCATGGAAACGCTTTATTTAATTGAATCTTTAGCATACGTCTGAGGGGAGGAATCTTTGGAACGCTGCTGAAAGGTAAAATAACTGTATTTATATAGCTCCTAACAACCTGTCAAAACGCTTTACATTACAAGTCACACACACACACACATTCATTCAGCACTTACACATGTAGCGCCTCTGGATCATACGTCCAACTCGCACACACTGTCACCACAGTCAGGGGCTGTTTGGGGCTCAGTGTGTCGCTGAAGGCTGAAGGACACGCTGACACGCAGGAGGCTCGTCAACAAAGAGCAACATGTAACACACAGGCAGCTCAACTCATGTTCTCATTGGAAATCCGTTGAAATCAAAAGCTTTTGCAGAGCTTATCCCGTTAATTAAACAAATGTTTTCTTTACCACTCTCTCCAACTGGTCGCTTACATTGGGAAGTATTGTTGTTATTATTATTTTATTTATTTTTTCTTGCTTGTTCTCATTGCAACCACATTGCCTCAGAAATGCTACCACATTTATTTTTTCAGTTTCACTTGACCTTGTTTGGGGTTAAACTTGGTTTATTACTTTCTTTTGGTGAAACCTGATCCAGTTCGGTTCAAGATTTTTAATCCGGTCTCATTCGTGCTTATTTTGGTTATTTAGCTATATATAGCTCAACTTAAAACTGCTTTTCAGTTTCAGTGTTGGGAACCTTTCTGGTGTCTCTCTATAAGAAAATCATACTATCCTTCTCCAATAACACAGGGATACTTGTTAATACCAGTGGATGTGGGCCTGCAGTTCAAGCCGAGGCTCCTACAGTCGAAAGCTTCAGTGTGTCTGTCGCTTTAAATCACAGTAATTTCATTATCTGGGACCGATTCAATTTAATTAAAGTTCTGTCTGTTTTACTTTGCGATTCCATGCAGTCTTCTCTTATTGATCGCTCTGCCAGCTAAGTGTTGTACTTTGTGGCGGCATTGGGGTTTTGTGAATTGTTGTTATGATTTTGTGTTTCATTTTTCAATTTGTGATATTCTTCTGCATCACAAGGCCAAAATAGTAAAGTAAATAAATGGACTTTAGTTTCTATTATAAACACATGCTAAATGCATTTACAGTTACAAACGGATACCCACTCTGTATACGACTCACAGACACACACACACACACACACACACGGTACAAGATGTGATGATGACTGTGGCAGATATAAAGAACAAACAGATTCATAAAAAGATGCAGAGGCCATCAATAAATGTCATGACTGCTGCGCTCGGGGCTTTTTGCTCGGAGGATGCAAAGTGTAAAATTCCACTTGGCCGTGAGACAACAGTGCACTTGGACATTTATTATTTAAATAATGACCTCATATAGCATGCACACATCTACACAACAGTTACGCAGTCAGCATGCATGCAAACAGACAATAGCGCTGAGTTAACACTGTGACCTTCCCATATTAAAATTGCCCTTTGAAAGCAATCTTTTCTCCCAGCATGCATCATCAGATCAATAAACACTGCTGCCAGGTGATGCTTGGAGCATTATCGGCCTGTTGCAGGCTCAGTGATATGGAACACACACAAACACACACACACACATACGCGTATGCGACGAAGCCCGTGTCAAATGCTAAATGTCAAAACCATGAGCTGCACACAAAACGTGTGTCGCACTCATTATCATTATAAGACACACTTTAAAAACACACAATCGACGTGTTGACCATTACTAATTGTTAATCAGTGTTTTGTCTTATGTGTCCAGCAGCAATGAGCACAAGTGAGAAAAGCAATTAACAGTTCCCAGTCCCCTCTTCCTCACACAAACATTTTCCTCTTTCTTTTTTCTCATTCTGTTCTCTCAACGATTTGCTTTACCACATAAAGGCAGGTGGCTCACTCATGTCTTTAAGTTCCAGGATCAACCACCTTATCCCATCAGAAGCAGACCCCATTACCAGCCGGTTACCTAGTCAATGATTTCTCATTTAGAGCACATTCCCCAGATCCTCGGCTTGTTGAGGGCTTGATGGATAACCTGTCGAACACGCACAACACGTGTGTGTGTGTGTATGTGTGTGTGTGTGTTTGTGTGTGTGTGTGTGTGTGTGTGTGTGTGTGTGTGTGTGTGTGTAAAAGGGAAATTCCACTCCTGTTTTGCACATTGAGACCAAGGCACTAGTTATGGGGAGTACTTCTCAGCCTTGGAAAACAGAAACCAGTTGCGTAATGCCTCCTGTGGCTCTGGAGGAACGTGACCTTGACACCATGCTGTCTAATTCTTACTTGAATACTTGGAGGTTGACTCAGCCAAACTCTGCAAATCAACTAACAGAGCCAAGTGGTTCATTTCAAAGAGAAGTTGAGAAATCAGTAGTCACACTTTTCAGAAACATGGAATGGAAATCTCAAGATTTGTCCTGTTTGTGTTTAGCCGTGCTCGGCTTAGAGATTTGAATTGAAACACAATTCACCTTTAAATCACATTAAAACCACATGGTACTGACACATGAAAGGAAGTTGCAGAAACATGAAAGATATGAATTTTTGCAGGAGATGAAACCCTTTTTCCTAAATGTGAGGAGATGACAAACCATTTACACAATTTGTGTGTGTCTGTGTTTGTATCTATATCCTTGTGGGGACCCATTTCATATTTTCAAAGAGCTGTTAAAGGGCTAAAACTTGATTTTAGTTTTAGGATTAGAATTTGATTTAGATTAGGGTGAGACATTTAGCTGTGATGGTTACGGTTAGGGTAATGGGCTAAGGAATGTAATATGCCAATGATTGTCCTCACTGAGATAGAAGTACTAGAATGTGCACACTCCCTTTAACTACTGTCACATCACTTCATGCATATATTTATACCTTTTACCTTCTACAAAGTGATACTCATCCACTCAGATAATAATTAAAGACCATATTAAAAAATGTAATTCTTGCCTTAAGGATGCTCGACAGCTGGAATGAGAAACTCGTTTTAAAAGGCCTTTGGGTCAGAGTCCCCCCGCTCTCCTTTCCTTCTGTCTAGATGTGTTTTTCTTTTAATCCGCAGACATTTAATTATCTCACCATGCATGCAGAGCGGTTAAATATTACATAAAACTTACAACGCTTTTTCCAAGAAATCTCCACTGTCTGGGAATTCTGGGTAATCTTTCAGTGTTCATTGGTTCTTCTTGGTCTGGAGCCTGCTGGCACATCTTTAATTTCCTTTCCTGTACATATTTCTGCATTTTTGCATAATGACGTAATAGTGATTTAGTTTTGGCCACAATTTCAAAATCCAATCTAATTCAGCCGGATTTGAAGTTACAGTAAAACCTGTAATGTACCAGTATACTGCAGTATCACTAGTTAGAGGGAGAAGTTCTCAATGTGGTTTAATGGTCCACATAAAGACTGCAGGATGAATATCAAATTCCAAATTTACTGTGATACAGTATCTCATGTTCTGCAGGGACCACATAAATCCCAGTGATTACACAATCATTCTTTAGTGTCGACCACAATCTTTGTGGTATCTCATTCTGGTCTGGACGTTCACCTCGGGGCTTAACGGGTTTTAATAAAAAGCCTCGTCCTCTTCTTTTGTCCTCCCAGGCAGACAGCGTTCTGCAGCCCCGTCCTCCCTCCGGAGCTGTCACGTCCAACAGAAATCCAGCAGCAACATGACAACTGAGAAGGTCAGGGGGCCAGAGGTTATTATGGATCGTTTCAGGTCATGGAAGATGGGCAGAGTCCCGTGGGTCGCTCAAATGTCAGCCTGATTCGAGCAGTCTGATTGGGAATCAGTCCAAGCTGCTGGAAAAGTGTGTTGACACTGTAGCGTTTGTGTTAATGGCTGTCCATAGTTGTGTGGCTTTTTGTTTTGCTTGTGTACACAGCATGAGGAAAGCTCGCCTGTTGGTTGGAGCACTACCCCGGATCTGAGAGAAAACACATCCTGCAGTGCCACATAGCACTTGACTTACTGTAGTGCTCAGCCATGTGGTGGGGCCACAGCGCCGTCTGGTGGTAGCGATATGCACATGCAGTTAAATATGGCTGATTTAAATTTAAATGTTGAGGCTGATCGGTGTATTATGAAGGTGAACCTTTGAGTCGGCTGCAGGAAAAGATGATGGCTGTGCTCAACATTTTGACCCTTCGCTCAACTTGCAAACAACTTTCAATGAAAAATCTATGAATGCTTTTTTAACAAGGAATGCATATAATTGCTGTGTCATCAGTATTTCCTCACTCAGAGAGATAGAAACTGTATTTTCATTTCATTTTGTGGAGTTTAAAAAAAAATCTGATATTCTTGCTTAGGGTGCGAGAGGTCCTGGGTTCAAATCCCAGAGCCCTTTCACCATTCTCCCTACCAAGGTGTAATTCAACTAAACTCTTCTAATCCACTAACAGTACGCAATGGTTGATTGTAAGTAGTCACCCTGTACAAAAAACATGGGATCAAAATCTCTAGGTTCTGTATGGAGGCTTAAGTCTTGCTTAACCTGGAGTTTGGAATATGGAGACAACACCGCACATATTTTATAGAAAGTCTCACTATGATAGGTCACTCAGATGCAAAGCAACAGACCGTAGCCCCTACACTGGATATCTATAAAAGGAAGTTGAGCAGACAAAATCTCAATCAAAGAAGTCACACTGTTCAGAAACATAGAATGGAAAGGAACTGAAGAGAGATGAAGCAGGAAACATTGATTCGTCCATTTCCGTCAATGTATTGAATTAATTACGGGCCAAGCTGCCTGATTTGTTCTTGAATTCTCATAAACACTATCTATTGAGATGGTTACACTGAGCAAAGTATTTTCAGACTTGCGATATGATTCACGCTTCGGGTGCGAGAATTATTGAGCTGATAGTGTTTGTTGCCTTAACCAACACATTGCAAATCAAAGAGACAGACACAGGAATCTTAATTCAAATTGTTTGTATATCACTTTCGCTTAATGACTCTCACAGGATTTAACTGCTCCAACCACTCTGTAATTATTACTTTTCATCATAATGTGGTTAAACCAGCTTCCAACAGAGGGCAGTAAATCTCCAGGACCACTGACCCAATCAACCACCACATATAACTGCTCAGCACTGACACTAGTTGTGTACAGTTGTTCTGGTGCCCAGGACTATATTCTCTAAACTGTTTGATTATTCAAAGCTTCATCTCGGGGTCAGTCTGAGGTTCATCCCTGCAAAGACTGTGGGAAAGAAAGTTCAGTAAATCTGAATGTGTGAGGAAAAGACTACAAGCTTTTGAAGTTTAAGATATGTGTGTCTCGTATTCGACATATATTGTAACTATTGTGATTTCAAATTGGGCTGATCATAACTTGATATATAACCAAACTCTCATTATTGTTTCATAAACCTTTTCTGTATCAGTTTTAATACTCACACTCTGCATCGCTGCATCACTGTCAACTAAACACAGCCACTTCTACACTGCTGTAGATAACTTCCACCACTAGAGGTTGACAGACATAGGACCTGTGAACATGGGACCACATGTCAAAACCATGTGAAGTATGTAGCTCATGTATTCCTTCAGATGTGAAACATGTGGTTTAGTGTGTGAAGCCCACAGGTAAACTCCAGAGTGAAACCAATGGGATTACATCTCGACACTTATCACATGCAATCCCATTGGTTTTACATGGGAACCCACATGGCTGTCAAGAATTACACCACAAAAACATTCCCAAATCCCATGTTTCCAATGTGCTGGTACATGTCCAACACATTGTCACATGTGAAATTCCCAACCGCTCCTCTCCTCTCTCCCCCATTTCTCTTGTGAGAAGAGAAATGGCCGCACTTCCGCACACACTGAGTCCGGTTCCACTTAAGGTCAGGCACGTGCACATAGACCCCTAGTGGTGCTCAAGCACTGGCCCTTTTGCCCTGGATGAGAAAAGTGCCCTTCCGCTGGAGCCCAATTTTTTCTTCATTCATCAATATTTAAGAATAAAAATTACTCTCTCTGTCATCAATTCCCCCCAAATGTGTTTTGATATCTGACGGGCATTTTGAGTTCTTGTGTTTCATTTAAAATCGTAATTACTGAAATGAAAGTTAGGTCTTAAGTTGAGCTACATGACAGTCTGGTGAGGTAAATTGTGGTATATTATTACTGTAGTGCTGCTTATGCTTCAACTCTGTCAGAAAACAGTAAAAAAAAAATGGTGTACTGTGTTGTCAGTTTTATAGAGATTATGTAAGTCACTCTTGATATTTATGCACAACATTGATTTATCTCATTTACATAATTTGCAGCATAATGCCAAGAAAAGAGAGACTCCAGAAGCAGAAGGATAGGGAACTGCAGCAAGCAGCTCAGGCTAGCAGCTCTCTTTTATCTTGGATCAGGCCATCAACTTGTAAAACAGATGAGGGAGAATCAGTAACCCTACCTGGTCCAGAGGAGCCCATCACATCACTAACCCTAGCCCTAAAACCCTAACTTATTATTTGGTTATTCAATATGGCCTTGTTTAGTCTGTTTTTGCCTGTTATTCATTTATTTATTCAAATTGATAATTTGAGTTAGTTTGTTTACAAAAACAAAACATATAAGTTGAAAATATCCTACTGTGTTTTTTATTTATTTATTTATTATTATTATTAATTTCATAAATAATTTTGGAGATGGGTGCCCTTTTATTTTGGTTTGAGCACCTGCCCCCCAAAATGTCTGTGCACGGGCCTGCTCAAGGTTATAAGGGTGTTGTTGTTTTTTCTCTCTTCAAACTGTTGGGTTTCTCAGCCTTACTATGTGAAGCTCTGCTGATCTGAAGCCGTTTGCAGAGATGACAGTTTGCTTTTCAAACATGCAAAACGCAGCAGGACGTTCTCTGCACAGACGCGTTCACAACAGCAATAAATCCGCTGGGTTTTTCAGGCGAGAGGTGGAGCAGATGGCTGCAGCAGGCGGAGGCAGGAAGTGACGTATTAACTCTGCTGCGGAGATCACGTGATTTTTTTCTCATTGACACTCTCGTTTTGTTTGTTCTTTTGTTAGTCAGCAGCATGACACAAACACTACCAGACGGATACCATCGAAATTGATTGAGGGGTGCAGTGTGGGTCAGGGTCAAAGCCATTCAATTTTGGTGCAGATCTGGATCAAGGGGGTGGAATTCAAGGATTCTTTAACATTACATTTTTACCCATTTCTAAGGGAATAATACGTGTAGTCTCTCTTCTGAGTAGCATTCCAGTTGTTCTAGTTGTGTTATGTCATTGTCAAGCAGAATTCTGTTGTCGTCTGTGCATTTAAAGACCTCGTCAGACTCAGCCAGACTTGCACTTTGACCCTTTATCGTTTTTTTCCCCTTCAAAAATGTAATGAAACCCCTGACCCACTGGGGGGCAGTATGTGCATACAACCAGAGGTGGATCTGCATCTGTGGGAGCTTCTGGGTATTTGATCCATCTCACATTCAGTCGTCTGACAGAGGCAATTATGTGAAGTCCTTGATCTTGAATCTAAGTACTAATGTAAAATTATACAACAACTCAGACAGCTCGATATCAGCGAGGGAGAGCGAGGCAGAGAGGGAGCAGGAGGCTGGGGTTCAGGTACAGTGCAGAGCAAAAGAGAGAATATCTAATAAGCCAAACGTCGAAAGACACTCACCTCGCATTTGCAGCCTTGTAGGGAGATCCAGGCCGAGAGCACACTGCCTCTTGGCACCTTTTGGCTGAACTTGCAGACTTGACACCGAGGTTATAAATTACCGGGGATCACTCGCCCTTTGAGCTTCTTGACATGAAAACCTTGCATGCATTCTTCGGCTAATCCAAATTCAAATAGAAGGGATAAAGAAGCTGAGACAATAGGATAACTGCTCCAAATACCGTGTTTATTTCACCAAACATTCACTCGCTGTAGCGTTAAAAGATTTGGTAGGTTTACCGTGGCACCTGCTGCCGAGGAGGGACTGAGACAGAAATCCAATTTTCTCCATTACTCCAGAGATTGCATTTCTTTGAACTTATTCAGCTTCCCTGTAAATTACCCTCTTGTTGAAGTGAAAACGCAATTTTGAATTTTCCTCTAGTACGTCATTCATTTCTGAGAATAATATATTTTAATAGGCTCCATGGGATGTGAAGTGCACAATACTTGCAGCATGTTATCACAAGGGCCTGGAAGTATAAGCAGTAGTGTTTTCGAGTGCAGGAGTTTTTCCATTTTTTCTTTTTATTGACAAGTGTTTTGCAACTGTTGAGTTGATATTTCAAATACGGAGCCCATGTAAGGTTGTGAGTCAGTCGCTCATAAAAGTGCTGTGAAGCAAAGGGCAAGCTGAAAGCCAAAAGGCTGAGAATAACCAGTGGATGTGCTGTTATGTGTGCCGATAGTAGAGGAGAGGGTGAAAAGCTTCAGACACAATCGATACCTGGGAATGTGTGGAGCTGGTATGTGCAGAGGGACCACTGGTGCTTACAGAGAATGAAATGCAGTCACCTGAAAGATGAATATCCCTCACTGAGTATTGATATATGAATTATGATCTATAAAAAACAATCTGAGCCCTCTGATTAGGAGTCATTCGCATGAAGCAGTGAGGTGCAGGTTGCTATCAGCTGTCTGTACAGGGGCCTTCAAGGAATGTGGAGATGTGGAAAGCCAGAGTTTGATTTCTACATTCTGGGCTACTGTGGAAACATGGAGGGATATTTTAATACTTTATGTAGATGTAGATGTGAAGAGCTCATTCTAAACTGGCAAAAACACCTGATGGTCCCTCAGGAGAGCACATACCTCTGCCAAGACCTGACAGTCCCTCTCTCATAGATATCAGTTCCCTACATCTGCATGAATCTATTCATTATGGTCCATTATCATTCCCTGGGAAAATAATGAAAATGTTGAAAAGCACACCCAATCTTGCAATGTTAACAAAAGTGGAAAAAAAGTCATCTTCATCTGTTCCGTATCAGCACAAGAATGTGATGGGTTCTGGATCCATACCACATCCCTCCAGCTAGTTCCCACAGAACTGCTGCTGCTTTTGTGAATTCCTGCTTACGAACCAACAAACATACAAATTGAAGAGGTTGAAAACATTAACCCACTGGCAGAGGAAATGATTTTCAGGTGCTCATAAACGTACAAAAATTATGTTTTTCTGCCTCAACCCAACACTGGTCCTTTAAATTTGTTTGACTCCCTGTGTTGTTCCACCAAACAGATGCCGGCATGAACAAGGTCGACCTACAAGGACAGAGTCAGTGTTTTTCTGGGCTGTTTAGAGGTAGACGGGTGGCACTTACTGAGACACGGTTGATATTCATAATCTTGGTTAAATATTTCATACCCGACCTGAGTACAAGTTTTTTCCTGAGTTGTTTTACTCCTGTAATTTATAACCTGATGACAGGTTGCTGCTGCTGCTGCTGCTCTACTAGAACCACAAAGCTCTTTGCTTCTACACACACACACAGAGTGTTTGATATGCCTTCTCTACATGACACATGACATCTCAGTCTCCCATAGGGTCCTGGTCAAGTATACCTTGTTAAAACCATCCTGAGGGGAAGATCATTTTATTTTTCCACACACAGAAACAAGACAAAGCACTTAGTGTGCTCTGAACACATGCTCCTTTTTTCCCGGTGTGACAACAGCGGGCAGCAGCTGTCACCTCAAACATCATTGGCCCTTGTGCTCCTTGAGAAACCACCAGGACAGATGGTGTGGACAATTTTATGACAACAGGCCTTTTCCTAAGAAACCTACACATAATGGTTTTGAATGCTGTTTGTATGAACCATAGACTGTTTATAAAGATGGACGACAAGACAACTCCCCAAAAGTGAAGCCAAAGTGTCTTGATCGCCACCTGCTGGCTGGCTGCAGCATCGCCAGCAATCCAGCTTTATCCACTTATATGGATGAGAACGATTTTGTCTGTCATTTTAGGTAGTTCTGATCCCACTGATGTTTTTTCGGATTCTTGCTCCGATGCTCACGCTATTTAAGCTTCAAATCTGGATAGTGGGAGGAGGTGGAAAAGTGTTGTCCATCTTTATAGATAGTTTCTGGTGTGAACTTCATTTCTTTCTGTCACACACACGCCATTGAAGACACAAGAAACAGCCAGTGTTGAAAATCTTACAATGTATATAATTGACACAAGATTTCAGGTACAACAGCAAATGAGACATTTGTATTTTTCATCCTCTTTCTGGCATCTACTTTCACCGTAAGCACAAACTCTCCATAGATTTCTGATAACAAAGTAAATAAAAACATGAAAACAAATTTAAAATTTCTTTCTTAATAAATTGGCACCTTTCAGAAAAACCTCCTGTGCTCGACTCAGCGTAGAGCAAAGCTGTTTTAAATGGTCGGATAATCAGCTTTGCCTCTTTTTTTTGCCACCCACGGTAATGAATGAGGTCAGGATGGAAGCGCACACCCACTGATGTGAGATCAGCGCTCTGGACAGACCGCTTTCCTGCTTCCTCTCACTCGTAGGGGCTCTAACACTGTTCCCGCACAGTTGGAGAGGAGACCACTTGCTGGGCCACATCTATCTGCATACACACATCCCCGATCAATAGTCATCCCTGGAAGGTGTTGACTCACGTATTGATCGACCATCCTGTGATGTCTTTGTGCTGACAACGCCATTTATTGGCCTCATAAAAGTGCTGGTTTTTATAAAAGGGAGGGGGACTTTGAGCAACAAATTAATGAGATCAAAAAAGGTGATGGAATAGAGGAGGGGTGTGGGCTGGTGGCCGTGGCGGTGGCGGGGGAGGGGGGGGGGGGGGGGGGGTTGTGCAAATTTCAGCCGATGACATCGTGAGGGAGTCATTAAAGACTGAAGTCCGAGTCGTAAGTCGTCGTTGAATTGGAATGTCGCCATCGCAGTCGGAGTCATTTCTCACTCTTCACAGGGCGTGTCGTGTGCGTTCACATTCATACTCTGATTTTTCTAGAGGGGTCACAACAACAGAGCAATGAAAACGACGACCCGTGCGACGCTCTCTCGCTAATCCATCTTTGTTTAACATTTGCATCTCATGTCCTTACATCTTGTCTCTTTCCGTCTCAAATTTGACCCCAACCTTATACAAAGTGTCAAAGGCAGTCACAGGCAGATTTCTTAACCAGGGACTAACACACACACACACACACATACACACAAACACACACCCGCGCAGAGCAACAAAGCAGTCATTAATAAAGCGTTTGAAAAACAGATCATCAACACGTACCGTCAGCTCACACATGTGACAACGACCTCTCCTGTTTCCAGAGCAGTAGTTAAACCGAGAATCCCACAGACGTGCACCTCACACTTCGACAGAGCCTCAACCTGGATCTGCAGTTTTATCAACTTTAAAAGGAAAGTGTCCATATGTATATACCCCCCCGTTTCATTTCTCTGTCACATAACGATACCGACAAGTACAGATATGATCCATACGGATTGGGAGTTATTACAGTAGTAGGTTGGAAATATCATTATTGTAAAATGAGATATAGTAATCTCCAGTTGCTGCGAGTTGAATAGCACTCTAGAATACAATGGGGGCCCAATACATTTTCATACATTTCATTTCTGTGGCATCCAAACTACATGTATAAACGCTCTAATGTCGGCCACCTCTTCTGCTCCATCAATCAAAGACAAGCACCGACAACACATAAAGACATGTACACACACACACACACACACACACACACACATATGCAAGCATAGTCCCATCATCCTGCACATAGTATTCGTAAATGAGGGCGTTGACATTTCTTTGAATTATAAACGTGGTTACGCGTTTCCTAACCCAGCGAGCCTCTCATCAGGAAAAAAACCCTAATAACACCCTCACACTGTGTTCCCCACAACATTCCCACTAAGGTTGACACGTAACGAAGCACTGTGTCATTGTCGTATTGCCTCGCCGTCACGTCGAAGCACGAGCAAAAGCTTTAAAGGTCATAATAACTGACGAGCGGGGGAGGAGGGCGGGGGGGGAGCCGGGGGTGAGGAGGGAGGCGGGGTTAGAAAGAGGCACTGATATAAAACAAAAATTAAAAAAGTTGCAGAAAGTAGAAGGCAGACACGAAAAATGTGACAGGTGATGAAAGAAATAAGAGCTGTGGCATACAATGATCTGGCCGTTTATAACATTTCGATACCTACTTGGCTATTTTCTCTAGAAAACGACAAAGAAGCAATCAAAGTATGTACACTGCTGCGGTTGCTATAGAAGTTCGCCTCACAGACGTGCGCGCTGTGGCTTGGATCGTTGCTGCGACTCGGCAGAAAACCCACTCACGACCCTGCTGGTTGCAATTAAGAGGCTAATCGCAGGGAGCACACAGAATGATGCATATTATATATTTGATTTGCTCTGCCGTGCACGGTAAAGGAATACTGGAAGGACAAAAAAAAAAAAAAGAAGCGCTACATGACAGCAGGGTTTCTGCTTCTGTGTATTTCTGTTTATGCTACACGTTTTTCCCAAATCACCAGCTGACGACGCCCGCCGCTCCGCACACAGCACCGCGCTCTATAGTGGGAAGCTGCTGTCATCTGAGACCTGGCGCGGCCGAGCACGTGTTTTGCTTGCACCCGACTCTCGAGTTGATCCTACACTGCCAGCAGGGGGTTTTCCTTTTTTTTTTTCGAGAGAGAGAGGGAGATCTACCTCAGCGGGGGAGGGCGGGCGGGGAAGGGATGAGTGGATGGATGGAGTGGTGGATGGGGGGGGGGGGGGGGGGGGGGGGTCATGTTACCCCTAGATTAGACGATCATGTCAGTGTGAGTGTGATCATTACAGCTTAAATGGCAGAAAGTGCTGATGCAATAGGGCGCTCTCATCCGAGATATTCTGAGGCTTAACGCCCTCAGAGGTCTGGTCGGCTACGACGTCCAGATTATCCTATTTAATATTTAATTTCATCCAAAGTTCCTGGTTTGTGTTCTTTTCTTTCTTGAAATACTTTGCGATCATTAAATCACCGTAGGCCTTTTTATTGTGAGTGATTTATAAATAAAAGAATTATACCGAAACACTAGTGCTGTTTTAAAGGTCGTGGAGAGACAATTATATGGATCTGAGCGCCACTGCAAAGCCCCGTTCTCCCTCTCCCCGTGGTGTCAACACCAACATACCGTTAGCAATTACGTTTTACACATGTCTGAGGTACAGATAGAATCTCAGAGAACCCAAACACCAGAAACAAAACAGAAGATGCAAAAAGACCAGCTCTAATGGCGTCATAATATAGCGAGAAATAAAGGACGAGAGCAGGATCAAAACATTTATGAATACTTCCCACTTCCACCTATTTCTAATCCAGAACCAAAAGAATGTCCATCCAAGTGATTTTTTTGTGGTTGTTGTTGTTGTTGTTGTTGTTGTTGTTGTTGTTGTTGTTGTTGTTTCCTCGTATTTACCTAGTTTTGGCAAAGTAACTAATCCCCATCTCCTCCTCCCTCCCCATTCAGCCTCCCCCAACCCTGTGTCCCATACTCAGTCCCAGTCGGTGGATTCCCCCTCAATTATCGCCGCAGCAGCAAAAGGAGCAGTGGAATCAGGAAGGTGGCGACGCAGGGGAGGTTGTGATTGGCCGACGCCTTCACCTTCTTGTTTTTCGGAAGGTAGGGGTAGCGAATGGGCCGCTCGGTGACCGGGTCGATCAGACGCGGGCCCCTGGAGCACGTTTCTTCGGTGCACATGCCGCTTCCTGAGCCGCTGACGTCGTCACCTACGGACAGAGAGAGAGAGTCAGGACAGGAGATTCCACAACTTGTGAGGATAATCATTCAATCAATCACACACAGTGAACGACAGAATATACAAAATACAGCTATATAAACCAGTTCAGCCTCAGTGTAACCTGCTATATTTCTGTTACATCGTTATACTTTGCTCTGTATCTTTTTATGTTACGACCCTACTTCCCTCTTTACACTTTTTTGATTCCCAGTAGAAATACAGTAAAAAAAACCTGTATTTTTCCAATAAGGTTTAATTCATTTAATTCTCATATGCAGGTGTTTATGGGCCTTTGAACTGTCTTTGACATATAAGACCTACGTTAAGCTTCTAGACAAATTTTGAGATTTAATAAGGTTCAGCTTTCCTACTGCATCAGTGCATTGTGTGCTTTTAGTACTACTGACATGTGTTTGGCTTCTTCATCCAAGTTTGCAAAGAGCAACACAGATTATTTTTTTTTGCGGGTAATAAAGAATGATTGCTTCTTGAAGATTTATGCAAAAGAGCCTCACCCAGCTGAATGAGTCATTCATACTTATGCAAGTAACCTCGACCTGCTGTGAGTAGATGTTTTCCTCTTGTCAAACACCAACAGAGTTTCGGGTCTCTGAATGACACCTGTGCTTCCTGTTCTATGAGACGGTGTGAACAATGTGTGAACCCCATTAAAAAGCGTAAACACCTTTGTAAGAGAGTTCTGCTGTGCTAAGGAGGTGATGATGAAGATCAAGTAGATCCCAGTTTCATTAAGCGTGCCTTAGCAGTGGAGAAAAACTGTAATCCATTAGACACACTGTGCTATACACTGTTTGCTGGCATGACAGATGAGGTTGACTCTGCAGGTGCAAGCCCCAGAGGAAGGATGAGAGTTTTTATTGCCAGCACTGTACGCACACTGTTTTGAAAAATATGGCATTGTGAATCAGGCCGAGCATTTTTTATCCCTGTTTCTTAATTCCGCTTCTACCCCCTTTGCTATTTTTAGGGTAGAGGAACTAAGGCAGAAGTTTTCTGCCTCCTCAGACTAACAGGGACTGAGTTGACTTATCTTAAAGCAACACAGTGTGTGTGTTTTACCAGGCAACAGCGCCCTCTGCAGCCACAGGTTACGTATTACTCATGATCCCAAGCTTCCTGAACCAGAAGAGTGGCCACTGTAACAAATACACCAAACTAAATATAATAACGTTGTTTTATTTGTTTTTTTGATGAGTTCTAAATCTGTTGAACTGATCTACAGTGCAGCATTACTCAGATTCAGATAATGTAAGCTGTGGACCAGCTCACCAAATTTACATAGAGCAAGAACAGTGTTGAGGGTGAAGAGGAGGAAATGAAAGCTGGAACATTCTCACTATTCCAAGTCAGCGAACCATCAAACTACTCTTACAGCTGTTTTTTGAAAGTGAAAAAGGTTGCATAGTGCTGCTTAAGTCATCTGAAAGTTTCCTGTGGACGTTCTGTAGAAACCTGTGGACTGAGTGGATAAAGCTACTCACTGGTGTCCTGAAAGTCCACATCCTGGCCGTTGAGAGCGTTCTTCAGGCGGTGAGTCATGATCTTCAGCTGCATGATCTGCTGACGTATTGTCATGTCTGGCTTGGTGATGTCGATTTCCACTTCTGGGTTGTTGATCTGACTGGCAAGGCCATCGCCCATCACCTCGGGGAGGTACCTGGCACACATGAACACTTGTTCAACATGGTCTCTTGCATCCATTTGGAAAATAGTATTTAATGAGAGGAAACTATTTCTTTAGTAGTTTGTAGAAGCATATGTATTTCATCGCCGATCACCTCAGTCACAACTCACAGTTCCCGTTGAATTATGCATTAATAAGTATAATCTTTGGAACACAGAATGTTATGATACTCGGAAATTCATTTTTACATTTATGGTTTAAATTCCTACCTGGCGCGGCTCATGCCGTTCCAGCACTTCTCCTCGGCCCCTGTTCCAGTGGCCACTCTGTCGCTGCAGAGCAGGGCTGGAAGGGAAACCCAGTAGGACTGCAGGTCCCTCAGTCTCACAGTCACGTCAGTCACCTGAGGGGACAAGAGCAGATTCGTGAGCTTTTCACTTCGCTCCAAATCACAGCCCGATTGGCTCATCCTGTTTCCTCAATAACCAAGTGCGGTGTTCATCGGACTCATTCATCCGTCCAAGCATTCACTCCCATCCAATCACCCAGTAGACATCTATGTTAAGGTGAAATGAACAGCCAAATGGGTTTAATTGTCCATGATGAGCAACGGCTCCTGTGTCATAAACCATCGCTATGAACAGGACACATCCATCAGAGAGCACTGACAAACAACACAGTCAGGTAATCACGAACCAGTTTGTCCATTTTGGTGGAGCTGGTTTCCATCTGGTCCTCCACTGGGACCCTCCCTCTCTTCGTGGCTTCATCGACTCCCGTGCTGCTGGTTCCGCCCTCTCTGAGGTTTCCACAAGTCTGGATCAACTGGAGCAGCAAGAAAGGGAGGAACAGACAAGACAGGAGAACAGAGAGAGGATTTATGAGAGACGGACAAATTAAGGATACAACAAGTAAATTGACTCAGCTTTGTTCAGCTCAGCTTTCCAAACAGCAGATCTAAAGGCTTCTTCATCAAATCCATCTCCACATACAACTGTTAACTTGAACCTAAGGGCTCGTACCGCCTCTCTTAACTTTACCTTCTTGCCATAAGTAGTTCATACTCCGGGTCTTTATTGGTAGTGGTGTCAACAAGACTGAAATCCGATAACGCTGAACCAGCTCTCTGAATAAAATCCTATAATCCCATACTCGCACTGCATCAGCAAAATGTTGTGTTTATAAGACCAACTTATCTTCAGGTTCACAGAGAATCTCTCAGCATATTATTAGTACCCACAGTGTGATGGTTGTTTTTGCGTGATCCCGGGAGTCAACTGCAGCGTCGCTCTGGCAGAATAACTTTTGCGGCTCAGAAAACACAAGTCGTCCCTCGGCTTACGTTTCATAAATGGTGTCCAGGGAGGACAGTTAAACTGCCATCAATCTGTCCGTCAATCTGCTCCGCTGAGACGAGCCTGGAGCCTTTGAACCTCCACATTTAACTAGAACATAATCCGGTTGTAAGCTTCCAGTCGGGTCCGTCGCCATATTTTAACATTTCAGAAAATATGATTGCTAACTCACTTACATTCCACATATTAGATAAAAATGACATAACGCGACATGTGTCAACAGATTATGTAAATAAATCTGTCCAGCTCCTGCTCTAAAGTAATGTAACGCTGCGAGCGTCGATCGACTTCTCTGAGATCAGCGAATCGCTCTCCTCTAGAGACGGACATCACAGGCTGAAGTGTGCGTGCTCACCACTCTGAACCAGGTCAGAGGCAGTCCGCCCAGTCGTGCTCTTTAACGGCAAACCAGCACAGAAGAACCTTTGTCTTCTCCTCTCACCCTCGACCCTGTTTTCCACCTTCGCCAAACGACTCGAGGCAGATTTTTTTTACTTTGCCGCCCTGTGCCTTTAAAGGATCAAATGAAACAGCGGCTCAAACACCATTAAACTGTGAAGTAAATGCTTTGGCCCACGGGGGCTCGGGCATGACTCACATCCCTCCGGTTGAAGTCAGGTCCGTGGAGCAGTGCACCAGCATTCATTTACTGGCTGGATAGGTGATAATTGTGTGAAAGTAAGGGCAATGAGGTAGCACAGTGAGTAGTGAACAGCCCAACATTGTTTGGCACTGATCCTGGATCAATGAGTGTTTATTAGCTTGCACACTGGCATTTCCTGACACAGCTCCTATTTCTTTTGTCTTACTTCTTTAGTTTTTTTTAAAGCTTTAGCAACTTAGATCAACATTTCAAAGCCCCAGAAAAGTCAAACCTCGTATTGCCTTAGAACATTAAACATTCATGACTAAATAAGCAACAATCAGCTTATCTGCCCAATCAGGACTGTGCGGATGTGCTTTAAAAACATCTGATTGATGAGAAGCGACGTACGCAAACAATCCCACATCTCGTCTCATCTCCTGCTGAATCCTGTATTCGGCGGAGAGAAGTGCATAACATCATTTTCTTTTCGGTCTGAGCTTCACACACTTCAAAGACGTGCGGCGTGAAATTATTTATTCTAAACTACGTCCACTCACTTCAATTTACCCCATGTGGACTCAAGGCAAGTTCGGGACACATCTCAATGATGACTAATGCAAACAGAAGGAGACGGGTGAGAGTACTTCAATGAACAGTTTTTGATCCGAATTTATATCTTTTTAAAACTACGGTTTTTAGTTGGGGAGTAGAAGTAACATTTACCCCTGTAGCTTTTTGTCTTTACAATCATTACTGTTTGTGCTTTACTGAGACAGACAGAAGGGAATAATCGTGACCCACTCCAAGTGACCGATACAAAAAGAACAGAATGTGAAAACAAACAGACTCGCAAACTTGTGTGTTTATACTATTTGTCTTCAGTGATTTTGAAATACTGTGACATCAGAGATATTGAGCAGCTGTGATGGTGTTGTCACATGTTTGCAACATTAGCTCACAGAATCATTCGATCCCCCCCCCCCCCCCCCCCCCCGGATCTCTTCAATGTATTCTCTTTAGTCAATACAGTGTGTATGGTTAAGTCAGCCGTGCACATCTGCATTTCTCATTGTGTGTTCTCACCCTGCTGTTGATGGTCATCAAGTTATCCTGCATATTAAGCATGGCTTCTGATATGTGAGAGGGAAGGGAGAGGAGCACGCTGTCCACGCCAGATGGACCATCAAAGCGATCGGCCACCTGCATCATGGTTTCTGTAATGACAGGAGCCACAGTGAGCGTGAAGACAGGATGAAACCTTTCAAATGTCGGAAGTTAAACGAGTTGTGTCTATGTGTGTGTGTGTGTGTGTGTGGGGGGGGGGTTACCCACCTGCCAGATGCCTCCACTCAGTGTTGAGGTCAGCCTGGTTGGCCAGACAACCCTTCATGACGTTGCTGCAGTAGTTGGCACAAGGTCTGGCGGAGGCCATGCCGCGGCAGTGGGGACAGTAAGTCATCCTCATCAGGGCCCGCCAGCACTCCGGGATCAACTGCGGCTGGGGTAGACCAAAATAAAGATACAACTGGATGAAAAATGTCTGTTTTGTCAAGCATGTATGATCTAATAGTTTAAGAGATGGAACTAAAGGCAGCAGTTTATCAAACTGTATATTTAACCCCAGTGAAAAGCCCTGCGCTTGCTCTATAAACGTACATGGTTTCTACAAGATAAAATGAATATTTTCTGAGGCTTTTGAAATTATAAATGCAATTCATAACCTATTCCATGTCCATACTGTTAAAAAAAAGGAAAAGTCTAAACCCCAGAAGTACTTGCAAAGTCAATTTATTCACTTCTCAAAACTTTAACTGAGTAGAGTGCGTACTTTCACCAAGGCCCAACATTCCCCTTAAATTGCACACACTCACAGATATCAGTTCCCTGTATAAACTAGATTTTTTTCCCATCAAGATTCATGAATTATTCTCTGGGAAAGTGGGGAAACAGCCCAATCCCAAAATGTTAAAGAAATAATCTTCTATCCAGACCTAAATGTAAGGGCTTCTTCCCTGACTCTCATCCTTCCACCGAGTCCCGAGGTAATCTGTCCAGTGGTTTCTGGGTAATCTTGTGTGTAAACAAGAACTAGGCTACATTCATCTGAGCTGTTCCCCAATCTCCTCCTCAATGATTGATTGACGTTAAGCCACTGAGTTGACTTGTAATGATGGCTTCGGTCCAAACACGGTCCAGAGGTGGTTTTCCAGAGTTGCACGAGTCATTGTTAGAACAGAGTGGGTCGTGTTGGGGCTGGACTAAGCAGACGTCCCATAACTGTAATGGGTGACAGCAGATGTTTGCTGGTTGCTTTCAAGGCTGCTTTGTGTTTTCTGAATTCCTACTGTCATGCCTGTTCAGAATTTTCTTATAAAAGGTGCAACAGGGATCAAATTTGAAACCAAGTAGTAAATGCACCGTTCTCAGGTTAGAGCCTGTTGAACTTGCACTTATAGAAATTATGTGAGATTATTCACGTCATTGGTTTGAACCTGCTGGCTTAGTTTTTGCCCAATATCACATGTCTAACAAATGGAACAAATCAGTTTAAATATTTTCTTCCAGAAGTAGCGAGAAGCCACTTTAGCCCGTTTACCACATCACAATAAACTAATTAGTTGGGTCTCGATTAAGACTGGACTGCACATTAGTGGTTACTGGTTCCATACATAGTTTTGTTACAGCGTGATAAATACATTACAATGACTAAAATGAATGCATCTTTATGAATGTAACTTTAACTTCATAATCCAATCGATTTTCAAGATCTGTTTTATATGAAGAGCTGTGAATATATAAGTTTCTCGAGCCAGACTTTGATGGTGGCAGAAACATGGGAGGTCACCGCCCATGCTGACCTTTTTTCAGTTTGCACCAGACCACCATTGGGCACAGTTTCCTTGGAAACCATTTTGGGAGAATTCGCTATTTGTTTCACATGCGATGAAAAGGCCCTGACATTCATGGGAGTGTTCTCGGTCTCTCACTCCATCGCTCCTGCCTCCTCCATTTCTCTCTCTATCCCACAAGGTTGTTCCCCCATGGAAAGGGCCTTCGTGCATGAAAAATGAAACTGGGTTAATACCAGTAAGCTCTGTTCACAAGAGAATACAGCTATGCATGCAAAACCCCAGGAAGTGTGTGTATGTTGCAGAGAGAGAGAGAGAGAGAGAGAGAGAGAGAGAGAGAGAGAGAGAGAGAGAGAGAGAGAGAGATGGAACGAGCCCAGCTACACATACAAAGCTCCTCTAAGCTGACATCTGGGCCAGCCTGATGCTTTTCCTGGAAACTGTGCTTCCAACAGCAAAGTCATAGTAAAACCAGGTTTTAACAAATATACAATGGAAATAGGGCGACAATAGGGTTCAGGTGGGAAAACAACCAGCTCCAGACCTGTCAGTCATTTGATCCCAGTCCGCTCGATGTGAAAACAATCTTTCTCAGGCTAGAAGGGATTTCTCAGGGTGGTGGTCAGCTCCTCTGTTAAATGTAATCAACATTATCAAAGGAAGCTCTTCTGTGGCACAAGTGCAGCTATAGTGTTGAAAAGTTAAATTTTACAATTTGAATCAAACAGTCTTCTTAGTGTTCTGTTTTCTTCTTGGCTGAGTTAAATGGCTATTTATGGTTGCTCAGTATGAACCCAATCCCCCCACAGGGATAATTAAAATGTGATCTAATCACATTTGATCCACATAATGCAAAAGCAATTTATTTTGATGCTGTTTCAACACTAAACGCAGTCTTACACCACATTTAGAAAAAAAACACATAATAGGGCTAAATTGGTAAATACATCTCTGATGCATGAGAGATCAATCTCACTTGGTAATCATTGCCAGTTACCCGAGGAGCACAGCATAAAGTGAAATAAGTCACACAGAGCAGCAGTAACCACATTCCCAGGCTTAATCTCAAGTCATATGAGACATGAGTCAGATCCTCGCTCCTGCCCTCCTACTCTCCCCCCCTTTCCTCCCCTGCTTATTCTACCACTCATTAGCTGAGGATGAGTCAGACAAATGCTTTTTTGGTGAGAGAGAAGAGTGAGGGAAGGGAGTGCGCAGCGATGAGTGGAGAAATGCAGGAAAATGAGCGCGATGGGGGGATGTTGAAAATGCTAAGAGGTTCAACAAAGGGCGTTGGCGGGGAATTAAAAAAAATGAAATGCGTATTAGGGAAAGAGAGTCATTAATCTAGTTTCTGTTAAATCATCCATACAGTGTTAACACTGGGGATCCTAGGCCAGGCCCAGCAGACATGACACAGTGTGTAACTCCTCCGTGCTGCTAATTGGAGGTTGATGTTGACAACTTCCTCAGTAACCTTGGAGCGACAGGCCCGGTGAGGGAGGGGCTGTCAAATTAGAACCAGTGTTAAGACTCATGGACCGCAGCAAAGGATCATTTTCCTAATGGATCATTTCATTGATTCTTCTGTAATTGAATACAATGGTCAGGATAAAGAAAATTGCCCACTACGATTTCCCAGTTTGCAAAGGGAAGCGTCTTTGGAAAGCTTGTTTGTCTGTCCACTATGCCTGAAATACAAGAGAATTGATTTGCAGACACAAATAAGTGAAAGACGGCAAATCCTCACTTTTGAGAGGCACATTTCTGCCATTACTGCACAATCCGCCTCTCTATCCATCCATCCCTCCTTCCATCTCTCCATCCATCCATCCATCCATCAATCAATTCATCCATCCATCCATCCATCCATCTATCCACCACTTATCCTTTTGAGGGTTGCAGGGGGCCTGGAGCCAAAATTTTCCCTGATCAATTTCTTAAATTCTGTATCATAATTGTCAATTGATCAACTCGTCAATGATCCGACCATTCCTTTTAGCACTGTGCACCTTCTCTCTCTCTGCGTCTGACACAGACACACACATTGCACTCACTCTGACCTGGTTCACATCATCTCCGTGCAGGCCTCTTAACTTAAGGAGCTTTAGGTTTGAAAGTCTCCCTTTGATATTTGCACATGTGGTTCTCTGACATGATGGTGTAACATTTTAAAGAGCCGTACCCTCACTTGTCCTTGCCTCACCGGCACAACATGCTCCCCGTACCTGACAGCGCCCTCCTTATTGCTCCCAGCGATGAAGCCTGAGACTCCTCTCTCTCCCCCTCCCTCTCTCCGCTTGTCTTTCCTGTGTAATTAGTAAGGATATATGAGCGACCTCTCCCCCTTGTGTTATGGAGCGAGCTGATCCAGACTCCTTGCCTCCAGAGTGAGCTATGTGGCGCGTGGCCTATTTCCTCCACTCCCTTACCCGAGGGAATAAAAAACAGTCCGGAAAAAGTTAAGGACACAGCAACTGGTGCAGCCCCGGAGCGAAGCTGGGGAGGAATTAATACTGTACCAGAGAGAAAGACTACATCTCGCTTTTTTTCCAATATGTCTCGATAAAAACATCTCTCAAATTATTCAGTCTCTCCACGTATACTCTCCCCTCGTTCTCTCTCTGCTCAGCTCCAGCTTCCTTTCAGGATACTATATTTCATCACCTTTTCACTACATCTCTCTATTTTTTATGGCTAAGCAAACTAATACCTAGCACAGATTCATGTCGTGTTTCGTCTGATTTGGTAGCAAACACAGACTTCTGCACAGGACATTTGGAGCAAACGCACAAACGCACGCAGAGGTGTGTTTTTAATGTCCCCTGTTTTACACTCAATCGGTTTAGCAGCTCCCTGAGCAGCGTGTGGCAGCGGTCTTCCGTCGTGGGGCCCCTCTAAGTGGCACTACGTAGCTATAAATAGGAGCGGTTGTCTCATTAGGGCCCAATTAATCGAAGATAGAATTACAGGAGGGGAAAGCTAAGATCTAAATGCACATACAGAACTGTTTACACTAAAGGAAGACAGAGGACGGAGCAGGGCCCGGCTCAAGGAAATATCAACAGACGTGCTGCAGTACAATTCACCAGGGCAAGGTCGGGGGATAAAGGATTGAGAGAGCAGTGAGATAGGGACGGGAGAGGATGCTGGAGTTTCGCGCAGGATTTTTTATTAACTTCCTTTCTTGGTCCCACTGTTCCACTCCACACAGAAACAGCATGGGGCTCATTGTGTGCTGCAGATCACGGCCACACGGTCTGAAAGGAATATGAAACTGAATACAAAATTGAGCAGCTAGTTGAACTCTGTTCCCCTTTTTCGTGAAACCAGCCTTGAGTTGGACGATTCAAAGACAAATTAGACATTCCTTTAGAGCTGCAGGATTTTTTTGTTCAGCCGAATCAAATTTGGCTTTTCAATGCAAATAGTCAATTATTCATACCTTATTTCAAAATGTAGACTATTAAGAGACACTTCAATGGACTGTTAGATATTTGAATAAGGCAAGCAAACAACCCAAGCTACCGAGCATGTTAAATATGCTCGGTAGATCGAAAAGGCGCAAAAAAATGTTTTGCTCACAGTCGATACCAAACAAAAGCTGGAGGCTCTATCATTTTAGGTTGCTGTGAGCTGTGAATCCAGAACCCATAAGCAGAAGGCAGAAGTCAATGTTATCTTAGAGCTTAAAACCTGTCAAGGCCAGCCTCCCTTCCTCTGTGGCAGTCGCCCTCTCCTTGACTCAGAATCACTCTGGATCTGGGTCTGCAGCTGCCTGCACCCGTCGCAGACATCCTCACCGAGTGGAAAGGACGACTTGACGTAGTGGAATGATTTTGCCCTGGACAGCAGCATGATAGCGAGGAGCGCTTGCGCTGCAGCAGCTATTTCTGGGGACTGAAATGTCTCCAGCATTACAGTGACGGAAAAAAAAAAAGGAAAAGAAAAGACGACTGCAAGCGTCTCTGCCTGATGATTCAATTCTTCGACTTTCAGGAGGCAGCCCTACATTCCGTCTTTTTGAACAGTTCACAGGACTCAGCTTGGAGATTGACCAAGTGTGTCCATACAGTGACTGTTCTCACAATGGAGTGTGTGCTCTTGCTTTCCCACTTAGGACTTGTGATGGGTGTGTGTAAGTGGCCCCATGGGGCAGAAGGCAGTCCGTGACCTCACTCAGAATGGCAGCGGCTCCAGTGCCCTTGTGTGAGCACTGGTATGATGTTTTGTAATTTTGTAAAAGCTGTGCTAATTATTTACCCGCGTTCCCCATGGCAGCCTATTTTAATGAACTCATTGCTTATTGTCCCTCAGCACAAACATAATGGCATCAGTCGGGAGATGTTTATTAACAAAATAGCCACACTGGGGAAACGTGCATCACCGATGGAGGGGGATAATGAAATTAATTGTGTATGTGTGTCGTTGCACCTCTAAGCACTTGTGTGCACAGTGCGTGTGCATGAATGTTTGCCTAAGAGAGATGCTTATCAGTTTTACATCTTGCTGCCATAGCTCTTGCCACTCTGGCTGGCCCAGGGGTGCACCCATGTGTCACAAATCATGAATAGCATTTTCAACATGGCGTGCTGCAAATGCTAATTCTGATCCCAACTCCCCTGATTGCCTGCCTGAGTCTAAGATAAGCCGTGAATGTTGTGTCTCTGGTTGCGTTAGACTAGTTGCATGAGGGCCTCGGCTCCAGGTCGGGGAGTTTTAGACGCCACTAACTGCCTTTGCTGGACCAGCTCCCCTGTGGCTCGGATGTGCTCGGGCTCTGCCGCATGCAGGTACTTAATTGACACACTCCTCGGGTCCCTGTGTGCATGTGTGAGAGACGCTGCAACTATTTCTGGGTCAAAGACGTGCAGAATAAGATATAGTGGGCCAGGGCCAGCTCATGCTGATGCAAACAGAACAGTGTGCGCCCGCCCGCAGTGCCCAGGCCAGAACACATACATCAGAGTGGAAGGGGAAAGGATCACACAGATTCTCTCTCTGACATGCATCCAAATGGCAGCCTTGCAGTTTCGCATTGGCACCACAACCTACATGCTTTTCCTTTCTCTTGCTCTTCGACTTCTAACGCAAGTCTGACCTTGTAGTATTTTAATCAAGGGAAATATATAATAATAATCTCTGGTGCAGCATCTGTTTTCTCAGAGGATGCATTTCTAATGGGGCCACTGCTCTCAACACTCCCCTTGTCCAGTTTCTAACAGGAGATTTCTTTCACTGGTGCATCAACACCAACCACCTCCCTTTCAGGAGCTGGAATGATTTTTCAGACTTGCTCTGATCTTAACCTTATACGCTTGTTTTATACACAGAGGCGGCCGTTTCTCTTGGGAGACATTAACCGCCCCCCCCCCCCCCCCCCGGCCTTGGGAAATCCTTTTTTTCTTTTTTAGTGTGGAGTTGACATTATGTGTTGTTGCAGGGGCTGATTGTGTGAGCCGTGGGCCATGTTTTATGATGCCTCTGATTTCCATCAAACATTGGGCTGCCTCTATTTTATACTATGCGCATAGACTAGTAAAAACAGGTGTGAGTGTGTGTTAAGGCGTTCACAACAGGGAGGACTGGTGACACATGACCACAGAGGTCACCACCAAGGTCTGGACCTGGCTATTGTTTCCTGAAGGGGGTATAATAAATCTGGAGAAATGATTGCCTAACAATAGCTCTGGTGCTGCAGAGATAACTAGGTCATCATCACCATTGTGTTTGTGGATGGAGAGGTTCATCTTCCCAGCATTGATTAGTGATTATGGGAACAAATTGGACAGGCAGGTAAATCCGCTGAAGTGTGATGCAGGTAACCAGGAATTTTACGAGTGGATCTCTTGTTGTTCAACGCCTTTTAACCCCCGGACTTCAACTGACAAACAGTTTATGTGTCTCCATCATTGTGCTGGCTAGTTATATTCCTTTGAGCGAATTAAATAGCTAGTTAATATCAATTCCATCCATCTAATAAGAGCTGTTTTCATTGCAATATCATAGAAGTGGAGGATGGAGACGTTAGCAAATAAAGATCATTTGACCCAGACACGGATGAAAATAAATAGCCGGCTGACGACTGCCTAGAAACTTGACTTATAGATGAAGAGAGAGAAAAAAATATAGATAAGATCAAGCTCATTGTTTGTCTGATATAATATATAATTCTTATAAGGCAGTTTTTTTCTGTATTTAGTTTTAGAATTTCACATGTTGGTGGATAATTCTGCTCTTATTCAGTCATAATTTCCCTAATTTTATTGATGATCAGCACAAACAAAACAAACTAACCTAATCACATTTGAAAAATATAGGCCTTACTACCACTGAGATACTTTATATGTTCTGGGCTGATAACTCACAAGGCAAGTTCAGATTTTAGACCCTCAGTATTTCTAAACTGACCATGTCTTAATGATCAAAAGAGGGACAATGAATAACACAAGAATACTCCTAAAGATGGATTTGGAGGGAATGGTAGCTCTTCATAAGTTAGATATCAGTTAAACTGTATCCGAGTCGCCTCAATCAGTAAAACATACTACTGTGGAAAAGAAGCAAGCAGAGCTATACATTCAACAGAGATTAGTTATTGGGTGGATGGGGATGCAAAAAGAAAAGGGAAGAATGTGGTTAAGAAAACTGGAGATGAAATCTTTTTACCTGGGACACCTTGCGCACCACGTCCCCGCTGACCTGCAGTCCCTGAACGAAGGAACGCGCAGCCACAAGTGTGCGTGTGACCGCCGTCTTCATGACCCGGGGGGTGTCTCCAAAGGGCCGCAGAGTCTCCATCTGCTTGGATACACACTCCAGGTAGTCCTCGCCTGCAACCAACACACACACACACACACTCATTCAAATCTATCTGAATATATCAAGAGATCAAGCTTTAGATTAAGTTTTGATGTAACATGAGGTAATCTCAAAAATCTTTACGAGGGGAATAAATCACTGACAGTGTTGCAGCTGAGTCAGATTCTCTGCTCTTCATCCTACTTGTGTACAGTGTGTACTGTACAACATGTTGATGAGGGAAGTTCCCAGGCCATTCATCTGTGTTAGTCACGCACCATTAAGCAATGAATTAGTCGTCTATTTGGAGTTCTAGAAACAAAATGTGGTGTTTTATACCTATGACGTATTGCTTGTTTGCCTGCTGGAAGAGCTTCTCCATCAGCCTGGCCCAGAACTCGTTGAGCACCTCCTCCAGGTTGATGTTGTTGCCTCGATAGTATTGCCTCAGATCTGTGTACAGGTCAGAGAAGACCTGGGAGATCTGAATGTACAGTAAACCGTACGTCGCGGTGAAGGTCTCATCTAGAGCAAGTGCAGAGCGGTTCAGCAACTCCAAGAAGTAACCTGAGCACAAATAGAGAGTAAACACATTAAAACACATCAATTTAGAATCATCGAGTCAACAAACGCACTGTACAGTATTATTTGCTGTAGACATTATTATTTCCCCCTGATACTGTGGAGAGAGCACCGGGATTAGGAGGGTTAGAAGCTTCACCTGAGGCCGACCGCCTGCTTCACCATTACGTGGTCTCTTTGCCCTCCATATCCTCACATTACCATCCTCACACAAACAATACAGGTTGTTCAATACAACTCTAAATGCAAAATGAGAGGGGGGGAAAAAACCTCATAACACAAGACGTGTCAATCTCTCAGAGCAATAAAGCTTTCCGCAAATCCCAGAGGACTATTACAGAATTTCACGCTGGAGAGATTCTGCTTATAAAAAGAAAGAAAGAAATGAAAAGACAACATTTTTCCCTTTTCTTATGGGTCATAAACACCACCACTGCTTCACGCTGTAAGGGAATCTAAAAGCAAAGTATGTGAGTATATAGTGCTCCGGGTGAGGTACAGGCGCTGGAGCAGACAGGTAAACATAGTGATGGGCAGGTATGCGACAGGCTGTCAGTCCTGGAGAAACAGGGAAATTGGAAAAACAAGCACAAACTGGAAACAGGGGAAGTACAACAAACCCTAACCCTTCCCTAATGCTTCGAATGTTCCACCCACCTGATTTACATGCATGAGGGCAGCAGGGTGTAACACACAACTTATTGATAACCACTAACTACAGCCTCAAACACACAGTCAACAAAAAACATATGCTCAAAATCCTATTACAATGGAAGACAGTAACATTGGCTTACATTTTATTACAGTGGACAGGTTTAGCTAAAACTGGCCTCTCGTTGGACTGCATTTCATAAGTCTTGCAGGGTGAGGTGGGCGTATGTGTCTTCATGAATCCTGCAGATTCCCTGTGGCCACGGGCATAACAACATCTTTACATCCACTGTGTGCCTAAACAATGTTTATAAATGAGACTCGTGTTCTGCCAAGAGCATGACAGCACAGGGTGTAGCCCGACAGAGGCATGTCCAGGTCATGGACTGAAAGACGGACGACGTGTACTGCCTCCCAAATGTGAAGCCAAAGGTACTCGATCGCCATCTGGTGGCTGGCTGCAGTATAGGTCACAAATCCCGCCTCTTCCATGTTAATAGATGGGACATGGACACAACTAAAACAGACAATGTACACGCCAAATAACCTTTTCTCAAAGATGGCATTTTAGGTATTTTAGCATTAGTTCTGGATAGTTACTTTATATAAAGTCCATGGTCTAGACCATCAATCCACTGAGGCTAACATTTGCTCTGCATCTCCATGTACACAGAGGGTTCAAACCTGGTAAGTGTGTATGTGTGTGTGTTTGTGTTTGTATGTGTGGCAGGCAGATGTAAACCTTTAGTCTGCAGCCGTGTTTACTTTGTAGGTGTTTATCTCTGGCTGCCACCAGCCTACATCAGGAAGAGATGTGAAAAGTGGAGGTTGTGGCCTCCGCAGGGGAGATCTCTCGTTACCCTCCGCAAGCTGGTTTTTAGAAAACATCGTAACATTCCCCACACTCCAGCTCATTTCCCCCCAAAACACAAAAACACTCCTAACACTTTCCCTGATGACACGAGAAAAAAAGCAAGCTAAGTTATACAGTAGCAGCGCTCCGGCACCCATGTGCCCGGGGGCCTGGAGGCAATCATAGCACTTGGAGTTACGTAACATGTTAATATGCTAAGCTCTTCCTGACCCCTCTGCGTGACATTATCTAAGCACTGGCCTTGTTGGAGGCTGCTTTCCCACTCATTAATAAACACCAGCCTGTCTGCGTCAACGCCGCTGCTGCTTTGTGCTGCTTTCCTCTGGCATTTTCACAGCCTCCGAGCTAAAAGGTCTGCTCTCACCGGAGCCATTGATTTTGAAAAGATGTGTTTAGCAGTGAATGTTAGGAGAAGCCCGATCCGGTGAGGACTCATTTTTAAGTCCATTAGCCGACAACCGCTCTGAGACCTACAATGCATCATTTCATTTTCTCGCGTTTGCTACAAATAACGCTCGTTCTGTTTTTAAAGAGCGCTTCCTCAGTCTTAAAATATGTCTGAAAAAAACACAAGTCATCGTGGAAATATCAAGATTCATTATTCAAAGCTCATCTTTGTTTGGTGAAGCTCTGCAAACTCAAGCAGCTTTTTACATTCCTCTGCCTGCAACCACAATCTTGTTGGGTGCCATTTGACATTTGCATCAGTTGGGTTCACGCCCCAGAATCAGCGTGCATTACTTCTAAGACCGACTCACAGTAAAATTGTGATTCACAACCACAACAAATACAGTGAACTTTGTGCATGAATCTGCTTTAAAATGCAACAGAGGACTGATACCTCAAAGAATGAAAACTAGCTCTATTTTACTTCTTTATCTTTACGCTAAGCTTGTTCTAAGCTGCACACCTCTCTGCCACCCCATATCTAATTATCTTAACTACCTTTCGATTGGCCAGCGGGCTGTGTAGGCCATCCCCCCACCCTGCTGAGCGGCACTCACCCAATCTCCTGGGACCGACTGACCCATAATTAACTGCTGATCACATGGAACCATTCGGCCTTTACAGTTCTTGTTTGGATAAAGGACAACAAGTATATTTTTTTAAGTCAAAAGGTTGATGCAAATGATCTCAACACAGTAGAGAAGACTACTTACATTCAATCGTCACCCAATCGCTGAATGAATGACGATTCCACCAATTTAATTAAAGTATCGATCATCCTGTGGTGACCAGTGTTGATATTGGGGCGGTGAGGACAAACAAATCAACGAGGAGAGATATTTGATTCGTAGGGAGGCTGCAGCGGGTCAGAGGACCTCAGCTGAGGAGGAGGTCCTTCACATGTGGCCCAGGGAAGCATGTGCGTTCACACTGTTAACAGAACATGGACACATGTGGCCCAGACCACCTGCGAATGTGGTCTGGCAGAGTGCGTTCACACATGTTAACGGCAGGTGTGTCCGGGGCCTTTGTATCATTTCTAAGATTATAATGCTTAGTGAGTTAAATGCATCTGACATGCAGCGGCCATATGTCCAGGGTTTGTTACAGTGAGACTTCCTCAGCGGATGACGCATCGGTCCCCAGTTCCCCCGACCTCCTGTCACTCAAACTGTCTGCAGGCGGAGCTCTGGGCCAGCCTAACAGTACCAGGGGAGAGAGACGCGTCTGTGTCACTCACAGATTTGTGCAAGGCAACAATTGAAATCCTTCTTCCAGGAGTCAGCGGAAAGGCACACATGTGCACGCAGAGAAAAGCGACTTCAAAGTGGCAGCACATTCCCATATTAACACACAGGCACACATAAGGCAGACGGATAGATGGGGAGCTGCTGTGACAGGTGCAGCTTTGCCGTTAATCCCCATTAGAATTCATTCCTGCTGTGGACTGTCAGACAGACTGTAAAAAAAAAAACCCGCTGTAACCGAAATGGGCTTCAGCAGAAATATTTCCACTCAGGTGACAGAGGGAAGTTCTGTTCAAAATCAAACAGTTTAAACATGTTTCTGTTTACTGTCCTAACTCGGTTGGGAGATGTTATTTTTCAAATGCACATGTGGAGAACAGATCCTGGGAAATAGTTCCACTCTGTCTGATTCTCCTCTGCCCTTCAGCTCATGCAGTGAATAATGATCATCATTAGTGTGAGACACGAGGCTGCCGTGCATGTGTGTGGAGATGACCTTTCTTATTGCTCGTCGGTTTGTGTCTCCATGACACGGAGCTACATTTCAGCCCTTCCTTCACCCCCCCCCCCCTCTCTTCCTCAATCCTGCATCATCCCTTAAGGCCTGACCTCCACCTCCAGCAGGGACAAAGTGATGGGAGAAGGCGCCCGATCGCACACATCCCAGCACATTGGGAAGGTGACAAACAAGTGTCGGGAAAGTTTGGCTAGTTTTACTCATATTAATAATAAATATTAATGCAACTCAATTATAAGCTGCTAAAGAACCTTTATTTTACAGGACAGACTATAGAAAAATGTCTTTCTGTTCAAAATATACAAACCCTAAACAAGAGAGTGGGCAAGTGCTTCTTCTTCTAAGGTGGGTTTATAGCCCAGGATCAGATATGACACAATCGTCCCAAAGTGCTTTTTAATCAATGCAGATTAAAACACTCTCTGTGTTTATCAGATAGATGGTTACTTGTACCAGGAGTGGGCTGTAATACAATTAAGTGGTGCATCAAGTTTAAGTAGAATCCGATTATGACTGAATGATCTTATCATAACATCCCATCATGCATTTCTTTTGTTCAAATAGAAATTAAAAAGGGAATAAATGTATACCAGTCCATTTAAACATCATATTGAGTTAATATATGTATATAAACACACACACACACACACACACACACACACACACACACACACACTTTTGGGTAGTTATCCTTATTGTCCATTTGGCAGTGACTTTCATTCATTAAGGACAATACCCAAATCCTGACACTAATCCTTACTAATTCAAACCTCACCCCTTGACCTGATCTTAGTAGGACTTGTTGTCCCATCAAAGGTGAGTCAGAGGTAAAGGTCTTACTGCAGTAACATGCACACACACACACACACACAGAAACACCAACACGCGTGCTCATGTGTCTTAATGGATCTCTTCCTGCAGTGAGAGAGGAGTTAATGATTTCACTTGTAATCACTCGGAGCTCCTCATCCAGGCCACCTTGACCTGTCAGAAGCTCATTTCACTCTCTCTCTTCCGACCGGCTCCAATCCCAGCGCTTCTACATCTGACTAAACTCACTCACACACATTCGAGTGCTCGCAAGAACCCTCATTTACCATAGAATTCAAGTAATTCACCCTCTTCTACACTGCCTCAGTCTTTTATCAGTGTCAGTACTGTGCTTTACACCGTTGGCTCCATGTGCCAGATTTGCCTGTAGTTCCCCCCCCCCCTCTGTCACCAGGGTCAAGTTGTAATATTGACAAGATACTCAGTGTAACACGCGGTTGCCATTGATGTTCCTCCTCTGCCAATCACTCAGTGCTCTCACTGATCCTGAGTTCCTTTCTCACCCAGAGGTATCAACTGACCGAGATCTGTGCTCCTCCTTCCACAGTAATCCACAATCTTTTCTTTCTCATACAGAGGGCTTAGCGGGTCTGACAACCCTGCTGCTGTCTAATTAAGTTTGAACTCAGTGGATTGAACCACCCGATCTAAACCTAATCTGTCTTTATGTAATCGCAGGCTGACAACAGTCGATTTGTCGATTCTGTCCTAACTCCTACCTCCTAACTCCTAACTCCTAACCCTTGTCTCTTTGCAAAAACAACTTTTGGTATTAATTTCCCTGAAGTGGCAGTTAACTTTATCTCACATGTGGAGAAAAACTTTCAATACACAAACAAACCTGTGCAATCCAAATTCCAAATAATTTTTTCCTTGAGAATGAAAAAAAAGAGAAACTGAAAGCAGATTGTTGTTTACTGACGCCTCAGCATAGAGGCTCGTGCACTAACCCACGTGTAATAAAGCAATGATGGGGAATCTTTTTTTCTATCAAGGGCCGTTTTCATTTTTATAACATCCTCCGTGGGTCGTACCAAATTATTGAACACATATATTCTGTCCTTGTTTATGAGTCTCTGCCCTCATTCGGTTGTTGCTGTGTTTTTAGCGGTTGCTTTAGATTTTTCCTATATTTATTCATGGGTTTTACTATTTTGTTTAATGGTGTATTTATTAATCGATGTAATCCACTTTGTGTGCACTTGTATCTCTTAAAAGGTGCAATGAAATTCAACTTTACTCTCTCTCTACTCCTGATGCATGGGAGAGACCAGATTGTGCTTGGCGAGGCATGTGATGTGCGACATGTCTGAGTAGCTTTTTTTGTTTTTCTGAATTGTCTCGTGGGCCAGGTCAAACTGTCATGCTGTACATGGCCTGCAGGCTAGGGGGTTCCCCACCCATACAATACAGTTTTAAACCGAGCAGAGAAACATGACATACTGTATTAACTGAGTTTTGGCAGTGCTGTATCGAAAAAGGAGGACTGGTGAAAGAATGAAAGGGAGTAAGGGAGAGAAACAGGTCTGGAGAAGCAAGAATTGTATATCTGTTTCATATCTGACAGCCTTAATCCTATTGTCCAGTTGACAAGTGCTGAATGATCATATTAGTTAGATGGTTCTCTGGCAGGGAGGACAGAGACAGGGAGAGCAAACGATGAGACACGCGCCAAGAGGAGGAGAAATGGCAGAGGTGCACTTCGGAATAAAACCAGAGAGCACTCAAGAGACGACGGCCCCGTAGACTCTGCCAAGACTGTACTCTCTTCTAAATTTGTTATTTTAATAATAGAACATTTTATGCTGCATCTGGATCAAATCTTTATCAGCATGAAGATTCATTGCATTTTTCAGGATCACTCCGACCTTTTGAATCTGTCACCAGCGTTTGGTTTAATGTACATCTTTGCAGTGTCTGGAAAAGTTCAAATTGGTGGAAATGAAAGACTTGTGATTATGCAATAATATTATGTACAGAACTAATTATTAAACAAAGGAGTGAGAAAATGAGTGTACGAACAAACGTACAAACAAACACACAAAATAATGAACGAGTGAACGAACAAAAGAATCGCCAAACGAACGAATCAACGAATCGATGTATGGGCCGAGGAGCAGTGTGTTACTGCAACTACAACTAACGAAGCAACAGAGGAATGGGCAAAGAACAAATGAACGGACGAATGCAAGGACAAAAGAACAGAAGAAGTCACTAAATGAGTGAAGAAGAAGTAGCCGACAACAGGAATGGAGAGAGAGGAAAGAGAAGGACAGTGCTGTCGATTTTTTCAGGCACAGCGAGGCCAGCCCCCCTCGGTCACCCCGCCCTGCAGCCCCTGTAGCCTCTTCAGCCGCCAGCAGATGGTTTTGTGATCTCTGCTTTTCACCCCCCCCCCCCCCCCCCCCCATTGCACGAGTACCCAGGATCCTCTGCTCTCCCCGTTCCTATTCTCCCACCTGCGCAAGGACAATGAACAAAATGAAACATCACAGGCACAAACAAACACTGTTGTCCTGGGTGCAGTGAATGCACGAATGATGATCTGGGAGCCATTAGACTGTTTATGTGTCAGCCTGACTTTCCATCAATAACAACACTTATCACACGCAGACCGTGCCCCGCGAGTACGGCAAGGCCCTTAGCCAGCGTTTAGATGCTATTAAAAGGTCCCTTATATTAAACAAGCTGACACATCACATAACGCACGTCATTTATCAACAGGCTCTCTGCGGATGCCTTTATTCCACCGTCTCTCTCTCTCCTGACGTTCCCTCGATGGCATTATGCACCGGGCGTTCACCCATGCCTGTTTCTTTCTCTGTCCATCTGGTTCTCCTTTTCAGCTCTTTCCTCCCAAACGCCACACTCATTCCTTACCCTCACTATCATTTTCTCCTTTCCCCCCCTCTATCTTAGCTTACTTTCCGCTGCTTGCCCCATCAACTCTCTGCCTTCGTCTTTCTCCTGCCTCCCCGCCTGGCGTTCTCCCGCTTGCGTTTCATCCTACCAAGGCGCCGTTGCTCCTTGTGAGTAATGCGTTTGGCATAATTAGGCCAGTATACTCCAGGTCCCCACCGTTTCGATTTGCATGCAGATAAAATGAGCCAATCAAGAACCACAATGGGAGCAGACGTCCTTGTCTCCGGTGACATCACCAGAGGTGACCCTGAAAGCAGGAAATTATAAGGCGGGTGGTGTGAGAGTGAATCAAATCCGTTGTCTGCATGTAGGAATATTGCAACACGGATGTTGAGAGTGTCTCAAGTGTCCAGTCCTAGAAAATATGGATTTTGTTATTTGAAATTAAAGAGAACGATTTGTGCCCTGTAATGCAATACTTTGCAAAACTTATCTTTCTCTGAAGTTTTGGTCTCTCGTCAACATGCAAACGACGATTTCAGTCACTAAAACGCCTTCAAGTGCACTTTACTTCACAGAGCACCTCATGCATGACTCATTGCACCACTGTTGCTTTGTGTAATGAGGATGCACAACAAATAACAACATCAACAATAGGTGCAATATACCTGTTCTCTATGTTTGATTAGCTCTGCTAGGTCTACTTACAAGACACTTGGCAAAATTCATGCTGCAATTCTACAGTCTTTTGGAACCATGTTGCACTGGGTGTGGTCTGTACAGAGTTCAGTTTTTAACTTGTGCCTTAGTCATATTCTCTTTTTATTCCTGAAAAAAACATGTTTGAGATGGAGGAACGGCAGCTACTTTTTTTGATTGTACACTTGTACATGAAATTAATTCATTATAGTTTCCAGTCAAATGCATCACTGCACAACATGCAGTCACATTAGTGTTCTCGTCTGGGGATATTCAGAATGATTTTAATTGGTTTAAAATGTATATTAAAACAAGGATTTGATGGAAAACTCAGTCTAGCAAGAGGTGAGTGTTTTTCTTTTCTTTGTTCGAATCTTATTTAGACGCCAATGTGTAGCAGCTCTTAACTACACAACTATAGTCAAATACTCAAATGCAAAGGACATTTATTTGACAATTTTCACTTGCCAACAAACCTGCATGATCTTACTGGGAGTTTAGTTTTCTTCGTGTCAGAACCCCTTGTGATGAGCTCCCTGACACACTCCTCACTGACAGGAAATAGAGCAGACTGCTGCTCGCTGTCATCTGACAGCGCCGCAGACGGCTCCTCAGATCCCAGTTTAGTGCCTGTTTCCTGAATGCGATATAGGATGTATTTTGGGTGCGCTTGATGTCATTCTCATGGATTGCTCCCCCTCAGTCTGTCTCCACGGGAGGAGATGGCATTACTTAACAAGCCAGCTGGGAGCTGTTTGTAGCTGTGCTTAAAATGAATAAATAAGTGCATCCTGCCTGGTCATCTAGAAGTGAGTGTACCCATGAGCTGTCCAGCCAGCCAGGGCTCCTCAAATCCGATTAAGCTCCATGATCACTGCTCTGCCTTGTGCTGAACAGGGCCAGAACACACTGGCTTATGAGGCTGTTATAAAATACTGTGTGCCAGTTTTTGTGTGTGGTGATGAATAAAGATCTGGGATCAGATCAAAACAAAATCTGTTTTTGTCCTCACGTGTACTCCCTGTATCTACATATTCTTCCATTTATGTGGAAAACTATTAATCTACTTTCATTTAATCTATTAAACACGAGAGAAAAGTGGAAAAACAACACCACAATTTAGTAAACCCAAAGGTAACATCTTAAAATCTGATTTGTTATGTTGGACTAAAAACAACCTAAAGATAATCAGTTAATTATTAAACATATCCAGTGAGATAAAGCCTCACATTTAAGAAGCTGGATCCAGGCAATCTTAAGAGTGGAAAATTGATTTCATTAATATTTCATGACCAAAACTGTTTTTTATTAATCAACATACTGATTAATCAACTAATTGTTTCAGATCCTTTTTTTTAATCCCCTCGCCATATACAGTTAAAACAAGAGGTAGGGCAGTAGAGATGTTCCAACACCATTTTTCCTTTCCTGATTACGACTCTCATACCTGGACTTAGCGTATTTGCCGATACAGAGTAATTATTACTGATTCGATACCTGTGCATTTAACAAAATAACTTTTAACACTTTCATGCTACTCATCCTGTATGGATTATTCCTGTCATTCGTGTACGGTCTGTAGCTAGTGTTTTAATTGGCAGCGCTAGTGCCAAGTCGGCCATACGGTACACAGCAACATTTTACTTTTAAGTGAGAAGTTTTGCCAAATGGCTTTTGACACACTAACAGAAATGATTTCTACTACGCCAATGTAAAAACGGCATTTGCCGGTGGCAGTATAAGCATAACTGTCTCAAAGTGATAAAAAGCAACAGGATAAATCTATCAGGCAGTGAAAATATGTTAAACATTGTGTCTTAACAATCAAAATAAAAATCAAGGAAAAAGTTATAAAATGTCTTCAATAACGGCACAGTCAACAACCTGGAGTTGGAGGACCACTGGTTCTGAGTGCATTGGGATCGGGACAGGAATTTATAGTTGTTTGCAGAATTATGAAGGTTCATGAAGGTTTGAGAAAAGTAAGAAGGATTCAGCTACAGGACGCATTTAAGTTATTAGTATGGTCTTTCAGGAGTCTCACTTTGTTCAATGTGAAAGGTATGAAGTTATATTTGACAGTAGTACAAATGAACACACACACACACACACACACACACACACACACACACACACACACACACGATGAATCCAGATGCCAATGATAGCACCATTAGGCCAAACACCACCTGCCAGGTTTAAGGCTTCCGTCTGTCTAGCACACCCGGCTGGCATCTAACACACACACACGAACACACACACACACACACACACACACATACACACACTCACATATCAGTTTGTTGCCAGAACTCTGTGTCCTCGCTGACCTTTTTACTTTCATATGTAACCCAATTTCTCTTTCTGGGTTTATCTCTGTTGCACTCTTTCTGTGGCTACCACTCTCCGTTTCTACCTGTTTATCTCTCAGCCTTGTCTGGGCTCTGCCTGTCCGTCCCCTTCTCTCTGCATATTTCATCCTTCAATCTGTCTCATTTTCATTCGGTCCCGTCCTTCACCCAACTTCTTTGCAATTTGTGCTGCGTCTTTGTGTAACTTCACATATTGTTTTCTTTGTACCCCGTAACACACTATCACTGGCGGCTGAGATTGGAAAAATACCAGGAGCCAACCACATACACGCATCCTGGGTACAAAGAACATTTCAGCAGTCAGACTCACATTGACACACTTTAAGTTGCAAACTTAAACACACACACACACACGTCCCTGTGCTCACATGCTGTATAGGCAGTGTACACACTCTCAGCTGTATGTGCAGCATGCTCGTCCTCTAATCTGTGGCTTGCTTGGGGCTTCTTCCAAAGTCCGTGGACCTAAAAAGGCCTAGCCTGGAACAGTAACACCCTACACTTAGCCACATGGCAATAGCTAGCCCACACCCTGCTAAACGCAGCCAGATGTGCAGGGACTGGCAGCCCGGTCCGCTGTCACTGCAGCCTCTTGCAGCCCTGTGACCTACGGAAGTACAAGAGAGTACAAGCAGCGACTAGATCCAGCCATGGCTCAGTTCAGTCGTCAAAATGCAGCGATCATGAGGCAGCAACTGTAACGTATGATGGTCCAATCAGCCCCAGTCGATCGCTCAGCTCTCGTCTACAGAAGACGCCGTCAACAGCAGATGGCTTCTAGACCTCAAGGCCCCGACGCACACAGACATCTCTCCTCCCTCTGTCAGCTCTGCCGTCCCCATCTGATGCTCACAGGGGTGAGACGAGGATGAGGAGACGCGACAAACACAAAAAAGACGCACATTTGAAAAGAGGCTGGAAAGGATCAGCTCCGGAGAGAGGACGGCGTGTCCAGGCTGAATTTGAGGTCCACAGGGGGGAAAAAGGTTATCGGCCATGCGAAATACAAAAAGTAATAAAGATCGTTTCCATGAAAAACAGGCTCCAAATGACTTCATGGTGAGGCAACACGAGTTACGACGTCCATGACGCGCCTGTGTGTGTATTTATCCACAAGTTTCAGGATGTTCATCATTAGGTTGTTTAGAAGTCGCGGCCGAGTGCTGCTTGAAAGTGTGTGTCTGCAGTCGGTGTTGTTTACTCGCTCCGCTGTGCTAAATGAGGTGTTTTCCTGAGAAATGGGAAACTTCACTGACTGTAGGATGACATAAACTATCTTGGAGAGAATTTGTATATCTTGGACAGGTTTGCGTGAGTGTGCGTGCGTGTGCCTGTGCGTAGTTTGTTTTGGCAGGGTGACCGTATCCCTTAGGCACGACAATAACAGCACCCTGAGCGAAACAAGGAGGGACCGCGCAGAAGAATGACACATGGAGACAGGGGAAGAGTAAACAAATATCACTCAGTCTCTGAGATCACTGTGATCAGTGTCGTCAGCAAAGGTCAGGCCAGCTACGCACAGAGCCCCAGCTGACAGATTCATTGTCCCCAACTAGCCAAGGGGAACAAGTGGAGCGCAGAGAGACCCTTCCATTAACTGCCGCAGGTCATTAGGCACAAATAATTGCCTCGGTGTGCCAGTGTTCCAAGATTGATTTCTCTTTCTTCCCTCACACCCAAAGCATCGCAAATTAACTCTTGATTTCATTTCATTTAGAATCAGAGATTTACAGTACTACTTTAGGCTATTTCTCCGGTGCATGTTGCCAGAACACACCAATCGTAATTCAAAATTTTGTATGTTGACATTTCACTGTAAAATTGTGATTTTTCTTGTGAAAGCAGCATCACGTCATGGTCCATGAAGTTTGAGGTTGGGCTACTAGCAGTCACGTTAGACTGAGTGTGTGTTCACTCATCACAGCTGTTGTGCTGAAGGGACGAGTGCCAGTAGAAGTCAGATGTGAGTGCGGCACAGGATGTACTGAAACTTTTCTTATTCTCTCGCTCCTTGCATTTGTTTTTTAAACTGCTCTTAATTATACTTTCTTGCTAGATTAACAACACAGTGATGGTCAAACTAAAACCTGCCAGTGTCAATCAGTCCACTAATGTAAAACTAAAGGGTAGCTTAGCTGCAGGCCCTCAACATGGGTTCTGCTAAGGGCTTAGCCTCTGCCCCCTGGATTGTTCTATTTATGATACGAGGGCTCTCTAGTCTCTTAAACGTATTGTCAGTCTGTGTGTGTTTGTGTGTCTGTGTGTGTGTGTGTGTGTGTGTGTGTGTGTGTGTGTGCGTGTGTGCGTGTGTGTGTGTGCATGTTCTGATCCATTCCTGTTTACCGATTGAGGGGACAAACACTCACCATCGAAGGCCTTGTGCTGTCCAGTGAGGGAGCTCTGTAAGGATCGTCCGGCGTCTTTGAGAAGTCCCTCCATCTCCCTGCGGCTCAGCAAGATCAGGTTGTCCTCCATTACACTGGTGCAGCAGGTGTAACCCTGGGGACAGACGCGCAGGTGCTCTCCTAGCAGGACACAAGGAGACAGGGAAAGCGTTAGAAACATTACACTTGCATCAACAGGTCCCGTCAACTCAGTCAGCACCCAAAATAATTGAGCTTTCGAGTTCTTTTTCGTATAAAATGCTCCACTATGAACGTGGTGGAAAAGCTTCAAAATCAGGACAGGATTAATGGTAAGACGAAGACAACTGTGCAGCGACGGGAGCAGGAGTAGAGCATCAACTCCCATTCAATTTTAATGAGAACTACTGACTAACATGTCTATGCATGCATTTGCAAATATACAAACTCACACAGAAGAGAGAGAAAGAGATATTTAAACTCTCAAAGAGCTGTGTGTGTCTGTGTGTGTGTGCCCGAACACACAGTAACAGAACTCAAACAAGGTTCATCAAAGTTTCTTACTAGAGTCAAGCTGCAGCTGAAGTCAGAACAAATTATTCCATAATTAAAATTCCATCAACCACATGAACGCAGCCAGGCTTCGGGTGAACAAATTTCATGAGGGGAACAATCAATTACATTCATATTAACACTCCTACCCACTATAACTATTCCCCCATGCAAGCATACACATTTAAACCTTTCTCTAAAAAATGGAGAACATTGTGGGACGTTCCCTTTTCTTTTCTAGACTAACAGGTTCAATTAAAGTGCTAAGAATGAGAATAGCATCCGTTATTGACAAGCCCAGAGTCGTTATTACAGAAGCCAAAAGCCCCAGTGTTATTTGATACTAATGTACCACTGGTTGCACTTTGTGGTAAGCAGTGTTCACAGATAGAGTGCAGGTTGTAGTATTTCTGCCCTGATTGTATTACCCCATATATGAAGGAGGCAGCAAACTGGATCTCAGCGAGTCCCCCCTCCCACCCACAGGCCCTGCAGTGACATGCATTAAGAACTAACTGGCTCTGTGTCATTCCCACCTCGTCGCCCATTCCTTTCTCCTGCTTGTCCTCCCTGCTTGAGGACTCTCTGAAATTCCCTCGTGTGGCCTTGAGCAGTCTGCAGAGACTGGTATATTGTACAATATCGTACAGTACACACGGAGAACAGGAGTATTCAATAGAAATGACTAGTGTTATGATTCAGTGAAGTATACATTCAAATATCAGATGTGTCAATGTCTGTGTATCGTCAACAGATAAATCTTAAGGGATTATACATAACTCCTATCTCATATCAAGTAAATACAGAAAGCTTTTTTTAAAAGGGCTTGAATTTAGAAAAATACAATGAGTGTAAATTAAGTTTTCCCTTTTTCTTGTTACAGATTTTTTTCTTACTTTTCTTACTTTCCTCTGATTCGCTGTCAGGTCCTCCACTATATGTCTCCCTGGTATGTGTGTAAATCAGTCAGTAGCTCATCAGAATTCGCAGATTTCATTGGCTGCATGGCATCACGTGAGAAGATTGAACACCCATGATATAGGTGTGTAACTTTCCGAGGCCACTAACCTGCTACTATAATGGCTAGAAAAGCAATTATGACTTTTTTGTTTGGAATTTTCTTTCTGCTTACGATCAATTTAAAAAAAGGAAAAGTGTTTATATAATAATAATAATAATAATAATTATAATTTGTATATCTTCTGTTTCCTGCCTTTTGTGTGACGGAAATGCTTAATCCACATTTCTACAGTGACAAATCCCAAGATCGCATTGTTCTATCATTTGTCGATTGAATGAAGTCTAACAATAAGTCTAATGCTAAGCCTTTAAGATAAGCAACACGTGTTCTAATGCTTTATTGATATTACATAGCCTGATCAAAGCCATATCTGTTAACACACATGAGCAATAATGATTTAATGTCCCTCGGTCTGTCATTAGCATGCACCAGGCCGGGTTTTCACCTGAAGCCAAGTCTACAGGCACAGTGCTGCCATCGATAAGATTGATCCTTCCTCGTCGATGCTACTGATTTCTGTTTGCACTGGCTCAACGATTACAAGGCGGCAATTCACCTTCATTTACTGTAGTTCTTACCTGAGTGAATCCGCCCCCCCCCCCCGCCCCCTTCCTCCCACAATCCTGTCCGTGATCCGAGCTGTATTTTACAGTCAGCGTGACATGAATCCATGCACTTCACTGATTATGTGTCAACCAATTAAAGGGCAATTAAAGGCAATTTTTCTCTTTCAACACCAAGGTGTAGAAAAGGCTGCCCGGATGGGAGGAGAAGGTGACATTGAGCGTCCCACTGCAGCCTTTCACTGGTTGTGATGTGGCTTCCATCCCCTCAAAAGGGCATACGCACTGTTATATTTGTGTCGGGGAGAGGAGGATTCAATTAAATGAGAAAGTGAGGAGGTGAAGAAGAGAGCACACGAAATAGAGGAAAAGGGAAGGAGGACTGAATGTAGAAAAATAAGGAAGGAAATTGAAAGAGGAATAGTAGCACAGTATTATCGGGGGGGTCAGCCGTAATCTGTCAGCTCCTGGGACGGCTGTTAAAATGCGAGGACTGCTTTATATGTTTGTGCAGTGGCCATTTCTTCCAGTGCAGTCTGCTTAAAAAACAAGAGCACACACGAAATACACACAGAAAACCACACACAAAGCCAAACAGGCTCTTTGGGTCCATTTAAATATATGAAAAACAAGGTGGTGATTTTTCACGTACACACATAACATCTGCAAACTGGACACACAAAGGCATCGAGTTTCAAACACATACTCAGTCCAAGACACACATCTGCTGTGCAGCAGGAAAGGTCACCTGCAGCAGAGCATTACGTTTCCAGCTGGTTGAAGCATGTGTGAGTGTATGTGTGCACGTACGTGTGAGTGTGTTCATGCACGTGTGTGCATAGGGCTGTGTGTGTCTATTTGCTGGAAAGCAACAGTAAGTCTCTTTCAATCAAAGGGTGGAGGTAATGTTCAGTGTCCTTACAACCAGACATGTCTCTCCTGCTTTCACACCTCCACTCATTTTCATCTTCTCAAAGTCTCCCTCGATCTTTCTGTCTTCTTAGAAATAAATATATATAGAGTTTATATTCATATAGCCTGTCCCTACTGCAACACAGCCCTGGCGTTTTCAAACTTAAGTGCTCAACAAAGTCATGTGGATGTAAGCACAGGACTTGTCTGCACTTTTTTTTTTAATAGATATTTCCTAGGAATGCATGACATTGGATTTTTGCCGATATCTTGTAACTTGTAAATTATGGCCGATTGCCGCTACCGATGGATGCACATGTTTTCCAGCTAATTGCAGAGAACATGAAGGCGGGATTATTTTTTATTATTTATGCAAACTCTTGTCTTGATGGCCTGATGGCAGATGCAGACATAAAATGTTGGCTTTTTAAAGATGTACACATACACCGGCAAAATAAGAAGTCCACTTCAAATTTACATGTGAAACATGCCAGGATATATCATTTTAATTTTTTTAAAGAAAACTGTAGAATTCATCCGACTTTAACAGACTAAAATGATGCGCTCCCTGACGCAATCCTAACAATATTCACAAACAGGGCAAAGTTGACCTCTTTGACAAGTTGCAAACAGACTCAGTTCACATAAATTCAGTCCACAGGGATCATGTGAAAGTAAGTAAGTATTCAAAGTTGTATAACTACACAGCAAGTGAAGCCAACTGAAGGACATCAACATACAAAGTGCAATCATTTTCACAGTGTTGAAACCATTAGCCTAAATTAGTAGTCGTCTGCTAGGGGCCCATTGTGGGGTTATACAATCATTAAAACTGTAAACTTCAAACTAGACTCGATCTGTGACAGCTTGAGTCCTTAGAGAGAACACAGTTCTCCTTTTCAGTCCAATGAATGAGGCTGAAAGACTCATTAGCCTTTATCCTATTATTCAAGTAAGAGAAGTAAACGAAAATGAGAATCTCGGAATTTTCACAGTCAATGTTATTTCTCTTCCCGTCTATGACACAGGAGACAGCGGTGAACAGCCGTTCACTGTCAACACTTGTGCTCGGTGCACTGAGGCACTTGTCTGGTAAAGAGCAAGGAGGCGGGCCTGGTTTGTTTTCCAGTAATCCAAAGGGCAGGCACTCTGGTGTTGAAGGGGTGCAGCTTTTGTCCCCCTCGCAAGACTGGGGTCGGGCAGCCATTGCAAATTTCGACACTTTAAAAAACTTTAACTCCGCAGACATGTGTATCCCTCTTTTAAGCTTACGGACGTGATGACGTATATGTTATACTGAAACCTTTATCAGCTAATACCGATGGCGTACCTGTATTATCATGCAACCCCTAATATTTTGAACAAAATTCTTTGTTTTACGAAATATCTCTGTCCATCTATATAAGTCAAGCAATCATGCCTGGCCAGTAGGTGGCTTCATAAGATCGACAAACACCAGAGAACACTGTGGTCCTAGTAATATTGAGCGAGGCAGATGTCTGTGAACACTGGTAATCTGGAGCAATGATGCTAGATTTAGCTGAAAATGACATCTTACAGTGCTAACCAAACATAGATAAACCAGTATACGGCTGCAATTACTGGATTTGTTTCCGCCTCAAAGGTTTGTTTTGCTATATATCTGCATGAGCGAAGGCTAGTGTGCTCCAACAGTAGCAGCAACTGGGCCACAGAGGAGCCGGCCGCTAATGCTTCTGCGTGACACGTCCAATTTTCTGTACTTAGACAACTAAACAACATGTTATTATTACATACTACAAAACCACTTCTGGTACATTGGAGATTTACCTCGAATTAACCAATTTCCAGCCGGCCCCTGTTATTTCCTGTCTCTGTTGTTCCTGCAGTCTGAATAAACTTTGTGGAATGCACAAATAAATAAATAAAATATGCTCATAATAATATAAGGGTTCATGTCCAGCAAAGAGAAGGTGAATTATAGTTTCAGCTGTTTTGGTGCACAGCTATGAAAGGAAACCCCAAGTGAGATCTACTCAAAAATAAACAGTCACAGTTGTTTTTTTTATGCATCAATCAACCACTAGTCTACCGACACGCCAATCAGCACAGAGGCAGCAACTTAATCATCTGGCAATTTCCTCATCGCACAGACATAAACCACCCAGCCACCAAAACATTATAGCAGTCCTTCATCACTTATTTCCCTTTTCTTCTCACACACACGGCTGCTAAATGGTGAACAGTTCCCAAACTATTAGCTTATCACTGTTCACCAGGGAGGAAGGGTCCTATTAAATTGCCATCTGGGGGGGTGGAATAAAGTTGTGACAGCATTCTAGAGATGGTGGGAAACACACAGAGAGAGGAGAGGGCAACAGGAAATTAGGAAGGAAACCAAAAGCCAGGGTGTCTGTGTCATTTCTGTGGGAGAAAAAGTCCAAATTCTGCTCTTGTCCAATTAGGGTCAACATCTATGTGCGACTAGAATAGTTTTGTTATTCCAAGGAAATGTGAAGAAAGAAAGAGAAACACTTGTCTCTAACAACATAATGCACAGCCACTCTGGCAAGTCCCGATTCTATATTTGTTTCAACAATTCAGGAAGTTTACCTAACCCTTGAATTTAGGAGAGGATCTACGATAAGTGAGTACATAGAAACCACTGATTGCAGTATAAAGTTAAGATCTAAATAAGACCATTGAAATCTTCACACATTAGAGATAATAATAATAAAAGGTTGGATGACTTCTCAGAAACAAGAGAAGAAAGACTTCTGGTTTTACTTTTTCAGTCTGACCTTGCTGCCACTAAAGTATGCATACCGAGTAGGAATTGAGGAAAGATTAGACACGAGCAGTTGGTAAATTTCCATATTTTTCATCCGAAACACATTTGACACCGACACTGTTTCAAATAGTGACAGTCTGTGTGTCAGTGACTGTAGAATATGTGTAGAATATGTGTGTGTGTGTGTTTGCACACATGCTGTGGGATGTGAGAGATTAGCAGCCTAACACAGTCGTTGGCGAGCGTGTGCATGTGTGTATGTGTCCACAGCTCGGAAGATTACTGCCAGTGCCAAGGAAAACTCGCATTGGAACATCAGGAGTCGCAAACATGTGCTCACACCCTCACACTTGAACAGTGGTTTAGGGATAAACAGATGAACAACAGCAGGGTTATTTGGCAGCAGATAGTTGACATGTCCAGGAGTACACGCTAAAATCTCACATACCGGCCAAACAAACGCTCCACGGCCCCTGTCTTACTGCAGCCACCCTGAATGTCTGTTTACTGACAGTCTGTCTACTTATTGTCCATTTTTCTTCTTTTTCTTTCACACACATAGAACAGCCCACTGGACAAACCAGGCTGTGAACTGGACCAAGAGCCACGAGCCGCTCGGCTGCGTCATGGAAATTATTGAATCTAACTGTCCTCTTATAAAATGTGACGGATTCTCCTGTCCTGACATATCTATGCTCAAAGCTCAGTTGGATTGACCTGAAAAACATCATTATATAAATTCTACTTAATGTTTGCATCTGCCTGATATCAGGAAATGTTAGTTAGTTTGAGCCTAAACGTCCTTGTGATTATTTGGTGTTCTGGCCAGGGGGGTTTAGGGTTTTGCCCATCCTCTGAGCAAAGTCTGAGCACTGGACACGTCCTGCCTGCATGATATCGAAGGATGACGTGGACCCTTGAGCTGTGCATGAAAGCTGGCACATCCCACCCGCCATTTTTCAGATCCTTGATACCGGCAGTGGTGTTGAGGATTCTGTCCTGCTTGGCCAAGTGTTTGCTTAGTAACTCTGTTTGTGTTCAAATTCTCTGTAAATTGTTTCTTGACCATTAATTAAATACTTTGATATCATTGAATTGATCAATCAGTCTGATGGTTTATTTCCTCACCAGAAATACTTAGAATTCTCATGGCAGCAAATGTTTATTTTACAGAGATGGAATAACTGTTTTTTAAAGTAGAATAACATAGCCTTCAGGGTTGTCCCTTCCGGCTGTATGTCTGTAAAGTCAGATCTAAAACGTGCTCTCAAAGACGAACGGAGGAAAAACAAAAACCAGTGGGCCTAGTTTTCAGGACTGCGATCACAGCGATGAAAAAGGCAGATATCTAGTGTCCTTACAGTTGGAAAAATGCTAAACTGGACGTGCCCTGTATTACGTAACAAATACCACCCGACATCTCATTTTTGTTCATGGGGACACTGTCAAGTTTGAGGGATGAATTATTGTCTTTAAAAAACCTGTGAGACCAGTCCCTCCACTAAACTCAACCGAACACCATTTGTCGACTGAATAATCCTGATTTATTTCAATACATGTATATATTTCCTTTTTTATCTTTATGTCTCTATACTTAGAGTTCTTTTCCTGAATTTTTCCGAGTCCATGTTTTCAACCCTGTCTGTTTTTTGTTGGTTGGTTTGATTATTTGTAAACAATATAACACAAAAACAATGATTCTCACAAAACTAGGTGGAAGGAAGCAGTCTAGGACATGGAATAATCCATTCAATGTTGGAGCGGATTCCTGTCAGAAGGTAAATCCAGGATACTTTTTTCTCCAACTGATATATAACAGCTAGGTAGGGCGTTTTCTAAATTTGATATGATTTTTCCAGGGGAATAATTTATGAATCTTGATTAAAAAAAAGTAAATCTATGAGTGTGCAAAATTTGGTGCAGCCTGATTGAATTGAAGGAGACTTATGGCCCTTGGCGGGGGTGCGCTCTCCTCAGATCCTTTTTTGTTTTATAAATCTCAGTGAGAGCGATCGCATTGATGTTCTCGACAGCAGCATATTGATAATAAACGGTCTTGATTGGCGCTATAGGCGATGGTTTGATTGAGCAAGTTGCTTTGGCTACAAACAGCTGCAAGTAGTATCATCATCACTACCCTCTGACGTCAGACGCCTCGTCCAGCCATCGCTTTAGAGTGGCTAGTGGGATATGTGTTTAAATAATTAAGTGTGGTCCTCGAAGGATGTTTTAAAAATTGAAAAGGCAAATGGTTTCCCCACCTCTGCCCCAGATGCTCACAAGTCCGGTGATGAGAGCCAATGTAAGTAAGTCACGTGTGAAGCCTTCTCGAGCCTGACGAGGTGCCGGCCACACAACGCCTTAATTACATATTACCACTGAGGCCTGCGGATCCGTCTGGCAGCTCGTTCCTTTCCAGCTAACTGCACTTGTGACAAACCAGACTGCCATACATTAATACGGCATTAGAATCGTGAAACATAACCTTCTATCGCCACAGAAAACTGTGGGAAACTCTGCACTGACTTCAGGGGAGAGGAATGGCTAAAATGATAATGTAGGTAATGATGTGAGCAGTTGGAGCAGATTCCTGAGTTAGAGGTAAATGGCTCCGGCTGGGATTAACTCAATGGTCAGCTTGTTTTAACAAATGGGCCGGACAAAAACAGACCGAGGAGGGGAAACGGGGTGTAAGCAAAGGACAGGATGGGATGAGATGAAATGAAGGAGATTAAATTTGATTGAATAGGATAAGACACGACATTGTGCTTTGCTCCTACATGCTGTATGATGAAAAAAAGACCCTGCACTTTTAATTTGATCCTTCTCTATCCATTGCTGTGTGTTTGTGTGGCTGCAACACTGAGAAGATATTCACAGTCTCCTGTTGCTCAATAAAACACGCTGTCCGTAGCTTTTTAATACGATGAGAACTGGAAATAGGCCCAATTACATGCCTTTAAAAAGTAAAAAGAAACAGATTCAACATGAGGCAGTTGGGAAATACCATGATTATGGATCAAGTCCCTGTTTCTCTGATAGTTTATTATCGTCTCCCTTAGTAACAGATGTGAACCAGATGTCAGAACATCAGGCCGGAGGACAACAGCGATACTAGTCATTGTTTACAGATCGAAAATGGATTAGGGAAGGCAATTTCTAATGTTACAAAAGAGAGGGAGAATGTGAGTGGGTGAGAAGTGAGGAGGGCCGCTCTAAACCGAAACTTTATTCCATACTTTATTCAAAGGCGCACAGTCGAGTGGAAGAAAAGGCATAACATGACTATTTAGCCGACCAGCCTACGCCTGCCATATTTGCTCTGGGACGGACACAACCTGCGGGGCTCCAATCCTGTTGCAGCCCTCTAATGGGGGCTTTGATTTATACGGAACATGATGGATTACAACAGTTTTTGTAATTAAGTTGCTGTAGCCCTGAGAAACACGCTCGAGTGCCCGCCCTGATTAGACAGGCACAGAGTGACACGCATACACAAACGCACACAAACACATTTGCTCTTTGTCCTGCTCCTTCTCTCCCCCGAACCGACTCTCTGTTGCTCTCTCCCATTCACCCGACCACAGACAAACGGATCCCAGTGGTCCCAGTGACTAACCGGAGAGCGTGAGTGCCAGCTCAAATGGTGACGGCAGCCACTCAGTAGGTACAGTCACAGCGCTGTCGAATAACAAGGCTGCCAACTTGCCCGACCATGTCCTGGCTTTGTCCATCCCCACTCTGTGTGTGGACTGAAATTACATTGGACTGACCTGGAATGTAGCAGAATGTAATTTGCTGAGCCCTGACAAGAATAACAAATCCAACAATATATGTTCCAGACAGTAGAAACACACACACTGTCCTAGTTACACAATGACCCACCCTTAAGTCTTACCGGTTACAGACATGTCTAAACTTGATCTTGTCTGAGCTGAATCTCTGCAGAAAGAAGTCAGCGGAAAAAAACAACTTGTGAAGAATATTTACCCATAACGAAGACGCACTGAATTATAGGCAATTGCTAAATAAGTGGAGTAACTACAGGGTACACGGAGCTGACCTAATTTCTGAGTCAGGAGGAATGTGTGTGTGTGTGTGTGTGTCAGCACTTAATTGAAAGAACATTGACTATCACATGATGCAGAGGAAAGAGGTCTGACGTCCTCGTCGCCAAGTTCGCACAACTCTGGTTAAACCAATCAGCACCAGGTGAATCTATTTCACAGTGAAGCACAGTTTAGAATCGGTTTCAGGGACATTCCTGAGCCGTTAATTGGTAGCGAAGCTTTTTACGTCATCAAGCAAGTTTGCCAAAGCTGAACAATTTAAAAAAAGCTTTTCAACAAGGGTGTTTGATGTCCAATATATAAATATGGAGGATTAAAGCTCTAAATAAAGAAAGCGATCCAAAGGCTGTTCATCGTTTGGAGAGGACTGAAAGAAAGAGGGAGGGACGCTGATGTCTCCTCGCTGCTCGTGGTCAGGTTGGCATTTGAAGGATTCTGGTGCGGTGCCAGTGTAAATGCCTTAACGGCTGATTGTCTGCTCTACAATCAGAACTTGACTTCAAACTACTTGCTTGGTGAATATTAGTCTTCATTTATGATCTCACAGTGACAGGTCTGCTATATTGGATAGTTACGTAGGGTATAGATATTATTTCATGTCTCTATTATGGTTTCCTAATTGATTTATTGATCCCAAACAACTTCACCGTCAATACTGAATTTCCTCAGTAATACTTACCCTATTTTAAGGAAATATAGTTAACACTGTGGAAAAAATCGAAATACAAAAGGATAACAGGGATTCCTTTATTAGCTCCATCATAAATACATTTCACAGATATCTGTTTGTTGGTTTATTCATTAGCAGGATTACACAGAGACTACTAAACTGATTCCCACCAACGTTGGTGATGGAAGAGGATTAAGGGCTGGATCCCGACTTTTTATTTATTTCCTTCTCTTTACTATCTTTTACGGCAAATAAATCACTTTTCTATAAAGGGGTGTGTATTTCTTGGTATTCGTAAACAATCATGTGTAGGCTTGATCAGTTTGATAGTTGGCTTATTGAGACTAGTTACAACAGGTTATGTTGCTTTTGCCTTTACATAACCTGAATAAAGGAATTACTGTTTTGTTACTCTATGAATGTCTCTGTATTCCTCAGTGTTTGTGTAACATACTCTCTTACCGTGGGAAATAAAAGTTTCCCACTGCAGGTTGAATTCGGGAACTTCATAGTCAAGACTTTCAAAATGTTATGAGGTCCTGGGTGAGCAAAACACCAGAGCAACATTTTTGGAAAAAAAAATGCTCTGGATGACAACACTGACATGTAAAATTGCTATAATAAATAGCCTGTGTGAAAAGGGAGAGACAGACAGGACCTAGCTATTTGCCTTGAGCTTTTTTGTGTGTGGGTCTGTGAGTGAGATCGAGCTCATGTCTTGACTCCTACACACTTGCGGGCTCCCCTTTGCGGCAGGCCCCGTCTCCTGATGGTGAAAGAACAAACAAAGCAGCCAGTTCCCCTCTGCATCGCTGCTGCTCAGAGGTGGAGAGGCTGACAGATAGAAGCTGACCTGCTGCTGTCAGGGCCTGTCAAAGCAACAAGAGCTACAACACATTCAGCCAGGTCCGAGTCAGAGACACACTCACACACACACACACACAGACACACACACACACAAAAACACAGGGTGGTGGATGATGTGGCTATGAGCGAGATGTTCACTGGAGAAAATGGGAGGGTGAGCACATGAAAAGAGTCGGGGCGATGTGAAACAAAACGCTGAAAAGTTTTCACAAAGAAAACATTTTGACTGGGAGCAAACAAAAGGGAAATGAAGCACGGGGGAAGGAAGAGTAGGAACTGAGTGATTTTCAAGTGTCTTTCAACTACAAATTATTGTTATTGAAAATTGTATAAAACGGGTATTAGGTTGCTTAATTATGAGCTGAATTTTTTTAAATAAATATTTGATTGAGCTGTGTTGTTGTATCATGTTCTCTCACAATACCTTTGCGTTACGTTCAAATACTTTTCGTATTTATATTCCTTCTGATCCATGTGTAGTAGAAGTAGAGTAGTTTGTTTCTGTCTGAACCTAACACAAGCACAATGCAGTTAATGAAAGCCCCATTGAGTTTCTGTTACCCTGTTCCTGACATGGTTATTGATTGTTTTTCCTGATTAAAGACACGTGTATTGTACGGTGACCCAAATATCGTTCCAAAGTTTTTGTCTGAACCCGACTTTTGTCTTGACTTGACTAAACTATAAAAAGATACCCATATACATTTGATTTTAGCTCAAAGGGACTAAATCCAGTTTTAGTGCAGTGGATTATTGTTGCCTGACTCAACCTCCTGTGCAAATAAACTAGGACAAAAAGCCGCTGAAATAGGAAACTACTGGAATATAACACAAGTATCTTGAGGTAACGCAAAGGTTTTGTGAAGTAGAGCCAAAAGTATTGTAAGGTACAGTGAGAGTATTCCAAGGTAAGAAAAAGGATGACTAGGTAGAGCAAGTGTAAGGCAGGGTAACCCGAAAGTAATGCAAGATAAAGCAAAAGTATCTCAGTGTAATTTAAGAATACACTGTTAAATGACCAGCTAATCTTCTCCTCAGTTTATTACAAAGCAGACTAAGGCCCAGCTAAAGAACAGAATTTAATTTCCAATAGAACTCAAATGGCATACATGAATATAATTCCACTTTTTAATCTGGCTCCTTTCTTCCTGCTGCCACAGTAGGAAAGGGGGCTTCGCGAAAAGCCGTCAATCATCAGCTTTTTGACCCGCGAGCTGACGCCCCTGGGCCACTCCCGTGCAACCGCTTTCAAAGGCGGATGGAAAGGTTGTCGAATCCTCAATTAGAGTTCCTTTAATCCACAATAGTGAGTCAGAAATGTATTAAAATGTTGAGTGATCTGATTATAGATCAGCGCTTTGTAGAAAATATGACTGACACTCTGGGCCTGAGTCATCAGATCAAAGCACAGAAAAGCCTCACAGTCCTTTCGCGCAGTTCACTCATCAAACACACACACACACACACACACACACACACACTCACACAAACACACACACACACACTCGCTTCACGCATTTTTCCTTCCTTCGCCTCTGGCTGGGAATCTGGGCTTCAAAAGCGCAGATCCACACTTGCCTGGATCCTCAAACACTTCTTTATGGCCGGGGCCAAACAACAGCCTTTAGCTTGAGGGGGTTTTCTGCTATCTGTATCCTTTAATGTCATTTGTCGACATTTCGTATAAATCAAGACAAATATTATCATCATCTGTCATTTAGTGACGTTACTGGCTTGATGGGAAATAAACATCCCATCGTGTTGTTTAGAGAGGCTGCGTCGATGTACACTTAAGTGTCTCATAAAATAAACAATCCAGCTGAGGCCTGACCAGTCAACAAAGCAGCACTTTAATCAGTAAATCAAAAGACAGAGTGTGTGTGTGTGTGTGTGTGTATGTGTGTCCCCGTTAAGTGACAATCAGATGCATTATGACGACGGCTGTGGCCCTCGACGGTTTGTTCTTTCAAACGATCGCTCGTAAGTCTCATAACCAGTGAGTCATATTAAAAGCCTGATCTGAGAGAGGGCCTGACATGGGAACGGACGCGGTACAAGGAGAGCCCTGTTTCGGCGATGCTGCGTGTTCATGGTGTGCGTGCCAGGCCGTCTATTTTGAAGTCAGGTCAGGACAGGCTAGCCCTTCAGGCCGCTCTTAGTCACTGTGAGTCAGTGAAATGTCCTGACAACAGACAGACAGGCACGGCCAACTGACGGCCAGGCCAAGAGACTGAGCAGCAAACAGGCACGAAAAGTCACATGGCAAGACTTCATTTTCTAGACGGCAGGCAGACAGGAAAATAAAGACAACGTTATCAAAGCAAGGACAAAGGTGACGATGCCTAGGGAATGTCCGAACTATTAAATCCGGTGTGTCTGCGTTTGTTTTCACATCACGACCTTCCCGTTGCACCGACTAACACTCGCCACAGTGGGACATTTCAGAAACCAGCTCCGCACACGAGTCATTGTTCTGTTTAAAACCACCGGCTCTGTTGTCACACGCGTCTCCCGCCTGACACAAAGCAGCATGGGGCCTTGACCATTTATACATAATGAGGGAGGAACCACAAACCCCAGCTGTGCCTGCACTCTGAAAACCCAGATACCTGAGAGGCTGGGTCACCTTCGGGATGGTCTGTGGTGCGACATCACCATTTTAGCCACAAATTCAATTTAACTACTGAATCTGAGTAAAACCCATTTTCTATCATGTGCAATGTGTGATCCTGTTACATTGTAGACCGTATATTTGGTCTATACATATTACTTTCTACTTGTTTTACTATTAGTGTATTTTTTTACTACTTCATTTATAGACTTCAAGTATATTCTATAATTTTTGGTTGTGCACCAGTGTTGGATAACACCCTGTTTACAAACATATTGTATAACTAGAAGAATAACGGCCAACACTCACGCCCCAACTCATCCTGTAAAAAAAAACAAAAAAAGAATCCTGGATCTACCCGTTTATCCAGATCTGTTCCAAACTGAATTTGTTCTTCCAGGGGTCATGCCCCACCCCGGGCCCAACATGTTGAATTTGGTTCAAAAGATGTTGCGAAATCCTCACAAATAAGAAACAAACGCAGATGAAACCATATTCATATTAGACATGCCATAAATATTTTTGGCACAAACAGTTGTTAAACTATAACCCATGTTTTTCTCTTCTAGTTTGAGGGAACATTAGGTACAGGCCTATTTAGAGGAGAAAAATTCTTGCAGCCACAGATAGTGAACTTTGACCTTAATCAATTTTAACATCTGTACAAAAATGCCCCACGTAGTCCTACATCTGAGTTGTCGTGTTAAACAAATAGATCCACCAAAGATAATGTGAGCACAACATTTGCAATTGGTGTTAGACTTCACGTTATAATGCGAAACAATCGACTGCAAAGTGCTTCTTGCTCTATTGGTGGGTTGTAGGACGCTGCAATTCATGGATCTATCTTTTGAACAAGGTGCACACAAAAGTCAGACCCTGCTGAGCGTCTTTGAACATGACGGCTCATCTGTGATGCATGCAGAGAAAGGACAAACATTCCAAACCAACAAAGCGGAGCCCAACGTGATTCTGAGTTCCCATAGAAGTGAGGTAGCATAAAGTATTCCTCGTGTTGACACAGGCCCAGTAAGTGACAAAGGCACTGTATCCTCTCCACTGTTCCCACTGCACACAGCTGGGCATCATTACTGCCAAGTTTAAATGACCTTCTGCTATCACTGTGGGAAAAAAGCAAAGGCTTGTCTGCGGTAGTCACAGGTTAAATTAAACATCTGAGTAACAAAACACTGATATACTGTGTATATATATTCATGCATTAAACATACAAATGAAATATGCATGAAATAAAGCAGATGGCCTAATTCTTAGTATTATTCAAAACCAAGAATGATCCAATAGACTATAGCTGCAGTGTTTGCAGAGGCGTACTGGTTTTGCCAAGTGTCTAACTGCAGTGCTTGCTGGCCTTGATGGCCTCCTTACAAATACTTTTATGATGGTGTAGTCATTTTTGGCTGAAAAGCAAAGAATAAACGCTTTGCTTCGGGAGAGGGTTCATATAGACCGGACCACTTGATCTCTGTCAAACAAGCAGATAAATAAAACAAGACAAAGAAGAGACCTTTACACATTCCTTCGCTTATGCCTGACATCCAGATAACACTGGATTTGTCATGGGTTAGCACTTGTTAGCGTGACAGTGCGAGGCCGACTGGTCACACAATGACACTTCGAGCGCTGCAACAAGCCTAATGATGTAAAAAAAAAAAAATCATTAGTTTTCTCACCGCTGACGGGGACAGTGGACGGCTTATGTGCACTTTGAGAATTTATGCTCTGCACCGCACAATCCCAGCATTCTCCACAGATAGATCAGACCACAGCAAATTACTTTTCACCATAGCTCTAAGGGGAATTACAACCAGAAGGGCTCGGAAATGATGTGCAACTCGGATGCCAAGAGGTCAGACGACCAGAGGAAGAGGAAAATAAATGTAACATACACTCCAGGGACTGCATGATTCACCCTTAACACAAACATTTAAATAGCGTCGGGACAGTTGCTTAAAACACATTACAGAAATATTGATGTTATTGAGCTATAATCTCAAAGAAAGCCTCTATTTCCATTGGCACAGGCACAGAGCCACTCTGCTCTTAAGATTTTCACAGACAGCCCTTTAGTCCTTTAGAATAGTAAATTCTGGCATATTGCCCATGTGGGAGCAGCTTTATTGCAGCGCTCTGACAGGTAAATGCACAAGATGTGTAAAGGAATGTTTGTGTCTTTCACTCGGTACGCCTCTGTCTAATCCCCCCTTTCAGCTCAGGCCTGAAAGAAGCTTTTCATAGGTTCATCTTTGACCAGAAAAAAGAAAAAGAAAACCTAAATGCTTGTCAAATTCTGCACTGGTGAACTTGGAAGCGCTGCAGTTCTGCTGCTCCTTCCTTCGCTCACTCGGGCTGTCACACGCTCTATTAATGTTTTTCTCCTCTCAGTGTTCATGCGCCTGTTGACTTCAAACCTTTCAGATGTTTTCCCGTCACCTGCTATGATTGATTCTTGGTTTTTCTGCCTGTGCTTAAAAATATGGAGCTTGAAACTCCATATTTTCCTTCCTCTTTGTTTCCTTTATCCCCGACATTGTGTGAGTCAAATCACTTTTACAAACATTTCGGAGGTTTCTTTTTTTAGTGCCTTTCCTTTTTCAAAGCTCTCTTCAATGCTCCTTTGCTTTTTCTATATTTCACTCCTCGTGTTTATTATGAGCTGTCAAATGATTCTCACCTGCAGTGCAGAACCTGACTGACTGGTTTTAATCTCCAGATAAAATGTTTGGCTCTGTTGAGACGTACAAGCTTCAGCGTGCAGAAAAGTTAAGATGATGTGAGACCAAACATTTGATTTCCGCTTGATGTAAAAGTTTAAATTCTCTTTCAGTGCAGGATCATTGTTGCCTGACGCAACCTCCTGTGCAAATATATAAGCACTGGTGTCACATCAGCTGACATGTGATTTCAACAAGACGGTTGAATTTGAAGAAGCAGGGGAATCTTATCTCATCTCACCCTGCCAACACATTAAATTAAATGTTGATCTCTGATGTGCTGTTTGAACATTAAAAAATGGTATAGAGCCCCCATCCGCCCACCCACCCCGTGCAGCTGAAGTGCACCAGTATGAGCAGGACAAAGCTTCTCCACTGTCCTCCCCTCGCTGGACACAGTTCATTAGAAAGGGCTGGCCTATGCTGAAGGCTAGATGGTTATCCTCGAAGAGCAAGATGGAGGAAGAGGAGGAGGAGGAGGAGGAGGAGGAGGAGGTGAGCGCTGAGCCACAGGGAGGCAGAGAGAGGTGCTGGCTTTTGCTGAAGGGGTAGATGGTTATCCCACCAACCAGGGGGGGTGGAGGAGGAGAGAAATAGAGTAGACAAAGAAACGGAGAATTTAAAGACGGTGCATTGGGGGCAGAAAGAAAGATCACGGGAAAGCCTCTGTAGACCACACTGTCTCATTTGGGTTCGACCTTTGGGGTCTTTCCCAGCCCCTGAAGACCACCCCCACTGTGGGCTCGGTAGACCAAGGATGCAGCCTCTGATGTGAGACACAGCTACTCTGTTTATCAGGCTTCATTTAATTAAACTACAGATGTATATTCCAGATTCTCATGTCAGTGCAATAGATTTCAAGCCACTGTCAGCAACTAGTTAACTTAGCATGAAAACAGGGAGAAACAGCTGGCTCTGTCCAAAGGTAACAAAGTACATAAACCAGCACCTCTAACAGCCTAGAGTCTATTCTAATATAAATTTATTCATTCACATATTCACGTCTTATGTTATTAACAGATGGGATTTCTTAGCTGCACCTGCGATCCTATATAAGTAAAAAGTGAAATGCTAACTTATTCATAGCACTGTAAATTCATTTCTAAATCTGTTTAAAATAGAAAATGCAAATATGTTCAAATGTGTAGTGCACTCGCTTTTGCTTATTTAGCTTAAAACTCGGGCAGCTGCTCTGTGTCGGCGCCAAGGTCCCGAGTCCAGTGGAATCGTTTTGTATTCCGTGCACCTGCAAAATGTGTGAGCACCTCTGACACACAACCCTCATTGAAGTCCTTGTGAAAATACATTTTTCTCTCAAATGTCTTCCCCACAAGGAATGCAGCGCACTGTGCTGCACCTCCTCCAGCGGGATGGTTTCCCACCACCTGCTCTTCCCACTCTCCCTCCTCCTCATCCCGCTGTGAGAAGGTGGTGTGAAAGACCACTGGACTCGCATATTATGGATTGAAGCCAGCACTCAGCCGACATCATGTAACCTTTCCCTCCATCACAGCCCCCCTACAAAGCCCACCATTGTGCGGCCCAGCCTATGCCCTCCACCCACGCCCGCCACGCCACCCGGATCCCGGCGCACTGGCAGCCCTTTTAATTAACTTCAAATCTGTCAGCTCGCACTGAGCTGTGCCAAGGCCGACATGTCAGATCATGCACCATTTGATCTTTGAGGGGATTTTCCCCCAAAATTAATAGAGGAAAAGGCCGAAGCGAAATATTTGCGCAAATAGACGTCATGAGTGAGCTGCACTTTAATGTGTAGACCTTTGTGCGAATACACAACAGGTGGTACGGTAAGGATTTATGTGTGTGTGTTTGTGCGTGTTCCCGTGGCATTGTGTAGAGTAAGCCTCGGATCTACATTCCCTGACAAGAGAGGAATGTTTCTGACAGCCTATTCCACAGAAACTCATAAACTCCAAGGCAAGAAAAGGGTCAAAACTCGTAACACATATTTACAACACACATGATTTTAATCTGTCTAAACGTTAAACTTTGTTTAATTTATAATGCATAAAGAACATGTGCAATGTGTATTCATGGCTACACCCCAACACAAATAGATTAGATCTAGATTTATGAGGTGATAGCAGATATATGAGCGTCAGGTTCGGCTATGACAGATTTATCATCGACAAAGGAGGTAAATGATCTCTACAAAAAGTCAAATATGTTTTTTTCTGTCATTTTAATGTGGCTAAAAGCGAAGGTGAAGGACTATCCTGCTTTATACAAAATGTCCAGTCTTAACCTTAATAAATCAAATTATTTTTATTGCTCCTGTCCCTGAAGATGAAAATGTAATAAAGTGACCATGGAAATGACTTTTCCTCCTAATTACCTGTCTCTTTAGCTTTGCTGATGTGAAAATCGCAAGTGAGGCCGAGATTCCAAATGAGATTTCTCGCTTAACTGAGAGAGAAACATTTGCCTACCCAACCAGTGGCTCGGCACTGTTGTCACACCAGAATTCATGAGGCATGAAGAGCAGGTTTCTTCTCACCTGCAGCGTAAAACAAGCTGAGAGAGAGCGCGGAGAGGGATGGGGTGTTTCTTTTTTTGCAGCAGAGACGCGTTTGCTTCAGAGAGAAGAGACGCTGAACATCAAAGCCCCAGCTAGAAATCGAGGGAGAGAAAAGGGGTAGGGCGGGGGGGAGGCAGCGAGAACTGACAGCCAGGGGTCCTTACAGAGAATCGTAGCAGAGGAGAGAGAGAAGACAGGGACGGGGTGAATGGTGAAATGGTAAAATCAATAGTTAAAAAGAGGGTGAAAGAAAGAGGACGTCTCTTTACGGCACAGAAAGGAACCGGAACTTGACAGTCTTGTTAAGACTTTCTCCAGACGATAGGTTCCCTTTATAGACCACAATAATAACTACAGGGGTAGTGGCCAGTTAACTGCCAGGTCAGATATCTGTATCCCAACATACTGCTGCGCTGCACAGCCGCGGCCCCTCACAAGTGCTACAGGCCGCGGGAAGTACGAGGACAGACTTGCTCGGAACTCACACACACACACATACAGTAACTACATACAGACCACAGAAAGGCCTTGAGGTGCAATAAAAATCCTCGACCCCGACCGATTCTGTTTGCTAAACAAGGCAGAGACGATATAATTCTATCAAGACGACAGATCTCTGCGAGGACACGCAGCGGCACAGGGCCTTGAGAAATGCATCCATCCATTTCCCCGGTCCCAAGCTGAACGAATTTCATTAAAAAAGCTCACTGCAGAAGAGCGGGAAGATTATTTCAGTCTGGATGGTCGCTGTGGCCGTTCAGGTGACAATGAACCATCTGAGCCTGCCGCTGCTGCTGCTGCGTTTCTGCCGGAGTGCGGACGGGTTCAGATGCTGGGAATTCACGTGGGTGCTGGGAGAGCAGCAGGGCTGTGTTTGTGGAGGGATTGGGCCATTCCCAGGAAACTCAATAAGAAGAGATGAGCATCTAATCAATAAGTAAACAGGGGCTGGTCAGAGAAGAGCTGCAGTTTCCTCGGTTTGAGTTTTTTTCTCTTTGCTTTGTTTTGTCATCTGCAACTTCAGCTATCGTGCAGACAACCTGTTGAGGAGGATGCTGGACCTCCTGACTACAATCAATGGAGTTAAACACGCTGGTCCTTAGATATTTTGTCTCAATGATTTGATGCCTTAACTACTACCATCATTATAATTAATTCACAATAATAATACAAATAAAGTTATTGGGGGTAGATGTTACTAAACAGCAAAACAAACAAGAAAAGTATGGTGAAGAAAATATTTGCAAATGCTCTCAATTTATCTTACCTCTGCCGACAATGTTTGCATTTGTTTGTTCGTTAGCAGGATTACGCAAAAACTACTATTTTCACGACATGATGTTGAGGGGTGTGGCATGACCCAAGGATAAAGCAATTACATTTTATGCTGATGCAGATCAGGGGTCAGATCCAGGGTCGTTTTTTTCAAGTTCTTTAAACATTTATGAGTGTGTGCAATTTGGTGCAGTGCTACATGTGTTAAGTCCAGATCTTATACGTGGAGTATATGGCACAGAAACACATCCTGAAGTCACAAGCTCCTTCGGCTGGAAATGTGGCATGTTGAAACAAACAGTCCTAGACCAGCCCCTCAGACAATTGTGTATTTTGTTCTCAACATAAAAAGCTTTTAATTGAACCTTAAAAATGCATAAAGAAGATTATTGTTTCTGGGCACTGATCAAAAACAACTTCTGCTTAGGGGATCATTAGTGAAACACAACTGAGCAGAGGACACTGGGTGCTTGGGGCTGCTGTCTCTAAGTGCTTAGTGAACTCACAGACCAAATCCCCACTTGCATCTCACTTTGCTAATAATCAGACACATGGGACGAAATAAAAACTGTCGCTGGACAATGATTTCAAACTGCCAGGCTGCTTTTTCTTTCCCACCCACAAAAACGGGCGGACATTAACATTGCACTAAAGGCCCATGACAATAGGTGGGAATAAAATAATCATCACCCTACACTGTGGTCCATGAAAAGCAGTATTTATAGCAGTGTAATGGTGCATTAGGCACCTTGTTCCCATGAGACAAGGGGCCCGGCTATAATTTGCACGAAAAAAAAAAAGGTTGATGTAGGAGGTGGGCAGTTTGAAGAGGTAAAGCGGCTTCTATAATAACCGCACCGTGTCGTTTAGCTACGGGGACGCTGGTGGGCTGCCACATGGAATAACGCTCCATGCCTGGGTAAGAGAGGAGTGAACTGGGAGAGTGCTTTTAGAGAAGGTGAAAGTATGGATGGGGGATTGGGGGTAGGGTATTGCAGCTTGACAGTGAAAGCACCTCATCTTCACGATGGAGCGGTGTCCTCGGAGGGTTGTCTGAGACGCAGTTAGCATCTATTCTAGTGATGCTGCCCATCCACTGTGAAGGAAGCGTGTGGATTGCAACCAGTCTTTTAAGTGGCGTTTGTGCCGAATGAGTCCACACATTTGTCTGCATGTAGGGTCCATGTGTCAGGCCGGCATGTCAATACGGTTTGACGCTGCGGATCCTCGTTTGTTTGCAGGTTTACCGAACAACCACTGGACGGATTAGCAGGAGACTTGGTGGAAGGATGTGGGGTGGGTCAGGAGAGAGCCCACCAAAATTGCGAATTTTTTCATTGATTTCTCAGAGAATCATTCATGAGTCTTGATTCAAAAAGAATCTGTTGTGTTTAGCACACTTACGTTATGAGTCCTGTGCGATTTAGTTCAGATCCAAATACAAATCTGAATCTAGTGAATGGCAGAAGCTTGGACTATAGGCAGAAAAGGTCTCTGGTTCGTCTCTGGTTCGATTCCACGGAGAAACAACAAAAAGACGAACCTGGATTGATCCGTCCAAAAATCCAAGAGGATTGTCCCTACCCTGTCTAGTGCCCCTGAGCAAGGCACCTTACTCCCCCAACATCTGCTCCCCGTGCGCCGTACATGGCTGCTCACTGCTCTGTGTGTCCTGCACCAGATGGGTCAAAAGCAGAGATAAAATGTCCCTACCTTTTTCCTTTTCAGTTCATGAGTGTGCCTGTGCATGTCTGTGCATGTGTTTGGGACAAATAAATGTATCTTAAATCTTAAATCTTAAAGGTGGTTTCATTAGGGGACTATTATTGGCTCATTTAGTGCCATTGTAGTTCTAGTATTTATTCATCCATAAAAATTGATCAAACTAAATCATTAATCAGCATCTATTTCAGTGTTTATGAAATTCCCTGCGAATTTGGTGAAAGATCATGATCTCATAATATAAAGAAAGTGATCCGGATTCTCTTTCCCGACATAGTAGTTTTTTTCGTAATCCTGCTAAATAACAGACCTACAAACAAAATGATGGTGTAAACCTAAACCCTATGGTGGAGGTATTAAACAACAGATTCATCAATGAAAAGAATCCTTACTTGCCTCCATTAAACTGTGAACATTTGATGTCAATCCGACCAGCTATGAGGGAACTGAGGTTAAGGTTTCCGTGCTATGGCAACCCAGTACTGAGATGCTTTACTGAAACAGGATAGACGTTGACCTTTGACCTCACCTCTCAGCTGTACTCCTGCCCAGCCAGCAGCAGATTACAACAGTGGTGAATGATTTAGGTTCCCATCAGCTCAATGTCACAGCCCAGTCTGCCTCGGTACCCTTCAGGTACACATCCCCGCTGCAGACTGATTCAGGAGCAGTGAGCAGGGCATCGCTGCCAGTGACATCTATTACTCTCCTCCTCGGCCGACCAGAATACTCTGACGTTAATAAGAATTTCGATATCATCGGCCCGTCAAAGCATGAAAGATAATAATCAAGTCTGGTGTAAATAATTGAGGGAAAAGATGTGTTTGGAGAAGTTTGTGATTGATTTTAATTTAACAACTGCGCTTCACTGATGCGTACTCAAATAAATAAACACACGCACACACACACACACACACACACACACACACAGAGAGAGACAGCAGAATCAACTCTGTGTCCAAGGCACAAACAGCAGTTGTTGACGTCACCCAAAATCAAGGCCAAGGCCTGAGAAAGATAGAGCGTCACTTTATATAACAATGTGAAGAGAGAGGGGCTTTGCGATGAGCACGGCAGCTGCGCCCGATCACGGGAACTAAGCAAAGAGAGATGTGAAGAAAGACAGAAGGACTGAGGGAAGGTGAAGAATGCTGGAGAGCTCGAGGGTAAAAAGAGAAAGACAGGATTCAGGTCTCGAACGAGCCTGAAAACAGGGACTGAGCGTTTAAGAAGAGGAGGGCTGTGACAGTGGCAGTGCTTTCACCAACTGTCGAGATTCCGCTACATTCCGTGCTGTGGTATCTGGGCTCACTTTACACATTAACAATTATCACCAACACAGAAGTTATCAGGACACGTAGAGTATGTAAAGTTTACAATTTTTGCTCTAGAGTTTATGAGACATTTACTTTATCACGAAACAAGATGTATTCTGTCTCGACCAGCCAGGACATCAGGGTTAAAGTGACATGAACGATCCGGATTAATGTTCCAACATCATCGAATATAACTAAATAAATCGCTTGGTGGTCGACACACACACACACACTAAAACACACAAAATAATCGTACATTATTCGTAATCTAGGTAAACGTTTTATATTATCGTGAAATTGATTTGAAGTCATATTGTCCATCCCTAATTTCTGAAACATCACGCTTCTAAGAAAACCAGCATTTCTGCCTTGCAGTCGTATGCCTCCACCAACCAGTGCAGTGTCAGTTTACATTTTTCTACACTCAGATGAGGTCCCTGTGACCTTTGACCCTTGACAACTGGAATACAATCAGTGACAAATGGTAAAAAATTCCCAAAAGGCAGACTTAAGATTTCACGTTCATGTTGTGTGAAGCCACCAGGACATTGAGATTTGACCTTTGATCACCCACATTTAAATCAAGTAATTCATGAGTCTAGGTGAACATTTGTGCCGAATTGTAAAGAGTTATCTCACGACAATCTTAGAATAACACATTCACGAGGCAAAGGGACATGTTTAGCAAGATTACAGTGACCTTGACCTTTTTAACCTGCGAACATCGAAATCAGTTCAAGCTTGAGCTGTCATAATTTAAACCAAACTTGAAGATATCCTCTCTAGGAACTCTTGAGAAATCGTGTTCACAAGAACGGAACGCACGGAAAGACGTCAACCTGAGAACACTGGCTGTCCCCAGTGTGGAGGTATAATACAAGCCTCCTTTGAAGAGACCCACACTACCTTCTTTCCCTCACTCCATCCAGTCCACTGGGCCCTGGTCATTTATCAACAGACGTCACACAAGAGACCAGAGTCATGATTCATCCTGAGGCTCCCAGTCGCCCCTGCCCAAACGGATTTGTGATTCAGTTTGACTGAGTGATGTCCTGGGCCCCTGGGCTGGACCCGCAGCTGCTGCTGGGGTTTGCTGGGTTGCAGGGGCGCGGTGGAGAACAGGTGACAGACAGGGTTGCTACTTCTTCACAGCTGGTGGACGCCATTTATTCACATCTTGTAGATCTAAGGTCTAATAGAGGTCATGTCAGAGGAGAAACAAAGAAATACACAAATAGATCTATGAGTAAAAGATCAACCTGAATGTATCCTGACGTGCTGTTTGGTAGGAACTCATCAAAAAGTAATTACGCTGAGTTAAAAGACGGAAAAACACAAAAAAAACAGAAGAATGTAATACAGGTAGAAATTGAAAGTGGTTAAAAAAGTTACTATCGCTCTATGAGCCCTGTGCTTTATCTCTGCCTCTCTCTTTATCTCAGCAGGATAGTGGCGAGAGCATGAAAGATTTACAGGGATGGCTTTTAGTTTAAACCGGAGCCCCACCGAGACATTCAGAGGAAGAATAGAGGAAAGGAGAGGAAGGAGATCTCAGGCTCTCAGATAAAGCCTACTGTTACAAATACCAAGAAAATGGATGATTAACAAATCTTAGCTAACTAAAGACCACGAACATACTGTCAGATTTACTGTCTCACGGCTTTAGACGTTGAAAAGCGCAGATGATTCAAAACTCGGCATTTCGTCAAAAAAGCACGACAAATTTGAATCAGCTGTTTATGCTTGTGTGTCCTTTGCTTTTCACAGAAAAAATGTATTATGAGAATAAAACTGTGGATGAAGTCAAGGCTGCAGTAAAGTTGGAATCATTGTGGGTGATACATTTTTAAGCTCAATTTGGAGACGAGCTGAAAATATTATTCATTTTTGTGCAGCCTTTGATCAGAAAGGATTCATGTCAATACTTCCTCTGACCCCTTCCACAGCCAATGGAGACATCATTCAATTTAATGTTAATGTGATCTGGGCTTTTAAAACAGTTACTGTTACTGAAGCAACAATCCTATTGGTGATGCCTCCCAGACTGATTTCTGATCAGCATTCCATCGCTGTTCCTTTCAAGCAACAGGATTTCGAGTAAAACAGAAGAGACCTCAATGTAGTCTATAACAACACGAGTATACCTGTGACACTATAGATCGACACCACAGGATCACTTTGGCAGATAATCGCCTCAGACCAGCCCCTGGAACATGCCCAGCGATTGTGGAAGGAAGCGAATGGGACCAAAAATTGCCCAGTTATCTTCTAGTGTGGGGCCAACGTCGATGGATACTAAATGTGTCCAAACGACATAAACACAGAGAGTTGCACATGTGATCGCCGAGCATCCCTCCAGAAACTCCTCCTAATAGGACAATGTGGAGGTAGCGATTGCAGCTCAATATTGCTGCAAAATGTTGCACTTATTGAGTCACCAGGTGCACAAGTTGCTAAGACCTATTGCAACATCTGCCAGGAAGGTTATGTTTTCACCCCTGTCTGTGTATTTGTTGGTTGTTTTTGTTTATAGCAAGATCAAACTAAATGGATGGATTGTCACGACACTCGGTGGAAGGACGTGGTCAGGCTCCGGGGAGAAGTCATTCAATTTTGGGCGAATCTGGGCAGATCCAGGATTATTTTGTCAATTTCTTTTCCATTGCAAAATAGTGTGTCTTCCCCCTTGTCCCGGGGAATCACTTTGTGGATCAGTTATATTCAGCAGACTGAAAGACTTGTGTCCGAATTGTGATGCAGCTTGATTGAATTCAATGGGACTTTGGGGCCTTAGCAGAGGTGTATGCTGTTCTGAGTGCCAGGCTATTTCATAAGGTATCGGGGGTAAAAACAATATAATGACAACAAATCAACACTGTTTTCTGTTCAACAAGCTGCGAGTTCCCGTGGGCGATATTTGCCGAATTGGCTGAAGAGGTCAGGTCTCAAACTGAGTGAAGTGGGGAACATTAAATGGTAAAAATAATTTGTCTCTTTCCGAGCTACTTTCAAGCTGCCCTTGAATTAAGCAATTATTCAGCTATTTAAAGGAAAACCCGTAATAACAATATATGATCCCAGGATATGAACCTAATAAGCACAATATTTACTACTACTACTTTACTACTCATGCACTAGCCAGCCGGTTGTATCTATACATACCAAGCTTGTATCCACCTTGGCTTGTGGAGTAACAGTTCCAGCATACAAATGAAAACATCATTATGTGTTATTAAACATGTCCTATGTGCGTGTTTATCAAAATATTTGAGCAGAAACAGTCGTGTATTAGAGCAACGCAGCAAGACGCTCGCGCAGATGAAACACACAGTGTTTAGTTAAATACACACTCAAACACACTATACATAAACACGTTACACACATTAGAAAACACACAAGGCAGCCAGCCATGCGCTAAGCCTGGGTTGACAGAGTTCATTTGGAAGATGTAAAATATTTATGAGAGAAGACTCTGCAGGGGAAGAAGAAGAGATGAAAATAGTGCGGGTGCAATGGAGGGATAGCAAATAATGAGACGAGCGAAACAGTGACGAGCGGGCCAAGCTGAAATGCCCTCTGTTACGGCTGAGTGGAAGAATTGCAAGCTGAATATGTCATTGTCATTTCAAGTTCATTAGCTCGTTGCCTGCCATCCCCTCCTGGGAGCAACTGAATAAGGGGACAAATGTATAAAGGTATATTTGTTCACTAGCAAACCTCCCCGGAGCTCTTGCATGATAGAAGAATAACTCACATTGATCTTTTCTTTGTGAGGTTTTATGCTTGAGCTTTTAATAGTCCTTTGACCTAACACGTGGAAAAAGTTCAGGGAAGAAGTGTAAATGTAAAAACCAAACACATTTCCGAAATATAAAAAGTTACAAACAGCCTTGTAAATACTGAGAAGGACTCACATTTCCACATGATTATTCCACTTTCTTTCCAATATTCGTCCATCTTTTCAGGTGCACAGAGTGACAGTTCCTTGCTGTTATTGAGCTCAAATTCCAGATGTATTCAGAGAACCTGATGTAAGGCGATCTCAGACATGGGCTTCTTAAAAGCGGATCTGGATATCTTCTGGGCTTTTTACGTATGAATACCACAGAAGGAGATTGTCACGGTCAGATGCTCAAGTACGCACTGCAAAAATCACGTGTTTTTATTTACATAAGACCAACACCGACGTCGGCCGCTATAACCAGATGCTCTTGATTCTCGTTTTCTTTCCAAATCCAGACATTTCCCTGTTGTATCATTTTCCGGTCAATTAATGAGGGGGCTGGTAGGAAAAGTTCTGCAAAATGTCCGGGGCAACAGACTCGGATAGATGCGTTCTCACTTATGGCCCCTCAGGAAAGTTTCAGGGAAATATTCAGAATTCAGGGCACAGCTGAAAGCAGTTGTACAGAGGCAATGTCTTGAGATAATTCCCGAACACTTTCCCTTCAAAACGGACACAAAGGGGACTTCAAGTACAGACAGAGAATTTAAATTGGGGGAAACAGGGGGAAGGGGGGAATGGGTAGAGAAAGTAGGAAATGTGGAAAAGCATTTAGTTAATAAAAAGATCATCATGTACTAGAAAAACAGGATGACAATTGATCGTAATTACACCCTGTATCCCTTCTAATTATGAGCTTTACATATTTCACCCCCACTTCTCATAAATCCTCCGTAATCCTCTGGTCCTTCCCACTCCAACATTTTCAGAGTCCCTCTAACTCCACGTTGTAAATAGCCCTGCACGGTCAAGCCAAATAAGCAAACCACCATGAACTACAGGGGCTTTCCTTAGCCACAAATAACGCTGGAGCGATGATGTCACTGACAAAACCATATCTCACTATCTAATTATGGAAAAAATGTGCTTCGGAAGCACAAAATCCAGCAGGAGACGAGAGCTGGGTCGGACTCAGGGAGGACGGGTGGAAGCTGCTTCACCACTAACTGGGAGAGTTGGACATAAAGGGGCTGCGGTGCACAGCGAGAACAACTCATTCGGGCGTTTTGGTTGTAAGAATAACTAATGTTTAAGGGGACCAGGCGTCTCTGTTTAAGCGTAGACCCCCGAAATTGTACCAGATGGAAAGGAAGACATGCGAGAGTATCACAAAGCGCTAAAGTGCTGATAACTGTGCTCGCAGGGCTTCATGGAGCCAATAAAACAACATGCAGATTTCACTGTAATTACCTTCAAACTCAGACAGGAGGAAGATGGGAGATGATTAACGTGAGTGTGAGAAAACATATTTTAAAATGAAAATAAAAAGAACAACACGATTTTATGCATAATTCATAAATCACATTAAGTATAACTTTTACAGGGGGAACACTTTAAGAATTACCGCGTCTTATTCCCAGAGCCCAGAGGATGTTGGCCTCCTACGGTGCGTGAAACGCTCCACTGACAATGATGATTTCCCTGGATTTGGGAATTACACCCTTGAAACATATGGCCTCAATGTTCAGACTATAAAATGCATGGTAAAACTAGATCACAAAAATATGGAGACGTAAAAATCGCAGGCAAGTACCAGAAACAAACTAGCAATGTTTTTCTGGAGAGCATCTGCGAGCAGGCAGTAAATTTCACATGAAAGATAAATGAATTCACAACTTCTTCTGCAGGAGCAGATACAGGAGCAGAGAGAAGGGAAGCCTCAAAGGCAGGAACGACTTAGCGAGAGGGGAAAAGAGAGAAGAAAATAATCACGATAATGGAAACCAGTGTGAAACTGTTTATCTCGATGAGAGAAAATCTCCACTGAGTCACAATAAAGCAACACATATTGCTGTAGTGTGCAGCCACTTGCCTAAAGCAGCTAAAAACCAAATCCGCCCAGATGACCAATTTAAAAAGCCAAAGACAGACGTGTCAGAGCCAGTGAGATTTGACATAGCCCTGGGAGAAAGTGGCGACTCCTCTGCATACAAAGTATGGGACCATGCTTCTATAGCTGGGAAGAGATTATAGAGAATAATATTTACACCTCAGGGGAGAGGAGAGGAAACTGGAGACAAAGACGATATTCACAAGTCTGTGAGCACCTGGGATATCTGCTTCACACCCATGCAGAAACACATATGCTAACAGTCAGATTACTCGCAGTCCGGCTACCTCTGCACTTGTTTTTTATCCTGCGAGGATTTGAGCTGTGGTATTTTAATAACAACCTCCAGTCCGTGTGGAAGAAAAGGGCCACAGTGGAGCAGAGCGCAGCAAACATGACTGCTTATCAAAGGGAGGTGTGTAGTTGAGGGATGTGTGTACGGTTGCATCTGTGTGTCCTATCTTTATTAAATCTGTATTGTGTGTGGCAGGTGCTCCAGCGCAGAGGTGCTGGACACAGGCATTCAGCGGCGAGACGACACCTCACTGATTTTGATCATCTGGTCCTATCTTTTATTATACAAACCCCATCTCTCATCTATTCAATTCCTATTTCCTCTTTTTATATATATTTGAGAGATAGCAGCCTCTGGGCTTTCTCCATCAGAGAGAGTCTCAATCTATTTTTGCAATTAGATTGAGTATCAAGGAACTGGAGGGAGAGCTAAAAAAAAAAGGGACTGGGCCTCACAAAAGACAGTGTGTTCGTTCCACACAAACAATTTCACACAGCCGAGGACATGACAAAGCATTTCCGAGTCGTAATGCCCCGGAGTCAGAGGAGCCCAGCAGCGTCAAGGGAGGAGGATCACAGGGGATGTGTAAAGCTTTGTCTGCTCTGCAGGTTGTTCAGTGAAACTTGTATAAAACTGCTGCTGGCTAATAAGCCTGTGTATTAAACTGTTTAAAAAGGTAATTATTTTGGTCCTGAGTCAAAAAGCAGTGGGCTACTTGATGGCCACACCTCTGTGATCTCTCAACCTCTCTGTTCTTTGGGCTCATTTATCCTCAACGTTAGATATAAATACAGAAGGGACAGACTGAGCCTTCCGTTCATACGAATGTGTGAGTATAACAGACAAAACGGGGCAGTGCCTCTATAGATTATGGGGGGGGGGGGCAGCGTGGCCAATAGATCGAGAGGAAAAAGCATAAGACACGAGGAAGACATGTCGAAAGTAGTAGAACTTTCTGAGATGAGCCTATAAGAGTTGGTAAGAAACTACATCTATATTCTAGTGCTTTGCACGGTCCCATGTACGAACAGCCAAATAGACCTCTTTCAAAAGAGATACATCATCACATATTCAACAAGTCACCATGTTTGTTATTGTTATTAATTAACAACCATGTTAACGTAATGGACATATGGAATAATGTCGGAAGTGATGAATTCATCGTTCCAAACGGACAAAGCTCTTTTTGCACTTACAGACGGTATAAATGAGCCTTTAATTAGTTTCATAGGGTGATGATTTTATCTCGTGAATGAAACAACATGTCAGAGAAGTGCTGATGAAAAAGAAAGACAAGTTTTATCATCAATTGCCTAAACTTTATTTGTTTTTGGAAGGACGGGGCAGGACTCGGCCAGAATTAGTCATTTATGGCTAATGACATCATGAAGACAACACTGGGAATCTAATAGCGAATGTCGGTTGGTGCTATCGAAAAGATCCACTGACATCAGAGAAGCATTTGAAACAGCAGGCAGTGAATTACACGGAGCCGTGGAGGCATCGATCAACTGTAACTTCCAGGGCGTATAATGTGAAAAATATGGGAGAGAAGCTAATCAAACCCGTGACTGGTCTGCCTGAATCTGTTGAGGTGTGTGTCCCACAGGTGGTGAATCAAGTGAGCCCCCCCCCCCCCCCCCCCCCCCCCCCCACACTCTAACAACTGCCGTGCTCCTTTGAGACATGTACTTAACTCAGGTCTGTATGTGAGAACCCAAATGTCCGAGTCACATCCAGCCTCTACCCAGACGCCCCCCCCCAACCTGATTGTTCCAGATGTTGTCCTGTCCTTGTAAACACGCTTGAAATGGACAGTCCACCGCTGCATTCTTCACATGTGACCAAGTGTCCAGACCCAACTCCATAGAGTTCATGTCTTTTACTTCTTGCTTCAGTGACCGGAACGGAAAAAAAATGTCCGGCCGAGAAGCACAGGAATGTTCCCTTTGCCTTTCAGTCGTATGCAATGAAACAAATGATTGAATTGTGGGTAAAATATTGACAGTGAAACAAGACATCGTGTCTCCCAGTCAAGCCAAAACAACAGGCCAAGACCGTTTTATGGCTGCTCACTCTTATCTCCCATCCAACCATCTGCTCTAAGACACACTTGTTACGCGTTGCACTGATGGAGCTGCATCGGTGACGGCAAAGGAAACAGATGATGGAAGGGAAGGTTTGCCGATGTCGTGGGTGTTGCGGTGCTACACAGTGTTCAGACACACCAATTACATTGTTTTTCCACCACTCCTTATGTCCTTTTTCCTACATTTTTGTGTTTGTCCACTCCTGTGATCCTACTGAATTTGTTGCCATAGCGCCATGGCCACAGGATTTCCCCTCCAGGATGCGTCTTTGCCAACAAACGAAAGTCTCCCAACAAATACTTTGGTCCACAGCTGCAGACAGTGTGTGTGTGTGTATGTGTGTGTGTGTGTGTGTGTGTGCGTTGGTGTAGGGCGTCAGCCTGTAAAATTCATCCTGCATGCCCTCACTTATTTTGGTAGTGGGTGCCCCGGTTTGGGTCTGCACCATCTGCCAAGCAGTGGGAGGGCGAGAGGAGAGGTAGCCGGAGCAGAAGTGATGCCACGCTGAGAGCTGAAGCCAGTTCCTTGTCACTTTCGAATACTCACCTTGTCTACAGAAGCCACCGCTGGAGGGGATATGAACCACAACAGCTTGGCATGACAAACATACACACATACATATATAACCGACAAAACAAATGGGTCAACAATCTAACGCACAGAGGAAGCAGTTTAATGATGTGGCCACAATGGCTTATAAGTCATGCAGAGAACAAGTATATGTGGGGCACACACACACACACAGAAGGATATGCTCTCTCATTCGCCCATGGGCACACCAACACACACATATGCACACAACATCCCCACACAACCGGAGACAGGGAAGAGGCTTTGACGAGGGAATAACTCTCCTTTTGACACATCCAATTCCTCTGAAGACAAAAGAGGAGTCAAACAACAACACACTGCAGCCCGCAGAGGGAAGGAACACACATACACACACACACACATGCGCCTGTTGCAATGACATTGCAACCCCCCTGTTGTGACAAAGAAAGATTGGCCCTCGCTGTCATCTGTGTGTCTGTGTGCGCTTGCCAAGGGAGGGCTGTACGTGTGAACTCCAACTCCGCCATTAGGCAGGTGACAGGGAGGGAAAGACAAGAGGGGCAGGAGAGGGGGGGAAGAGAGAGAGAGGGGGGGGGCAGCAGCTCAAGCGTGTAAATTGGTCCTAGCAAATAGAAAAAGACCGGTAACGCTCCCAGTGTCACATTCCCAGAATTTGATTACTTTAAAATGCTGCGTTTTTCACAGGAAATCAAATGGAAAATTGTCAGTCCAATCAGGTTGCACATTAGTATGACTACTGGTGTGTGCGCTTTATACAAGGAAAACCGGTAAGTGTGCAATAGGTGCAAAGTGTTCTCGCATTAGGGAGAGTTCACAGCAACTAAACATGTTGGGACAGACTGTCCTCCACGTTAACAGGCCCGAGAATGAACACAGCTCCATAAGGCCAAGCAGCCGAGGACACGCTTTTAGAATGGAGCTGTATTATTCTAAGCATTTTCTCTTTTTCTTCTTTCTCTTTGTGCAGTTTCTGCCCCGTCCATACCCTGTCGGAGAGCCGAGCAGCGCCGAGCAATACCAAGCAGACCAGGGCAGCCCAAGTCAGCAGTCCATCAGCCCTCTCTGTCTCTCCCCCTCTCTCTATGGTGAACATCAAACACACTGTGGTCTGTTTCATGCTCCCTGCAGCCCATTATGGCTTAATGCTTCAAGAGGCTTCTTACTGACTTCAGCACTTTAACAACTCCAGCATATTCAGTTGGTAGGCAAACACACGTACACAAAGTCACACATGCACGCTGAAAAAACACACACACATGCCTGCGCGCGGCTGCACATAAACAGTAACAGACAGGAGCCCAGATGCAGGGATTCACGCGCTTGTGCAGCAGAGTTTACGAGGCTGCACTCTGTGATACGGAGGAAACTGTTGCTTTGGCTTTAATCTGTGTGAAGGGGAAGACCAACAGATGCGTGGGGCTTTCTGCCGATATTAACCTTCAAATAAGCCCCGGCGCTCTTATCTCCAAGTCCGTTAATGAGTTCCATTCACCAGGCGGCGATATGTAATTCGGCGCGATCAATTAGTTGCCCCGCCGCATGGAGAGAGAGCAGCACATCAGCCGGGGTGTTAATGGGATGGAGATTACACTACTGTCCAGATATGACAACGCCGCTCAAGCATCTTAACACACACACCATTACAGTGAAGTTTGGTCAGTCCCATCAACTGTCTGAATTCACACATGCAACATTACATAGCCGGATGCATGTGTTGACATCGGTGAAATATTGCTGCTTTGCTCGCTGACTAAATTGTTGCACCTCCCTTAATATGACGGAGGATTCCTTGTTGTGTTTGTGTTTGTGTCTAATTAACCTTTCGCTGCTGCAGCCGTCACCTTGTGTTTCACACCTGAGGTTTTCAGAGCGTATTGGCATATTTCAATATGTTTAGGCTAATTATTTGGTTTAATTGTGTCAAACTCACAATATACACTAGCTTTTCATGTTTATTCATAGTTTATTTAAATTAATAAGGCTACTACATAGAGTGCAGCTTGTTTTACTCGCAATCAAGCGATTGGTTGAAGATAAGACAAGATAAGATAAGTTATTATGTGATAATTAAGTTAAGAGAATATAAGATTTATTGATACCAAGACAGGAAGATTAACTTTAAGTTACAGAGGTACTGAAAAGAAGGTCAACCAAGGAAATAAAGTTGTTGTTTTTTAGTTTTTTTTACGACAGCCCTAACTGGAAGTCACTCCCAGGCCATTTCCAACTTCTGCTCTGCACCGTTAAAATCCTGATTTTATCACAACAATGTGGTTTGACAGAATCCAGGCACATCAGTTCCAGACAACAACTGAGCTGCGATTTCAGGGATATTTACTGGTAGAATAATCACTTACAGAGAAAGCGTATTCGAACCAGCTGCTGTGATTGAGACACATAGAGAGGTGGGCCAGCGGAGGGAAAGTCCGACCTCGTGCTCCAGGGCCAATGCTGGTGACACCGCGGAGAGAAGCTTATATTTTCCAACATTTGTCACTGTTGAGACAAAGTGGTTAAAGCAGTCTGGTGACAACACTGTCTCTAATCTCTCCTCTGATGATGGAAGTTAAGATGGAACTGCCAATTCATTTTGAACAAACCCACGGCCAAACTCATGACTCAGTCGGTCAGCGTGATTCATGCTTTAATCCTTAAGAGTCCATCTCTAAATGCTTTTGATTTATATGCCACATTAAAAAATGTTGGGCTTAACAATGATGATTCGATCAGGTTGGCTAAGGCTGGCCCCGCTGTGGCAGGGACATGGACGTGACAAGAACAAATGTGTAGTCCGGCCATCAAGGTATGCATCCAAGGGGCCTAACATAGCTTTGCCATTACTGACACTATGATAAACCATTTTCCAAGGTGAAGGGACAGGAGAAGGGAAGCATCCCATGTCAAGCAGCTTCATAGAGGAGCAGAGGAGCTGGAGGGTCCTGAGCTAACTGGTGCTGGATTTACAGATACTCTACTTTACTCTGCAGATTCCTAAAGTTGTGTTCTTACTGTATGAGGATAACATAAAAAGAGACCTTTTACATTAATCAGTACAATGTATTAAATTACCTCTTTCATTCTTGCTGTTTTGATGTTGACTCTGCAGCCGCCGCCTGGCTAACCAGCTCTGTTTTCTGCTGGCAGCCGACTCCAATCTCCATTTAACCTCTGGCTGGAAAGTGGTGTAGGGGGGGCAGCGAGCACAGCAGCAGCCTTTATCTTATCATTACCCCCAGTTCCAAGAGGTGAGCTTTACGGGGGGAGATCCTCCGCCCCGCTGCGTGAAATCCCATGATGCGGTTTAGCTGCACATTTCAAGACCTATGGCTAAATGCTCGGCCAAGTGCCTGAGTTCAGAACATTCCCATACTCTTCACTGTGGGCTGACATGCTGATCGGCCCGTTTTTTCCAGCCACAAGCCGGTCTTTAGTCAACAACAGTTCCTAGCAGGCCTGGTAAGCTGCAACCCCACTGTATCATTACCCAAACACTGGTTAGAGATGACACTTCAGAGCAGCGAGCGACTCGCAGTCGGCCTGTAGCAACCGGCAATCAACAACAACACAGCTACAGCATGGGAAAGCCAGTGCCATACCAAAATGCTACCAGCCTTCCTGCAGATGTCTCATGCAGCCCGTCTCTTTGTACGGGCTTATGTGACATTCAGCATCCAGCACTCGTTGGCGGCCGGCTGCTTTCAAAGAGCGTCTGGCGCCTCTCTCTTTAAGAGCCGATGAGAGAGAGACAGAGAGAGAGAGAGAAAGAGAAAGAGAGAGAGAGAGAGAGAAAAAAGGAGAGATGAAGAATGTCATCCCCCTGAAATACGAAAAGATAAGTCATCGGGTCTGTAATGATGGGGTGGGACAGGGAGGGGGCAGAGCAGGGAGGAGACAGATGAGCCCTGTAAAAGTCAATCATCCATTTTTCTGGCAAACACCATCAGAAATAACTGATTATACTGAAGAGTGTTAAATTATAATCATCACACTTATTTGTTTGTTTTATTTATTTGTGATTATTTACTTTTGCTCGTCTGATATTGTTCTCACGGTCCGGTGAACACTGCTCAAACACAATGATAATGAACAGCACCTTTAACTCAATAGTTTATTTCTTCTGCCCACCCGAGGTAAGTTATTTAAGAGTAGGGGACTATCCAAGTTGCTATGTGAGGCGTATCGATGTGAGAGCAATATCTAGGAATCTTCTTTCCCCGCTGACTGAGCATAATCAGACCCTCACTGTGTTATGAGACAGGGATGTTGGAGACGTCTGACTCTTTCTGCTTCAGATGTCGAGAAAGGAACCTGTTTCAAATCTAAATAATTGAAGGTATGAAAGTAAAACAATATCTCTTAACCAAATAATCTCAGAATTTAATAAAAAAGAATGAAATGGCACTGGGTTACAGGAACACGCTTTTCCTTTTACCCTCTCCTGGTTATATTGCCTGCAGACCTTGTTCAAATTTTATTAGATCTGCTTCTGCGTTTGACTATACACATTTGGTGCATCTGAAATTGAAGTGTGCCCAGGAGTTTTTCCTTGTGCAGTGGCTCCGAGAAAAAAGGATTGGAGAGCAGAAATCATTTCCAGAGCTGGGTTGCCGTCGTCTCTCATCGTCCTCCCAGACTGAACCTGGGTGATGTACTTAGCATGTGACCTTGAGTCGGGACGGCCAATGCATTAGGTTGATCAAGCCCCGGTGTCACGGCAGGAAACATCCCTCTGCAAATGTCAGGGTTCATCCACAAAGTTTTGGTGGCTCCATAATTTGGAGGCATAAATTAAAGCTTTCATATTTTACTAGGGGGTTTAATATGCCAGACCGTTATTTATGCTCGACAGCCAAGAGACAGGGACACCGGAGAAATATTGTTGCTGCACAAACCCAAGTCTCCCCGTCTTGTCGTCTCTCTATAAGTCTACCTCTTTCTCATCTCTCATTTCTGCCATTCCCTTATCTATCTCCTCCTCCACCTTCAGTTTCCACTCCATTATTTTCCCTCTTACGGAGAATGCATTTCAGACTTGTGTCAATACATAACGCCTTAAGTAAGCTCCACGGCCATTGATTGGAACAAGAGGAATCGGTAGTGTCACGACAAGACAGATTTGCTCTTTAAAGCGTTATGGATCGCAGACATTTGGAAGAAAAAAGGGAGTTTTCTAAGGGGCCATGGGGCCGGCGTTAATTCTGTCAAATGATTTATCCAGTCTGGTCAATCAGTGAAATTAGAAGGGTCCCGTTCCGACTTGGCCGTGACTACCTGATGATGTACGGTGGTGACGACATGGGCAAACAGTTTCATCACATTACCAGCCCCTCCCTCAAATCTCTCCCATCCGATCAGTGTAATCGAAAGGAAGGATCTTCTGTGCTCTTAATGCTCCGTGCATCCAGCTCGAGAATATTAAAGAACAATCAACAGCAAAACATCAAAAGCTGCGTTCAGACATGCACCGAACTCCGCAGATCCTCCGCATTTTCTCCAGAAAGGACGTGAATGTGTGAACACAAATGTCAGAGTAGGAGACTACATATTATCTGCAGACTTTCCGAGTCGGCCTCCTAGTGTAGAGCAGAAAGCCGGGAGAATCCGATGTGAGAACACAGCAGGGGGATCCCTCAGTGGAGTCGCCACGAGCGTGTGGGGGGGTTAATGACGTTCCGATCAGGTGACCGACACAAAAATGAACCCGGCTGCTCCACCTCTCGCCTGAATAATGCAGAGGGTTCGCTGCTGTTGTTGAACACGTCTGTGCAGAGAACCTCCCGCTGAGCTGTGCACGTCTGAAAGGCAAACTCTGGGTAAACTCCCGACCTTCTTCTCTGGACCTCACCCGCCCGCTGTCTGAAAACAGCTTACATTTTCGAAGCAAAACCCACTGCACATTACTATTTCCGTCAAGGCGCTTTCTGCGGAAACAGAAATAGAGCAGTTTCTACTTTAAGACCATCCTGAGTGTGTGACCTTTTCGGCGGATAAAGGGCGTAAAGTCACCCTCGCACATCTCAGTCCCATTCCGCCCGGGCTAACCAATAAACATGGCCCTCGTCGCAGGAAAGAAGAGTTTATCTACTGTCACGGTGAAGTGCAGCGCTCTGTGAAAAACGAATCGTGTGATACAGCGGATGTGGCTTATGCAGAGTCCGGAAGAGGTTTTGTGGGAAAAAGTGCGTTATCAGATTTTGGATGAATGCAGCAGTATAAGAAACCCTCAGATTCCACTCTCATTTCTTGTTGCTAAAAGTCTTCAAATATTAGTGCTCTATACTTTCTATTCTCTGTTTGGAAACTAGTTCATTGAATAAAAAAAAAAAAAAGAATGAGTTCAATATCCAGTTATCGCTCCTTTGACTTATGAGCCTACAGAAAAGTAGTTATGGAAACATGCTGGGTCACAGTCTCCCGTCTTGTCCATGCATGTATGCTACTGGAACTGTACAACCTGAAATTGCGGTAAACCCTTAGTGTGTGTGTGTCTCTTTGTTCATGTGTGAAAAGCGCTGCACCAAATTCCAGGAGAGGCGCACATGTAATCTTCTAGGAACTGTCGAGGGGCTTGTGACTGTCTGACATCAGGCCATGAATGACACAGTGAGCCACATCATATATTTGTACAGCTCATGGTCAAGTGACTGGCCGGCCAGCGATAAGGAAGAATGTCCTGTGCATGAAAGGCATGTTAAGAGAGCTTGGAGAGGGGGGGAAAGATCTGGGAACGTCTCAATGGCCTTAAAGAGACTTAATTCAAACTGATAAGGGAGAAAACTGGGAGAGGAAAACTGAAAGCAAAGTGCTGAGGCTGCATCTGTGTCCAAAAAGGTGCAAGGATTTTGTCTTCTTTTTTGATCAGGGATGCAACAGCCACATTGTCTGTCCTGTCTTTTTCAAACTAGCGTTTCATCTCCAGAGCTTCCCTTCCTCCTTCTTTAACATGTGACATGTGACATGAAATGAGGTTTAGACGCCAAAAAGTTTAACATCCCATCTGCTCACAACAACTTAAAAAAAACAAATTGTATGCTTGTGGTTCATGTATTTTAAGTTCTAACATCCTAAACACCACACTGAGCACACAGGGGGGGTTGTGAACCAAATACACCCAAGCAATACACCAACAATTATAAATGGTATAGGCCACCAGTGCAGGTGCGACTTTGACCCCGAAATAGACCAACATTCCCGGTGGGACTTGCACTGGGATTATGCTCCTCAGTGGCAATGAGTGTAAAGCAACTGTGAGCTTCTTTACTGTGCACTTAACACATCATTGCGCACATCTAAACAATCCACACATTGCTCCGGACCAGGCCTGTGGTTTCTGGAAGTGTTTGCGGGTGTTGTGGAGGAGCTCACCTGATATTTCAGACTGAGGGACTCCATCGAGATGGAAACCCTTCCCGCTGTAAAACTGCCTGATATCCGAACAACTCCGGGCTTTGCTGGTGCCTTTGTCTCCGTGGGCTGGTGCCGTCAGCGAGCACAGTGCCAGAGCCGCTATGATGAATGAATCCATCCTCCAACGTGGGGACCCAGTCAAGTGCAAATCCGACCGTGTTGGGGGGGTCCTACAGCAGGAGCAGGAGACTCGCGGTGTCAGGCGTGTGTGCGTAAAATATCCACCACCTTCCTCCTCTCTGTCCCTTCAGCGTGTCTGTGGCTGCTCTTCTGCTGCGCGGCACCGACCGGAGAGAGGACTCCTCACAGCGCAGAGGTCCCGTCTCTTTCCCGGTCCGGATGAGTGCCCAGGACAGGACCTTCTTCTCTTGTTGTTACTCAACCCCCTCCTCCGAGAGAACTGGGTCTTCTCCGGGATTACGCGCAGATCCCCTCTCTCATATATCCACTGTGACACACGCCTTTCTCTCGGGTTCACCTAAAGAGAGAAGAGAGATCTGGGTTATGCGCACTCACAGCGAGGAATAACTGAAGTCATGTCATGCAAATAGCGGTGCTGCGCTGACGCGGTGCAGCCTGGTTCTGTGGCCGCACGCCTACCGGCTGGGTGACGGCGCAGAGGGATCCGAGTGGAGATGTGCGCACAGGCAGCCACCGCAGCTCATTTCCCAGAGCAGGGTTTCTCTGAACGGTGCCAACGCTGCCACTCTGTGGAGTGAGGAGGAGGAGGTGGAGGAGGAGGCGGGGGAGAGAGAGAGAGAGGAAGGAGGGATAAAGGGGAGAGAGAGAGAGAGAGAGAGAGAGGGACGCACGAGGTGTCACGCTCCTCCTGTCGTTTCCGGCTTTTATCCCCCCCCCCCGCCCCTCATCTAAATGTCATTTGCAGTCATGTTTCAGGAGACATCAGCGTCTAAGCGGGTTTGATTTGTTGCTGCAGTTTTGGGAAACATCTGCAGCCTGTGGTTCTCCGGGTCGTGCGCTCAGCTGGTTTTCTCGCTGAAGGAATGCGACAGCTTGATCTCCATCCTGCCAGGTATCACAGGTGAAGCGAGTGCACCTCTCCTCCAGTCTACACACACGCACACACACACACACACACACACACACACACGCACACACACGCACACACACACGCACGCCGGACACACACATCACATCACTCCTCAAGGTGCAATTACAAGGCCAACAAGTCACAGCCTGCCCTGCACCTCTTCCCGGGTTTACCTGTCACCTGCTGCTGAATGCCTTCATTATGCGACTTTCTGTGTACGTGTCTGGGAATAACACGAGCATGAAATACACCTGATCTTACTCCAGGCTTGACTGAATAAAGAAAACAAGCGATGAGTAACATGCTCACATTCTGTTGTCTGATATTGTCTCATTCATACAAGCCCAGCACGTTTTTTTAACGCTCCAGTTTATTTATTTTTTCTACATCAGGCTGCTTCCTGCATTAATCTCTAGAGGAAATTGTTTGTTCGTTATTTGGAACTTTTTTCCCCCCCAGTTTATTCATCGTTTTCATTGGGATGAATGGTTTCCGGTTCCCAGTTCGCAGATGCAGGTAGAAAATGCCTTGTGCCTCGTGGCAGCAGCATGTCCATTGTCTACCCATAGCTAATGCTCTAATAAATGAGAGAATAAAAGTAAAGTTCACTCAGTTCTGGTTGGTTTGAACCCAGGGCCCTCTCCTTATGAAGCAACAACGGAGGTTAAAGGTCCTATGCTGTAATAAGTGAGCTGATTACAGTCTGAGTGCTGAATTGACTGTGTGAGTGCAAGGTTTACACAGCCTCTCATTATATAGCATCTGTATGAACAGGCACAGTCAGAAGTTAAGGAAGGGATCGCAGTGTTACGTGTGGAGGAACCTAGATATCTGCTAGACCTGCGTTACAGCCACAAAGAGACAGTTCTCTCGCTTAAAATAAAGTCTCTTTAGTCATCTCGGTCTTCTGTGAAATTGAATCAGACCAGGTTTGATGAGGCTTTTTTTTTTTTTAAATGCCAACACACATTTTCACAGTGACAAGTGGAAAATCTCCTGAAATAACCAGCCGTCACGCAACGGGGTAGACAAACGAATGTGAAGATGCAAAGAGAGAGAAAAACAGAGAGACCTAAAAAGAAGGAGAGAGCCGGGGGCCTGCTGCAATCTCCGAGTCACTCTGTTTATGAAGGCAGGGATTTTTTTTGGGGTGTGAATACATTAGGAAACAGTCCTCTATAATTAGTCTGTTCCTCTTGACTGGATGAGTCCAAACAAAAGGGCGGCATCTCACATATCACTAACTGACAAACAGCTGCACTCGCCTCCCCCTTATTGCAGCTCTGCAGGCAGGAATCACACGCCCGTTGTGCGATGTCAAGTGTCTCACTCATGTGCAGCGTGTTTGCTTGGTCAAATGTGGCTCCACGGCCCTGCAGTCACTCTACTGAAGTCGTGCAACCGTGCCACGCAGCAGATGCAAAGTTGGCATGTGTACGTCGGCCCTGACAAGGCTGTAGTCATCAATTGTGCAGGCATTTGACATAAGGGCGCTCTGCCTGTATTCATCATGTTCCCACGTGTATTTGTTATGGACACTTGAGCTGCTTTCAGACGGGCACTGAACTCCAGAGATCTTCCTAACATTCTCAAGAGGGACTTTTTGCGAGAATGCAAATGACTGAGTGAGAGCCTCTGGACTTTCTGCTGACTCCCCCCCCCCCCCCCCCCCCCGGAATGAATATCTACGGATGAAAAAGCAACGCAATGCATGTAGAAGACTAAGAAGTCAAGAGAGCTTTTGCTGTCGATGGAAAAACACATGACCTCCACAGTGTAATTTATACGTTACATCCAGCCTCTGTGTTGTTGTGAACATGTCTAAGCAAAACATCTCCCGCTGCGTTGTTCATGTGTGAAAGGAAAACTCCGCACAAAGTCCGAACCCAATTCTCCGGACATCCTCCGGATCCCACGTCTGTGTAGAAAAAGTGAATTTCATCCTTCCTTTGAAAAGTTTGCAAAGGAGGATTTTGCTGCTTTTTACACTGTAGTAATTATCCATTACACTCGTGAGTACAGCTATATGAAGAAATGAAGCAGCATTTGCATCTTGTGCGTGTTATCCTGGTCACTTGTGGCTCTACAGCATTGCGGTTGCGCTGCTAGGGTTGTGTAACTGTGCCACACAGCAGATGTAAAGCACTTTCTAATTATGTGTAATACCATTGCTTCCCTGCTCTTGTTGCCAAAGGGGAATACCGGGTAAAGTTAAGCACATGTGGCCGGAGGTTAATAAGTCTGGTGGCCTCCAAGTGTGTGTCTGTGATAATACGTCTGCCTGTATATGGCTTTGTGTATGCATGACCTTTATGCGTGCGTGTGTGCGAGAGGCAGTTTGTGTGTGTACTGTGAGTTTATGTGTCTGACTGTGTCCCATATGTGGCCATAGGTCGGCGTCGGGGGGAAACTGATTGGGCCTTCCACTGTCTGGTATGGAGATCATGTAATTAACGCTCAGTAAAGCCACAGAGCAGCCATGTTTTCTTCAGGCTGCCTCCCATTGAAGTTTTATTGGCCCTGACCATGAAAGGCCTTCTAATGAGGAGCAGGATGCTGGGGGAAGTTCAGGAGACCGGGGAGAGCGAGAAGAGGGGAGGCAGGATGGTAGCGAGGAGCGAGGAGAGAATGGGGTGAGAGGGTGTGCAAACGGAGCAACTGTCAGTTTAGTGTACTCGTGCAGTAATTATGTGGTGAGGGCTTTAGGGGCGTGATGAGGTCCTCTAGTGAAAATTACTTTGCATCCACACAGAAAAGCTGCAGATGTGAGCCCACGTCTTCTAAGCAACAACACTCACAGTTAATTTGAAAGTAGATCCGTGGAAGAAAGTCTTTTCCCTCGAAAGGTTTTATTCGCTTGACGAGTCGTCTTTGAGTATCGGTGTAGAGAAAAGAAGCCGTTTGAGTTCAGTAGCCAATCAGGATAAGTCAACTGTAAGAAGCACCACGGCGTTACTCCACTTTGTCTTCGCATGAATTCGGTTGGACCCCAAAGGAGCCAAAGATCACTTTGTCACAACATCAGCTCTAAGCTCTTACTGCTCTCCCTGGTCTGGTTTGTTCACTACAACGCACCTGCACACACACTGGTTTGTGTGTCTTTGGAAAACACAGAACCAGCTTTTAAAAAGGATTTGACTTTCAGCTATGTTAGCCTCACTTCTACGACTTAAACACCTCATTCTGCTTTTACATAACTTACTAAAGACTATTGTATTTCTCTGCTACATGATCAGGTCATATATGAATAAATAATATCTTATCAATAGATCATAGTGTAGATAAACTCTTGTCAAATTAAACAGCCACAGTCTTTGCTTATTTATGTACCATCAAAACTGAAAATGTATCATCCTCTTCTTCTGCAAGCTACTTGAATGCCTTTATTGTGAAGGAGCTACAGGAAATGTTGAAGGTCTGGAAAGTTATTGAATAAAAACTGTAGACAGTCTGGTTTAGAAAGGATTTCTGTAAACAGCGTCACAAGCTTCTCCCGCCATTACTGCTGCCGCGCTGCTGACACATGCTAGCACCGTTATCTCTTTGAGAAAAGGTTTGTCACCAAAGCGCTATGAATCCTGGGATAGGTTAGCCTGGGAGAGATCCGTCCGTTGTCAAAGATGCCAGAGTCGTCACTGCTCAGGGACTAGAGGACACATTTGAGAGTTGAGTCTCGGAAACCGGAAGGCTTAGTCGAGCCACTGTGTCGAAATGTGTCTTCAAATGCAGCCCCTGGAGGATGCTGCTCTCAAATTGAGACACAGCCACGTCTATCACATTTATTTTCTACAGTTATAGACACGTACATAGTGAGAGTGAATCACAGCCTTCCCTTGAAGGTCAACTAGGGTAACAAATGAATATGGTGCAAAGGAGGGTTTCGTAATTCTTTTATACTGTGGTGCTGAAATGTCAAAGTACAGAGTGTTTTTACCCATTACACCCATGAGGACACAATTATGAAGAAATGATTGACAAAAAGAGTAGGGTACATCCAGATCTGATAGAGGAGACACACACACACACACACACACACCCTCACAAACTAACTGATATCCTGAAGGTTTGGCCAGCAGACAGGGCCTACTCCCAGGCCTCAGCAGGGTTTCTATGTAAATATCAGTGTGCTGTTTCAACAGATGTAATCAGCCGTTAGAGGAAGATCATTGTGTCCTCTCCTCAAATCCAGTCTCATCCTGGGCTCTTGCGGATCGCATCGATTCCGCCTCTTCCCAGGATTTTTATGTCAACCATTAGCCTGAGTTCAGCACATTCGACGGACTGCTCCAGTCTGTGCACATGACTCATCAGGCCTATCTCTCCCCTTCTCTCGTTCCCCCGTTCATTGTCTCTTCTCCTCAGTCCATCTCATTTCTACTTTCCCTCTTGTCCGCACACACACACACACGCGGCTCGTTCTGTTGTCTATCCGTCCTCCTCAATGTCTCATGAGAACATACACTCATGTCATCATCCTCGGCTGTTCAAATATGCTCGTGCATAAAGCTTAAAACTTTTACTTGTTTTGACACTTGCCTTTTCTTCTCGCCTTTCCCTCCAGCCGTTCTGCGATGCTCCACATCATTCCTTGATGACATTTACCCAGTGTCTGCCTGTGCAAACAAAGCCTTCCACAAACAGGAGATCTGCATATCTCAGCACCCGCATCCCCCTTCCCCAGTTGCCGCAGACAGACAGATGACAGAAGAGGGAGAGCTTTTCGATGGTGAGTGTTAAAGGGCCGACAGATAGTGTTATAGAGGGAAAAGATTGAGAAATGGTGAAGAAACTGGGACGAGGAGGAGGAGGAGGGGGGGGGGTGAGCTTATGAGGCAAGATACGTGCAGAAGAGAGTGTGATGATGGAAGGCCTCGGGTGGGTGACAGAGAAGTGAGACGGGGGAAAAGAAGCAGAGGGGAATCGCACATTCAAAAGTGCCAAGAATGAAGAGCGGGGCACAGAACAAATACGGCATTCTCAAAGTGAGAGGAGTGAAAAGAAAAGGGGGTTCACTTTAAGTCAAAACAACCGACGGCCAGCGCGGTCCGACCCGTGGATTCTCAGGGTTGTTCTTGTTAACAGGAGCTGTCGTGGATGAGAAATGCCCCCCGTGGTGTGTTGCGTTGTGCTTTTGTGTGTCTCTGTGGGCATCCTGGCACTTTCTCCGCTTTATAATCAGAGCACATTCCAGCCTTCTCTCTTCCGCGCACGCACACACTTTTGGGTACACCTTGTAATATAATGAAATGTAAGCTACCTACTTGGAAATCGCAAACAGGCTGAGGTGGATGGCACGAAATCGAATTAACGCTGAAAAATGGCAAGTGAATGCAGTTATTTGTCCTCGTACAGTCACTTATGCTGTCATAAAGAAAGCGCACATCTCATTCATGTCGACTCATTAAATGAGGACTGTGCTGAATCAAGGCCGACCCATACACAACACAATGGCAGACTGAACCCATCTGGCGGCGGCGGCTCCTCATTCCGGCATCCAATTGCTCTGTTCATTTACCTGCATGCTGTTCTCATATGAATATTTCACCTCCACTCTTTTTCATTTGTCTTGCAGGACTTTCTGGTGCCATTAACTGTTAGCTGGGCATTCATCCGTTTATCCGTATATTCATATATTCCAAGACGGCTTGTTTTTTCTCATTTGGTACAAAAATAACAAGTGGACAGTGTTTTTCTGAGCCTGACCCTGAGCGCGACCTTGGTATCATAACAGAAACTGAAACCCACGAACAGGCCACAAGTCTTTCTCTGCATTTCAATGCAGGCAGATGATCCAGAGTCAACTAACCTCAAGTCTCTTCAGGTTTGCAGTGGTTCTATTGCAAATGTTCATCCAGATTGGCAGCATTTTCCTCCACATCGGCCTCTGGAAACAGTGGGAGGCCACATCTCTGCGCGGTTCTCAGCCCCCTATGAGGAGTCCTTCATTATTTTCCCACTGCCACATTGGAATATCCACACATTCCTTCAACATTACCCGGCCCTCCCCTGTACGGAAGCACTTTATCACATTACTCCTCCTCACATTTCTCCAATTTGTTTCAAATGAGAAAGATTGCGCGGAAAGAGGAATGTAACAGTGCTGACTCAGTTCGATCAACGGAGACAGTAAGTAGTAAGTAACGGCTTATTGATGCCACTTTTTATCTAGTCATAAACCACCCATTTTGAAAGTTGTCCAGCTTTATCGGTGCTGGCCTGGTCGTGTCTGAAGCACTCTCCATCGTCTTCCGTGATCAGAGTGGTGCTGCTAATGGCAATTGCCATTTATATTGATAGTTCTGTCAGCATTGCCTTCGTACATATGGCCTTGTAAATCGGACGGTAAAACAAATTCAGCCTGTAAATCTGTCTGAGAAGCAGTCTGTGTTTGGATTGGTTTAAAATTAAGCTGTTATACTCTGTCTACTTTTCCTGCAGCCTCATCACTGATGTAACCCCCCCCCCCCCCCCCCAACTGCAGCATGATTTATGCCAGCAAATGCAACAAGGTTGTGCTTAGCATGTACCACCGCCATGATCAGTGTTGCATACATGCATATTTTACAACATCCCTTATTTCGTATGCAGAAACCTTTTGTCGTATTTGTATAAGGTCATGAAGGGGAAAGCACGATTATTTGTTATTATATGCACATAATTTGTAATTTCCAAGCTCTCTGGAAGTATCATTTCACGAGTCAGATAACATTTAGATTCCTGTTCGATCTTTATCAGGTTGAAGTTTTCCCATCTAAGTATGAATACATTTGTATGTATTCATACTTAGATACAATAATATTATATTTGAAATTGGCAATTGTAAAAGCATTGCTATTGCTTAATTAATTCATTGTTATGGTTCCGTTTCAAAATCCAAGTATCCCAGTGAGCTAGGCCAGTGACCCTTTAAGACCTTTTTCATGGCAGAGATTTTGACATGTCAGGACAAACGCATGTTGAATCAACAATATGAATTCGGATGACTGCACTTCATTGTGGCGTGGAGGTTTCAGGGTTACTAGCTCACTGGCTTTGTTTACTGGCACACCTATACTGGCACAAAGAACGCAACTCTCATTATCCTGCAATGACAAGTCCCAATGTCTGGGAAGAAGGCTTGAAGTTGCTTGCTAGCAAAGAAACAAACTGCTCTTTTGGAAAACAGTGGGAAAATTAGTAAATCTGTGAACCATTTTCCTGTAACTTTGACTCTCAGTAGTGGATCGGTTACTGACCAGAAGTTTGACGGTGTAGTTCCCCAGCCAGGGCTACAATGCTATCATTAAGGTTGGCGTTTGTGGGCTGCCAATTTGTATAAAGATGGACCATATTTATCCACTCCCTCCAACTATTCAGAAAGAAGGCCAAAAATAATCAAATGTTTGCCATATTGCATATCTGGAGCCAGAGTCTGTGCAGTGGCGATCTGGGATAAATGGGAAGTAACAAGGTCCTGCCGATGCACACGCTCAACCAATCGTGAGTCAGTGTCGGCATTCAATCGTGACGTTTTTTTGTGTTTTTCTAACATGAAATAACTAATTAACACCAAAACCAAACTTAAAAAGGAACTTAACTAAATCAGTGCAGTACGAAATACCTAAAATGACACAAACCATGTTTTGTACTGAATGTTTTTGTCCGCTACATTGCATATACTTTGAACCATCCACAGTATATGTTATGTATATGGAGGCACTGGCTGTGTTAAATTTAGTAACACATAATTAATAGGTTTGATATTTTTTAAAGTAACTTCCCACACACTTATCGTCTCATACTGTCAACAGCATGAAATCTCTCTTTAATTTATTCGACGAGGCGACTACATAAACGCCTCCTATTTTTATATTATTTACACAAATATATTATATATTTCTCATTATAAATCATTGTTACTGCTCTAATTGTTATATAATATATCACTTTAATTTTATAATTACTCATCCAAGGCCTTAAAAAGAAACCAGTGTACATAAAGCGAGTTGCATTGGCTAACAAGTTCACTGACCAACATATAAATCAGTAAACAAAGTAAAGAATGTTTTCAGCCTTTGGCCACTTTGACCTCAACCATTCACTCCCTGACACCATTAGTCAAAGCTTAATCATCAGCGACTGAGGTAATACTGAAGAACTCACGAGAATGTCTGTGAGGAAAAAAATAAAATGGCACAAGAATTTTGTTGTCCCGACCGTAGTCAGGTCAAGCAGCAATGTGTAATGAGTGTCATTAATGTAATCCAAATCGCGTCTGGTATGAGCGAGGGAGGATGTGTGCTGTAAGCATGAATGCGGGTGTGTGTGGCTAACGATCTAGTGGCCTTGCAACATTGATCTCCTCTCTCTCGTTCGCTGCAGAATCGGCAGCAGCAGCAGGCGTCTGTGAATCCCTAATCAGAGCCAATCAATGCTGCTCCTGTCTACCAGCACGCACACGTGGCCGACATGCTCACATGCACGCACGCTCACACAGTATTTAGCAAGTTAACGCTAAGGCTTATATCTAATGCTGTTGCTGACAGGAATATCGGATGCTTCTAAATAAAATAAAAAGCAGACGCCAACTAATACAATAATCATACGGGGGATTGTTTGAATTCAGTTCAAGCCTGACTGAGACAGAGCGAGGGAGAGAGAGCTGAAAAGGTAGAATGGCACCCAAGGGAGCAATGGAACATTCACACCAGAGCTCATCCATCTCCGGGACATGAGGAGGGAGGCTGCCCGTAGCATGCCAAGCAGAGTGAGCCTGACAGAGAATTCAACACGAGATGCTGGCCAGCCTTGAACATGCACGCACGCGCACACACACACGCACACCAACACACGCACACTTCTCAAACTCCTCAATCATGCCTCACACCACACGCACCAGTGCAGAGCCCACCGCTCTAATTGGAATGGGGGCTCATGCTAGTGGGACCACATTTCTCTCAGGCCGGCCATTGTCATGTGGCGACGTAGTTAATCTGTATTCCCAACAGTCAGACTTCCACGGTGAGTAATGTTCAGACCTCATGTGCAGCGCCTTATTAAGACACAATACTTTCTAACGACAGCTCCTCCTCACCAAGGACTTCCGTTCCCTTTCTTTTTCAGCACATGCGTGATTGTCCGTGAACTGTCATGTTCTATGAAAACCTCAAGTGTTTGTTGGATGGAAATTCAAATTCAAATAGAATTCCGTGAAACGTTCCGGTTGTATTGGAGGTCGATGTGGATTCAGGGGCAGATCCAGGAATTCCTTTGCAACCTCTTTGCAACTATGTTAAAGGATAAATTAATATTTTACATTATCAGACCACTTCCCTTTTTTGTTTGCCTTCTTTGCGTGTCTTTTTTTGTACTATAAGACCTAGAAAATCGTGTATAGGATGGTTCAGCCTTGGCAGAGGTACACACTCTAGTCAGGGCCATTCTGGGACTGTGTAGGCCGACATCGTTAAAATAATTGAAACAAATTAAACCTCAATGCACTTTTATTGTGACAGGAAAACTATATATTATGCATAGAGTATCAGACACAGCTTGCGTCTACAGTTTATTATTGGTACAGCTGACAGAGCACAGCCTTGTGAGCTTTTTTTGGTATGTGCAGGTGAAAAGATGTTAAGGCATCGTTTTGAAAACTGGGCCTGTCTTAATGCATTGCTTGTGCTAATTTTGTACCTCTAAAAGTTATAGATATAGGGCATATATAACATTGTCTTTCTTTGTCTATGATTCTTTCTGCTTAATCTCCCATCTGCATGTGAACATGATAGTTGCTGACGTCCTACTAAGGACGTTCTGCCTACTTTCATGAAAGGCAGAAAAAGTTGGCACTCTCATGGGATCTGAGGATACTGCACAGCTCAATGGCGGCTCTCTGTTTATTCTGACTTGTAATATCTTGCACAATCAGAAACTTGTAGAACTGTTGGTACGTATACAAGTTTTGTACATACCCATCAAGCCCCTCCTACACTGTTCTAAACCTTCTAAAATTTGAGTTTTGTCTGCAATGGGAATGGATACAATCGCCATTCACTCCCTGGTCAATTTACTCTGCAGTAGACACTTGTTTTCATTGGCTAGCTCCGATCAGCATTGATGGAAACAAGAGACCTTGGTGAATTTGCTACTTTGGCAAAACAGTGAGGTAAGAGAGATTCTCATTTTTTGGGTACATCTGTCTCATATTGAACACAAACAAAGTGTCAATCGCCTTTTTACTCACTTAAACTCGCTCATTTCAGTGTAAGAGCGTATTTGTTTATATTGCCTCATAACAGTCAGACAGAAAATGGTCTACCAGGAAAAGAACCCCTCCAAAATCTTGTTTACTTGTTGTCCGCCAGCAACACATTGCATGATGGGAAACAGAAATGGCAATTGAGGCTAATCCGTAAAAAGGAAGAATCAAGCTTAAGTTCCCGTGCTGCTGTTACGGAGCTGATCTCTGCCGGGGCTTCTGAGATTCTTGATAGTCTGTCATGTTGAAAATGTGTTTAATTGGACTCAATTAGTCGGCTCAAGAGCTCATTGAGCATAATGCTAATTGGCCGGTGGAGCAGGGTGACAGATGGAGAATTGGCAGTGACAGCTTGTGTTGGCCCATCGCGAGGAAAGAGGGAGCTCTGAACTGAGTCGAATGGATACAGCAGAGGGCCGAAACTCAAGAAGGAGAACCGTGGTGAACAGGAGCCGCAGGTCCCCCCAGTGTTTCCCCTCTGCCTCAGCCAATTGTTCATCTCTGAAAAGCTATTTCAAGTGTCCCCCCCTCCCCGCGTTCCGTTGCTCCCTCCTCTGGTTCAAACTTGTCACTCTGATCCCCTGGCTGAAAAGGTAAGACAATCTGCTGTGGGGGGGGGGGGGGTGCGCCACTGATCTCACCCTGGTACTGCACTGCATCAGCCTAACTTCAGGGGACATCTGCTCGAGAATGCACTTATGCATCTTAAGGTTCTGTCCACACTGAGCGTCGCAGCTGTGCACCCTCTCTGAATGTGTGAATTTGTCTTAGATCCACTCCTGACTATCAGGCAAGAAGAGACCTCAGTGTGTGCGAGGACTTGCAAGCGTTGACTTGGCCGAGCCAGTGGGACAGAAGCGCTGATGTGTGCTACCATTTAAAATAGCCCAGACAGACAGCTGAGCAGCTGTGACCTCAGGTCCCTCGCACTCTCAGTTGCACTCACTGACCACACTGCTCTTTGCAACGTGTGTGTGCGTCTGTACCCACTGTGTCACGCACTGAATCATCCACGCCAATTGTCGAGACATTAAACTGTCTTTGCGAGGCTAAGGAATAGCAGTTGATTTGTCCGACTAATTGCTCTCTCTCAGTGTCTCGGTTAGCTCCCATTATTGCCCATATTTTAAAGTCATGCATGGCTTTTCTGTGTCTGTCAGCGGAGGTTATTATAGGACAACAGACGGCTTCGGTTTTACCAGGCAGGGACAATGCAGTCCAATTACAGCTTAGGCAAAGCGCAGGCACGGTATCCTTTGGACCGGGCACTTGCTCTGCTCTCATCTGCACCTCAAGCCAGACTCTCAGTTTCACAGCGACACGCACAAACTCGACTCCAAGGATCAAATAGTCAGCCTGTCTGCAATTGGACGTACACGACTATGGGACAGGGTGTGTCAGTGAGATCATCCGTGTGCCTTTGTGATGATTTGTGTTTATAACAGTGTACGTGTGTGTGTGTGTGTAAGAGAGAGAGAGAGAGAAGGAGCATGTGGACACAGCGTGCTTTAGCCAGGAAAGTTCTATTAGTTAATGTGCTCCCAGGCTGATGGTTAAAACAGCGGGAGGTGTGGTGAGACTTGGAGGGCCACTGTCGCCTGATACGCTGCCATCGAATGCTTTTATAATCACTGCGGAGGAAAAATAGACATCGAATATCACTTCAAAACATTTTTGCTTCTGTCCCATTGTCTGTTTTTGTGACTCCTGCGTCTGACATAATGCGTAAAGCACTGCGAGCTAAGACAAGCAGTGCTGCTGTGCATTTGCAGCTGACAGCAAAGACGAACTCAGGGCAATTATAGCTGATGAACAGGCAAAGTTTCCCCTACAGGAGCAGCCAAAGGGGTCGGCCACACGTCAGCTGAGTGAGCAAACTGTCACCGTCGACGGCACTTTTCATCGCCACCGACTGTCTGCCCCAGTCCTCTCCAGCACAGAGCCTATTCGCGGCCTCTCTATTCCTGGTGCAAACACACAGACAGATATGTTTAGCAAGAGGCTCAATGGATGCAAATAAGGAAGGTCAGACTGAGACGGGGCTCCCTGCCTACGCCCACCAGCAACAAGTATGGTCAATGAAACAACATGTTTTTTTTGTTTTTTTTAAAGGGACACGAAGCAGGTCAGTGAAGTGTAATTATTATTCCGCTTGGTTTGAAGTTTTACTTGAATATGCTCACTTATATATAGATAGAGCTACTGTGGCTCAGCATTAAGACTGGAATCACGAGGAAACAGCTAGACTGACTCACACCCAGGTTCAACGTCTATTATCACCACCAAAGTTCACAAATTAACACATCTTGGTTTTTTTTATCCACTGGTTCCCAAACCAGGGGTCCCCCGGTGGGGTTGCAGGAGAGAACGAGGGTGAAGCTTGCCAAAGATCAGATAAATAAAAAATAAATTAAATCAACCTTCGGATTTGTTCGGTCCCCACATGACCGCATGAGCTGATTATGGCAGATTAGCAGCAGCACAAGTTGCAGCAGGACTATTTACAGCACCACAGGAAACACTGCAATATGTGGATGTAGGTGATGTTTTTCCTCAACTGGCTCAAATCAATATCCAAACACCTCTTGTGATAGTGATTATTTTGTAAGGCTGATAAGTTCAGAACCTACTTGTTTAATTCATGCACAAATTACATTTTAAGAATGAGAGGAGGCTTATTTACTGCTCCTATTTCTTGGCTGGGTGCTGTCTACTTCCAGGAGTCTTAGATTTCAAATGAGACAATGGGATTTTGTTCCCAGTATTTATGCAAAGCTAAGCTAATTGCTCCAGCCGGTGAATTAAATCAATGTCAAACTTAAACTGCTCATTAAGCCTCAGTGGATGTTTCAAGTGTGGCCACCTCAATGTTAAAGCTTCGATTGTACCGACAGGATGAATGTGTGCGATATCAAAATGAAAAAAAAATGTTTCGCTGCATACTCGCCCACGCAGGCGTTTTTACATGTTATGGCTGATTTAACTTGAAGTCAGGTGGAAGTCTGGTGATGCTAGGCTGGGATTTAGATAATTAACAAAAAGTCTGGGAGAATGAGGGAAATGTCAATCAAGTGTGGTCTGCACAGGCCCACACAAGCCTAAGAGGAGAATTATTCAGGACTAATGAGCGTTAAAGGCCTGTGTGGGTGTGCCAGGTGTGTGTAGAGCCGTCCATAAACACGTTCTCCGGAGAAAATCGGTTGTTTGTGAGTGTCCATCGTGGCGGATTTACTATTGAAGGAGAGGCTTTTGAGACGAGCACAAAAAAGCAGAGCACCTTTAATAGAGCCCAACTGCACTGTATCATAGTGATACAAAAGAGAGGAAATGAGACACAAAACAAGTGATGAGTGACTTAAAATATGTACATTTATACACATGCGAGGGTATAGGGCTGTAAGTGACCTGTGGGTGCAATGAACGCCAGTCTGGAACAACATGGAGCAAATTATAGGAACTAAACAAACGTGGTTACAGAACATGAAATGTGACACATTTAAACTGTAGAGACCTTACGTTGTAAAGGTAGTAATCATCATTCCTCATTAAGCACAGGCCTTTAATAGACATTTGTATATGTTTGCGTGTGGTTAAGCGGGTCATCCTTTTTGAACACATACAGGCAGAGTTAAAGGTGAATCTCTTGTCAGTAGAGACAGGAACAAGTTGTCTAGAATAAAGTGTAGTTAATGGAAGAGGTATATCACTGCTCATAGACCCATGTCAAGCTTAAAGTGTGTGTAGCCCGTAGCTTAGATACTGTATCTGTGCAGGGCTTAGTCAGCTTTAATATTGCATCTGCATAGCAATGGCCATACATTCATCATCCTCACTCACACTGCTGTACCATATATCTGTGCATAGAAAATCCTCATCTGCACAAGGAACGAACCTGGTATACAGAGGAAGCCATTGTACAAGTCACACGGGTTGTTTTTTTCCCCCTTTGTTCCATCGTCACGAGGGATCGTTTGAAACAAGTGATCATTTGCCCTTTAACTGTTTGGATTCCAAGGATGGTCAGCAGGCATTTGGGCTTCCTTTAGCGGTTATTCCTCAAGGGTCCAAGAGGGACTTTAACCAAGATAGAGACAATCGACCAATCTGCCTAACATGCACAACTATCTAGGCACTTAAGAGTCACCAATTAACCTGAACTACATGTCTTTGAAGTGGGGGAGGAAGCCGGAGTACCCAGAGGACACCCTCACAGGCACCGGAAAACTCCACACTGGTCTAACTTTGTTTTTTCACGTTCCAAAATAACTCTATACGTCACTAGCACGGACTACAGTGTCTCTTTGCTACACATGAAAGGTATAATAATCCCATCCCCAGTCCCTGACGTAAGCAGTTCTTTCTTCTAGTCCAGCAAAGGGTTGGTGCCAGAGTCGAACCAGTTTTTTTTGTTTGTTACCAAGAGACAGTTCTTTGACGGTCAAATCACAAAGAACTGGTTTGAAGCAGGAACTGGCTCCGTCCCAACCCTGAACCCAGAGCCCCCTTAAAGGAAGATGCCATGCTGCCCTGATATTCAAGAAGAATCCACAACAGGAGACATTACACAATACAATCCTTGAAGGACTTATACAATGGCTGCCACTGAATTACATCAAACAATAGATGCACCCAATAATGTAAAAGTAATGTTTTTATATGTTGAATTGCATTTGAATCTGCTGCCCAACCTGCCTCTTGTTTTCAAATACCAAACAATCATTTGATCAAGAAAGGTCAGTGAAAAATTGCAGGTTTGAAAATATACGTTTGTGTTATGCTATCTGAAGAAAGGCCTGATCCCATCATAGAGATTTGGAGAACCTTGAAGGTTATACATGCATTAATATGCAATTCAACAAGCAAACACACACAACTGGATGCAGGATAAACATCATAAAAATCAACAATGTGTGGACCAAAATGTGTCCGTTCATTTCACGGCGTTGAGTTGGTAAATGATGTACATTCCTGCTTTATTTGTTATAGAAATTAAATCTCTGTAGTCTGTTTTGCATTGTTTTCTACACAGTGTGGACAGCAGACAACACAGTCCATTCATTGCAGGACGAAAAACAAAAGAAAAAACCCATTCATCTAAATCAGTTAAGAGCATTTTTGCAGAATCAAAACTTCACACACTCCCATCAAATGTCTCCACCTATATACAGTTACATACTATACACACCTAGTTTGTCTGCGCAATGTGTTGCAACCGTGCAAGTGTGCCTGTGCTCTATCTGTGAACTCATTACATTCTAATCCCTGCCAGGGTACACAGTCAGAGTATATCCAATCTGCTGCGCTGGGCCAGGCACCTGGGATTGATCTATCAATCTATCATGCATTCCTTAATCCTCAAAAAGAAAATAGGTTTGAGTTTTCAAATAAGCAGAATTCTTCAGTCTGGCTGGCAAAGGGCTGTGATGAGCCTGAAAGTAAAATCCAGCAGCAGACGACGAGGACAGCTCTGTGTAGAAAACATGAACGTGCGTCGAAATGTGTTTTTAAGTAAAATCATATTGATGAAGTCCTGCTCTGAACTATGAAGTACGTGTTGAGTGTGAGTGGAGCAAGGAGCTGCAGGACTATATTGGTGTCCGTTATACACACATATCTTATCCCAGAACAGCCTAGTGGAAGCAGCAGGCATAATCTTTGTAGATGGCCGTGCATGGGATCAGTAAAGTTCCTGCAGGAGCCCCCCCCCCCCCATCTACAATGTTGTCCTCCTCTCTTTTCCGTCTCCATCTTCTCTCCTTTCTCCATCGCTACTTTCCACCCGTGCAGATTGAGGACAGGAGTAAGGATACCGTGATGTGATTTATATGATATGAACGTCTGTCTGCATGTTTCCTAGAAGGTGAAGGGGGATTCACAGCCGGTGCTGGCCTCAGAACAGGGTCCACTGCAGGCAAAGGGCAGCAGGGAGCAGTGCAAGGCTCCAGGGTCGTGCCCAGCTGGCAGACGGCGAACCCCCTCTCACCTTCACCGAGGGGGGCCTGGAAGGGTTCTCGTGTGGGCTGTCACCTCCAGGCTTTCTGCCGACGGGCCTCCTTTCACTGGCAGCGTCTGTGTGTGCTGGGGGAGAACAGATAGAGAGAGAGAGAGAGAGAAGAGAAGAGACAGACACAGATAAATGGTTTGGCGCATCACTGTAATCATGGTATAATGGTTTAATGTTGAGAGTCCTTCGGGTTTTATAAAATTGTATATTAAGGGCTCATCATCTCCAATCACCATTACCATCACCTCTCTCCGAGGATTTTCAAAAACAATCTGACATGAAAATGATGTGTGATTACGTCTGTTACGGTTAAAGTGAGTTCATATGTGAATCTGAAGCAGCACAGCTGCGGCTGCTTTAGTCGAAAGGACCCGTAATTTATTTTGAACAGTGCTTTGAAAAAATTCTAAAAATGCATGTGCAGTGCTACTGGGCTCTCAATCTACCAACTCTTTTTGGAGTTAGTAAATCCCTTTTATCTTTGTTTTTTTTCTGCCCTACAGAGAAAGCAAAATAAAAAACTCTTCACCCACACACAAACACACTGTGGTGGACTGATGGGTTGTCTTATCTCCAACAGCACCCTTTAAGCAGCCATTTTATCACAGGCCCCGCAAATCACACCAACACACAAAGCTGGCCACACAAACACTTTGTTGCTGACATCAGTGAAATCAAAGCTTTCCAGAAAAAGGACTTGACTCATACCTCCTCCACTTTATCAAGCTTAATAACTTTGATATCACAATATCACAGCTCTGGTTGTGAACATACACCATCCCTCTTGTTGGGCTTTAGTCCAATGAACACATCATTGTCTTATGCACATGATGCAAGATAGGGAGACATTCCTATCTTAATTAAAGAGTGTGGTCTTTCAGTTTGAGAGCAGGAACTGCTGATTTCATGTTTCATGTGTTCTTGCACTCAAATGGCGCTTGTTTGTGCTCAGATTTTCTCTGCTGGTGAAAGATTCTTTAGGTCTTTTCCTTGCGCTCACACTGCATCTGTGTGCAGATTTAAAATTGTTCTGCCCTAGTGTTATTTTGTGCAACAAGTCTGTTCCCAAACCAATAGAAGGCCAGGTGTAGTGACGACAATGGTGCATTTGCCAGGTCTGCAGGCAATCTGTGGGTTTAACGGGGTGAACGTGTGCTGTGCACCTGTCTCATATTACTAATGCGTCCTCAAAATACCAGTGACCTACCGCACCCCTGACTTCAGACCAGGTTTTGGTTTGTCAAAAGCACAAGCGCTCTCCACGTTCTCGGCCGTGTAGCAACAATGTGCCCGGCCACACCTAATTTTAAGATCAAGCACAGGTGCCTTTTCTATTTAAACAAGATGGGCGCTGGATGGGAAAATAACAACTGTGTGGGACTGAATCTGGCAAAGAAACTTGCCTCACGCTTGATGCTGCCTTGCTTTGCTTCTAAGCAGCTACTTTGCTTTTCTCTGGGGGGTAAAAACATGTTGTCTGAAAGTAATCATGCATCCTACTCTCTGCTCCTCTTCAACACCAAACCCAACCTAAAAATGTGCATGATTGGATTAAAGACAGATGACCACCCTCAGCACACAAATTCACCATTAAAATCCGATAAACATGCATGGCCCAGGTGATACAAGTGTCATACATTTAGTTTGTACCCTCTTGCAGGAGTGAAAGGCTCAGAAATCCCTGTGTGAGCGCCCAAAGATAGATGAGGTGACATCAAGGTTTGCTGATCCCAAAGGATACAGCAAAACACACGTGCAGTCAAGGGTGAAGGAAAGAACGGGTGTGTGTGTTGTGTCAGGGAGTAAACAATTTATCAGACTACTGACAATGATCAGTGTCAAAATGTCTCTTTAGGCAGTCACAAAAAGAGGCCAGGTTTGCAGGGATTGAGACCAGCCTGGGTGTGTAAACCAATCTGTCTGGATTGTCTAAATCCATCTGTGAACTTGGCTGCCAAACAACTCGACAGCCAGGTGTGTGGTAGACGTTGCGTTAATAGGAAACCGAAAATAGAGTTCTGCATAGCAAACTAAATCACTTCCCTACAGATATAAATTGTTTTTTGGATATGTCAAGTGATACGCCATATTCAAACGTGTAATAATTTTGTTGTATATCTTCTGTAGAACTGAGGATGTACTTCAACCCATCCCTATTATTCACTTGGGTTTTATGTGCATGCAAGTCTGAATAAGGCTTGGCAGGGCTCTAGAGAGAGAGAGAGAAGTGTGTGCCAATGGTTTTGTGTTGTTCCAGTAGACAATAGACAAAGACATCATTTATCCCAAATCAGATTGCTGTTATTGTTTCAGTGGAAATGGGCTGCATCTCATCAGAGACATGTCAGAAGACAGCAGTACAACACAACACTAATACATCTCCACTGCAGGCTGCCCAAGGGGCTAATTACTGGAACAAGTCTTTGGTAGCTATTCAAGAATGCATGTTGTTGGTTGACGGGTTTGTGATCTGTTAAATATAATAAAATTGGAAGCATTAAAACCGATCATCTAATGTAAACTAATGTAACCATTTGTGCCAAACTTTATTTTACCTAAAGTCTCATATAGTTTAAAATGCCCCAAGCAAAATAACATCTCACAATATACACTACATTACACAACAAACTGTTACACAGATGTTTTCATGTGCTGCTGTGATTTTCAATATGGATCACTGATGCAGTACAGTGGTAGAGAACTTGCTTTAGATTCAAACATTTGTAAGGATGAAATAATTGGTAACATTATCACTTGTTTGAGGTCTTGATGAAAAATGAAATATTTTTGTTACAGAGGGAAAATCAAGAGTTACAAAATAGAAACTTGATAATGCATTGCACCATATTAAACTTGGAGAAATTACTTTCCAGCAAGAGAACAATTTAATTCGGTAGATTTCGGTAGATTAAGTCTTAATCTTAATCTCTACTGCAAGGAAGGCCAAGATTTATATGTGGTTAAATTTTGTTTGAATTATACTAATTTTCGTTTTCAGCTAATACAAAAAACATATTACTTTTGAAAAAGATATTACAGATTGTGATGAAAACTGTTATCACATTGTGTTAAAATGTTGCGTCATGTTAATATTTAAATATTATTCTGATGCTTATTATTATATCATAAGGATATGTGAAGTATTCTAGCATAGCCCTAGTTAAGAGAAATGACATGACCAGAGTTATAAACCAGAGCAGTAGAGGCAGTAGAGATGTGAGGAAAAAAAGAGGCGCATTGAAATAGTTAAGTCCCCAAAAGCATGAAACAACGTGAAGCACATCAAAAACCGAAAACCAAGAGTGGCAGGAGGATAATGGAATGTGATGTTGTTGTCATAATGAGATAATGTTAGCAGATAAGCTGTGTTTCATGAACTGGCTCATGTCTAAATCCCCTAAAGAAGGAAAGAGAACAAGCGAGGCAGAAAAACAGAGGGTGGAAGGGAGTGAAAGATGATGTAAAGGGTGAGAAGAGGAAAATAGTTTGGTTTGATTTTCAGCATGAGAGAGATGTCGCTTGCATCAAGGATACATGATGGCTCACCGCCGTGCTTCTCCCATCACAACAACATTCAACACTAAATGACATATGCTCTTTACCAGTAAAAGATAAATATGATTTAATTGGTAAAAAGCTTTATTATAGTCAGCAAACGGTGACAGTGACAAACGAGAACAGGGCAGAGCAAACGTGGGAGACAAATAGATGCCGAGAGATCACAGACATTAATGTCTGAGAGGAAATGTGTAAATGTGTGTGTCTGTGCCCTGTAGTAGTATAAAGAATGGGTTGAGGGAGCTTTCATTTGTCATTAAAGCCTGCAGCAGACAGGGTCGTGAGAAGAAAGAGGATGAGGCATCATGTCCCTTCATCCATCTGAACATCCAACACTCATACAGGGACTGTGTTACCTTTACTACTACAGATACAACACAATACCCTCTGCCACCCTGTTGACCTCTCTGTTGGCCAAGTGTGTGAGAAATGGTTCAGAGTGTCCTTTGCCATTATTGCCTCTCCAGGGGCAGCTTGTGTGTTTGGAGGAGACTCCATATCCCTCTGGCCCGGGAGCAACAACAGCTGTTTCTAACAAGCCTGGACACTGCACCGAGGAAGAGGTGGACCCCGGGTTCTTGCCAAGAGGAAGGAGGGATTGGAGGGTAGGGAGCGAGAGGAAGGGAGGACTAAGGGTTGGAAGGTGAGTGGGAGGAATAACAAACGTCTTGGCCATCATTACTTTGGAAAAATTCTGAGGGACAGAAAATTGCATGATGGTTGTCCGGTCAGCCATTTAATTTTTCTGCTGCTTTCTTCGCTCTCTCTTTCCTTCACTCATCTCGTTTGTGCTTCTTTTGGTTTGTCAGCACCCAGCCACTGCTGCCGCATAGTCTAAATCCACTAATCTATGTAAAGGGAAGAGAGTAAATGTCCTAAACTAAAAGATCTTGTCCAACTTCTTGTCATTGTGTCACGCATAGACAAGACAACACACTCAGACGCTACGTTGACTCTGCAAACCTTGTCCTTTCACATTATTACTACGTAACACGCAGCATATCGTATGGAAGTAAACAACATCGGGGCCACTGAAGTCAATGTGTGCAGTTTTAAGTGTAAGTTGTTGGAAGTTAAAGTCAACAAATGGCAGTTAAGAAGTATTTCTACTCCCGGAGTTTAAAAGCAGCAGTAACAGTTTATGACCCAAAACACGATCAAGCTCATTGTTTAATAGTCCAGTGATCTGACCAGGGTAGATTTGGACCACATATGAAAGTGGCCATAAAACGAATTGGAAAAGATCAGATTCCAGTGAGTTGTGCTGTAAACACAATCAGAAAGCAGAATACTGGCATTGTAGACTTGTATCCATTATAAACTTAGATATTGCTCAATTTAATTGTGCAGTGCTGTCTCTGAATGAGAATTGTCTTGTAGCATCCCACTCTTACTTTAGACTAACTAACTTAACCAAACCACAGAAGTTGCGTGTGAAAACAGAAGAGTTGCTTGTTTACCAAGAGCAGTTTTCACTCCTCCGCCTGCTGGGTACAATTATAAACATGGCCAGAAGGTAGAGCGCTAATTTACGGCACATAGGGGGAGTGTGATGGAGGTGGGTGGAGGTCAACAGCTTGCTCCTCCTCTCTCTCTCATTCTCACCATATTCCTCTCTCTAGTCTCACACCCTGTCTTGACCTTGCAGGTTTTCTCCCTGCGAAGCTGTTGATGGGAGACGGATACAGAGCAGGGTGGGGTGGCGGGGGTTGTAAAGCAACTCATGGTCCTGAATTTTGACAAGGGTATTGGGTCTGCCTCATGGCGATGTTTCATTAAGAGAGGTGACCTTTGACTCGTTGTTTTTAATCATTCACACAGGCAGAAACACATATGTAAGCAAGCACAGAGGCAAAAAACAATTTACGCACGTTCATAGTGCATGTACAAACACACAGATGCAGACATGCTGTCTGAATTAGTTGGTAGACGAGTGTGTGCTCGGTTCCAGTTTAAGTCCGAGAGCTGTGAGGATGCCTCAGAGACAGCTGTTCCTCCACTTCCTCTGTGACAACTCTGGTAAGTGGCCAAATAATGGCACTGTTGATTTGCCAGATAAATCCTTATTTGCTGTAAAGAGATCATTATGCAACCAGCCAATGTGTGTTCCATGTGTTCCAGCTCAGGCTTTCTCAAACGCTATGAAATGATTTGAACCATTACACTCTATTGACCATGATTCACCATGATGTGTGATTATACATTTGTCATTTATCCAAAGAAGTTTTGGAAGATGTTTGTGTAGATGAACTGCTCAGCTGCTCTCCTTTGCAGCACAGCAATCAGACGGTCTGCTGTTAGGAAAGGAATGGTCTTTATACATCCTCAGAGTACACATCCATTCAGTGAACAAAGTTACTCCTTGGTTGCAATATTCTCATAAACATATATTTTCAGCATACTTTAATGTACACGGTCCATAGACACCGACACACGGTATATACAAGTGTTTTCAATTCTTAGGTAAAGCCAGTATTACTAAGACAAATGGCAATCAATCAGTCTCCAATCAGACCTTTGAACACTAATAAAAGATGGATGCTGATCCTTTCGGCAATGGATCAAGGCTGTCCTGACACTGTTTGGTACATCAGGAGAATGTTAAAACTCTATGGGTCACAATGTATTTTCAATGCCTCTTTTGAACTGTCTTACACACGGACATTTACCTTTCCAAGAACTCACACAATGTTTCCTTATCTCTTTTCACACACTTTCTCACAATGGATGCTAAGGTTAAAGGGTGGGCAGAAGGAAAGGATGCATTCACGCAGTTCATGACTGACCATTCATCTTGGTGCTCTTTTTGTCTATGGTCACTCTTTATTTGGTGCCATGTCAGGTTGGGGCTCCTCAACCCATCAAACTAATCTCCTTGTTCTGTATTCTAAGATACGCACTGTATTTCCCTGCACACACACACACACACATACACACACATACACACAAAGTCGCTGTTCTGGGAACTGTCCTTCTGGTTAACAGGCAACCTGCGTAGGGAATCCAGGACTGGTACTCTGGCAGGCCACTCGGGGGGCTAAAGGGCCAAAAATACAGGGGCACCAGTGGGGTACACATCAGAGCCTGCAGCTAACCTAGCAACGGGCACAGCAGCATGGCAACTCCAGAGCGGGGATCAGTGCAATGGAATCTACCCTGCGATTCTTAGACTATTAAGCTCCTTGGCAAGATTAAGATTTACTCCCCTAGATTCACACACACACAAACACATACACACAGAAACAAATAGGCTAAAGGGGCCCTGGGAGGACAGTGACCTCCACCAGTCAATGTGACAGATTCACAAGATGGAGGGGACTCCTGAGGAGAAAGCAACCTCTATGCAACAGAGGAGGGAGTGCAACTTCTCGATCTTACAGCGGCACATACACCGCATTCCCCACCAGGGCACTCATTGGCCATTTGGAGGATATCAGTGTTGAGACACACACGGCCAACACTACACCTGCCTGCACTCAAACACCAGATGCCTCATTGCATCGGCAGGTGTCAGATTGTCCTTGTCGACAGACAAGCGTGAAGGATGCAGAGATAAACTCACATTCATATTATTTTGCTCCCTCACTGAGACACACATGCATGCGCACACTTTATTGCCATCCATTATAGTCAGGAGGAAGTGCACATCAGGTAGCACTCAGGAGATATTGTTGCTGTGTGTGTCTCCTTCTTACCATTCCACACACAAATCTCTTCTCTTGCCCACTGCAATCCCCCAATCAGTGCACTCTGATGATAAATAATATTCCCTTTCCCTCTCTCTTAAACTGCACAGAGCATTTCCTTTTTTTTCTTGTGTGCAAATGATCCAATGATGACTTCAATGGTTCAGAGGATATAAGCTTAATTGTGGAAAATATTTTCCAGTGCGTTAGTGTGTAAACTGTCAATAGGGTGCTACCCTGTCAGTGACACCAAGAGGCAGGAGCCACACAGCAGCAAGCAGCAGAGAATAGATTGCAAACTTGTGTAAGTCCATGTGAACGGCCTCCTATGAATTAATACGATCTAAGTGATGCTCGCTTCTTCAACTTCAAAGGTTTTTCAGAAATCTGTGTGGGTTAGAAAGGAGAAGAAAAAAAAACATGGTGTGATGTTATAAATGTTTGATTTTGTGGGGGTGAGTCAAATACTTTGATGTATACTTTTGATTTTATAACTGACTGCAGTTTTAGAAACAAGTTATGCACGCGTACGACATTACCTACACTGTCAGTGGGCCTTCTGATCTGATCTGTAATCAGCTGAAGCAGTGAGAGGTCAGTCCCCTCCTGGCCCGCGGGCCTGACAGTCCGCTCCAGGTTCAGCTCTAATTGCCAAATCAATTATGGATAAGAGAGAAAGTCTTTGCTGCTCTCACTGCTGGTCAATAGGATGGGCTTTTAATTAAGTGACTTGTCTTCCATGTGCGTCTCTTTGATAGATACACATTTATAAGACCACACACATAGACTCCCACCGCAGGTAGTCAATACAAAAATTGGCTCATTGCTTCCAGCTTCCATTATCTGACCAATCATGCAATGCTAATGCAGCTCTGATATCTAAAGCAGATAGACTGATCGTGGTTTTGCTTTAAGACAAGTTTGAGTTTTTGGAGTTTGCTATTCAAGGTGCCTGCCTCATTGGGAGAATTCCATCCCAACTCCCTCTGTGCTTTCTTTCCCTTTCTCCCCACTGAGTTTGTATTTCCCCCTGCATACCAGGGTGAACTGAGACAAAGAGGATCAGACTCATCCCTGCTTATCCTTCAACAGTATTTTTCAATATCAATGGAATGTCTGTCTTTATTTTCTCAGTGCTGTGTTACGGCAGGAATGCCAGTTTGTGTTTGGAGCCAGGGTTGGGCTACGGGCAAGGCAGGCGAGTCGAGAAGGTAACTCATGCAACTCCCCCGCCCACCATCCCAGCCAATCCCCATCTCAACTACCAGCCGCTTGCATGGGTACAAGCATTAATAAAGACGCCTTAATAGACTAGGGCTGTCACAAAGTTGCCTCAGTTGTAGCTTTTGCTCTTGGTGTGTGTAGCTTGCAGCAAGACATTTCCATAAATCCATTTAGCACTGATTAATTCTGGTCCCAATGAGAACAGTGACAAGTTTAATCTGAGCCTGGCTGCAGTTGCGGAGAAGGGTGGTGTATGAGCATGTTAAGCACACAATAAATTTCAGGTCATATCTACTGAATTTGCAGCTTTCAATAAAAAAATCTTTATGAGTCTGGACACCATCTTTAAAATGCCATTTACTGCTTGGGAACCTGCACATGTTGTAAGGATTTCTCACTATATAAGTGGATAAGAGCTGCTTTTGTGGTACTGTAGTTAAAGACTTTTATGTGGCGACAAAATCCGAGCACTGAGTCACTAGCATTCCTTTTCTCTCGGCTAGTAAACTTCCTAGCAATTATACAAAATGCTAAATTCTACATATCGTATTTTAACTAACTTCCAAGGTCGTAACTCCTAACAATTCCTTACACCGAAGATTCTTAGTGTTTCCCAAACAGGATCCCAAAGGTGTGCTGGAGAGGCTCATTCATAAAGGTCTCGATGATACTGCTTAGAGAGGAAATGATGATGCTGGCTAATGAGAACCATTCTCCTCTGATGACCTCATGCCTAGGGAGCCCTTCAAGCTAATATGCTCTCAAAGTGCCATAAAAAAGCCACGGGGCAGAATGTGCCAAGCTAGGATGAAAGAGGAGACTACTGAAAAGCTGGGTGGAAGATCACAAAAAAAAGGGATGGATGGAGACAGCAGGAAATTGGAGACAGTTGATAACAAATTCTATTGTGTAAATTAGAAGAAAAAGGTTCAATAAAACATAATATTTGTCAGGTATTTGTAGTGCTCCAAATGGGTTGAGCACATATTTCAAATTATCACTATAACTGTTTTGCTAGTAAGATATATTTCCACAAATTAGTTTCATATGGAATAATACAGAAATATTTTTTAGAATAAGTCATAGATTTTCTCAGGGTAAGTATTGCAAATATTGTGCAATCTTATTCACTAGCTGTGTCACAGATGAGTCGGAATATCTGCGAGAAATTGTAATTTACTCCGCCCACATCCATACGCAAACCAGACCATCTCCCTGCCCCGCCAAAGCCATCTCTGATCCTCTGGTTCCTTCTTCCCCAGCCCTGCTCTGCCCTACGGAGCTCTCTCTCAGCCCCTTGAGCTCCAGATGAAAGGCTAGGGTTAATGGCAGTCCTACTGGTAATATCCGCAATGGGACATCTGCTGTCCAGCCGGCCTCTACACACGCTAGTCCTCTGAGGCCCCGGCTCGTTCCAGGTCCTGGGATGGGAAGAACGAGGATTGGATTGGGTCTACCCAGCCTGGCAGAGAATACGAGCACCAAATCCCTCATACACCCTCTCACGCTAGATTGAATCATAGGTTTGTACAGTCATCCTCTCTGAACCTCAACTCTTAACTTTTTATCTTCACGTTAGCTGAACTCCCAATCCTCTGTTACCTCTTGTACTCCAGCATCACGTCATACAGGTCTAGGGTATTAACCCCGCATTTTTCCTCTCAAAGCGTTTTCCTGCTCCAGCATTTTCTACTTTTGACCATTTGTCCTTTCTCCAACAACAACTTTCAACTCTCCTCCCTTAATCTCCAGTTTTCTCACATGAAAGGTCAGTGCGTGCTGGGTCCAGAGCAAAAGCATGCCGCTGTAAATGTGGGGCCAATCCATTGTAATCCTGCTAACACTGGTGTAAGGTTGACCATATCCTGCCCATGCAGATGCTATTGTTGGGAATGTACTTCCCCTGCCAGGGTGAACAGCTGTGGCACACCTTTACAGCCTTATAGTCTGTGGAGAGACGTTCTCTCCATTCCTTTGACATTCAGGTACAAACACAGCGGCAACTCAAAAACATACTTGAATGGTACGACACTGGATTACAGAATCAAAGTCATATTCAAGGTCATATCAGACACATTAATATCTCCCTACAAGAAAGCCTGTGTGTGTGAATGAACAAAAAAGGGTGAAAGGAAAATTGGGACTTGCTGGATAATGAAAACAAGTCTCAAATACAGTAGGTGCCCTTCTGACTTAAATGTATAAATAGCTGATTGGGGCCTTCTGATTAGTCTCTAGTAAATGCATGCCTATAATGTCCCCTAACACTGATATATGACAAATGCACGAAGGTGTACGATTGTCTTTCTGAAGACCAGTGTGACAATTAGCCCTTCCAGAGTCTGGACATTTTGGTCAGTCTCCTGACTAAACTGCAAAGGACTGTAAGGGATACCAATTTAAGGGTTAAGATAATAATTAGGTTTACGTGAGGATAGGAAGAAGGTTAGTGCAAGGCAAAGCAGTATGTAGTTGTGTCCTCACAAAGGAGAAAACCAAGTATGTGTGTGTGTTTAGATGTAGACTAAAATTTGCAACTTCCGCTATACTAAAAAAAACACTCCACGAGAGTAGCAGCTGTGAATTTGAACTAGTGTTCGGAGTTTACTTCCCTTAGGGTCAGGTTTACACCACGCACACATACACACACACATACACATACACACACACACACACACACACACACACACACACACACACACACGACCAGCTGTTTCCTTCTGTGTGAAGGTATGCAAGGAGAGTAAAGTCAGTATATTTGTCCCTCTCTCTGAGAAAAACAGAATCAGAATGATCCTCTCATAAATCTTCCCTTCTTGTCACATGTAGGTAATTATGTTCTTGAACAGGATGGCAAAGCAAGACAAGCATTGCTAGCGGCTCCATGCTAATAGACAGGTTTAGCGACTGAAGTGCAGCGAGTGAGAGCAATGCCAGGGGTGTCTTCACTTTCTTGATGAGCTCACCAGTGTTCCTGACAGATGGTGTTTGTTACCAGAAGAGAATTGTACTTCCATGGCTGTACGATTCACACTTTTTCACTGCATATCCCTCTGGCTCAATCACAGACAGTGTTTATCCATGTGTGTGCTTCTCCTCCCAATCTGAGATGGATAACTTGCTTTTCTCCTGCGTGTATTTTCTGTATTTTCATGGCTTCCCACACCTTTTCCAGGTGGACTGCCTCAAAAGCAGCACAGACAAAACCATGCCGCACTCAAACTCAACGGGTACAGTGGGATTTTATTTGTCTCCCATGTTCCACCCTAAACTCCTTTAACATTTTATGAAGACTAAAATCAAATTCCCATCTTCCCTTGCACTTTCAATGCAAAAGGAAAAACATCTCTTCCACGTCTGTTTTCTCAGATTTGCACAAAAGGCCGGGAAAAGAAAAAGGCTGCATCCACTGTACCAGAAACTCACTCAAGACTGTTGGGAAGCAGGCATTCAAATGCACAGACAATAGGAGTCTCCTTTCGATTTCTAATGGAGAGATAGTCTAATGTGCCACCGTGGGTCTTTTTTTTAGAGATTAATGTGTTAATAGGGAAGCTACAAATGAATAGCTCCTTCGGAAAGAGCAGCCATAAGTGTTCCTGGGCTAATACAGTTAATAAGCCATAGTCACGCCACAAAATGTACCACAGAGGAGGCCCTCACAGCCGCAGGGCAGAAGGGATGATATGGTTCATTAAAGAGTCACTGAATAATTCTCCTGTCCCTGGTTGTGGTCATGGCTTCGTACATGACCAGGCCTTGTTTAGTTGGCGCACAAAGTACACTAGCATGTCTCCAGGCAAAAGTAGCGGGATCTGAACCGCGATCAAACAGGCATGAGATCATGCAATCAGACTGCGCTTTCTTCTAGTAGAGGAGAGCAAATTGGAGTATGTGAAAAGAATGTGACTTTTCCAACGCCCTCTCTCAAGCCTACACATACATATACATATATATATAGCTCCGTGTTCCTATAGTTGCCTGCAATCCTTTGGTTTTCACAACTATTCTTAGTTCAGTATATATAGAAGCTCATATATCTGCATAATTTGATAACGCAGAGGGCTGTGTGCATGAATCCCATCTCCTATAAGACTTGCAGCGGTTCCATCATATCTGAGTGATGATAGAGACAGTCAGTCTGTCCTCTGCAGATTAGTGCTATTCATTAACATGTAATGAAGTCTCCCTCAGCAGAACAGTGGGTGGTCATGCCCCCTTTTTAACATGGACCTTGGGAGCTCTGCCACATCTTCAGAGGCATACAAATGAACAGGCAGATGGAAGTTAAAATATGCCTCCTATCACTGCAATGCATTACAATCCCACCAACACAAGGAGTTCCTTTAACAGTTGCCAAGGTTGTTGCTTGTATCGATAGTGGTTAAACCAATGTTTGTGAAGTCATGAGAGAATAATAGATCAGACGATCTTTTTTCTGTTTTTCTATCTCTTCTTTAACATATTTTAATCCCAATGAGTCATTGTTAGATTGAAATGCAAATTTTAAAGTGTCAAGCACTACATTGCCTCAAGATGTAAGATGTATATTGAGCTTTAAAGTCTTGAAAATGGTCGGAGGAAATTCTTGATGCAGAACTGGTCACTTTATGGTGCTTAGCAGGGGAGTGTGTGAGTATAATGGATAAGTTCATGGATTACTTGACCAGCCTTGGCCAGTGCAAATGGACAATATAAATAGAGTATCTTTACTCCAGAGGAGTGTTGTCCAGCTCTTAGCATTCATAGTCCACAGAGAAACAAATTGCTTTGAGGCATAAGCTGCTTTCAGACATGCCATGAACTCCTGACATTTTCCTGAAACTTTCCGTAGGGGCTGTACGTGAGGTTTCAAACATCAAAGCCAATCGCTCCTGATGTTTTCTGGAATGTTTTCTGCCAACCCATCAATCAAACGGTGTGAGCCTGTGCCACAGCAAAAATAATGTCGAACGTTGAAACATTTGTTACATGAGACAGATGCAACAGTCTGAATGTTATCGATATATTCCTGTTGTTGTGACCGTTCTGACCTGGACAATATCTGGTTGCGTATTTTATATGGGGTAGTCTTGGAAAATATCCAGACTCGATTTTCCAGAGTTGTCTGAAAGTAGCTATCTAGTCAGAACTGCCTCATCATCTGCAGTTTGTTTTTATAGATACGAATAGGGCGGTTACCTTTCCAAGTTGCATAGTGTAACCAACATTGTTTTGAAAGCTCAAGTACAGCTGAACAAAGCGCACCAAGATATGGATTTGTACTTTGAGCACAGCCTAATCAGTGTTGCTCCGTAAATCTCAGACAGTGGTTTTGATTGATTATCCCCTGCTGAGATACTGCCTCTGTTGTCAGGGCTCTGAGAAGGCTGGCATGTTTTATCCACATCACATCGAGGAGCAGGGCAGAACGGACCTGTCCAGAGAAGTGTGTTACTGGGAGTGTAATGGCTATCGATTGGTGCATTAGCTGTATATTGGCATGGATCATCTCCTTGCCACCTTGAAAACTATTGGTTTTAAACCATACTGGCTGTGTGATCTTTTGTATGCTGATTTAGAGCCCTTACATCTTGCGAATAGTATCTTTTAATAACATTTTATAAATTGATATGGATGAGGCCTCGTTTTAGCTTTTTGTGCTAGAATAGTATAATTTTGACAATTGTGGCCTTGTACTTTACTTACAGGTCTACAAAAAGCTGCAAGTAGTTACATGAGAAAAAAAAACGTGTTACATGAGAACATTAAGGATTTGATTACCAAACCAGCAATTGTACACACAGATCCGGTGATGCCAACGTTTCTGTAGGTTATATTTAAGATCTTGTTGAGATCATAATGATTGATATTTAAGACCAAGTCCAAGAACGACAGATATAAAGGAATATCAGAGTTGCAGAATTACTTATGCTGCCCCATACTTATAGCTACGGTGAAGTAGTCTAGTCATAAATATTCCTTGACACATGATATAATCTTGCAAACTACAGGTAGAGACAGTAGGTTCATAGCTGTTCCCACGGCCAAGTCGAATAAACTGATATAGAACTGATTATATATATTATATATGATAATTTAAATAACAATAAATAAACATAAATAATAAATGTATACTTTTAAATAATAAATCATTTAGATTATTTACCATAATGTTGAATCTCATGCTCAGAACATCTCGACGACCAGCACACTCCATCGTCTTGTTGTATTTACTGGCATGCTCATCATTATGCACATGTTAATGTATGAAGCCCTCTGTGTTGGTAAACATGCTAAATGTTATGTATCTATCTATATATATATAGATATATATATATATATCTATATATATATATATATAATATATGACTGCTAAATCAGCATCTGACTTTACTGCAGTCTTGCACTTGGGGAAGCCAAAAAGAATTAGCTTATCACTGGACCTTCCCCTCGTTACATTCTCCTGTCTGCTTGGATGCCTCAGCGCACAGTATCCCCGAATGTCCTATACCACCCACATAAAAAAAAAGAAAATCATAACATTTATATCTGACCTCGTGTATATGAGGTTGAGTGTGTTTTTGCGCCCGCACATTTCTGTCTCCCTTACCTCGATAGTAAGTAAATGCTGTACAACAAACCCTTACGTTTGACTGTGTAGATAAACAGTACCAGCATGATAATTAGAAATGATTAACATGAGGCTTCTACAGGAGATCAAATGATTATCATCAAAGCCAACACAAGTCCCAGCACTTCTTCACCTCTTGTGTGTCTGTGTGTGTGTGTGTGTGTGTGTGTGTGTGTGTGTGTGTGTGTTTGAACCTCTTGTGTCGCCACCTTTGCTGTAACCTCAAGGAGATGCAGTCAGGATCGCAGGGTGTGAAAACTTGTGTTAAAGTGAATTCCCGGAAAAAATCTAAAGCAGCTGTGTTCATGGTTATAACCTGCACTAAATCATATTATAAAAGGTAGAGCACAATTAAAACCATCACACTGATTGTTGTGGACATGATGTGGGATGTGATTGATAAAACAAGCGGGGTATTTTATTAGCAGAGTGAAGGACACTTACAGATATTGTCTTCACCGTCTCCTGAGGCTTGACATCCATCTTCGTCATCACAGCCTGTGGAGCTGCCCTCAGACTTCCCACTGCCCAGCTCGTCCCAGTCCTCCACCTGGTCCAGTTTTGGAAACCTCTCCTGGGTCTCCTAAACCACAAACACAGCAATGCACGGTCTATAAAGCACTGGTTCATGTTCGATATAACTTCTTTTTTGTTTTATCTGCCTCTCTACAGTTTCCACCCCTATAGTCTCTCTGGGAGTAAAATCTGATTTATGACAGTTGAAATCCATGTTGTGCAACGCCACATAATACCAGTAAGGAGAGCAGGGGAACAGCGGGTCCCAGTGGACCACTGAGCCTCCTCGTGTCTCCTGCGTTACTGCTCTTAAGTTGACACAACATCGCTCCTGCCCAGATATAACTTGCCTTGTATATGTTAGTGTCCATCAGATGACACATACCCTCGTGGGGATAGAGTAGAGCAGTGTGGGTGGTGTACAAGAGCAAGGGCCCTGGGTGGCAGGATGATGTGTTGCATTTAATTACAGACACATTTTTGGTGGGACATTAATTAAAAGGTTAAGAAACAGCCCCCCCCCCCCCAACACAGAAGGTTTATATATAAGTCTTCTTTTTTTCCAAACTGGTAAAAGGTTCCTCGTGTTCAGTTTGGATAAGTCCTGTATGTTTAATACTCAGCATAGTAGGACTGACCATGTTTTCATTGCACACGTAAAACGTCTGCAATCCTGAAGTTAGTTTATAATCCAGTTCACCCATTGAAAAGATTACGATCTATGAAATTTGAATCACTGTGCATCAAACCATCGACGAATTTTCCACAGTTTACAGTTTAATAGATTGTGAATCATTAGCCGTGCATCTTTTGACACAGCTAATTTTACTATTTTCATTTGACAGCCGGACTTGTGGGAAGCATATCACATCATACCACGACCAGAGTTCAGGGTTAAGACTCAGCCTGAGGCAGGAAGCACTTCTCTTTAACACTCATCCCAGCATGGGGAAAACTAATTGGACCGCCTGCTGGCGCTTCCTGCTGTCCAGCATCATCAAGGTGGTCTTTGTTCCATCACAGCATATCTGAGGAGCTGCCCTGACTCCAGAACAAATGGTGTTTTGGAGTCTGAAGCCAGGACACATGCACGGATACCAGATTTTGAGACGCATGTGAAGACACAGGGTTTGCTCATGTTGACCATCCTTTTGCTCCATGTGCACATACGCACGCTATCAAACATTCATGAGAAGCAGGCAAATATAACTTCTGGAACAAAACTGGACTTCACATGCAGCGAACAAGCACTAAAGACATGCTGAGAGGTGTGGAGGGTGGGTAGTTGGCTTGAGATGTTGAGGAATCATTATTATCCTTGTTATTGACACCAGATTATGCCAGTCAGTCAGTCTATCTAGCTTTGAATACCCCAAAATGTTTTTATGAAAAACTCAAAATGTGATCCGTTTGTCCAGTCTGGGCTACTGTAAAAAACATGCCAGCCTCCGTAGAGAGGACCCGCTGATGATGTAAATAGTATTTAAATAGAAACTTGACCATTCTAAGGTAAATAAAACAACCCATTTGTACATTTTAGATGAAACACACTAGTTAAAACATCACTAGGATTATTTTATATTCATTTTCTGCCAGTTGATCCCTTTCACCTAAATCCTACACACTGGATCTTTAAGATAGAGTTGTGAACCAATATTGAGCTGAACAATTAAACATTCTGACTAATAAGCAATTAGACAAAGTCCAATATATATATATATACGTTGATATATTCGTATACATCGTGTAATCACGCTGAGTAGGTGTAACACATTCTGATATATTTCTGTCCAAACTTTCGTACCTTGGAAGATAATTATATAAACGGCTGTCAATGACTTAAACTGATAAACAGAATTAATGAGATACCTGGTGGGTAATTAGCACCAGCCATCAGTGCACAGACACAAAACATTAATTTGCTATTGAGGGGCTGGTGGATATGAAAACGTATCTGTCAGGGGCTGGTATGTTCACAAAAAAAAAGAAGGTTATTTCCCACCTTGTTAGAAACTCACACAAAGCTTTGACTACACTGTCACATAAATGTTGGACTGTCACAGTTATTCTGCAACAGCTCAGCTGATGTCAAAGTTATCAGAGGAGCAGTTATCGGTGTCCTTTCTAGTTTTAATGCCAGAGTAGTTATTACCACTCTCTGCTGAGGAGAGGGGAAGAGGAAACCGGACACAATCCCAGCACGAGCAGGCACTTGTAATTTTCTAACTCTTTACATCTGTCATGTATCTCATTGGTGAATAAACTCCCCTTCACTCAGGCCCGAGTGGGAGAAAATGAGCGCTGTGCTGAACTGAGTCATGTTCAGCCATAGCACGAGGCAGGGCTGGGAAACTGGAGTGTGCCCTTTAGCACAAGCAGCTAAAACATATCACTCATGCCTACCACAAAATAAATTGGAAGTCACTGACGGTCAATGAATGGTTCGGTTTTTGAGCAGTCAGGTACAAGAGGATTATTTTGAAAAAATGCGAACAATAATGCTCACTCAGAGTTTTGCACTTTATGGCTATGGAGAGGCTCACATTACAGCTGTTGACAGGCTCTTTGTGAGTCCGGGTTCCACCTGTTTTTGAGGCTGAAATGCGATAGGCCGTGTCAAAATAAGGACAAGCTTTGGTTCGGGGACTTGCGGCTCATAGGAGACACAATAAAAAACATCATTCCGGCCTCAGCTGTAAACCATACCAAGTTAAGTGTCATACTCATATTTCTCCTCACACTCCGAGGAAACTGACGGCTGCTATGAATTACAGGTGAAGGCACAACAACTCAAAAAGTATTTAGACTCTTATCACTGCATTAATCCAGATATTTTAGCAGAGGCCTGCAGAATAAAGATAAGAGATAATGGAAGATGGACAGCAAGAGAGAGAAAACGTCTTTCTTGTTTCTGGACGGCAACCACGATAAACACATTAAGCCTCTTTATTATGCAGAGCAACTGAATAAATCCAATTCGCATTCCGCGAGTTCACAAGAAAACGCCGTGCTGAACAGCAGAATGTTGTGTACCAACACCATCCAGATAACCAGTTGGGTATTAAGCTAATAACCGGGCCGTTCAGAGGACGTTTAACACAATGCCGCTTGGCCCAGCTGTCCTTAAAGCATGTTAATTAGAGAGGGAATCAATTAAGGCGCCGTCGCTGTGGAAACCACAGTCGGCTCGTTGTAGAATTGTCGGTTGGCTGCTGGCCAGGGCAGTTTGTTGGTTTGTTGCGATGAAGTCAGGACTGAGAAAGTGCCAGAGCTCCACTGTGGTTAATTCAGGGTTAGCACACAGGGAAGTGAACTGTTTCATTCCAACAACACATTAGAGGAGCTAATTTCTAATGTGTCCCTGGAGCTGCAGGAAGACAGATGGACACTACTGAAATATGAGTTCTTGAACACTGCAGAATGAATTATACGCAGTGAATAGTCTCTCTCTCTCTCTCTCTCTCTCTCTCTCTCTCTCTCTCTCTCTCTCTCTCTCTCTCTCTCTCTCTCTCTCTCTCTCTCTCTCTCTCTCTCTCTCTCTCCCTCCTGACCTTCTTTAAGAAACACAAGAAGACTTTTGCCCAGAGTGTCAATGATCATCTTGATAAGTCTCTGAAAATGGCTTTTCTTTTGGAAACAGTGACGACATCTGGGGAAAGTTAACGCACATTAATGCGAAGGAGCATATGCTAATTTCCAACACGCCAAAGTAAAATCATATACATATCACGAACTATATGTGTCGCAAAAAACGTGGGCAAAATATTTCAATAGCAGCAGCAGCTTCATGTGACACGGTAGAGATTCAGTGTGACTGTAACCCTACAGGGACAGATGTCTTTGTTCTATCATGACTTTCTTTCTGATATGTGGCACAACGCTGAATATCATGCTGTTGGATTATAGCGCTGCTGTTATCCAACAGCCTACACCTATTGAGAAGTAGTAGAGCATTTAAATTGCTAAAGTTTAGCTAAATTGCTATTTACTAGTTATAAAACTGAACTACACTGGCAGACTTGTGTAGTTCCTCGTGTCTGCACTGCATTATGGGCTATTGAGAATACTTCTGGTTGACAAATGGGTGACTGAGGCTCTTTTATGATACATTTCATCCTGCTTAAACATCGTTGGCAGATTTAAAGTGAAGCCATTTCTCTTCAGTGCAGTTCTACTATGTCAGTGTCAGGGACATCGTCGTGTAAATCATATTGGCCCTTTGTTGTAGATTTAGTATTTTTAAAGACAATACGTCCATGAGATCGACTGAGAAAATGTCAGAGTGAAAAAAGAGACTGACAGAGGACAAAGGAGAAGTGGATGTGGAGGAAAGAGAGAGAAATCTACAATAATTTGTTCAAAGTCGGGGAGTTTGGTTCCGGGAGTTGTGCAAGCAGGTGAGGGCGCTGAGGGGAAAGAGAGGGGTTGGAAAAAAAAACAAGCTGCCAGCCTTCTTGAGGATTACCTTGAAATTAACCTGGCATCTGAAGAGAAATCATTTATTCCCACACGGCTTTGAATAAAATCCCAAATCATGAAATGTTTTCTAGAGTCTCCTCTCACCCCATCGGCTCTTCCTCCCCCCGCTCAACCTTCCGCTCAGGTCAGAGGATGACGGGGCAGGGTGAGAGCGTCAGGGGCTGAATTCCTGCATGTGAATGCATTCTGCAAATTAAAATGCATTTCCAAGAGTTCACCGATCAACTTGAGAAGAAGTTGGCGTATGTGTGTGTTGAACTTAACCAGGAGGCAAATATGGATACCAACCCAGTTTAATGTGGAAAGAGAACATCTGATTATGAAATTTAAAAATGCGACCGTTAGGGATGGTATATGAACACTGCAACTGCCACAGTGGTTGTGTAATAGAATGTGTGTTTCCGTGCAGGAGGTTGTCAAACTGGTGAAGCAGGATCATAAGTCATAACCCTTGCACGTCCAAATCGAGACATGTGGTCTTTCTCTTCCCTGACAATTTGAAACAGTATCACCTCATTAAGGGCAGTGGTGGTAAAACTGCGTGTGTGGACCGAGAGGAGGAGATGGGAAGGAAAAGCTGGAGGAGAACTAAGGAAAAAGTGACAACGGGAATCTGTGAAAGTCTGCAAAAGTCCTCCTGACTTTTAAATTCGAATTCTCTACATTCTCTCACATTCTGTGAAAACTCCTGAAGCCTTTGAACAAAACAAATGTCAGCTGAAAGACCGAACAAGCATGTGTGTGTGTGTCCCTGTCTCCAGAGGAAATGGCTACGATTCTCTATGGATCTCGGACGGCCTGATCAAGAGAAGGCAGCCGAAGGGGAATAAAGTACAAGGTATTTCTTCCAAAGTACAGGTTTGACAGGGAGGGAGAGTGAGAGAAAGTAGCAGAAAGTATTCAAGGAAGAATGTCAGGCTGTAAGCAAAACTGTGGATTGCTGCACAGCTTAGTGATCCGTAGCTGCTGATTCTGGAAGACATGTGATGTTGTGTTTGTGTGGATTAGTTGCGCCTGTTAAGGCCAGGCAGTTTCTCTACAGTTCTTAATCAATAGGGGGCCTCTGATTGGCAGATTAAGCTAATCCTGGACTCTGGACTTTAGTTACACTCTGCATTGCCATCCACAACATGGAAAATCACAACGACTCCAAAGTGATTTCAAATTCAAAGGCATAAGAAAACACTGAGCCGAGTACTGTTCTGAAGTTGTCCTATTCCGAGGTTGAAGATGAGGCCAAAACAAAAACAGGGATCCAAAGCTGACATATTTTTGCCGTGTTGACCTTTTTATGTGAAATCCATAACACACTGTAGAAAACAAAAAGAAAAACTGAAATTCTCTGATCCCTGTGTAAAATAGCAGATGTCATGCTGTTATATAAATATTAGCTCAAACAAATTTGAGTTGATACATGGAGACGCTCACTCGACCACATGCACTTTTGCCAAGGCCACAAAAACCTAGAAAATGTTATTTCAATGATAAGAACTGTTTTATATTTCTCTGTCTGGATGTGGATCAATAGTGATTGATATCATGTATATTGGCGGTTGCAGGCATTTTTCTGGTGAAAAGCTTAATACCTACATGAGTAGGATTCATGATGTTGGAGTTACTGCCACTAAATATGTATCTCTTTCAAATGTTGCCACATCACTTCTGGTCAATTTAGACAATGGTTAAGTTAGATTGCATTTGCAGAATGTGGGTTTGATATCATTTAGACAAGTCAAGGAAAGATGACTAGACAACAATAGAAAGAATATTTCTTTAGGCAGAAATTCTCCTGAACAAACAAAATATTTCTCTTGAATAAGCTAGAAAATTTGGCATTTGTCTCCAAAGTTATGAGCCAGATGAAAATGGCTTTTCACATGGTGGCGTTTTCTGCAACAAAGGCTGATCAGTCCCTCTTTCAACAGTCAGTAATAAAAAAAAAAAATGCATATGCTTTAGTAAATAAGGAAATGATTTCCCAAGACGTCTGAGTTACGGTAAGGACATCTTTTGAACAATTCCACACACCCATTCGCTGCAAGTTAGCACAAGCCAATTCCGCCGCTAACTGTTAGTGACACATTATTGGCCATGACCTCATGCAACCCTCATGAGTCAATCACAGCAACGCACCGTGGCGTGGAGCTGTCGCACCCTGCTTCTGTCAGGGCCTGACTGAGGGAGGGTGTGTGTGTGTGTGTGCGAAGTGTGTTCGTGTGAATGAACTTTGGTTTCTGTCAGCGAGATGATCGAGTCGCTGTTCAAAAATGTTTGGCAGTTTGAGTGATATCGGCGGTTTTCAGGGAGCGTGTTCCAACAGCCACCTTGTTGATGAGGAGTCTGTTGTGAGAAATGTGTGGATCAACAGACGCTGAAAAGCTGCCGCTGTGATTCTGGGAAGCAGAAGCCTTGCAGACCTCAAACTGGGCTTCGGGGGCCCTCGTAAGGCAGCAGGTTTAGAGAGCCCCCCCCTCTCCCCTCATATGTAACCACTGCTGGTCACTCAACATGAATGTCCATCATTATAAACGTCATGAGCACACATGCTGCATTAATCAGTGGAGGTCCTACAGTACGTCAACTTTAATATCATTCATGTGAAATAGGACAAAAGAAATTAGGGTCCTATTTTTTACTATTTGGACCGTACCTGGACCTGTAACGCAATTTAAATTTCAGAAATAGTAAATCAAATAATTGATTAATAAATCTACTGAGGCAGTAATCACTGTTGTTTTCAGTTCAAGGCCTTTGTACTCTAGGTGCATTTTATAAATTGTTTTCCAACCTGTATGCAGTTACAAGATTTCGTATCAGCAACAGATTTTCACTGTCTTAATCCTGAGTTTGACTTTGAATCATATTCAGTCAACCTCAACCAGTTATTTCCTTTGCCTGTTATAGTCTAGTCTTGGTCAAAGACTAAAAACGAGTATTTCTGTCAAACCTGAGCAAACTCCTTCTAATAAGATTTCATCCAACTGCAGCAACATAAGCAAATCTGATGCAATCTGACTTGAGTCGATCAAAAAGTAAACCTGTGAAAAAAAGCCTTTGACATCGAAGGAACCTTTTGCAACAGCCCTGCAATAAATCCTGTCTTGACAAATGCTCTGTTTTCTGAGGCTTGCGCCAGAGAAGTGCCAATCTGTAATTTGTGGTAGTGTTGTACTAGACTGTGTTATATAATAAGTGTTCATAATAAGTCGTAACCTGACATTTATATAAATGTGTAAATAAAATATGTGGAAACTCTCACTGACATTTTCAAACAGACCTGAAATGTGTATGGAAATGAAGTTGTGTGTGCTTTAAACTAGTTAACATCTTCAATGTACCCACACAATTTGTTTAAAGTAAAACATGAGCTAACGTAGCTGGCCTTGCTACTGACTCTCACTGAGACTGAATCTCCATCTGTTAGCAATGTAGGAATGTCCCGTTGTTGTGCGATGCTACTAGATGATGTTAAACCACAGCCTTTGGCAGTGGGCTTCATAAGGCTTCAAAGGTAAAGCGTCATTTAATATCTCAACGTTAGGTTCCCTCTATATCTGTGGTGCGCCATATGGTCTCTCTTCAGGTTTGTGGTTTCCTTCCCTGTGATTATGAAGCAGGGAAGGAAACCACAAACCTGAAGAGTTTCTCTTCCTACAAAACTGCACATTTACTTCTTCTCTCAGCATGAATTCAAGTGGGTCTACATGACAACCTGTCACGTGTAAGTGCATAGCTCAGTTCAGCTGCTGCTGTGCAGAATCATTTTGAGTGTGTCTGTTTGAAACTTTCATTAATGATGTATTGTTGATATAGTCACAGTGGTTATTGTCTTTGGTGCCATTGTCATTGTTTTGTCTTAAAGCCTTTGGACACTAGACACATTTTGTCAAAACTTTTCAAACCTTTATCCAGATAATAAAAGCTTTCAGTTCAGTGACTGAGCTGAGCGGTATTGCAGCATTTTGTTAGAGCAGGGTACAGGATCCACTTCTCTCATATAGCACACAAATCCTCCTCCTCTGTACAGTCTGATATGAAGTTTTTTTGAAGAGTTACTCAACATATGATATATTACAGTTATTTTTGTCACTGACTTGAAGAAACAGGCGATCCAACATCTGTCAAAGGAAATGAATGCACCAAATGTACGACTGTTTACTTTCGAATGGAACTTTAATCAATTTAAATACTACCAAACTAAAGAATAGAATATTTATCTTGGTGCCAGCTGTTACAGCCGTTTTTCAAATGGTCCAACTGACATTCTGAAATATGTCCTGAAGTGGTCCGATTAAAGGCTGCTGCACACTACAGGATTTACAACTCTTGGCCGATCATTGTGTAAACATCTCATACTTCAGGATTATTTGGGCTGGTGGTTTGCCCCGATTGAACTCCAGTCGTGAACGACCCCGTGATTGTCAAACGGGTCAAATCAGGTCTGAAATCAGCCTGATTATCCTTAAAGCTCCGGAACCAAGCAGTTGGCCTCAAGTTCCCCCTCTCTTCATCAATATGAGGTGAACCAAGTTATTTCATCACTACACCCTTGTTATAAGATAGAAGCTTGATGCTGATTCCATCTTCCTTTTCTGGAAGCGCATTTTTTCACCTTATCATTTATCCGTGTCGGTGTAAAGCTAGCTAGTAGCAGCTACAATTTAGCAAACAACTCCTGTGGTTTCAGATGTTGTCCGTCTTGCTAATCCGATTAGTCGTATGCGGACTGGACATGGGTGGACGGCCCGATTGCTTGCTTGTATTGAGATGATGATTTCTGTGGTTGCATGAGTGATTAATAGATTATTTTTTTTTCTCTACATGAGCTGCGTGTGGTACCCTGCTTCCATTTCCATGAAAGGAGCCTGTAATCCCTGTTGCCGATGACCTTTGGAACATGGCGTGTTGACTTGGTTTTACACATGCATCACATTAGAATGAAAAAATTGGATTTTTCACAACTATGTGCCAGAAGCACAAGCAGGTCACATATTTTCTTACTTTCATGGAGCTAAACCCATGAGGAAAGTAAATATGTGAAAATGTGGAAAAACGGTCACCGGTTTTTATGAAATATTCAACTAATTGTGTTGGATAAAAAAAAAACACGTTATGCTTTAGAGTGGAGTCTGGGTTCATGAGGTTCGGTTGCCAAACTAATAGGGCGCCTTGAGCATTGAGACTTGTTGCTGTGTCGTTGCCACAGCAGCAGCAGCAGCAGCAAAGAGCAGCAGAGCTCCAGTGACGGCCGGCTCCATCATCATCTTCAAGTGGAAAGAATCTGTCCCCTCCCTGTGACGCGCTGCCAACTCAGCCCTCGACTCCACTCTTTAAAGCTCAAAGCTCTTCTTACTGCTGACTTACTGTATATTCAGGGAAGGGAAACTGTGGGTTACTCACACAACTACACCAACAGTTTATGATATTTCAAGATTTAACGTAAAACTTTTTTATTTTATTCTTACAGTCCTCCTAAATCCCATTTAAACTGTCATGCTCACAAACGAGAGCCGACAGTAACTGTTAGTCCCGGCAGTAGCTGATATGGATTCGAAGATCCACGGGTTCCCACGGGGGATGTGTGGAGTGTGTGTTAAACATATGTCAGATTTCCCTGATGTGGAACCTGTCTGGGCCACACGCCAAACCAGACAGCACAGCAGCCGCCAATCTCATCAATCACACACACAACTGGCCATTGTGTCCTGGACTTTTTCATGCTGGACTTTTTACAGCTCCCCATTCAATGCAGCTTTCACCGTTTCCAATGATGCTGTCCTTGTTTGTGTGAGTGTGTGTGTGTGTGTGTGACTCGGAGAGAAAAATAAAGACAGAAATAAAGCATGTGCATGTTTTGCCCCTAAACTCTGCCGCTGCTTTCTGCATTTACTTAAGAGCAAATTGACAAACCGACAAATGATCCGCGCGGCCCGAGCAGTCCCACGGAAACAGACGGAGCATTGTGACAGGTTCCCCACCCAAAAACAGCTGGACCCATGGCCGGGAATCAAAAATCCACTTTGAAACATTTATTGTCCACATCCGCGATATTTACAGGCGGAGAGCAAGAGAGCGAGAAAGAGGATACAGTCCGAGGAGATATGCAGGCCTATTCACTTAATGGACCATTTTATTGGAGGTCGGGAGATTAGTTTTTTTTGTGCCGTGTGTTTGTGTGTTGTTTCCAGCTTTGAGGAACTTGGTTCAACTGGAGATCTTTAGCCACAAATGTGTGTGTGATCGCTCTTTTCCCTTTCACCTCGCAAACCTGTCTGTCACCGGTTGTGCTCATGTGCACGGGGTGTGTCTTTGTACGTTTTTGTGTGTGTGTTAGTGTGTCTGTGTTCATTTTGTATTTTGCTCTGAGTGCTTTAAGAGGAGAACGCCACGGGTAAATGAGGGGTCAGAGTCTGTGATTCATCAGCAGCAGTTTCCCAATCCTCTTAGTGCCACAGTCCTCTGGGTCTAACTACTCTCCACTAGGTAAAAATATACACGTCTCAATCTCACTAATCCAGGAAATGGAGGTTTATTCAAATCTGGGAAAACTCAGATTAGGGATTTGTTGAAATACCTGCAACACTTTTTCAGTCAAAAAAAAGAAATACAGTCTGTGAAAACCAGTCCACTGTGTGTATTTTTTTATACTGACAATACTGAGCCAGGCTATAGCTCTGCTATTCTGCAAGGATGAAAGAAGACAAACACACAGGAATGTGTAATTTTACCTCTTACAGTGAGACCCTATGGATTTCTTTGGATCAGAGAAAACTAATATAAATTAATATATATACATAAATTTGAATGTCTGAAAGCAATTTTTTAGCAAAGCTGGATCTACTGGAAATCACAGACACAGAGAACCTTTGTGAACAATTGTACAGACATGAGTTTGATTATCTTCTTCACCAGAGAAGTCTCAGCACAAAATTAACAACATCGCTTCCCGTTATGCTTTTTGTTACACTCAAGGTCAAGTCCATAATCACAGAGCTTTGTCAAGGCCTAAATAACTCGTCTGCTCGAACAAATCAGAACTGATCAGCGATGCCTCATATCTGTAAACTACTCCCTCGTGATTTAACTGCAATTAACTCTACAGCCTGAGAGGCAGCGAGGCGATCCAGTGAAATTCATGGAATGGAAAGTGATCCGGATGGACTTGCCAGAATCAATCTGCAAATAAACTTATTGTTGGAAATGACCCGCCCACATTTGTGATTTTTACACAATAGCCCTGTTTCCTGAAAAAAATCAGTTGGAGGCTGTTTTGTAGCTGCGGACAAGTCCTGACCTTGTTTGATCAAAAAACATGTGACTTGATTATGGAGACACTTATTAAGCGTGCGGTTTGTGTTTAGACAATTTCTTTAAATGAGAATGTGATTACGTTCAAGTTTAATAAGGTTTAAATAACAATCATATAACTAAATATCTGACTCGACACAAGGACAAATAAGACAGAAAATCTGATCTTTAAATCAAACATAACGTTTGTCAAAAATGACCTGGTATAATAAATGAGAAGCTCAAGATTAAATTTACCTACAAACATAATTAGGTGTGAGATACACTCCCTGATTTGGTATAGTATAGCTCCTACTAACTCCCTTTCAAAGTTGAAGTGTCACTGAAAAGTGGTGGGGTGGAAAGACTTCTGCGTGTGCTATGGGCTATTTCAGTCTGTTATGGCTGTTGCCAGTAGATCTAATTCTGAATCAACCCTCTTTGATCGATATAAATTAGTATGAATATTACCCAGGGTCGGAAAAGTTTGGAAAAGAACTAGATTTGACGCAAACCTCAAGCTGATATGATAAGATAAGATCAGGAGTCCTTTATTAGTCCCGCAATGGGGAACTTTGCAATGTTACCGCAGCATCACATCACATAAGTAGCATGCAGGACTGGATGTTTAACAGTTTGATGAATGTGCATGACATCAATGCAAAAGTGTGCGTGACAGCAAGTGTGAGCACGCGTGATAAAAACGTGGTTCTCTACCCGTCGATGTTTAGCTGTTCTGGCTGCAGCTCAAAAAGCCCAAATTAGGCCGTTTAACACTCGATGATTCTCTGCTCTTATCTGGCACGGCCACAAAGCTCCGCCGCCCTCGGCCACCTGGTTTAGATTGCAGGTGGGCGTCTCAACCCTGCAAATGTCAACAGGCCGGCTCAACTCGGCACGGTTTCCATGACAACGGTGGTACTTGACAGCCACCGTGCACAATCGGATGCTGGGCTCAGGCAGAAATGATCTCAAGCTCTCAGTGGACGAACAGGTGGACAGGGGTGTATGTACGACACAAGCTGCACCCGGATTGAGCGGGCAAGGAAAATGTGTGGAGAGAAAAATGGAAGAGGTGAAGGTATAGAGGACGTTTGCAGAAGAGGATAAAGTCAGGATATAGAGTGGGTCAACGGAAAGACAAAGACAAGCGAGAATTAGCGGCAGACAGGAGAAAGTCTTTTTTGAGGGAAGGATCAGAAATCAAACGGGTACAGGAAAGGATACAAACTGGAGAAAGAGAGGAGGATTTAGTGATAGAAAGTGAGAGATAGCCGGTGAACGATCCGTGGGCATAAAATCCAGGGCCACAAAAGGGCAGACATGCAGAGGGGAACCGAATCCTGCCCCGTTTGTCTCCTCAAATGGCCTGTAGGGACTGTGTGAAATGGCCCTTTTATTCGTGGTCCTTTTCAGCCCTAAACCCCATCTACATGACAAACAGCGTCACTTTGAAGCTGCTTGTGTCATCTGGGCCCATCCGTCACTCATTCCTGACCTTTTGCTCCCGTCTCTCATCTTTTCCTTTTTCTTTCCAAAGTAATTCACTTTTTTTTGTCACTGTCTCCCTTTCACCTTCTGTCCTTTTCATTTATCTTTGATATCTGCCTCTGCATTCAAAACAAGTCTTTGAATCGAACGGCAAGGACTTTTCAGCCGTTCGTCAGACTATGGCTTATATTGTGTGAGCTGTACTAATGAGACAAAAGCCCGATCAACTGAGGCTTGTTATTACATAAAACCATCATTTCACTCATAATGTTTAATGGGTTTCAGTGGAATCTGATTTCATTACTGTAATAAAATGTTCTTAGTTTTCTGTAACTGAAAACATTAAGCTTCTGTGAAATGCTGTCTCCTGAGGACTCTGGGACAATCAATGTCCTTTGATAGGCCCAGACTTTTTTGTAATTCAGTTATTGATGGCAGATAAATATTCTGCAGCTCAGTCAGAGCAAAAATATTAAATCTGATATATATATTTATATATGTGCCTGGACAAATTGTATTCTTTTTTTAAATAAATAAAATCTTAAACAATGTTAAAAACATGGACATGTAAGACTTCTCTTGCATATTTAGTTTAGTAATGGACAAATTGTCACTTAATTTCTGATGCAGTTGCAGATTCCATACTGGCCACAAATATAACCAAATACATATAGATCTAATTCTAAAAATAAACATATTTCTATGCAAAATATGAAGATAAATGTACATCTTTAGCGTAATGTGTTTTCTGTAAAAATGTTTTCATATTTGCAAAGATAAACACAGATACTGATATGTCTACGTCTAATGCATATGTATATATATATATATCTTAATGTAACAACAGTTTCAAAACTCAGCTGTATTACCCAACACCAGAAAGACAGCAGATTATATGAATACCATAGTCTCTGCAGTGGTCACCCGTCTGGTTCAGCATCGATTTTAAGATCCCTCTATCGGTTTATAAAGCTCTTAATGGTCTTGGACCGACCTATTCATCAGACTGTCTTTTATCCCGTGAAGCTGCTCGAAGCCTCAGGTCTTCTGGTGGTGGCCAAAAATAAATAAACAACATCAATAGGTCGACTATGGTCCACGACTGGAACAGCCTAAAGACCTGAGGGCAGTGGACGATGTTGATAACAAGCTCAAGACCTAAAGCATCTTCTGACTAATAAGTGTATTTTATTTATTTTTATTTATTTTTCTATATATTTATACCATTTCAGATTTATTTCTTGGTATATTGTACTTATATTATCTTTTTTGTTTTCTTTGAATGCCATACTTCTTATTTCTGCTCTTACACATTTAATACATCTCTTCTCTTTTGTCTTCTGTTGTCTTCTTCTAGATACACTGTGTGTATGTTGTGTTCAAAGATATAAATATATACGTGTATCTGTGCAGTCTGTATTAATAATAATCGTGCTGAGCAAAGGTCCTCCTACCTGGTTGAAGCGATCCAACCTCTCCTTGACCTCTGCCAGTGAAGGGTCAACACTGCGAACCTTGACCTCCGGGTTTTGCCTCTGAGCGTGCAGACCGTTTCCAACAACTCTGCCAGAGTAGCTGTGAGGCGGAAAAGAAAAGAGAGAATCAGACACAGCACAGAAAACTGCAGAATAAAACATGAAACAGAGACACTTGGCGGGATGGACCCTTTTAATCCCTGGCATGCTCCTTGGGCCTGGCAGGGATTAGAGCTGTTGATTTTGTCAGAGCTGTTGTTGAGCTGATGTCAGGGATGTTAACAGTTCTCACAGCACGCCTGATTTAGAAGGGCTCTGTATAAACTGTGTAAAATTAAGACAAACACAATTTTTGGCGGAATAGAAATACGAGCTCATTATGAATCAGCACACTACAGCCTCCAGGAATAATTAGTTTAAATGTCAAAATGTATGAAATGAATATTTACTGTGTAAAGCAGGCGTTTAATGAAATATTACAAGCTTTCAGAAATGAACGGCTATATTTATCTTCTCTTCATTATTAGTTCTGTTAAAGGTCATTTATTAACTGTTGCTAACTGGAAGTGAGTCCGTAGACACTGATGACTAATTGACTAGTATCTAACTGGTTTGCTACAGACAGCAACCAGTAACTGCAACTGTTGCTGTTCAAAATCACTCATGTTTATTATGTAAATAGTCAATATAAATAATAAAATATCAATGATCCACCTTATCCAGGCTAAAAAACAAAAACAAACATAAGACCCCATAGTTCTGTCCCAGCAGCTTAGCATACGACTGAAAAGTCCGTTTTAATGTTAAGCGACCTCTAGTGGCCATTGCAATTATGACGTAACGAAAGGAGAAAGTTGAGTGACGTAGTATATTCAGTTACAAAGTCTGTGTTAGGACTACAGGGATAAAAAGCATTACTCGTTATTGTTATCATGACAACAAAGATTGTCTAATATCCTCAAGCCACAACCTTTTTTTTTTAACGTAACGAACCCCCCCCAAAAAAGTTACTTTATGATTTTAGTAGTTGCAATCACAATCTAGGTCATACATGAACTATGGTTTGTATCCAAGGGTGGTTTGGAGGATCGATACTAACTCCTTAGCAACATAGATGAGTATGAAGAGTGTTTAATGAACTTAAATCTATACATGTTTTTATTTCCACAGGGCCATTAGACTGTTATCTAAATGAATATGGGAGACATACTGTGAGTGGATGGGGATCTTCCATGCGTAGGGGAAATTAACAGTACTGAAGAGCAATGACATTTACAGGCATCAAATCAATTGATGCTTCCACAGGCAGTGCAAGGCCCGATAAAGGGATTATGAATGGTGTAAGTAATTGTGTTTGTATGGATGTGTTGGATTGGTGTGTGTAGCTGTGCATGAACACACTTGTATGTGTTCATAAGGATTTGAGCGGAGGCAATCATAAAAGTGCTGAACTTGAGAATCTGGGGGTATATAAGCAATGCATTGATGAGCTCTGTGCTCCTCCGGTGTGCTGAAACAGAGCTTTACAGATCAGGCCAATCAAAATGCAAAAATGTCTCACTTCCCCATCTGCTGCCGCACATTACTTGACATATCTCCTTCTTGTTTATTTCCTCTACCTCCTTCCTTTTTGACTGTATTTGCAAAGTGGATATATCCCTCCTCTTCCTGCTGACACAGACACACAAACCATTGTCTGCGTTGACAACAATTGAACTCTTAATTGCCGGCCGCTCTGACTCCTCTTTTGTCGAGATGAAAACAATCGATAGCTTTTGGACTTCCAACTTCCCGCCTCTGACAGAAAGGATTAATTGAGGCATCAAACGGTTCCCTAAGCAGTGGTCGAAACTGGGGGCCTGCGTTTTAGGGAGAGTGTGCGTGTCAGTCTCCAGCCTTGGCTCGGGATAACAGTGTTGGCGTGGAAATGAGCTCATCAGATGGGATGGTAATGAAAGGGAAGTGTCAGGGTGAGTCTGGCAGGCGTGTTAGGCCTGGAACATTTCAGTGCGGGGTTTTGTTTGATATTGCGTAGGGGATGTGACAACCGACACAGCAGGACACCCCAGAGATGATTACCTGATAGACGCACAATTAAGGCTGCAAATTTCTGGACAGATCCGGAGCGGAGCGCCGATGTTATGATAAGTTTCCTGCCAAAGGCAACGTACGCGGTTCAAAACAGTTAACTCGCTATTAGCCCTGTGTCCAATTGAATCAAACTGTGAAAAAAAAAAAAATAGAAGAAAACTGTTCAAGAAAAACAAGTGCAGAAGGAATAATTATACCAGTCTCTTGTGTGTCTAATAAATGAATAACCACAATTTATAATCAACAGGCCGTGCTCCCGTCTGGTGGTCTCAAACTTTTAACCTCAACAAATAATCAGCCGTAGCCTCCACACATACAGCTTCTGAGTCATAGCTCTCTGACAATTTTCTACTGAACTGACTCACTCCCCTGTGAATGCCCGATTGATGCACTCTCCTAAAGGCAGCTTTGTCTGTGCCGTCTTTCCGTCTGCCTGGAGCGCCGACTAGCACTGACCTCCACTCCCTGACGCCGACCCCAGACCGAACTGACGTGATCTTTTTGAAGGCCTGCAGGAACGCTTACGGGCTGGGTGGCAGAAAGCAGCAGCAATTAAATATTCATCTTTCAAGCTGTACATACATCAACGGGAGGAATGTGCATTTGAAGCGCACCACTACTACGTGAACCTTTTGGTGTACGTCTGTCGATCATCGTAGACGAGGCTAGGTTACAGCACTAACAACAGTATTTCAAGTATGTGTAAACATTTGATGAGGGGTTAATGTAAGGTTAGCTATTGAGTGATGGAACGTCCAGTAGATGTGGCCCCCGGTCAAATAAATAATAAATGTTTTTCCACTTCTTAGTTCTTGCCAGATCAACAAGGTCTGGCTGAAACGTTGATTGAGACAATAGACGTCTGTTGGCTTGTTTGTTTGTTTGTTTGTTTGTGAGCAGGATACGCACAAAACAAACAAAGAAACAAACAACAACACAAAACTACTGAGCAGATGAAACTTGATGGAAAGATGGGGAATGCGCATAACCCATTACATTTTAGCACAGATGTGGCCTATGGGTTAGAACCAGGAATTTCCATCACCTTCTGTAACATTACAATAGCATATTTGGACGTTTTAACCAATTTCCCTTGGAGAAATTCACTCATCTTGGTTTGGGGGAAATAGGCATATTCAGGGGATTGTTATCTATGAGTGTGTGAAATTAGACAATCCAGATCCAAATGATAATCCAGATCTATCAGATTTCAATGTGCTTTCATAAGGGGACCTGTAATGCCTTGGCGGAGGTTTATACCTATCAGAGTGCTACTCTATTATTTAGATGGGTTTGTATGCGTGTGTCCTTTAAGTACACATAGGGGTCATTTCTACGTTAGTGGTCCCTTATGGCTGGTCACATTTCACTTTAAATCAATATTATACCTTCTATGCAGGATTTATTCAAAACTGAAAAATGCTAAACATGCAGTTCATGTAGAACATGCTGAAGACTTACAAGATCAAAACCAGAAGATAGATCCAGTCGTTTTATCAGATTTGAATCAGTACTGCTGCATAGGTGTTTGTCAGGACGCCATTAGTTTAATGATTATCAACTGGTTTCTGCCAGTGAGAGAAATATCTTCACATAATCACTGAGAGATAGTTTTGTTGATATTTCTGATGTACTTCAGGATTATTAGATCATGCACAAAAGCTATATGGTGTGCTACAGCTTAATTTAATACTTAGAATCAATAAATCGTCTCGTCAAAACCAGGACGCTTTGTGAACGTAAATTAGATCAATCAATGTAGTAATAGAATAATATCATTAAATAATATAGAAATAGTCTCTACAACTGAGTTTTGTTTCTATTACATTATATATTCTATTAATAAAATGAATCCTGTGGAATTGTATTTGCCACTGGCAGAGCAAGAGCCCACGTGTAACACTTGCAGTATGAGCAGATAATAGACAACATACAGTAAAGTCGTCTCTGCCTGACAGACAGTTTGTTGTTGTTGGTGCTTCACTGTTGTGCAGTACCAAGTAAAAGTCAACAGTGTTGAAGGGAAGAACTCAAACAGAAATTTGTTTTCCACCAAAAGTCTAGACTGACTTTGAGTCGAACTGTTTGAAAGCACACAGAGAAATACGTGAACTTTATCTGTCTTTAAAAAAAGAGAAGGTGACATTACCTAAAAAAACACGATATTTAAACAACAACGTTTGCATTGTGACTATTAAATAGCACAGACGATGTCATCTCTGAAACAAACATCAGGTGGAATTAGAGCAAACTGTGGAGGGCAGAAGTGTCAGTGACTGAGAAGAGTTCAGTTGTTTTCACAGGTTTATGAGTGTGTGTATTCTTGTGGCTGTTGTGTGGCTCTGCTCCAGAGGAGGAGGGCATTGGATAAGAGCTGGTGGTGCCGCTGTCAGTTTAAACAACAAATAGCTGGTTCATTATGATTAATAAAGCCTTTCCCCGCCCTCCCGCCCGTTGTGGGTTAACAAGATTGAACATGTGCTGAGTTACTCAAAGTGAAGGCCCAACTATGCATCAGGCCAGCAGTAGTTTCTGAAGATGTCATCCTTGAGGCTTGAGACTGATTTATGACATGTTGTTTTTTTGAGCAAAATCCTAAAAAAAAACTTTTAATTAATGTCAATACCTTTTTTATCCCCTTTATCCACTGTTACCCACTTTTCCTGTAATGTGTCGGGATATTTACACTTATTTAATTCTTGTTTTGTAGGTTTTTAATAACCCCCCCCCCACACACACACACCCTACTGTGAATAGAAAACACTGTGTAAAATGTGAACTTGCTGCTGAAGAGTTTTAAACTGGGCCCTTTTGAGCTCTAAAAGGCTGTTGATCAGTAAAAACAACCAAAAGAAGGAGCAATATATAAAATCATCACACACTGGGTTTAATCTGCAGAAATGGATTAATATAATTGTGTTATTCTTTCAATATGTATATCAAATACTCAACCATGCACATTCCTGCAAAAAAAAGCAATAATTTCATTTCTGGAATCATTTTTCAAACTTCTCTGAAGACTGTGATATTTTTCTCTGTTGCTAAGTTGACTGTTTTATTGATTGAGTCTACATGAGTTGGAAACTGTATATATGACTCACCCAAGCCTATATCATCATAAAATGCAGCACCACAGCATTATCTACCTGCCCACTGGAACATGTGGCCCTGAAGTCACAAGTCAGGCCAGCGGTGAGAGCCAGGGAGGAGTCGAGTGGATGTTTGTAGCCGGTGAACTTTACGAGCAGGGCCAGGACATGTTGAAATACTCTGAGCGGGAGCTTTTTGTTCTGAAAGGCCAGACTGTTCTCACACACGCTGTGAGCTCAGCTGCCATTCACTGTGCTAACACCAAGCACATGAACAGGCAGGACAGCTCTGAGGCCACTTTGCAAACATCTAATTAACATGACATACTGTATGTGTACATGCTGTCTGCCGGACAGTAAACATGCATGTGTGCAATCACATACAAATGTTACGCAATGGTGTGCCCTGTAAATGCAATGACACACACACACACACACACACACACACACACACACACACACACACACACACACATTCTCTCTCTCGCTCTCTCTCTCAGACCTACCACAAACCCTGAGACCAAACAATAAACTCTGCAAAAATAAATATTTGAAAAAAACAGCTACATGCAAAATTAAGCACTGGCCCAGTCTTTTAGCCGCCATCATAGAAGATGTGCAAACCCTTGACAAAATCCACCGTGGCTCTAAATGGTTCAAAGATGCTCAGATCTGTAAATGTGCAAGGAGGAACAGCGAGCACATCAGAGGAGGTCATCTCCAGGGCAGCCGAGCTCAAACAGTGTGCTTTTCTTTCTGTGCCCCATTTCGCTCCTTCCAACCTCTGCTATTATTCCGTGTTTCTAAATGATCCATCACGATTCTCCAGTTCAAGACGTCTTTCCTTCTTCCCCCTAATTTCTCTGCCCGCTAAACATGAACTCCATTAAATCCTGCTTTCTCTCTGCTCCTTTTGTTTTCCTTTCTAACCCAGCTGGCGGCCACATGAACGCGCTGAACGCCACCAGTAGCTGCAGTCATTTCTCAGCAGTACCTGCGGCACACATTCTTGGCTTGATATTGCTTTGACTGCTCTGTTCCCATCACGAGTGTCCCCCCCCCCCCCAACCTTTATCTGTCTCATCCTATGTTTTGAGCTCACATATTCCCAGCTGGCAGCGTCGGGGGATTTGAAAACGCAACAGGTCTTTAGCCCGTCTTGTTCCAGTGAGACACTGACCTATACCACTGATCCTATGGATGACGAGGCTGACTTTGAGAGAAGCAACCCCAAGTTTACCCACTGGAGAAACTCTGATATCATGTTAAGTATTTTATAACTGTTCTGTTTCATAAAAAATGTGTTTCCTGTGTCAATTGCTGAAAGTAGAACTCATCATTGTTGTTCAATTTATCCCACTTTTGTGAACTCAAGGTTAATCTTCTAAGTCAATAGGGGTGCTGTGTGATTTTGTGGACCTGGAGCCGCATTTATAAAGCTTCTTAGCAAAGTTGTTAGAATTATTAGATATTCTGATAATTTCCCCCTCACATTTCAGAGGAGATCCTGGTAAAGAAAAGTGATATTCACAAAGTGTCTGAGCCTTTTTAAAAAGCTCCTGTGGTGAAACAACTCTTATAGGAGAAGGGAAGAGGATATTTAAGAGGCTCAAGTGTTTCTTAAGTAGGAGAGAAATTTGCATTATTAAATTATTTAAGATGACTGTCCACAGTTTATGTTAAGCAGTGTAGTAGCATGAAGAATCTTGTTCTTAACACTGCTCACTGCTGCACCAGAGGGAGTCAGGGGTTCATTTTCTGAACTGTATCCTCTCATGTCTGCCTCTTGTCCTTTGCTGGAACACCGAAGCCAAATTATCCTCTTACAAGGATTCTATGCTCCTCAACAAATTAAATAAACATTGGAAAACTTTGGTCAGTGCTCACTGGTTTATGGTAGAATTACATGTCAACCAAATCGGACCCATTCCCCCTTTTTAATACCAAATTGATTTTGATACCTAAATCACCAGCAGGCTAAACCTAAATCTAATTAAATGTAAAGTATAGGGCTATTTTATATTTGGGATAAAATGTGCAACTGAGATGTTGATGGTGAGCAGGGCCAACCGCTCCCACTCCCTGACTTAAGTTAAACTTTCAGCCCCTCCCTTGCTCCGAGTTGTTTTCAGAAGTTTCCCTAATAACTCCTAATCCAGAATTCTTCGCTATAGAAACTGCTGAGGCTACATTTTCGGAGAGTATTTTGTGGATGTTTGTGAAAAGCAGCCGGTCGCCCAGCTCCGTCATGCTTCTTTTCGCTCTGGCAAGTTTCTGTGGTGTTGGTGGTGGTGATGAGTCAGGGATGTAGGTACAGAGTCAGGCAGGGTCAGGAAAAGAAAGAGCAGAACAGGCAGAGCAGTCATGTCGGCAAATCCAAACAAAATCAACATCAGCTGCTGAGCCCGGCAATCTAATTTCTCTTGTTTTGAAGTGAGTTGGAAACTGTTCTGATGATTTCATACTGACTTGCCGCTCCTCCTGGTTCTGGGGACGTGTCCGCATGACTAATCATGAGATGCTGTGGAACCTTTTTAACTTGTTTTGCCTCAATAATCATTCATCGTTCGTCTCTGGATCTGGATTCTTCCCTAGTTTGGGAATAATACTGTCTCCACTCATAATTAACTCTCTGGCTTTCAGTTGATCCTACAGTACTGTGTGCTGCGACCCAATGCCACAGTTTACGTATGTGATTTCACAGAGTTTTCCTTCTGATTATAGTTTTTGTTATTTTTTTAAATTATTTTTAGAGGTGGCATTTAAAGCAAATTTTGTATAACAGTTGTTTACAGCTCTCCTATCAGGCCGAGGGACTCAAGGACAAAGAGAGATCTATCTATCTTATCCATCTACTTTCCATTTGAATTGTTCAGTGCCAGAGAAAGTGCAGTGCACAATTTGGAATTGTTAGGATCTGGACATGTGATACATTCTACATCAATTTGCCTTCACAACAATGATCACGTCAACTGATGAACCGATAAACAGGTGAAAAGCTCTCTGTGTCTTCAGGGATCTGCAGACCGAGTCCTGCAGCCGGTCTTGACTCTCCACAACTCGAATACTGCAGGTCACTTTCCCAGTCTCAGAAAGAGAGCTGCAACCAGAATCACCACAAAGGATTCCACACAGGCATGTGGAGAACAGGCACTGCACCAGTTGCTGTGAGTGCAAAAAAAAAAAAACTCCTACTATCAACGATGGGGCTCCAGACTCACACACAGACAGTCCACAGCCTTTTTCAGACTCCGGTTACACCAACTACAGGCCTGTGTCATTGAAGCCGAGATGAAACATTACGGTCCACGACGTTTAAGTTAATGAATCTTCACAGTTTTTGTCTTGGACTTCACCTGAGGCACGACACCTGCGCTAAACTCAGAGTGTATCTGTCTTTGAGGCGCTGTGCACCAGTTAAATATGGCTGTTTATGGCTGTGTGGTCGGTTTGGAATTACACACCACTATGTTGGTCTCAACTGCTTTGCCACTTCTGAAGAGGTCCCAGGGTGATTTTGCCAAGACTGGGCTGGTTTATCGAGTGGTTGCAGTGTAACAGCTATACGGTTGAAGGTCCAATGGCTCATATTACTCATGGCTATTACGCACTGTTAGCCTGGCCTCTACAGTCCAGTGAAAAGAGACACTGCATTTATGAATGGCTGACTTCATATTGAATGTTTGTTTTATATGTTATGTTATGTACATGGTCTTTTATTGCATCTAACTATCTACAGTAATCCATATTTCTCATCCATACCCAATACTTATATCTTGCACATTTTCTTGAGGGATATAGAGTTCTCTTACCCTATGATTAAATTCAGATTTGTATTTTGCACGCTCTTTTTTTTACTGACCAGACGTCTGTGTGCCTGTCTCCGGTGTAATAGAGGTGGATGTTGACTGGATGTCTCCTATCAGATTGCTGGGGGGATGCAGATGAAAGCTGACCAAGTCCCCAGCGAGCCAGTCGAGTGGTCTCGTTGAGATATGGCCCTTGCTAATAGTGGGCTGCAACCCCCTTGAGAATCGGGATTTCCAAGATGCTCAGTGCTAATTAAAACATAAAAAGGGAAACAGCGTTCTCATTTAGCATGCTTTTAGCTGTTTAATTCTCCAGTGTCTAACACTAACCAAGATTACCCAATAACCTCCTGCGTACAGCAATCCTGAACATTTAAACTAAGAATGCGGCCCGAGTCCGTGTGGAAGCAAACAAGCCCGGCTTCGGGCGCCTTCAGCAAGTACTCTGTCTTCTGGGTTCGGCTCAAGTCTAGTCCTGCCTTGGTATGCTCTCCAGGCCACTGTGACCCAGGCCAACCCTGAGGATAGTCAGAGAGCTGAAATAGAGCCTGAGCGAAAAGGAGGGCAGTGAGTTTAAAGGGGAAAAACAGAGATGAAAATTGATCTATGACTAGGCAGTGATTCATTTACCATGCACATACACTTACAGGCAATCACATGCTGTGACTACCTTGTACCAAGGAGGTGTTTGATGCTCATTATTATGGCCGCGTTCTACCTGCCTGTGTCTATTTCTGTCTACAGGCGAGCTGAAGTCTACAATATCACGCGTGGCTCATCATTAGTCCATTAAAGGCCGACACACAGCCGAGCATGTTTCATATCAGAGTTACTCTAGGCTAATGAACAAGTATCGATTTACCCAACAATCACAGCAACTGCAAAGAGCTGATTTAATTCGGTGTAAGTGACTTGCTGCTGGCAACAAATTCCTTCTGCTCTCGAATTCTCTCACCACACACACACACACACACACACACACACACACACACACACACACACACACACACACACACACACACACACACACACACACACACACACACACACACACACACACACACACACACACACATAAATGTCTCTAGACTTGGTTCTGGTAAGTCTGGAACCATAGTTTGCGTCCACGTTTCCAGTGTGGAAGCAGAATATGGCTCCACACTGCCCCCATGTGGTCAATAGCATGAACTGAAAACCTACAGTATCTAACGTTTCAGGCATTGGGTATTTCTGAGCTGAGAGACGGACAGTGCCTTTTAACAGCACCAGTTTATTTTAAGCATGTATTCTTTATTGTAAGAATTTTGGGGGGCATTTCACTTTTATTGACTGGACAGTTCTAAAGTGAAATAACCCAACACTACACCGGCTGAACCAGTGGGTGCCCCAAGTTGTATTTTAAATGTATCTATAGCTTTCTCATGATTTACAGGTAGAATGTTCTGATATTCTTCTCAAACAAAGCTTGACTTTTCAAACCTTTCAAAGTAAGACAGCTGAGATCACTAAAACTCAACGATGTCACAGTTTCGTTTTAGGGTTTTTTGTATTTTTGTTCAAAACTAGTCCCTGTTGAGGGTTCAGAGATTTGCAGTCTGCCGTACGATGGCCTATATATTTCATATAAAAGATGCAAATGCTAAACTTTGTAACTTGGGCTACTGCATAGTGGGGACTATTGCTGTACTGAACGGAGTCAGCTGATAAATAAAAATGATTGTTTATATGCACAACAAAAAAATTAAATCATGTATACATTCTGAGATCACACTGTCATTTTTATTTTGACCCTGCAGGTAAGATAAACCCACATTTCATCAAACAAACACTTTGTAGCTTTTATTTGCTGCTAATTTAAAGCAATTTCCTCACAGGAAGTGAAGAAGAGCTACTACCCACAGTCTCCCTTCTCTGTTACATGAAAGTTAAGACAAATTAGAAAATGAGGAGCATCTGTGTCCACTAGTGGAAACGTACAGTATGGCTTTTAGTGTTTAAAGCTTTAACAGTGTCTGGTGGCAGTTCCATAGATTACAACTGTAATTGGTGTCTGTGGTTTGCTTTGAGGACATTCCCAGGCCCGACTGTGCCTGTCAGTGGGTGTAACTGTTCCCCACCTCACTGTGTCGCCTGCTCCGATGCGGCAGCAGACGTACTGCAGGCTGAGTCAACAGACCACACAGACTTTTCGGGAAAACATTATGCAGCTCCGTTAGATTGGGGGAATGAAAAGAGTCACAGCCGCCATGCCCACACATGGAAATTGCGTGCAGACAGGCACTGAGAAAGACAAAAGAAAAGTCTGCCCGGTAACTCTTGGCTTGAGACTTTGTATTTCTAAGACAAGATTTGTGACAATAGCCTGTCTTGTGTAAAAAATGTATAAAAATGATAGATGACGCTGAAAAAATAAGGATGACTAATGATTCTTGTTGCAAAATTTTGTTGAACTCATTCCAGCGATTTGCGCTGATTTCTCAGAAACATTTTGAAACATCATAACTAATTGTAAACTGATGGAACACACACATACGTCCTTCAGTAACACATATTCCCCAGTAGGTGGCAACATTAGCCCGTGTAATTCCCCTGTCCGCCAGACAGGGTGCACATTTCATAGATTAACGTTTGAATGTGTTTGAACGATGATTGACAGGATGTGTCAATTTACAGGATGGAGGGAGATAGGGAAGGAAGGAAGGAAGGAAGCGAGAGAGAGAGAGAGAGACAGAGAGAGACAGAGAGAGAGGATGTGTGTGTGTGTGTGTGTGTGTGTGTGTGTGTGTGTGTGTGTCATTGCATTTACAAGAGAGAGAAATAAAGAAAACTACCCCCCTCACTTCCGGCCACATGCCCACATGCCTAGGAGGGCATGGATAGCTGAGGTTAGAGGTCTGAGGGGCAGTTGGTGTGTGGAAGGCCGGGGCAGAGCCAGGAGAGTAAACTATGCCCCGGAGCACAGACGGGTGGAGTGGACCCTGATCCTCTGGTGTGGTACGACCACCTGTTTGTCTGCCTGTCTGTCTTTCTGATCTGGGCATGAATGGTGTCATCTAGTGCTTAGGGCTGACAGCTCCAGTGTAAACTGAACCGCAGTCAAGGGACTCGCCGTGGATAAAGCTGAATATGCTGAACATTAAAGTGAACTATGTCCTGTTTTTTTTATGTTTGCACGAACATGAGCGTATCAAAAACATGGATGAACAAAGAAAGAAGGAAGCGTACTGCCACATCTGGACTGAACTCTTCATGCAGTTTGTTAAAAAGCAAAGAGCTATTTCAAGTCCAACTCACAGAACGTTACACTCAGACACACACACAGGCGTCCACATACTCAGACACGGCCACACAGAGAAGGGAGAGGGCTTGCGAGGGTGTTGAGTGAGGGGGTCAGGGATCAGACTCTGCTGCTGCAAAAGGGCACGTGGGAGCAACACTCACACCCGTCCTCGACCATGAAGACAGGCACATGCACGCTGGACGGACACGGACACCACGCTAGACTTTTATCATCCTTCTATACAAAAAGACGGATGGACAGAACAACCCCAGAACAAGGGCAGAGGTTAGGGAACAGTTATTAAAATAAAGACAGGCAAATGGTGCCATGACCAACAGATGGACAAATAGACAGATATTCCAGATATGACCACCATGTTTTTTCATGATCAGTCTTATCTGTCAATCAGCCACAGGTTGGAAACTGGACACATCTTCATAAGCGAGTCAGTAAGCTGCATATCAAAAGTCAAGTTAGGGTTAAAAGGCTTCGACTTGACTAAAATAGTCATTGACCGGCTGTTTCTATCCGATACTATTTCAATGAAATTGCCATAAAATTGCCGTTAACAATAAGTTAAGCTTCTTATGTCCATTCAACATTTTTTACAAGGGACTCTCTCCTGGAGGAATTTTAAATGGAGCTTGTAATAGCTTGAAGCTACAGGAAGGTCCCATTCTTGAATGTGTAGCTATAGCAGGTGTAGTCTGTAATTGTGGCCTTGCGCTCAGCTGCTAAAAAGGTCATAAAACCTTCCACGCTTCCCCGCTGTCGTCATCTTCTGGCTCACATCTGAAGCTGCAACCGTTTAAGTTGCAAAGACGTTATTTGATGTACAGGATTGTCTCTTCAAATAAATCACTGCCACTGGAAGGAAAAGGGGAAAGCGAACAGGGGCAGGCCCAAGGGTTGGATCCGAACCCGTTTAGTTCACATAAGTTTAGTCACTGTGGTTTCTCTAACCCCAGGTACATTTTTCGAAACAAACAGGTTACTGACAATAAATGTATTTATAAATACATTAATGAATTTGGAAAGATTCTGTGCCTTTCTTTCTCTGCCTCTCTCTCTCTCAAACACAAATCAACATGAATACCATCGATGATTAGATTCCGACCTTGTAACAGTCTACTGGTGCTTATGTAGATCCGGTGCCCGAGGCCACCCCCTGAAAGTCTGTGATTCAAATCACTTTCACTCTACTCTCTGCCTTCCTAATGTGGATTCTACTGTCAAACTACTTCCAGAACCCTATCAAAAAACCTGCCAATTCAATAAATCATTGCTTTATAGTCTGTGTGAAAACAAAGGGAATGAAACGCTAAAAAAATCAAATTGAAGAGCGGACAGATCAAAAATAGGAAAATCGCCGCGGGCCGAACTTTATTTTGATATTTAATATGTATGATTTGACGAAGTCAGTGTCTTCTTGTGTTGCCAGGATAAACTTGCATCAAATTCCCAGGGACTGAATCATTCTCGAATTGGTCTCAACACCATGGCCGCACTGGAACCATACGCTAATTTAATTAAAGAGTTGTTTAGAACTGGCAAGACGCATGCAGAGATTCCCACCACGCTGCATCAGATGGGTATCCAGCGATGCTCTGAAGCATCGCTGTTTGTTTGTTTTTTGGTATCAGATTCATGAATGAAAAGCGGAATAATGTAATAAAAAAATGTTTTTAACTTTCCAATTTTGGTTTTCTAATTGAATATGAAAATAACGAATGGCCACCATACACGTACCAGGTCCAGTTCACATTTGCTCATTCCATCCATCATCACTGAGTCACAGCAATAAATGATCAGACTGACTTGCAATGAAATACACAGTGTGCACTACTTTTGACTTTGATGTACATGTGTCGCTATCATCTGTCACTTCACTAGCTATATTATAGAAGTTCAAATAGCAAAAAGCAAAGTAAAGTCTTTTCTGTAATATGTTATACTTTGTCTTACACGTATACTTTGTCTATTATCTAGTCAGTTGTTAGGGAATGTGTGTGTGTTCGTGTGTGTGTGTGTGTGTGTGTGTGTGTGTGTGTGTGTGTGTGCGTGTGTGTTGCCGTAGCATGAAGTGTATATGGATGTATGAAAGTGGGGTGGGGTGAGGCTGGGGGTACTTTCCCTTCATTCTGTAGCTCTTCCGTGCGTAGGCCGAATTCCCAGCACCATTCAGGGGGCTCCAGTGAGCGAGCCACGACACCAAACCCACCCGGAATTCTAGGAACGTTTTTCCTGTGGTTTCAGGTTACCACACACACACACACACACACTGAGCACAGATCACATGCACACACACACACAACACCCTCCACAGTAATGTACTGTACTTTTGTTGTTTGTACAGAGCTGGATCTGTTAGCTTTCCCTCACTCCTCCCGGGCCTGTCATTCATTTTAAATCCAGACTCATTCACTTACCCATTGGGCTTCGCAACAACGTGCACTATCCCCAAATGTACCATTGCATTCAAACCAGACACAAATTCTCACTCCGACGGTAAATACCACACGCTGGAAACTTAAACTTGTATACACATTCACACTAAAACTCTACAGGGAGCGTTGCTAGTCCTCACCGTGGGCCATATATTCAAACTCACACCGCAACACAAAAGAAAGTCTGCTTCCAGACGACAACCCACACTCAATCAAGCGCTAACTGTCATTTGTTAAGTCCCCTGTGTCCCCCAGGAAAAGGAATAACAGTGTCCCTAAATATAGTCCCTGCAGAGAGAGAGGTTCAGCCCGGTAACTCAGATGTGATCATGCTGTGCGAGCGTCCATGTGTGTTGGGCGTGTGAATGTGTTGTGTATACAATGTGCGCAGTCTGCGGTACACGGAAATAGTGCGATAGTTTATAAGGTCGTAATCCCACGTCTGCGCGGCCGGGAGCCGTGAGTTCGGATCAGAGAGGAGGTTTGGAGGTGGATTTTCTCTGCCTTTGAACGGTGTTAAAGTGCACGCCGCACCGAGGGAGCGTGCCAGTGTGTGTTACTGATATGTTGAGAGTCACACACACCGAGCCTTTTCTCATACCTTCACTTGAGAACTAATCTTATTTTTCTTTGTTTTAACTGCACTTCAAGTGAAATGTCACCACTACAAAAGCGTGGGGGGGGCTTCGCTTTGGTTCCACCGCTCAAATTCCCACAGAAATTCAAACAGAAAGTCGCATGTGGATGCTTGTCCAGAAATCGAATGTAAAACTGTGATCTTTGATCTTGCGTGTGATGTTATACAAGAAGAATTCCGATACAAGGTCCATTAAGAAACAGACATTGTTGATACAGCCAGAGACAGCTCTAATATTGCGACACCGTGATAACCATTGCAGAGCGTGTGCTGAGAAACAGCGAGCGCTTCATTGCAAAGCTGCGATGTCTTCCAAGAGCAATTTTTACGACAAGAGATAAAATTGCCTCTAAAATCCAAGGCTCGTCCTTGAGGACTCACTGTTGACTGTTTTGTTTTACACGTAATATTTTGGCCCTGTAGTATCTGTGAAATAGCATATAATTAAGTGCGCTGACATAAAGGAGGGAAGTTTTTTTTTTGGGGGGGGGTTTTGTCAGTTTTCGCTGGAGTGGTGTTCTAGAATACGTGTCGGAATGTGATACAAAATGCTCAGGAGGCTAACACAAGCCCCTCTCACACACACACACACACACAGACACACACACACACACATAATGATGAGGACAATGATACACAGACCTGTATTGACTGGCACCCGTCCTCACCACTAGACACGCTAGCGGTGAGGACTTCAAACGAGGCCACAAAGACAGAGGGTTCTCCTGAAGCCACTGCTTCCTGCTGCCATTGACCTATATCCCTCACTTTTTTCTTCCATCAGTCCATCTCTCCATCTATTCATTGTTTTCCCATCCGCCCCCCTCCTTTCCTCCACCAGCACGTCCATCCCTCCGTTTCTCATCCGCCTCTCCTGCTAGGAGTTTGATGCCTTGCCAATGGACCAGCACTGAGGTTGATGAGTGCACTACGTCAACATCACCCAGTAGGAACTGCTCCAGTAAAACATGCCAGTCTATTGTGGCACTTTAATGATATTAGCTCTACCCAATCCACCGGCTGGACACACTACAGAAGCGAGAGGCTGTAAAACTGTGTCTCCTCCATAAAAGGGACGGCAGCAGGGCTGAGAGGAGTAAGACGGAAATTTAACAAACATACAATGTGTACGAGGCACACCATAAAACCAAACTTGAGAAGGCTGAAACACATAAACACTCCTCAGTCAGAGGCAAGTTAAGTCCCAAATGGGCAAATAATTGTAAGTGAGGCCAAAGAAGAAAATCACATTTGCTTACAAGCAACCGCAAGAACAATCCTCTAACAATGTGTCTCCTCGTTGTCTTTGGCTCCGTATTTAGAAACGCCGTAAACTCTAGACTGTCACAATCCAGACATTTCAGCAGAGAGAATAAATAACTCACAATTACTGTTATATGATCGCTGTTGTTTTCTCTTTGTGCCACTCACACACACACACACACACACACACACACACACACACACACACACACACACACACACAACACAAAGATGCAGGCCCAAAGAGAGAAAAGTCTAAGCAGTGCAGCAACGCAGAGCGGGTCATGCTGAGGTCCTAGGCAGCAGCCGGGTTATGGGAAAGGGATGGGCCTCCGAATCACAGCTCCGGACAAATAGAAGAGAGGGATTGTGGGAGGTCCAGCGGAAGGCCTGAGAAGGTTCGTCGCAGACATCAGATGTTAATAGCAGAGGTAAGAGGGCAAGATTATGAGAGGAAGAAAAGAAAGGGTATGCAATCATTATTTACATGACTTCTCTGTTGCCAACTTCTTCTCCGACATCTATACATCTACATTTTTCAAAAAGAATACACACACTTTTTGGACTAAAGTTAGTTCTGCTGGTGTTGTGCTTTTACAACAAAAGGCCTCCGGCACATATGCACAGCACACATGCAGGCCCGAAGCGTGGAATGTCCTTCCTCTGCGTTTAGTAATTAATTTATTGTCCCTTCCGCTGGAGCTTCAGTATCCAACTCCCTTGTGTTTGTCCTGCTCCTCTGACCCATGAGACCAGCACACAGGAAAGGTAGGGGAGAGAGAGAGAGAGAGAGCGAGAGAGAGAGAGAGAGAGAGAGGGAAAGAAGCTTGATGGGACTGGAAGAAGGAGACAAAGTGAGTGAGAGTGCAAAGGGGTGAGGGCTTTGCCCGATGTAGCGCTGCGTTCTCCCTGCTTCTCCCCGCAGGAACAGAATGGAATCCAGATGTCAAAACGATAAACAAAAGGCTTGTCATAACCTTATAAAAATGCAAGGCATTCAGAGGCACTCACAGTGCTGTATTGTCTGTGGTACGTCGCACGGAGCCAGTCCAGTACATTCAAATCCTTCTTAAACCAAAAAGATGATCTTATGATTTGTCCACAATTATTAATAAACACACACACACACACACACACACACACACACACACACACACACACACACATACTACACACCCAAATGTGCATACACCCTCTTACTTTAAAGTGTCATCCTGAGCAATCTAACCTTTAAACCGACCCTCTCGAGCACCGTGGGTAAATCACTTTGAACTGGTCACCTTTACAAGTGTACCATTGAGGGGCTTGACCTTGAGTGTCAATACAGAGAAAGAAGGAAGTGAGCTTTCCACTGAGCTTTATAATTCTGTGACTGTCTCAGGTCCAGCATGTAGTCTCGACCTGTATCGAGTGTTAATCAGGTCAATACAATGTGACGGGAGTCAGCAGGCAAGAAGATTCTGATAAAGTGCAGGAATCCATCAAAATTACATGTTAAAACATTTACTGAATGTTAATAGAACTTAAGCAAAGTTCAAGCAAAATCACTTCATCAATTTACCTGAATTTCTGAAATTTTTTCTATGATATCATCAGTTTTGATTTTAAAGCAAATCTCCCTCCTTACTAATCCATATTGCTGAAAAACGCTGCATGAACCGTGACAGACAAACACTGAGTCTAAATCATTGACCGTAAATGAAAAGATGGAGTGCAGTCTGCCACCAGGGGGCAATCAAGATGAGCTGGCTTCACTTATGGGGAGCTGTCATGTCATCCATTTAAAGGACATGTGACGATTTACATTTATTTGTAGTGAATGGTAAAGATCTCAGCTAAGACGGGTTAATGAGCAATCATTTTCCATCCCAAGCAGGATGCAGGTAACTTACTGGAATCATCACTCGCTCCACTTGCTGCTCAGTGTCAGGATCCTTACACTGAGGTCGACCTCTTTCCACCAAGTTCCTCTATTAAAAATCTCTCTAGATCAGTTTGTATGTGGTAAGTGACGGTAAGGGGGGGGGGGGGGGGGGGGGGGGGGCTCGTAACAGACTGATCATGGATCTCATGGACAAAACTGGCAACTTAGAAATACTTATAAATGAAATCTTCCATGAATATGATATCATTTCTTCTTTGCCATTTGCTATCCATTCCCAAAGATCTAGTGTCTAGTAATGACTGGATGAAATGTAACAATAGGCTGTTTTCGGCTCTTGTGTTTTCAGTCAAGAAGCTGATCAAGGTCTTTACGATGTCAAATTGTCTCTATAGCCAGCAGCAATATTTCATAACTTGCTCACACGAGCTGTCACCGTGAGACAAAAGCTTCTCAAAAAGCAAGAAACAACAGGAACAGTAATTAAGGTAATTAAAGTGAGGAGAGGTCGGGCAATGAATTACTTCTCATTGTGATAAGACTCTACTGTGAGAGATATACGGTAACTGGCAGATCTAAATAAAGATTGTGGTCATTTTGGCTGATCTTATCTTTCCGGAAAAGATGGTGCAAAGTATTCACACGTGTGGTGATGTAAATGTTCAGAGATGTTTGAGCACATGCCAACGGGCACTTTTAGTTTAAGTACAACTGCACCTGCCCCCCCGCTTGCCCTTCTGTCATCAGTTGCTGGATAAAGAGAAGAAGGGAATTCAAATCCCCAATGCTTTTGATGTGCTTTGAAGTGTGGCAACATACAAGCGTGTGTGTGTGTGTGTGTGTGTGTGTGTGTGTGTGTGTGTGTGTGTGTGTGTGTGTGTGTGTGTGTGTGTGTGTGAGTATGTTCTAACATGTGTCTCCTTGTCTGAGCACAGTATGATTGTGTCTGAATGAATCACCCGTCCAGCTGTTTAATAGCAAAGATCTTGTGCCGAGATTGAGATATACAGTATATATATATATGTGTGTGTGTGTGTGTGTGTGTGTGTGTGTGTGTGTATGTGTATGTATGTGTGTGTGTCTACGTCCTTGTGTGTATGGCGGTAAACCACAGAGTCAAGTAAGACAATAGCACAATAGCAGTTTAGAATGTCCATCTGTGATCATACTACTCATCTCTTCCTTGCTGCACACTTCTTTTAATATTTCCTCCCATTTCTAATCTTCGCCCCTCACTATCTGCCCTCGTCTCATCTCCTTTGCAGTTCTCATACAACTTTCCCATGCATGGTGCGGGCAGTGGCAGAAGCAGTGGCAGCAATGTCCAAGTCTTTCCCATGCAGCCTCATAGGAGGGTCTTTGTTCCCCCTCCAGGCTTTGGGGGTCCCCACGGCAGGGCTGTGCCCCACTCCACTGACTCCACAATGGGTCTTTATGCCGCCAAGCCCTCCCCGTCACTCCACCGTGCTTCCCTCATCGGGGGCACAGGGAGGCACAGGGGGCACTTAGGCACCGAAACGCCAGCCCCTTTCATGCCCTGTCCTGTCCCCCTCTTTCTCTCACTACCTCATGCCAACAGAGTCAAATACAGTGGAGGAGGTTTGCTGAATAGCCACAGGCCAATCTGAACAGTTTATGAGTGGTGCCAAATGTCTCAGTAGGGTACTGTTTTCTTATTCAACCCAAGAACACTTGACACCACACGCAGAGACCTGGCTCTCACCAGGGAGCGTGCGATAACACACCGTTACAACCCATTAGCACTGTTGTCGAAAAGTCACTGCCTTTGGTAGTAAAAGTGACACTCACTTACACACGTGCAGCGTAAAGAAATAAAGAAGTGGCTTTAAATATTAACAAAGAGCTGTATCTTGACACGTTTATTTAGGGATGGGGGAGCCCTGGTGCCACTAACAAAGCAGAGTTCTTACAGCGGCAGCCTGGAGCCAAATGCAGCTCAGGCGACTTGCTGCATGTCATCCTCTCTTTCTCCTGCCTTTCCCTTTCTCTCTCTTCTCTTTCTATTGAAGCTAAGCTAGAGATATGGCTACCTCGCCCTGTGTTTACACTGTCACATGCTCCTGATCATGGACCGAGCACACTGGCTGCCTTTAGCACTTTGTGTGCTAACACGCTGTTACAGTCTCTAATGAATGTGTGGTCTTCTCAGTGTGTCTCAGCCATTAGCTGATCCCCTGCAGTTGCTGGGAAGGGTTGGAGAGTTTGAGGCCAGGAGAAGAGGAGGGAGAAGAGAGCAGCTTCTGAACCAGAAACATCTGATTTGGTATTCATGCAGTGACATGTCAACACTGTACAAAGCATGACTGTAACAGAAGACTTATAAATAAATAATATTTTCTCTTCTAGAACATAGGACACGATGGAGAATAGTCCTTGTCTGTTTGGTACAAGGTCTACTGCAAGATGCTTACCACCAGTTGATATTAGCGGATGTTAGCAACCACCAGCTAATGTAAGGGACATATATTAGTAATAATATGTAATAATAATCAACAAAAACAATAATATTATATTATGAAAGCTGACTCAGTATCCTGATCATTTTTGACATGATGATTTTGCCTCTACCACTGAGGGTAATAAAACATGTTTTTTTCATGACAGCTGTTCCTCTGCCCTAAGTCTTCCCTTGTTCTAATGTAAAGTTGAATGTATTGCTTAACCCAGCAAACAGACAGTGAGCGAAGAATCTTCCAAACTTTCTGGGCGTATCATGGAAAAGGAATCCCCAGCCCACTGTTTTCCTGTGTTCAGGCCAACGCTGGCAGTGCCAAGAGCTGAGGTTGCCGTGTTGAAGTTCTTCAGTTCAGAGCCAGCACAGAAGAAGGAGAGCGTTAACCCTGTCAAAAACCAGGGACTGAGTTTAAGAAACACATTTAGGGAAGTCAGATACAGACTTCCACGTAACCACACACACACACACACCATCAGAGAGTAAGTGCTGGAGTCTCTGGGAGATGCACCCAAAACCATAAACAGGAAAATGGGCTCCGAGTCCAGGCCTAAAAATCAGCACACAATAAAAGCCCTCATAAATAAAAGAAAGAGAAAAAGAACGATAACAGCTCATTAACTGACACCAACAAGAAGAGAGGAGAACACAGCAACTATTTGTTCTGCCTGGGTTTAATTACGTCCTTATTTTCTCATTGATTAACAACAGTCAGGCAAACTGACTCACCCACTTTGGCATTGTCCTTCACAAGCACACAAACAAAAACAAAGCGGATCTGTTGCTTTTTTTTTCTAAATGTGAATGGACTCAAAACTCATATGTCCCCATTCAGTGTAGCACTGTTGAATCTCTGAATCTATGTTTGGGGGAAATGAAAGATCTCCATCCGTAGCTCAGGACTGGATTGACAAAATGTCGGCCACAGCAGTAAAACTCGAAACACCGAACACATCTCATGTTTGCTGGAGGACTGAACACATTTCTCTTACCTCTCAACTACATCATCTCCGCTCCAGCACGTGGAGTCGTCCACTACGTTCTCCCCCTCGCACAGCATCTCCGGCAACGCTGCAAAGAAAGACTTGTAGCGCTGCAGGTACATCAAGAATTCCCTAAGGAAAGAAAAAACCTTTTAAAACATGTTGTACCAAATATCTTTTTAATCATCACCGTCCATGTTAGAAAACATACAACCGAGGAATGCATTGTGTGACTGTGGCAGAAGTGGCCTCGTCTTTTCCCACTAAACAATACACGCATGTATTGATGGTGGTAGATAAGGATTTTTGACCACCTCAGTAAGTCAGCATTATTTCCCACTGCGTCGTGCAGTGCCTGCTTCACCAGATCCGCGACCACATGTTATTGATATAGGCCGCTCTCGTGTGGAGCGAAACAATGGCTTGATATTCTGATCTGACACATATTGTTGCCACCCGTGAGGCAGAGCAGAAACAGCAGGGGAGATGATGCTGAGTCAGGCAGTGTCGGGAATTGCTGTTCGAGAGCAACAGATGATACGTATAAAGGCCGGGGCTTTGTAAGACGTAGAAAAAAAGCACCAGTCACCAGAAACACAAAGATAATTGACTGTTAAGGTAAATGAAAGTGTCACACGTGTCTACACCAGTCACAATCAATGCTTGATAAATTATGTGAGAGACTGAGAGAAATGAGTCCCTTGGGTGCATGCTTACCTAGAGAGCGTTCTCAGACTATGTTTATTGTTCTTGGAGGGTTTCAGGGGGAACGAGCTGGGGATGATGGGAGTTGGAGTCCAGGGGAGATTGTGGCAAGCAGGGAGGATGCACGGTTGTGAAAGGGGGTTGGGAGCGGGGTGAGAGTGAGAGAAAGAAAAAAGAAAAACAAAAGGATGACATGACAGGACACGTTGGGAGAAAAGACCAGTCAGTTGACCCTGGAAGAGAGTGATTAATCATGCACATGCAGAGAATGGCCACACCACAAAACAAAACACATCAATAACCATTTGTCACCACACCACATCAGCAGGACAGGTACTGGTATGTCTGCGTTCAGTCAGTAAACAAACACACAAGCAATTAATTAACTATTCACAGGAAAGCCAATGAAACCTTCACCTCTTTCCTCCCTCAAAACCAAACATAAATGTTGCTCCGCTACGTGATACTTGATATTTCTCAGCAGCACAGTATTTTCCCTGAGCTGCACTGTGCGCTGCCATGTCTCTGAAGTGGTCAGCGCTCACATGTGCTCTGGTCAGGGTTGGCAGCAGGCGGCGAGCTGGATTGTGTTGCCATGAATGGCAGTGGCAGTGCCAGGCCAGACCTGTCAGCTAGGCTGGCATCAGTGCAGTGATTCATGGTTTGGGACAAAATCAGGCCGGCAACACTGCAAGTGTGAGTCTGAGTCTGTGTGTATTTTTTTGTGTGTGGTGCTATTTAAGCTGAGGCAGCCTGGTGGGCAAAGTTTGTGGTACGGCCGTCTGGGTAAACAGGAAATCGTCGGTTCGTCAAGATTAATTTTGCCCCCACCCCCCCGCCTGTAGCCTGGCACATCACTACCAGCTGCTGTGGACATGGGGTGGCTGCCTCAGAGGCCAGGTGGAGGGCATGGACTTTTGTGCCAGGCTCTACATTACCATGTGTGAGTGGGTGGGTGTTGTCTACAACTAACCATATGAAGAAAGTGAATAGGGATGGCAGCTGTGGACAGACATGGGCCAACCCCCTTTGGCTACTTCTCACACACCTGGCCAGTTTAGGTTTATTGAAATTCATTTACCATTTAGCGGAAAGAGGTGTTTTTTAAATTCCAGCTGTCAGTAATAAACTTCTGAATCCCACCGAGTTAATCAACGTTTATTTCACTGCTTTGTCTTACCTCATCAAGTGGGAGAGCTGCCTCTGCCACTGCTCTGGTAGAGGTTGGGAGGGAGCGGCAGATGGAAGAGGAGACGATGAGGTCACGGTGGAGGTTGTGACCTCGGGGCTAGTAGGCTGCATGCCTGCAGGTTCCACAGTAGTCAGGCCACACACCTTGTCCACCTGTGGGGGTCACAGAAAACAAACACACACACACACACACACACACACACACACACACACACACACACACACACACACACACATGCATCCGTTAAGCTAGGAAAACACATAACAGAGAGGCCGGAGCTGCAGGGTGGCTTCAATAAAACCACCGAGTGACACCTGCACAGTTGAAAGCATGTGAACGCATACATTATTCAAAGTGAATCTTTTTTTCACAGCGATACTGAGCATTTCAAATGGAAAAAAATGAATGATGGCAGACAGACGACGGGAGAGAGGAGAATTATGTAAAAGTTCAAAGTAACGGGACGGAGGAACATGGGAAAACAGTGGGCGTGAAGTGAGGTAAGTGATGAAAGAAAATGGTGTGATGAGTGAGTTACTGCCAGGAGGGCTGACAGTAAACGTAGCACATTCCACTACCTCATGGAGATGAATGCACGTGCACACTATTGGCAAACGGTGGCGCTGATCTCCAGTGGGCTATTAAAGCCCGCAGCAGAGAGGAGGAGACAGCAGGGTCATGAGAATTAAGGGGCGTGTGCTGCAAACCGAGCGGTGAAATCGATGACATCTCATTGGCTTAAAAGCATGTGGGCAGCGTTATTAGATGGTCGTCAATTATCTCGGAGAGTGTGATGGTTTTTGCTCGCTGGAGTGAATTCTTCCTCATACTGATCAATGTAGGTTCACTGCTTTGCTTAGAGGGATGTGTCAATACTGTCTAAAGGCCTCCAACACTAAGGTTTTCACCTGAGTCAGTCTGTAGGTCTGTGTGTTTTATTAGCAGGATTACAAAAAAACTCCTTAAATCGATTTCCACCAAACTTGGGGAAGGCACATGTTACAGATAGTTTTCACAATCAGCCCACCCAGAGTTCACTGACTTATTATGGAATTGGTTGGCCTGGATATAGTACAGTCAATGACAATCTATTAATCAGCTGCAATTTTTTTCCTTGCAGTTCTGCTTGTTGTTGTGCAATTTTCCAATAGAGTTAATAAACAGTGCAGAACGGGGCCAGTGTTAATGACGCCGTGTGAGGGCCTGGAAACACTAAGCACAGACGTAGACATCAGCTAAATCCAGTGACATACTGGTAAGCATGTGTGCTTAAAAGAGCTGGTTTAAAGCCGGGTGTCCACATGCTGGGAGAAGATTGGAGAAGAAACTCTGGAAGCACCTGAAGTGTTAAACAGTCAAAAATGTGTCTTCCCCTCATGGGAGAAGTGGATCAGTCGTCTCATGTGCCTCATCAATTGAGTTTGAATGGAAGTTCTCACATCCTGAGCAGGGGAGGATCATCTGGGGCTTAATAACCAAAAGAGATGCTTTCCAGCAGTATAACTAAACTACCTGAAAATGTTTCCTGCTCCCTGCACTGCTTGCACTCCATTCTTCACTCTGGTCCTTCTCTCCCACTTTTTCTTTACGACAGTCTGGTCTTAAATTATCTCGAGGCAGACGCTGGGCACGGGGAGAGGTTGTTTTATTGCATTAACCTTAATTCCCTCTGGTTCCATAAAACACGCTCACATGTGGTCGAGCAGCTCGCAGCCACATATGCACGTGCAAACATGCCACACACATATTGACTTTACATTGTCGCAGTGAGACGGTTAATCGCAACTTTTTTGTCCATGCAACTTATCAACACACTGAGCCAAATGCTCTATGCAGGTGCTGCTGTGTTTCTGCAGACAGTTACCGTTGAACTTATTTGTACAGCGTCAGTGCACAATGTGTTCATAAATCAACTTGAACATGTGTAAATTTAAACCTGTAAAATTGATTGCAAAATTAAGGATAAGTACCAGAGACGAATCCAGCATTATCAGCACAGACATGTAGGTTATTAACCAGTAAAACATTTGATAATTTAAAGAAATAGTAAAAGCTATAAATGTCAAAGTTGATTAATTTTCCTTACAAACTCACTTCAAACAGTTTATAACCCAAAACTATAAATACTTAACCACACTGGCAGATGTGTTGAAATTAACCTTCTTCCTTATTTAGCTAAATATCTTCCTGAGATTAAAAATACAGATTTCAGACAACATACAGTCTCATGACTTCATGTCCAGACAGAGTCTGGGAGGTCTACTATACTGTGCGTGTGGAAGAGTGTGTGTTTGTATGAAAGTGGTGAAGCTGGCAAACTGCAATGGGCAGGTGTGCAAAGGGCTGACTGAAGTCAAGATGGCTATGTAACAATAGTTCAGTTGAAGAAATTGTATGTTTATGATATGTCTTGAAAGTTTTATCATCTTTTTTTTAATATTATTTCACTGCATCCATGGATTTTTGGTTCTCTGTATCCTACATTGTAATAGTGTTGGCCTTTTGACTGGTAATGTCCATCCTGAATCCACGTAAATTAAATGGGGGCGATAAAAAGCTAACACAGACCACACAAAAACAGATCCGTGAAGAAAATATATCAAAAATCAGGGAATTCTTATGAACTTAAGCCAGTAGTTAACGAGAGCAGGTATTAACTGCACTTTATTTTTGACTCAACATTGGCTTTTAAATGAAAAACCATCCAAAAAAGGTCAGAGCTGCAGGTTATCATTTCTCGGCAGTGGTGATTAATAGAGGGTTAAAACATGATATAATCCTGTCATTGAGAACTTACGTTTTAAACCCAGAGTCATTTCTCCCCTGACTTTGTATGACACTTTGCTATTCTCTGAGACAAAAGAATGTAAACATCTGGGTAAAATATGAACACAAAGAGAAGGTCACTCGCAGTTCTGTTTGCAATATTTTTCCAACAAATACCAGAGAGAAGACGTTCCAAAAAAATGTGCTACTTTTGAAGAGGCCAGAGGAGACGGGAGAAACCCGCATTTCAAAACAATCATGCTGACACAAATTATTCTTACGCCTAACAAAACATACAACGGAGTAAACAGAACACAAAGTCATCGTCGGAAAAACAAACAGTATCTTGGATGGGGATCCTCTTGTGAAATGGAGACGTGCACTTATAGGTTGGATCTTGTGACCACATAATCCTGAGGGCCAATCAGATGACAGATTGAATAACGGCGTAGGCCATGACACGGCCGTAAATCAATTATCTCCTGACCTGATGATGGCGTGAGAATGAAAATCCCATTTGGGCACAGCGTGAGTGCTTGGTCTTGAGTGTGTATGTGTGTGGCCACCTGTTTGCCCTTGTTATACCTTCACAATTTCAGCTATTTTGTGCGGCATTCCTTATATGATTGCCCGAGGACAGACGCTGGTGGGAGGGGGCGGATTGGTGGGACTCATGTTGTCTCCTCGGAAAGACTTCAGGGAAATGCGAGGCACGTATTCTCTGTGCATGTGAGCGATCCAATGAAATTTGATTTCACCTGCAGTATCAATGCTTTACAGCTTACATACTGCTCTGGTTTACTGTTCTGCAAATGAAATAGACAGACATTAGTCAATGCAAACTTTTTGTCACACAAACGAATGAATCAAAATCCATTCCCATACGTTTAACTCCAAATTGGTGTCTAGAAATCTTTCCTTTAAGCTCATATGATCCTAAGGCAAGAGAGTGTGAGAAGAACACAGCAGGAGAATTAACTCCAAGCCAGCCAAGCCCAGGGCCATCCCTCCTCTCGGGGAGTATTGTCTTACAGATAGCAGCAGTGGTCGTGCCTTCAGTTTATTTATCGAGGGATTACCCAGTAAAGCCGAGGAAACTTTCTCACCCCCCTCTCGCCCCGAACTCACTGCATTGTGGGATGGAGAAGGTTTGTGATATTATAGAGATGAATGGTCTAAATGGGACATAGCTTGTGAGATATTTAGCAACAAAATGATATAAATGAAATCTAATCCTCATATACATAGTTTTCTAGACAGAAATGGAAAGAACTTAACAGTGGTGTCCTTGTGTTGAGCTTCAGAATCGAGAGGCCCCTGTTCAGAGCCACGTTGGACCTCCTTTGGTACGGGAATTATTCAACATGGATGTTTCACTGACATTTCTTTAACCAAACACCGCATCAAAAGAAAAATGAGCAAGGAAAACAAAGAGACAAAAAGCGCAATTATTATTAACGTCAACTGAAATTTATCCATAGCAGTTACTAACTAGAGGAGATACAAAGCAGTGGAAAAAGTGCAGCCTGCAGCCAAATGGCAACACAAGTGCTGGAAGAGCTCAGAGAACACCAGACCACTGGTTAATATAGTGGTTCTCTTTCTATTTCACCACAGAGGAAGATCCATGGGTAATTAATAGGAAACACATATCTGCGTTTGACCCGTTAAAATGGCCAAAAATGATCCTACATTTTAAAGATCAATAAAAAAGCAGCTCCCCGCTTTGAGTACAGTAAGTTGTCCACTTGAACCAGCTTCTAACTGGAGAGTAGCCACTTCAAACCCTGGGACATCTGGGAAAATCTAGGTGGGTTAGGAGGAAGAAGGCTGTATCTCTCCTCCCTCAACAACAGCACCAGGGATTGTTTCAAGTTGAACCACACACAGAGACAGATGTCGGTTTTTAGGATGGTGAGTTTAATCGGACCATCATGGCCTCAAACGGAGTCAACCCAGGACTTGGACAAAGGACTCACATTTTTCCTCAATGAGATAGAAAAAAACAAGAAAAGGGAAGATTTTGTTTTATCAAAATAACATGGCTGACTCTCCAAATATGATCTAAAAGGGTTCTGGGTGGAGAGGGCTGATAATCTACAATAACAGATATACTGTAAACAATAAAGATTGCTCTGCCTAGACACATAAATTATAATACATGAATCCGTATTTGAGTTTTTTATACATGTAAAACATATAACCAGATAGCACAATGTTTGCTGGCTAAGATTTAGTCGAAATTGAAGTATTGTCCATGCAGTGTCTGATCTATTTCCAGGCTACTGTGTGTGGTCAGTCGTTCTTTTATATTGTTACTCCTGGATTTGGCTGCTCTGCTCTGCCCAGTAGTGTGTGGGTGACCGTGCAGGAAGTGCAGTCACAGTTCAGCTCCGCCCGTCGTAAAGCACCGGCATGTGTGCACGGTAAACTGTTCAGGTGCAGCACAGGCCCTCATAGTGCAGTCCCGACTTATTCTTCATATCAAGTAACATATAGAAAAAGTCACGTTTGAATCTCTCTTGTCAACTGCTTATCCAAAATATGCAAATTCTTAAATTATACACCAGGTCATGTTTGAAGTAAATTGGATGAGCGGGTGTTGAAATTGAAATACACATAGACAGAAATTCCTCAGTTTACAGTAGAATGATGTAGAATTCGATTTAAGGATGATGAGAACGTACAGTCAATTTGAACCAACACCTAAAATAGTCAACTTCATTCATTGTAAAAAATGCAGCACTGAATTCCCCTGAACTACTAAACCTAATTGTGATAGCTTCCCACTTGGGCTTTCCCAGACAGCAGTCGATAAGAAAGGACAGAAGATTTACAGCGGTGCTCTTCGTCTCTTTCCTTCTTTTCTCTCCCCTTGCCAGTTCTTTTATAGACCTCGATCTACTTTTTCTAATTCACTTCATCTTCGTCTTTCTCTTTAGTCTTGACTCTGCAGCCTTTGTCAATCAGCCCCCGGTTCCTCGTCTTTTTCTCTCTCCCATCCGAATGATGTCAGTGCTAATTAAAGAGAGTCTCAGTCCTCGTATATCACAGTGAGGAGTCCTTGAGATTCCAATCAGCGAAGAGAACACAGAGTTTCTCTATCCACACTGAGGCTTTTCTATGTTATCCCCTTGATTAAATCGCTAACAGATGATCTGAAAAAATGAGAGGCTGTTGGTTTTGCCTTCTAAATATGGGTGTTACTCTGGAGTTTGTGAACAACATTTGTCCGTTTTTGTCAACACATTTTACGAGGATTGCAGACAGAATGTGGCGAGATGTCTCTGAGGATTCAACACCGCAGGGATGGAGGAGAGGGTGCAGGAGAGAGGCACAGAGGAAGGTCAGGTGAGTTCATCTCGACTGCGTCTGCGATACGCTGGAACCTGCGCGCACAAGCAAGGAAAATAAGCTTGCGGATAGGAGCTCCATGTCCACATGGCCATTTGAAGCCTTCCAATGAACCAGTAATTACCACTAACATCATAACACAGATGCAGTAGGCATTTGTGTTAACTTCACAGCAGCTGCTGCGTGAAATTATCATCGCCGCTAGCTCAGGTTTAAAGGAGTTCAAACACCACATCAGGTGCAGCTGTGGCAAGTATGAAGACACATACAGGGCAGCAAGGGCTATTTAAAGGTTGAGAGAGGGGGAGGGGCTGGAAGCAGGGCTATCACAGGGGTGAAAAGGTCATGTGGCCAGGGAGTCGAGATTTAGACACCACAGTGAGATCAGGTATAAAAAGCCCAATGGTGGTTAGTTTTTGATCAGATATAATGGTGTGATGATATCAAATGCAGCATCATTGGACAGAAGCACGGTGGGATGTCCTGATTTGGATAAAGGACACACAAACACCCGGGGCAGAAACACACCGTGACCACAGACTGTATAAAGATGGATGACATAACACCTTCCAAATAGTGAAGCTAAAACCTCTTGATTGCCCCCTAGTGGCCGGCTGCAGTATCCTGCCTCCTTTATCATCAATCAATCAATCAAATTTTATTTGTATAGCCCATATTCACAAATCACAATTTGTCTCATAGGGCTTATGTGCGCAGTTGGAACATTGGCCAAACATAAAAAGTCAAAGTACACATTAACTACATGGTCACTGTATTATAAGGTGGTTCTTATTACACTGATGTATGTTCAAGTGGTTTGTTTTCAAGTGGTTGTTATTAATTACTGGATGCTATAAAAATGTGGTCGAACATGATGACAGCTGAGACAGACTCACGATTGGTCCAGTGTGTCTATTGGTGGTACCTTGATCCAGTTCACGATCGCTTTTACACAGGCAGAAGAGCAAGACGCCCTGTCAGTGCAGCAAAGACCTATGGATATGAGCTTGGTTGCTGATAGTTATTAGTCCCACAAATTACAACATCAATAAATTTGTCTGCCTGTCATCCCTCTTTCTTTTTGTTCTCTCTCTCTCTCTCTCTCTCTCTCTCTCTCTCTGTCTCTCTCTCTCTCTCTCTGTCTCCTGTCATTTTTCATTTAGAGTGTAACAGGCCACGTGAGCAGCAGACCACTGGATCCGAGGGAAAGCTCTACTCTCCCTTCTCTGAACATTTAATCAACTTTAATCAACTACATATCTGAGAGATTACACGGTTTTTAAAATGATGTTATTAAACTGTTCAAAGGGGGTGACAGAGAAACGAGCGGTGCTTTATGTTTAGATCCAAATTTAATGGTCCAGGAATTAATACCATGGTGATTGCTCAACGCTACAACTACAATTTTTCCGAGAGAAGAAACGGAGGGATGGAAGTATGAGAGCTGCTACATGTTGGCAGAAACATTAAAGCAAGGAAAATACTAAAATAGGAAAATATTAAAGGAGGGATGAGGAGCACAGGGAATGATGTGTGAGACTGGCTAAGGAGAAGAGAGGCTGCACCCAACATCATTAGCTAATGGAGTGCTGAGTAAATCAGTCATTCAGCTTGAGGGTTAGACTCGCTGCCAAAGCCACACACAACCCAGACAGATGGCTTAAAGGTATAGATTGGCCATGCACACATTTTGCGTCAGCAACCATTCTCCTAACAGTTTCAAATATTAGATATAAAACCCATAATGGCCTGAGCCTGTGCAGCTAATCCTTTTATATGAGGTGACCTCTGCAGGGGCTCTCAGCAGCTGATGTCAGAGTACCTCCACACGTTTAGAGACTCCTAATCTGCCCTTCTATTCTTACCTACACAACAAGGCTTTTATTCTTTTTGCATTCAGAATTCTTTTGTCATTTATATGATTGTTACAGCACAATTAACTTTGCATCACATTAATTGCCTCCACCGACGAGGTTTTGTTTTGTCTGCAATTGTTTGTTTGTCTGTCAATTAGCAGAATTACGCAAACACTACTGAAAGGATTAGCACAGAACTGGGTGGAGGAATGCGGTATGCTCCGGAGACAAACCCATTCAACTTTGGTGCAAGTCTGGATCAGGGGAACAGATCCAGAGATCTATTTTAACTTTCCTCAACATTACGAGGTTAGGGCGTTTTCCAATATTTTGATTGATTTAGCAGGAAATGAATCATGGATCTTGATGGGAAAATGTTTTATAGGGTATGCATGTATAGAGGAGTGATATTAAAAGTGTGTGTAATTTGGTTCAGATCCCCCAAAAATCTGGATGTTGTGAATTTTAATGTCGTTTAATGAGGGGACTGTTGGGTCATTAACCACAACATCTAAAATGTAAAGTGCCTTACTTTTATAAAGTTACAGTTAAAATTATCCTAATATATGTATATATAAACATACAGATATGTACAGTAACTGTTTACTGATCATGTTAAATATTTAAAGACTGTTTCAATTAACCAAAAACACTGAGCAAGAAAATAAAAGCACACAGTAATAGAGCGAAGCTTATGGAAACATTAAATATCAGATAAGTGAGGAAGAATGTGAAGAATGCCTTTTTTTGTCTAATCTAATAAAAAGTGAAACTCATAAAAAGTATCATATTAATATCTAAACAAATATGCCATAGAGTCCTTACTGTATCAGTTGCTGATAATACATATGTAATATAATATAAAAGATTCCAGTCATAATACATATCAACAAACAGCCGACTCCTATGCTATACTACACACTGAAATACAGCACTGCAGATAATGACAAAGGGAAAGTAAAGTCTGAAAGTGTGATTATAACACAGTGAGTTTTCACACCAATAATATAACTAATAATCATTATTGGAAGGCAAAAGGAAAAGATAACAGAATTTGCAATGGAAGCCACTGCAGTCAACTGAGTTTGCAGCCATGATGGATGGAAACCTTGGAAACCAGTGGTCCCACTGGCCCTTGTTTCCATTATCTAAAGGTTCAGGCTGCTATTATCATTCCTCCATAAGGCTGTAATGAAGAGGTGGGGTAAAACCAACAAGCGGAGAAGGTAGACCTGAACGTAAACTGCTCTGATGTGGTCCACTGCTACTATGTTCTCATGAGCAGACTATCAAGTTCTGAGTGAGTGAATAAATGAAGTGAATACAGTACATGCTTGTCAGTGTTAAGATTTATCCAGAAGTCCGCTCATCATAAGCAAGTGGAGGACATAAAGTGACCCTCTAACTTATATGAACCGTATCATTTTTTATGGCCATGTCAATAAACAGCAGTCTGTGGCCTCCCGAGTGCTGCTGACCCTGGAGGGAGAAACTTTAAAATTAATTCAACAGTGCAGTATTCATCGGGTGTAAACCTCACCTTACATTTGAGCTACCATGGGCCCAACAGGAGTCACCACTTTCACTGGATATTTCCCAATTTTCTCATAATTGTGTCTACTCAACATAATCCAGCCCCGGGCTACCCCACTATCCATAACCACTTCCCCTCGAGCCACGTTCACGCTCCGTCTCCATAAGAGCAGAGATGTGTTAAAACAGAGCCGATCCTGCTGCCGCCCCACACAACTATCAATGGCTGCCTTTCAGGCCCACGCGCACTGTTGGTATTGTCACAGGGTGGGCCATACATCCAGGCTCCGTACAGTACTTCTAAAAACCTGATACCTGCACGTGGTGTGGTAGTATGAGCGTGTGAGAGGGAATATATGTCTTGCGCCCTACGTCCTACCCGTATGACGTACAGCAGCACATAGTGCAGACTCTGTGTAGTCTGCAGCTCTCCAAGTGAGAGATGGAGCAACCGCAAAATGGTTTGGGATAACATCCCAGTTTAAAACCACGAGGTCACAATAATTCCTTGAATAACAATTTCATATAATATTCTGACTCTGCAAAAACACAACGTCTTGACTTCATATACACACGCATGGGTTGTAAAAATCAGCACTAAGTTAGAAAAGGTATTCACGTGATTGGTATTTGCTGTAGGATAGTTAAGAAATATATAGATTGTTAATATAGATAAAATTGGTGTTTAAATGGGGTGTTGATCTGAGAGCACATGGAGGTGTAAGGTTGAAGGTTGCTATGCCGGTCCTTGTGCACTGGAGACTTAACAGTTTCCCCTGACAGGCCACAGTGGGTTTATAAAACCATACTGTGATTTAAAAAGGGCCACGGGTGTCGTGTGGGTGTGTGAGCGGGCGAGTAAACCTCGGTGCTCGTGTTTGCACTCTGGCCCCGGTGAGAGCCTGCATGAAAGCATACGAGAGCACAGGAACATGGGAGCCACCAGCGCTCGTCTGGGGGCCACCTCCTTTTCCAGTAGCAATTCTCTGGGCTCTTTTTTTTTTCCAGCTGGCTGGGTCTAGTTTGTATGGCCTAGCTGGAACCCTTTCAATTCTGTCCCACTTGTCGTCGTGTTGGTCTCCCTGCTCCCGACTGTCACCCTATGAATACCAAGCAGGCACACACACATATATACACACACAAACACACACACACACACACACAAAATACAAGCTGGGTCTCTCTGAGCATAGTTGTATTAGGTCAGTCTTTAAACCCGGGCAACGGACACTCCCCTGTCTGCACGTGCATGTGTGTATACAGCAAGTGTCTACGCCTTTGGATGTGTCCGTTTAATGTGAGTGTTTATTATGGAGTCGCTGAAGCTTTGATGTTCCTCCACGACTTTAAAAGGGAGCATACCCGTGGTTTCACATGTTTGAGCCCATTAACTACAAATTACTTACATTTTATGTCACTGCCAGCCGTTTTCCACCAGACTCACTGTACACGTTAAATGTATTTTTCCAGCTTCCAGGCAAACGTTTGTCTCAGTTCACTCTGGCACACTTGGAAAATCCACACAGAAAGAGAACTGAAACTTGCTTGAGAGCCTGGTTAACAGCCTTTTTACTATTTTAACTTCCATCAAGAAGGTTAGGTTTCCACTCCTCTGTTTGTTTAGTGGTTTGTTTGTTTGTCAGCAGGATTACGCAAAAACTACTGAACAGATTTCCATGCGACTTGGTGATAGGATTGGACAAGGGCCAAGAAAGACCCTATTACATAAAGGGATCCAGGAAAATTATTTTGTCCTTTTCTTTAACTTTGAGAGGTTATTTTTGTACAAATTCAGGGGACTGATATCAATATCTGCTCCACAGATTCTCTGTATTTCCACTGGCGCTTGTGTGAACACAAATGTCTTTATCCGCCTGACCTCCTGGTAAATAGTCGGTAGAAATCCAGGAGAAGTGGGTGTGTGAACACAGCAGGGGATCCCCCGCCGAATTCACGTGTGCTCGAGTGAAGTAAGATCTGCCTTTGTGAGCTGTATTGTTGGGAGCAGCATGGCACATCATTAATTACTGTAATGGGGCTGTGTTGTGATCTTTCTTTTCAATGAAATGAAGATTATTTCTTAAACAGCTCAAATATATCACCGTGAGGGAAAAAGCCACAGAAGTCTGTCCAGTTTTAAGACCCAAGAGAAATCGTGTAACATTAAGATCTATTGTTGCAATCAGGCATATTTGCTGACCAAGCACTGCATTTTGTACTGGGAGCATCACCCAAACACTTGATTTTGAAAAATACATTAAAATACTGTAAAAGCTAAGATTTAAACATGCTTGGCAGCAATGTTCATCAGTGGGTAGGGATGTATTTCTTTGTCTTGCATGGTCATCGGTGACCTGTGAAAATACTTAATTTGAAGGATTGCTTCTATGTGCCAAACTAAATGGCCAAGATGTGTAATCCACCAACATTTTTCACATTAAGGCCTTAATAGTGTTGTCTTATAGTTCCAGTCCAGTTCTGGGAAGAGCTCCAAGGTAGACTTGTCCATGAGTGGTCCCATTAAATACACATTATTATAACTGCACCCAAGACAACCTTTCAAACTATGAAGCATTGTTCTTCTATTCTATGTTACCATATTCAACACAGATCATATTACAACAAAACTATTGTCCAAAAGAGTATGAATCATCAAGACGTTTATTTGTAACCCCTCTAATGGGATGACAACAGGTAAGGCCGAATATCAGAGAAACGCAGTCTTAAGAGAATAAACAGACCATTCCAAGAAATCAGGGAGTCCTGTCCGGCCACGTGTTCGGTATCAAGGGCCTCTAAAGGTTGTGGAAGCGTCCCAAACTCCCCGGTTCATGTGGTCGTATACATTTATATAAAATCAAATTCTATTGTTCAATTGTTCTTCTTGACGTCACCCTCAGCTAATCACCTCCTGCTCCTCAGGCCACATCCATACTATAACATTTACATTTTCAAACTCCAACTGTCCACATGAGCTTTAGCTTTGCATCAATAATATTCCAAATGCACATCTTGCCATCATTGGTGTATTTTGGCGATGTTATGTTTGGGTATAAGCAGGAAGCTGGTTGTCTACACTGCTTAATTATAGAAAATGCTTAGAATGAGAAACAACAATGGTTAAAAGTGAAGGCAGGGATTTATTGGAGTCGGGACTGATAAGAAGCAATCAGGAGGCGAATGTAAGTAACTGCATTATCATCTCCAAACGTCTTAGGTGCCTTAAAACTCCAAAGTAGTAGCACGGCAACACATTTTAAATCTTAACGTGGTAGTGTGAATGTAGCCATGGTGTTTGACCTGCGTTACCTCACACCTACATGTAGCTTTCTGCCTTTTGTGGGGTGTCGTTTAACAGTTAAAGATAAAGATCACAGTGTTCCGTATTTACTGGCAAAGCTGATTAAAGATGTTAAATGATTTGTAAACAGAGCCACTAATCAGCGGGTATCACGTCTGAGTTGTGTTACAGTTTGCTTCTTATGCACAAAAGTTCAATTTCCACTGTAGATTCAGACAGAATACATTAGTACTCAGTTTAAATAAGTGTCTGGCGGCAAATTCATGATACTGTCTTTCTGTTGTGAACATCCAATTTAAAACCACATATAGCATAAGGCATATGTTTCTACTCACAGCATGCAAGTACGTCCAATTCTCATTATAGGCTCTAGTTTTCTCATTTTCATCATAGTAAATGAAGAATTTATAATGTCCCCTTACAGTAAATCTCCAGACAATAGTGGTGATTTTTATCTGCCTTGATATTTTGGAAAAAGACTCCAGCCTAAACCCTGCCGCTATTTCTTTGGAGGAGGCTGAACATTTTCGTAGAATAAACATTATTTTTCTCTGAATAGTTTCAATACTGTGCAAACATTAATGGAGTGTGCAGGGTTCTTTGTTGCAGTCGTGGAAAAAAATATCTCATAACCCACATGCAGCCTGAAAAGCCTCCAATCAATACATTAAACTTTGCCAAAGTATATGTCTAAAAAGCAAAGATGTCAAACCAAAAAAAGGTTTAGAGTATTTTTTTTGCATGTGCCATTAAGCTGCTGAGCTATGTTTCTGCAGTGTGTACTCACTGTGGCAGCGATGATTGGACCATGAAGCTGTGCGTACAGCAGGGCCTTGTGAACGCGACCCCTGACCTCCAGCAGGGCCAGTTCCAGGCTGTGGTGCCCGGCCATGGCGTGGGTGAGTTGCTCCAATAAACTGGTATACCTCCTCCAAGGCTGATCCAGCTCCGACACGCTGGCCAAGCAGCCTCGCATGACGTTCAGACAGTATCCCACGCAGGGCTTGATAAGCGTCAAGCCCCTGCAGTGGGAGCAGTACACCATCTTCACGAGGCCCTTCGTGCACTCTTTGCTCAGGATGATGTGTTCAGTGGCATTCATCACCTCCACACCTTCCTCCAGCGCCAGCCCCAGTTGCCGCCCTGCTCCCAGTGCCCCGGCCAGCTCCTGCGCCATGACGGCTGGATGAGGCCCAAAGGGGTTGACGTCCTGCCTGATCATACGGAGACAGTCACCCATCTCGCTGCCCGCTGTCATGCTGCCTTCGATAGACGGATTGATGAGTCGTGTGTAGACGAGTGGGAAAAGGTTGTTGTAGAATTGTTGAACTGCAGCCTCCACTGAAACGTTGGCCCCGCGGAGGTAGAGGGAGAGGGAGGAGAAGAGTTGATTTACATGGGGTAACGTTTGGCGGGACAGGGAGGGATAAGTTCCCTCCAACAGAGAACTCAGGTGTCCCTGAGAGAAAGATAGCAGGTACTGGAACATGTCTGCAAGGCAAGCACAAGACAAACCTAGAGATTAGAAGATACAAGAGGAGGACAGACAAGGGCATGTGACACATTCTTGATTCGGCATGATGGCATGATCCAAAAGCTCCCCGTGAAATGGGCAAGGCATGCGAAATGAAAACACATTTCCCAACCTTGGCTCCCAACCAGCAAAACTTGGCTTGTGTGTATCAGTAAGTTGGCTGAGGAACCAGTGTCAAGTTTCCCTATAATGCAGTTGGATATCACTGTGTATGAAGTCAGCACCCCGATAAGTTTGTCTTGAGAGACAGAGACACACTTGAACATACTGCTGATATGAGCACCAACCGCAATCAGTTTGCGTTTGCAATGGCAAATATGTATTTTTTGTTCTACAGGGATTTCTGGCACGCAACCACTGTGCAACGCACACACACACACGCACACACACACACACGAAAATAGTTGAGTCATCAACTTCTTGTGTCATTTCCCGGTGAGCAAGTGAAGCTATAAAGCAATCAATGATGTCAGTGCAGAGGCTGATTAGCACCGATGAAGTGCCACTTCTTCCTAAGCAAGGTTTTGTAGCAGAGCAGAAAAGCTAAATGAGAGGAGACAGGTAAAGGCTTAGAAAAGAAATAACACTTTGAACATGTCTCTCTTTGTTGTTTTGCAGGTATTTGCACAAATTCCAGAACTGCTTTCCATGAGTTTGCGTGGAGGGCTGTGACCGAAGGAAGAAACAATTCAATTTTGGAGGGGATCCGGATAGATGGGCGGACCCAGCATCTTTTTTATTTTACTTTCTTTAACATGGCAACACAGGGCGTTAGCTTTGGCGGCTGCATGTGCCCTCTGCACGCCCTTCTAGTCCAGTTTAATTCTCTATGTACAAATTTCAAAATAACCCTAGCAGATAAAAAATATGGTTGTTCCTGCTGATTACAACATGGGCTGGAACCGCTACTTTACAGCCAACTCATCCTCTTATCCCATTCTCTCCTTGACAACCCAACCACTTAATCTTATAAGCCTTTGTCCGGTTCTCCTTCTCTCCACACAGTCCCTCCAGCGTGCAACTGTGTCGCACTGGATCTACATGTATGTGTGTTAGTTTGCATGTACGTGTCCTGGACACAACGCTTCTCTGGGATGTGATGTCACCGTATAGGCATGCCAGGACGCAAGGGGCTGCGGCAACTGTACAGAAATTGAGACAAGAGAAGGAGGGTGCCAACATACATAATCCAAAGATCACCATATACCCACAGGCATGCATGCACACACACACGCACGCCCACACAGGCACACATTTATACATACAACAGACATAAATGTAAGTTTGATCAAAGTTTTTTTAATAAGTTTCCTTGATCTTAGAACATTTTCAGTACATAAGAATGCATTTCCTGTAGAGAAGCCACGGTGTTTCAGCACAATTACCAAATGAGTGTATGTGTGTGTGTGTGTGCCTGTGTGTGTCCAGCCCCTCCCTGCTCACAGACAGAAGGATAACAACAGTCATGTCCTCCCCAACAGCTGCACTAATATGGCCGCTGTCTGTGACACACAGGGACTCCCCAGTGGTCTGTAAAAGGCACCGGTCATTTGTAATACTCCAGAAAACACTATCGTCATGATCAGCGCAGCTCCCGCTCATAAAACATTTAAATATGTCGCCTATTAAACAGGGTTTGAAGAGAGTGATGTGTGGGACCGAAATACAGTGGACAGACGTGACATTTAATGGTCTGGTAGGGATCATTACTCTCCAGACATATTCAGCTAATGACAGACCAACAAGAGCAAAGAAATGACAAACCAAAATAGAAATGGTTCCAGTTCTAATCCCGGGGGGGGGGGGGGGGGGGGGGGGCTGCAGAGCTGGTACCAGTGTGAGGCCGGCCTGCTCACCTTCTAGTCAGGCTGCAAGGCTCAATAGCAACAGGACGTTCAACGCACAAGATGTATCCACAGGCTCGGGTTACGCTGCATTACATAATGTTTTTATAAAATGATCATGCTCGCAAACTTTACTTTCAGTTAGGTGTGGTAAGAACAAAAACAAAACTCATCTCCTCCACATATCAAGGTATGTACATGGAGGAATCAATCAAGGTCTCTCAATGATATTACAATTTTAAAATCCAGTCTTCAGAGGGCCATGGCTGGATGCACGTCTCGCTGAGGGTTTGTGACAGGCTCATTAAATCCTGAAGACGTTCTGTACTTGTTAAAAAGGCCTTTTTTTCATTTGCCAAGAGAGTGACACAGGGAAAGCATGGAAGAGGGAGAAAAAGGAAGAGCGAGTGGGAGGTTGCCAGGGGAAAAAATGGAACAAAAAAAAGAGAGAGTGAACTTTAAAACAAGGAAAAACAACTACTGTACAAGTGGACTCCACCTTGTGAACACGCTCGGACATCTGGATTCATTTGGCCCCTGGGTCCGGAGCACTTCCCTGTCTCTCCATGGCTGACAGTTCAAACATGTCCTTCCCTCAACGAAGACAAGAATCCACCTTTCTTCCTCTCCACATGTCCTCGGACAAACACGAAAGTGGATCGCATGATTCATTTATTTTCTGCATCTGTTCATTTCTGTCTTCTATCGAGTACTCTCCCACGATTTCTCATCCTGTGATAAATCGTGGGGAATCGTTGTGGGTTTCTCTGCACTTTCCAGTGCTGGGAAACAGGTTAAAAACAAAACTAAACTAAACAAAACAAGAAACCAAAGACAGAGAGCTTTTTACGTCCTAACTACCACTGCATGAGAGTCAGTTGGGGTTGACTGCTCCATGTGACCACTGTCTCTGAATCTGGATTTGACCACACTCCACTCAGACACACTGTTGTGGGTGGCTATCATTACCATGTCCCAGTGCCCCATCAGCATGCCTCTTGGGAAATGAAGTCTGGCTGTACCCAAGCCATTGTGCGTGAAGCAATTATGTCTAATTTGCAAGGAAGTTCTCCAAACACTGACTTTTAAAACACATAATTGTGATGCTAACTATACAGAAACAAATGAACAGGTCTGCTTTGTCTGTGGCCCCGTGGGGGTAATTTAGTATGCTCTCTGCTCGGAATAAACAAGGTATTCAATGGATCAAAAAGCAGTGGTGGTAATGCAGAGGAGGCGTTTGTCCTGCAATCAGTTGAATTGATGGCGCTGCGATGGGACATTATACCATATCTTTCCATCAATGCTGTGCCAAGGCCCCTTTCTGCGATCACAGGGTTTCAATCATACAAAGTTGTTTCCACTTTACATTCTGCATGGCAACCCAGTGTTTAACCAGCACAATTAAATTCTCGCGTGTCACCATGGTGAAGCTGCCACAATAACTGAGTCAAAATAAGCACAGTGGAGTCTCTGTGATTTGAGTCGCATATGTAATGTTGCTTGACTTTGCTGCCGAGTGGTCTCTGATTTATAAGCCACTTATACAGACGTGTGTGTTGTGCGTAAGTGTGTGTCTGTGTGTCTGTGTGTGTGTGTGAGTATGTGTGTGTCTGTGTGTGTGTCTGGGTGTGTCTCTGTGTCTGTACATGTAAGTGAGCAGTATTGTCACAGTATGTGAAGGTAACATAGGCAAAAGCATTAAAGCTGGGTTGGCAAAACTCAGCCCAGACACATGGTACCATACTGTCAAGGCAGGCAGGTATCTGGCTGACAGATGAGACAAAATAATTATACTTTGTTACTATTACTATCAGTTTTAGAGGCAGCCTAGTTGTTGATGTGATCTTAAGTTAATTGTTTTATTATTAATATTATTAAAAAAGCACTTAAAATGTCTGACTTTGGTGGCTCCTAGTGGTAGAATCCAGACAGACACGGCCAGAGATGCATGCCACACAGCCACAGAACCTTGGTGGACATAAGAACAGACTCAAGACGTAGAAGCCGAGCCTAAAAAAAACCATCATGAATCGTAGTGAAAGCATTTCATCCAATGGAGAGAGTCTACCTAACTTTACAACCAAGTCAAGACAGACGTGTGTGTTGTGCGTAAGTGTGTGTCTGTGTGTCTGTGTGTGTGTGTGAGTATGTGTGTGTCTGTGTGTGTGTCTGGGTGTGTCTCTGTGTCTGTACATGTAAGTGAGCAGTATTGTCACAGTATGTGAAGGTAACATAGGCAAAAGCATTAAAGCTGGGTTGGCAAAACTCAGCCCAGACACGTGGTACCATACTGTCAAGGCAGGCAGGTATCTGGCTGACAGATGAGACAAAATAATTATACTTTGTTACTATTACTATCAGTTTTAGAGGCAGCCTAGTTGTTGATGTGATCTTAAGTTAATTGTTTTATTATTAATATTATTAAAAAAGCACTTAAAATGTCTGACTTTGGTGGCTCCTAGTGGTAGAATCCAGACAGACACGGCCAGAGATGCATGCCACACAGCCACAGAACCTTGGTGGACATAAGAACAGACTCAAGACGTAGAAGCCGAGCCTAAAAAAACCCATCATGAATCGTAGTGAAAGCATTTCATCCAATGGAGAGAGTCTACCTAACTTTACAACCAAGTCAGAATGCAGAATAAAAAAAGTCCAATAGAGTATCACCCAGAACCAGCTTTTCTTATATATGCCAAACAAACAAACAGAAACTTTATATTTTTCGTTTCCTTTACTTTTTTAAATCCCTATGAAATGAAAAATGCTTGGTCCCTCTTTTATTCCTCTGTTGCTGGGTTGCCTTGTGTGTCATGTAAAACAGCAGATATGTCAAAAAACAATATCATAGTATGTTTACATCAAAATCCTCCTGTTCCTGTTAAACTGTTTAAACTGTTAAATGACTAATCAGGTCACCGTCTGTGGTTTTGTTGAAGCTCTGACATCATGAGCTTTCAGGTTGATCAGCTACTTTCTCATAAGTCTGGCAGTGAAAAAAAGGGAAACTTTAAACTGTGTGACCCAAGAACTTCCCCCCATCCTACATCAGTGGTGTAGCCCAGAGTTAAATATACAAATGCATTTAAATATTTGTCATAAGCGAGACTTCATATTTTAAGTGAGTGCAAGCATGAGTCAGTGTATTGTATGTCTGTATTTTTAAGTATGTACATATGTGCCTAGAAGTGTGTGTGCGTGTGTGTGTGCGTGTGTGTGTGTGGGGTTTGCATGTGCTCTGAGATGCCGTAATATTGTGATAATGAGGTAGGAGACACTGTTCTCATACCATGGAGCTGTGGGCCATTCCTATCTTGGCCATCAGTCCCGACCAGACCTGGCCAACCATCTTCTCAGCAAAGAATTTTAATCCCACCGTAGGCTAGGGTTTCAGGCAGGTCACCACAAAGATATGTGACATAGTGACACGTGTGTAGATTACATATCCTTGTTTTAATTAGTACTGTACATAGGCCCATCTCCCACACAGCACTAGTCATCTTAAGTTACAGAGGAGAGCTGCAATGTCATACACTCTCACAGCCTCTAACCTTTCAGCGGACAGTTTAACGGTAATAAACTATTAATAAGTCAATTAATCAATAAATCTGTTGATTTGTCGTACTCATGTGGCAAAAATCATGCTTCTAAAGTGGGAGCATGACTCATCTGTCGGACAAAGTTGAGCAGCAAGAACTTGGGAGCTGCAGACAAACTCCACAATCCACTTAGAAAACCTGTCTGTATGGTTGTGAACATAGTCCAGCTAACCCAAACCCCAAATCCTAATTTGCTTGTCTTTTCCGATCAGGGGGCTAACAGGTGGGACGATTAGCTTGAGAGGGAGCACAGGAGGAGTTTAAGGATGAGGAGGAGAGGGGCTTAGAAAGCTCCTCATCTCTCCATCAGTGTCCCCGGTAATTAAAAAGGCAGCCCAGGCCATATCAAAACTCTGAAACATAAACAATTCCAAGGATGCCAGGGGCATTCGACGTGCACTGGGCAGTAATGTAGTGGGGGTGGGTGGTGAAGGGAGGTGGCGGGGGAGATCGCAGCTCGGGCCAAAGTGGAGGAAACATGATCGAAGGCAGAGGAACGAGCAGACGAGAGAGGGACAGGGACAGAGGAAACTGAGCGGGGGTAGTGGGTGAGGGGCTGGGGGGGAGAGCAGGGGAGGGAGTGAGGGAAGGCTGTTCAAATGGCTGTAACCATAAAGGGGAGACGTGGAGGGCCAGCCTGGGGGCAGACTGTTGACAGGCTGATGGACAGCACCTCTGGTCCTAAGCATTAACGGGGCCACAGGTCTATGGTCTGTACACACCAACCCCTTTCTCTTGTGTTTATTGGTACATAAATCACGTGTTACTTTTGATATGGTGCAGTCCTGGTGTGTGTCATACATTCAAAAACATCCATTGGTAACTACACGAAGCTGCGATCCAATGTATGTCAGAGGCACAGGAATGACTTCTGACTCACAAGAAGTGTTCCACCACTAACAGCCAGTGCAGCTCTGGCTGAGCCCAGGCTTATCTGTGTCTGTCTGGCCGCTGATGCAGTTTGTTTCTATGGAGAACAAATACAGAAATTCATTGTCCCAGCTGCTATTGGCCTTTTCGAAAATTGTTATTTAAATTTAATGAGATCCCCTTGTGTCTTTTAAAGCTCGGAGTCTTTTAAATTGTATTTATTGTCCATGTCCATTTATTGTCCAAGTGAGAGTTGTGTGGGGCTGTGCTCTGTGTGGATACTGCTGCTTCTACTAGAAATTGCTCAACAGTTTTATTGAAATACTTCATCCCTAGACCATGGTGATTAATAAAAGCTGATTGCTGCATGCACGTCCAAAAAAAGAACAAGACAGAAATAATTAAGAAAAGTAAATTCCGTGCTAAAGCAAAATCAGCTGCCATTAACTTTATACTCTGCAGACAAAAATATCAACTTCATCTGAATGACTGGAGGCACTTTCTCCAAAACCTGGCTTCACTGATGACAGTGTAGCTTTGTGATAAACAAAACAGCCTTGTCAAACTAGAACCCTATAATATTAAGTAGAACCTGATGATGACAAGGAGACGGCTCAGAGAAAAGGGACTGGACTCCAGATTTTCACTGAAGGAGGAAAGGAAACATTTAAGCTAACAAAAGATTAACACAGAGCAGGCCCTTGAAGGCACTCTCAGGTGTGAAAGGAATCCAGGATGAAAGGGAGCTCTGATGAAGAATTTTCCACTTTTCCTAGCAAGTGTGGCCCCTGGTTTCATTTTTCAGCTTCAGCATAGAGAGGGCCAGTTGTATATTGCTTCAATTATGGGTCAAAAAGGCTCTTTGATGAGGCCTAAGCCTTGAAGCTTATGCCATTAAAAACCACACAAAAAAACGTTAGTCTGTTGAGTGGTGTGAGTTAAATCAAATGAAAACACTAGGTAATTGAAATAAATGTATACAAACATTTGTGAAGGACATATTCCAACATAATATTTTGATTTGTAATGTAACTTGTAACTTTGGTGCTATTGTGTTGTTTGAATTCATTATCTGCTTTCTATCTATATTTTATGTAGTTTCTCTGGGTCAGTGATTGACTCTGCCCTATGTGGAGGTTATGGTGTTTATCTAGTGAGCGGGCCACACGGCTTTATAGCACTGCTACACAAGCCAGTAGACAGTCAGATTTCCCTTTAGCCTCAGCGTTCCCTCAGGTCCGGCTTTTAACTCTGTTGCAAATCAAAGCCGAAACATCTGATGACGTGAAAGGCGAAACTGAAGATTATTAGTTTCATTATAACAACCAGTCTGACAGAGCTGAGACATGATGGTAACACAACTTTTCCTGGTCTACCTGTCCTCTCTCTCCTCCCCTCCCCTTCTCTCCCTCTATTCTCTCCCCTTTTTTACTATACACCTCTCCTCTCCACCTCCCCATATTCTACGCTCACCCCAACCGGTGGAGGCAGATGGCCGCCTGCCCACACTGTGTCTGGTTCTTCAAGAGGTTTCTTCCAGTTAATGTCAATTATTCGAAGGTAATAAGGTAATATGTTATGATTTGGCTCTTAAAGTTGTGTTAAAGAACTTTTTTTGCTATTTATTTTTTGAAGCACTGTATAAACTTGTGTTTAGATAAGTGCTGTGGAACTAAAGTTATTATAATTGTTACTACTGAAACTGATTGAGGTATTCAAAATTTGCCAGTGGTGGTGCAGCAGATCCATGCACACCCTCTAATCAGTTTGGCAGACAATACAGCAAATAGAGTCACGGACCAAAATAACAGGACAAGGCTGCGTTGGGTCGGATCGACATTCTGCACAACCGTTTATTTCCTTCATTGGACCTCCTCCTCTGGAATACAACGGATTGAAAGACTGGAGGATTAGTGAATGAAGTCTTCCGCGGGGACTCCTTAATGGTGTGCGAGGAGCTGCAGAGGAGAGAAGGAGAGCACCGTCCAACACAGGGCGTAATGAAAGGAAAGTGAGTTGACATGAATGGAGGAGGGACAAAGTGAGCTGGTAGCGAGAGGTGGGAGGAACACAGCCAATTCTGAGCGACTTTGAGCTGAGGCAACAGTGTGAGTCACAACAGGGAGACGTGTACATCAGACGTGCTTCCACTTATGCATTAAAAGCACATATTAGGCACACACCCTGATCTCCCACAGGCATCAAGTGGACGCAGCGCTCTTTCACAGGCATTGCAAGTCTATTTGTAATGTCCTACTCCTTTCCCTCGCATGCTATGTCTCACCCATTTTTTTTTCTTTCTCCCTGAATGACCTTGTTTTGGCCAAAATCGTTATATGTCCCCTCCTTAAAATGAATAAAAGCTTGGGAAGTTGTAGGTTGTTGGACATTTTCTGAAAAGAATTTTGACTGACAGCTGCTATATAATCACGTGTCCACACAGATATTTATCTCACTCTCTCGCACACACACACCCACACATTTTATGGCTTTGGGATCAGCCTGCAAAGGACCGGTGCAGCGGAATCAGACAGTACACAGGAAGAGGCCAGGCTGGACCAATCAGCAGCGTTTGAGTGCAAATCCCATCAGCCACCCAGACAGATTGTGTTCCAGAAAAGCTAAATTCTCTTGGACAGAGAGCAAGCCCCCGGAGATGCGACTTTGTCTGATTACCAAGAAACTTCCTGGACATCAGGCTTATTGTCATCACACGAGACGGATGAAGCTTAGTCTCCACCAGGAGTGTTTGTTGAGGCTACAGCTGAAAGGCAAAGTCAGGCAAAGTCAGACACAGTATTTGTAAAGTTGTGTCAAAACATTATTCTATGTTAGAGAAAATTGTGTTGGAGAGGAATTAACAAAAGTATTTATCTCAGATGATTTAATGCATCAAATTATGGATGCGGAGCCATGGCACGGCTTTAATCTACACAGAGCTTGTATTTGTGTAGGCACTAGATGTGATGCTGGGAATCATGGATGGTTGGTGAGGAGGACTGGGGCTGTTGGGGAGCAGAATAACAATGACAAAGACTAACAAAAGGAGATTTTTGGGGTGAAGAAAATAGTAGGGGAGAATTTCTGCGGCGAGCACATTTGGCAGCGGAGTTATCTTTGGGACATGAGGGTTCCCTGTAGAGCACATGCCAGCAAGCTGTTGGCATACTGCCTTCCGAGACCCAGCATGCTCTTGTTAAGCAACCGCTGCTGACAAAGCATGGACCACAGACCGAGAGAGACACCCAGGAAGAGAGAGGATGAACGGTGAGCCGCAGGGAGGTGTGATTCCACTGGGTAGAAACCTGTTGAATCTCTGCATGGCTGCATAGACCTGACAGAACTGCATTGAAACACACCTGTGCACACTTTCACTGAAATTCATCTCCACTTCTGTCCCCGCAGTTTCTAGGCCCGACTCCCTGCTCCTCTGACTTCTCACACTTCTCACACATCCATGCGGAGGTGAGAGGTGCAGATGAAAAGCAGAAGTAATTAGACAAGCTTGGAGTGTGACTTTATGGTTGCGAGAGGCTTTGAGCTTTTCCCCTCACTCCTCCCCTCGTTCCCTTTGTTCTCTCCTTGTTTTCCCCAGTGAGCCTGAGCGCTGCAAACTCTGAGGGAAAAGCATCCTGCCCACATGTGTCATGTCTACTCAGGAGAGTAGAAAGGCGTATCGTTAAAATACAGCCATGCTTAAGAGACACACACACACACACACTTTCTCTCACGATGTATTTGCTCGACTATTAGGTAGATAAACACGTTTCTCCTCCGCCCTGGATGATTAAATGGGACGTGTAGGGATGGATTCCGGATATCCTCCCTAATTTAAGCATGAGCTCATGGTGCAGAGCAATGTCATCCTGTGTCCAAGCATCAGCCTCTAGAGCAATAACACTGTCGGTCAAAACATCTGCAGAGGAAAATACATGCAGACATGAAGTGAGAGGGAAAAAAATGATGTGAGAAAGCAAAGGCAAAGAAGATCACAGGCTAAATGAGTAAGACAACTTCCCAGACAAATGTCGAGAGATCGCATTATAGATAGAGGGGCCTGTCTGATGGAGGAGCGAAGATAGGACCTCAGCCATGATTCATCAGTGCAATCACTTTCTCACACATGCCGAGAAATGCTTACACAAATTGGAGACATAGACACGTACTAATCGTCACTATTTAATAAATGTACTGTTGCTTTTATGTCGACTTTTCTGTGACCCACCCAAGATGATCCTGAGAGTCAAAATGAAGAAGGCAAGGCATTTTCAATTTGATGTGTCTTCTGAACAGCAAGGCTTTAGGCTGGATATCATTGTGAGTCTCTGCCTTGAGGGGAAATTTAAAAACACTGGAGGGTTGGGGCACGAACAACAACAGGCATGATCTGGGAGGCTGCAAATTCCCAAGGGTCAGAAAGAGAAAATCGGTTGTACCTGCAAGAGCCAAGGGAGACAGGGAGTCACAGGGGACGATGCACCATCAAGGTACATAGTCTGTGAGGCCTATTTCTTGGTCTTGCTTAACCAAAGCACTTCTCTGATCCCTCTCTTTCTGCAGCCTGACATTAACAGCAAACACCCTCAAGTAGCCCTTCGCCACAGGCTGTAGTAATGTCTCTTGCATATGCTCATGAACTTGCCGTCTCTCAGGACAGGGGGGGGCTCTAGAGAGTTCTTACATGATGAGACAAGGACCAGCTCATTATATCACCTCAGCGAGTGAAAGCACAGCCCCTGCCTCGGCCTCTTTCTCTATCTTTCGCACTTTCTCTCTTGTGTGATCCTCGAAGGACACCATTACATTTAAATGCAAGGCACTTTCACATGATAGAGTGCCATCCAGGGCAGGAGAATACATTCCCCTGAAAAGCATTCGTCAACTCTTGTGAGGACAACTTGAGCCTCGAGGTGGTCACGGTGACTTACAAGGGTGATAAATACTGTGCATGCTCACATGTCTTTGGTACACATATACAACCATCAAGATGTACATGTACTAAACACTCAAATGCCAGCATTACAGACACATGAACACACACACATACACACACACACGCATACACACACACACACACACACACACACACACACACACACTTACAACCAACCCACACAAACACAGATGTCACAGCCTTTAGCCGTGGCCCACGTCCCGTCATATCAGTGACACTGGTAATCAAAAGTGTCAGCATTTTCTTGACATCTGCTTCCCAGTAGTGTGACCATATACCCAGATAATTTCCCCCTTGCTCATCATCTCCACCTGTCTGCCACACAAACACACACACGCACACACACACACATTGGATCGCCTGTGCAACAATTTGCCGACTAAGCGATGGCTGCATAGTGGGACGAATAAAGCTTGGTGTAACTGATTTTAGTGCTTACTCTAACTTGATGATTCTAACTTTTAACATAGTAAATAGGGCAAAAAAAGCACATAAACGCATACTAGTGGCCAATTGATCTATTAACCTCTCTCAGCCAATAAGGAATCCTCAGAAAGGTGGCCATCCAGTCAGATTGCACCAGATCTGATTGGCTATAGCAGTCTGACTTGATGGCAGCTCTAAGCTGGCCAAACTTAGCTTGGTCCAGCTTAGACTGGGATCTTTTGTTGACACCTACCGACTATTATTCTCCAACACTCATTACCTACCAACAATGGCATGGATTAGGAGAGTCTGTGTCTGTGTGTTGGTGGTGAGAGAAGGGACCAGTGGGGTTGGCCTGGATGTATCTGAGAGTATATTTGGGAAAGGTTGAATGGTAGAAGAGGATGTACTGAGCAGGAAGGAGGTTGTTACACAAAACAAGGAATCTTCCTGCAGGATTTAGAGTGTGACAGAAAAAGATTTTTGGAGAATCTCAAAGGCTAATCGGTTCAGTTTTCCTAGAAAGCTTTGTTATTTCGGTATAAAGTTGAACCTTTTAATTTATAGTCATTGTGTCAGACACTTGGCAAAAAAAAACCTGCATTCATAAATGCAGACTGTGTATATGGGGTCCTACTCATGACAACTCCCACTCATGACAAAGCACATCAAGGCCTTAAGGGTTGTCAAAACAGAGGAAAGCCAAAGAAAACAAACACAGGCAGCATAAAGTTCTGGGGATGTGCTTCTGGCTAAACCTTTGCAATAAGCACAGTGATTTTGAGTTACAACAATAAAAGCCACATAGCATAAAGGAAACCCACACACACACAATCCTGTAAAATTTGCCATACGGCCACACAATGAAGGAATAATCCAACAAAAAATGCAGATTAACAGGACAAGACAAGTTCCTTGGTGGTGAACTGCATGTGGTGCAATTAGATGGATATAATATAAACCATAAGGGGCAGGAGAAGAGAGCTACCTACAAACAATTCCCCAACATCCAGTGTGTGAATAACAGTACCAATAGTATCAGCCAAAATCATAATCTCATTACTTCATGTGGTATGAGCCACTTGCTACTTCACATTCCACCCAAGGCACTCAGACAGCACAGAGACTGTCCTTAGATGGCCTTGCAAATTGAGGGCTAATGACATCATCTTTTTTCAGCACCACCATAGCCCAGTTTCTATTGTTATTCCATTGTTATTTTCCATCTTGAACTTTTCTAGATATGTGGAACACCTGATCTTCATTCTCCAGACACGCTCAGACATGAGGTCAGGAGGGAAAGATCCTAATAATGATGCAAAGGACGAATACCAGAAGCACTGTTCAAACACAGATACTTATATTCACGTAACCCGCTTGTGAAACAGCTGCAAGAGGGACTTCTCTCCCTAACTATGTCTCCATAGTTTTGAAGGAGCTGAAATGTCATTTCTATTTTACCACAAGGAACATTTTGTGACATTTATATATCCTGTTATTATACCATTTACAAGTTAACTATGACTTTATTAATTTACAAGACAAGAAGTTCTGAAGTCACTTAATTTTCCTTTTTTTTTATCACACCACGTTTTCACATATGATGAGACTTTTTCACATTGGGCTGCCAGTCCAGTATTGAGCTTGCATCCATCATAACATAAAACTTGGCCGACATAGCATCCAAGCTGCCTGTTGTCTTGTAGAGCTAATTGCAGTGTACTAGTATTCCTGTGACACTAAAACCATCCAAAGCATGTTTCCAACCTTGTGGGATTTTGTTGGAGGTTCGCGGAAGGAAAAACATGGTCTGTTTCGGAAATATTTTAATTTGAAAGACACTGCAATTACAATAGGAAGAGAGAGGACAAGCTTGGGCGACTATTCAATTGCTTGATTCGGTTGGGCGTAGCACTTCTTTGGCAGGCGAGACCTTACCGAAACGAGCTTCATATGTACAGAGGAGCGTTGTTTTTTCCGGAACGCAGACATCCGAACTTACCAGACTATTGCTATTAAAAAAAGAAGTATATCCCAAATAAATACCAAACCTTGCACCGATTGTTTGACCCTGCAGGAAAACTGTATATTTTTTCAATGGTTCCAATAATTGCTCTGCTGTCTTGAGAACAGGATCAGATAATGACAAAGCAGACCATCTTTCACCAAACACCAGCGGCTGAAAACGGCCTCTATGCCCTCTTTTCCTGTCTACCCTCAGCAATCCCTCTCCACAGTTCTGCTACTGCCAAACCCACAGAAGAAGGGAGGGGGAGTAAATGCATGCCCATTTTGTGAGTTGCACACTTGTCTGCCCACCAGCTACCGTGACCCTAGAGAACTAAAACCTTTTTGACCAAAATACTGGACAAATAAATATGCCTTGCAAGCTAGAAAATAAACACTACGTTTTTGTTTGTTTTTTGTTTTTACTGCTACTGAAGTACAGGGTATGAGTTCAGTTTCAAGTTAGCAAGGAGCTGGGTCAAGTCAGGATCCTGTGGTGTCATTCCCATGCAGTGGTAGATACTGTAAACCCCAGATAACTAAGAGACAAACCATGGAATCCCAACATCCATTTCCGCTCCATCAATAACCACCCAGTAGTTGAGGCCAGGCCCTTCCAACCCCAGCTTGGCCCCTTTGTGCTGGCTCTTACCCTGGAAGGCATCTGAGTGGCCGGAGATGAGATGTTCAAGCTCATAGCTGTAGGAGTGAATGTTGTGAAGGGTTTCCCGTTTTACAGCAAACTGGTAGCTCTCCTCCATTTTCCGGGTGCAGCACGATGGACCCTGGTGCTTGCAAATCAACAGATCCACATCTAGAAAAGCAGACAGAGACACATATTTAGTCAATTAAATTACATATATTTAATAGTTGCCAACAGTCTTTTTTTTTAAGTCATTGGTAATACATAAAACATATCACATGCAGGAAATAGAAGTGAAATACATATTATATAAATATATTCAAACAAAAATATATGTGTGTGTGTGTGTGTTTATATCAACATAAAGACAGGCAGGCCATAACTCAATTGGGAGACACAAGAGGAACCATGGGAGGGTGAGAAAGTAGACCAAGAATTCATCCATGTTTCCTCCTATAAATACTGTCTGTGCTACTGTATATATATATATATATAAATATCTTCTTGCTCAGACAATTGTACACATGTCGTCAAAACATATATTTCTACATGCATTTAGAATCCGTGTTGCCTGAAAAAACACAATAACATCCATACACTTACTTTGAAACGTGAAAATTAAAAACTTGTTTGTCTTAACACATGCATTTTCACCCACACACACCCGCAGCAATTTGTGTGAAATCATCTCCTCTCATTAGCAATACCACACCGGGCTCATAACAACCACATGAAGGCAGTGACCTAACTGCAAATACTATGATCCAAAGAACATCTCAATCAGGCACAATTACATCAGCTGAATCAGAGTCCAGCCGGTCCTGCCCGCCTCCCACCATCACCGCATATAGAAACACTGTCACGACATCACAGAGACTGGTCGCAATTAGCGTGAGCTATTAAAACTGTCCTTTCCACATATTTCCTTGCACAAATTGACATGTGCAGGGGCATTTCCACAATGCAGAGGTCTGATATGATAACTCATTTTACAGGGGGAAGGGCTGAATGGGGTGGTTGGAGGCAGGTGTTGTAACCAGAGCCTGAAGCACGGCCTTAGGACAGACTGCAAGACCAGTGCCTCACCGTCCAAATCCCTCCATGAAACACAATAGGGTTGCATTCTCAATCCCCCTTTCCCTTTCTGCCTCCTCTCTCCCATTTGCCTGGCATATCCTACTGAGGCCTGGGTGTCTCTTAATTACCCAGCGAGGCTCCATTTGTTCCCATCCCTGAGCCAGAGGAGTGAAGTCATAACTGGCTGTCCTGCCCCTTCCAGCTCATTACCTCTATCTCCGTTAACAGTCCGGTCTATATATCTACAACTTTTCAGCTGAGTCCTATACTAAACTTTTTCTACCATGCAACACTTTAGTTTCGAGTTTTACATTGTTACATTCTAACATACCATTTTTTTGAATTACTGCGATATGGGACTCCCAAATTTATTGCATCAGACAAACCAGGGATATTTTACTGATTTCAACATACATTAACAAGGACACTTAAATCAGGGGCACGTTAGGGACATTATCCAATCTAAGACCGATCAGTAAGGAAAGAAACAAAAATGTGTTTGTGAGTTCTGATTTTATTGTTTTTGTCCAGGTAATCAAGACACCTGAATATTGCCTGCAGTCTCCCTCAACCTTTAGAATTTATCAAGCAATACTGGGCATTCCCACTGCTTTTTAATGGGTAAGTTTAAATATGCAGTTCTGCCTATAACATATACTGGTTGACTGCAATAACTACCCATAAAATCCATTTCTGAGCTACTGTATGTCAAAATAACAAAGCATAATATGACGTCCCAGGTGGGACCTCATCATTGTGGAGATTAAACAGGCTGATTTATTGAATATTTTACCCAAGAAAACAAGTTCAATCTGTTAAGTTTTGATCTTAATATGAAACTCAAGTCGATATTGTAGAGTCATTTCTTACAACCCTTGAACGGGAAAAGTCTCCCTCTTGTAAAATATTGATTGACTTTTGAAAGCCTGATAAACAGTTCTAGTTCGGCTTTAGGGTTGTCCTATCTCCATATTTGGAGACTGTCCTCTCTCCTCTCCTGCCCCTGACCCCGTTCACTTCACTGGCGGGCTCGTTCCCTCCTTTGTGTTTGTGTGTTATCTGTGATATGAAACTAATATCCAGGGACTCACAGTGGAATCCAGCCTAGCTCACCGTCCCTTGCGAGTAGCAGCATGGAGTAAGTGATACTCAGAAATACTTTGGCTGTTAAAGCCACCACAGCAGTCAGGACAGTCTGACTGTGTCACGAACATACCAGGCCACCTTCTCCAATCATTAGAAGCCATGTCACTGCTTGTCTGTCAAACAGCAAAGGAACTGATGAGTCTGTTCTCTGTGTCTTTTATAATAATTTACATCCGGGATATTAAAATCTGTTTCTCAGTGGCTTCTTCCTTAAGGGTCAAATAAAATATGCGTTGAGGACTCATGGAAGCATTCTTCCAAAGATCACTCTGAGTCCTTTAAGTTTAGGACATATAGTCACTATTAATATCTGGCTGCCTTCCCTCGAGTAATGTCTATTGTTCAACTATACCCCCATTGTATACAGCAACCACACCACAATTATAAAAGACATTGACATCTCAATCAACTTTTTTAGTCTGTTTTCTTTAATCAAATGAAAGAATTGGATGTAATGGTAGTTTTAAAAGTCAGTGTAATGTCAACACAAAACAAAATTTCAACAAATTAAACAAATTTGCATCGTTTCTCAACAAAATTTGAGCATCATGGCCATTTTTCTACATGATTCCTTATAAAAAATACTGATACTCTTTTAAGTCACTTGATGACCGTTACTCAAACAATCATATCTGTCAGTTTTGGTAAAATGATTGGATTATTTCTGACTTGACTACAAGGACATCAACGTGTCATTTTTGAATTGTTCATGCAAAGGTTTGACTTTATTTGGGCTTGGTGTCATCAGATTTAACTCTTCTCTTTGCAACTCTTCTATAAACCTTTAAGTGGTGGTGCACTCAGGTCTTTGTATGAACCATTTCTCCAGCCTCGACCGTGTAAGTACCTCACAGCAGCTTGCTGGGTTCCCCCACAGGCGACTTCTTACTTCTTACTGTCATACTTTCTAATTAATTTCCTTCTCTTTAGTTTGGTCTGTCTGTGCTTTGAGCTCTTAGAGATTGTCAGCTATCCTTTCCAGAAGAGGAATTTTCAGAAACCATCACAATGCTTCTTCAATCATGAGATTGTAAGGAAATAAATTGCACTTACAAGTTCAAGGTTCAACCCAGCAAGTTGAGGCTATAATGGACATTTATAGAATATGAGAAAAAAGTGTGTTGGACTGCAGTAAGATATACAGCATTTGCTATGGTCCTTTTGTTTTACAAATTTCAAATTTCTCATGAATTGTAAATGCTATTTTGTCTAGTCTTCTAATTGCACTCTCTCAACTGTGGAATATTTACTCATTACCACAAATTCCAACAGACCAAGAAGATTGAACTCTTATGGTTATTTTGTAATTAGTGCCCCTATGTATGCTAGTCATCCTGCCAGGTTAAAGCTGAACACATTTTGCTCTCAAGAGTAGATGTCAACTCTGAATCCTAATTCGCTTAAATCTTCTCAGGTGACAAATACCTCTGCAGTATTTTCCATATTAAAGCATATTGACTGTGTTTATGACTAGGAGGGTTGCGGTTTCCTGATGCGGCCGTTTTTGCTGTTTTGATATTTTTCTGAGAAACTAAGCAATTAATGCATTTACCCTTCTCCTGCCTCAGGAAGCCAGTTCCTTTGAAGCTCTGAGATCCACTGAACATACAGGATATTTACTCTCTACAGATTTGCTGTGCTTTGGATTGACAACATTGAATGAAAACACAGCTCAAAGGGTCTTTGCTGCGTGCCGGCTTTTTTGGACAACCTTAAAACCTTAACGGAATGTTTAGTTTCCCCAGACCCAGGAGCAGAGTGATCGGCACAGAGTCAAAAGCCAGACCACAAGGCAGGTGCTGGTCAGACAGATCTTAAAGAGAAAAGTGAGAGGCTAGATAGAAGATGCACACCTGTCAAAGCAGCATTATATCAGATGGGTGCTCAACCACAATCTGGCAGAGCAATCATGTTACCATTTAAGATAAAGTATTCCAAACTCCTTCTCAGAGACCACATCTTCTCTCGTGTACTGTTTCTATTCCTAGAGCATTCGATGATTCATCTTTTCTAGATGCTTGAATCATTGGAGGGTGAGAGGATAGACTTGGCAGTCTGCTAAGCCCGTAAAATCGCATCTGCCTCGATCACAGTAGCAAACTAGAAAGGTAAGGTCGCACACAATCAACGTAAAGATAAGATAGACTTGTGGACTAAAATCCAATAAAACCTGTTGTGTGGAGACTCAGAGGGGAATCTCAATCCTCAGTTCGCCCTTACTGTATCATGTTACTTTAATCCATTGTGTCTTTTTTCAAATGGTTCCTTTTTCAAATGGTTCCAGTTTTACAAAACTCACTCCAGAGGTTCACATGTGAATTTTGCATTAGATTGTAGTGGGTGTTTGAGAGATGGCCAGGAAAAGAAATCCCAGATGCTTAAATATTTTGAGTGTGTATGGAGTAGGTGTGTGCACCGTGTGTAAGGTATTTCAGGGACAAAGGCTAAACATCAGGGACTCAAAATAACCATCTTGCCAAGGTTCTTGACGCCACAACTGGTTAAGGATGTGGCGACACATGGTAACACACTCCCTTGGTATTAACACATGACCCTGCCTGTCTTGTATAAAAGATATAAGCAACTTTCTCTATCACTCCTTAATAGCTGTTAATGACTCAGTAAATCAGAGGATGGCAGTAAAGCAATGAGATGAAGAAAAAGGGTTGTGTGTGTGGTAGGTATAATCAGATAAGCTCTGCTCAATCAGATCGTTTTTTAACTGAGCTGTTAAATGGGTTGATCATATCTGAGGACGTTATCCAATAAGCCAACTGTGGAGGTAGCGGGTCTGTAAACACAGCACTGTTAACAGTCTGCTATCTAAACGATCTATCTCCAGGGGGCTATTTCAGCACCCAGTGGTAATCTCAATATCGAGCGTTTGGCTGGGTACCACAGCTCCAAAGTGGTCATAACTCTTCAAAAATAATCACAGGATCAGCAATATCACCTCGCTGATTATCTTGGTTCCCTTGATGCTGGATCTGGCATGGAGATAATGTCGCTCTTTCTAAATTGTGGCACTACTGGAAGCAAACATAAAACCAGTGCAAAGCAAAGTGTTGGGTATTTGATAATCTACTAAAAAGTTATAAAAGCTTAAGTACTTGACATTATAAGTTCCATGCCCCTTAGCTGGAGAGAGGGATCTAAACATGACACTGAGCAATTGCAACATGAGTTCTCCTCAAAAAACACGAGATTAAGAATCTGCTGATAATCATAAGGGAACAACTATTTGAAAACCAGAATTATTTAGAAAGAGATAATGCATAAAATATCTGTAATGTTAAAGTATAAATAGTTAAAATCATTGCCAACTGGCCTCATGAGTTCCCCGCTGCCACACTCCTGGAGGTTAGTGAGGAATCAGGACACCACACATGAATGAAACGCAGCACTGTATCCTAATACAAACATCAAACTCTGAAAAGGGCTGAAGGTTTGCCACTTCAAATTTCGAGACTTGCTTTTGTTGGCAATTGATCTGAGAGCTGAAGCAGAGTAGCATAATTGTGTACACACACACATGTATACACCAAATCTCCCGCTCCGACGCCCACTTCCATTGGTTGCTTTGATGACAAGATTCTGCCTGACCCAAGACAGCCTCTCTAGGACAAGCACAAATAAAAAGCAAAATAAAATAGAGGCCCAAAATGTACTGGTGAATGTTTGATTAGCTGTGAAGGGAAAGCGCAGCAGGGAGGTGGCGGAGGGTAACTGCACAAATATGCACTTCACCAAACCTTTTAAACACACAAATTATGTACGTCAATTAATAGTTCAGAACCAAGGAGCCACAGTCCGCATCTGGATTATGTTCACATAATTTTCCAAAACTGTTATAGGGGGGATGGTATGTATCATGAATGGGAGGTTAAAGGTGGGGAGAGCAAATTCGTTAAAGGAAAAGACTGTCGTGTCTCATCTGCTTCTCTTTGCTCACTGTTAGCCAACATGCTCATTAACAGCTGCGATCACAGACTGAGACACTCATATGTAGCTTCTGCCAACGCATTGCTGACTCGCTTGTCACGCAGGCCTTGCTCCAGACTGCTGACATCCTCATAAGACCAAGGTCCCTCCGTTGTCTTGAAGAGCGGACTCTGAACTACTGCTTGTAATGAACCTGACATCCTCTGTTGCTAGTAGTGACATCCTGCTAAACAAACATATCAAGTGGTTTGGATGCACCTCTAGGTATGTTTCCCACCCAGCCATTGCTCTTCTCCTACCATGCAGACGCAGACTGGTGATACTCAAGCTGCTGCCAACCTGCATATGACACTCGGGATTGTGGTCTGTGGTGGTAAGGACAGTTGTACATTGCATATCTACTAGTATTTAGGTATTCACAAGGAAAATTACTCTTAGACAACCCCAAGATCAAAAGCTTTCTCAATAAATGAAAATTAAAAACCCCACTATTGAAAGATTTTAACGTATGACTAAAAATATAATGATGTACACTAAGTAGCCTTGTTTGTTTAGTTCAAATACACTGTATATGTAAACTGAAATCCACAGAGAAGAAACATGACTATGAGTTAAAACTGAAGTGTCTTGCTTGCAGAAAAACTTTCAAGCAAAGCTAGAATAGTTGAACCAAAGCCTAAAGCCGCTCAAAATGTGTTTTACCTCCAAAACAGATTTGGCACCAGTGTTTATCCTTATAACTTTTCCTCCGAGTGCAAAAAGAAACAACATACCACAAAACCTTCCAGCCATTTGAAGCTGCTTTCAAGCATCATTTTGACAAAAATCTGAGTAAAGACAGGGAAAATCTGGGGAGCCATGACGGTAGATTTGCCAAAAGACTCTGCCCTTCTGTGAGAGTCTCAACGATTGCAAAATGCTGCGGCCCAGAGTACATGTAGGAGGGCTCGCTGCCCCAAGTATCTAGAGACAGAGGGCCAAAAAAAGTTGGTGGTCAAATCAATCTGCAGATTGCAAATCAATCACTCCCCCAAATTCTAGACACGTACTGTAGCCTCTTTATCCACACAGATTAAACCATATGGGAGCCCTGAGTCACACCAGACTTGCTCTCGCTCTAAAACCCTGTCTCAGCGGCTTGTGAATGTGCTGGACCGCTTCACTGCCAAAAGAAATTAGCAAAATAATTGTTTAATCTCTCCAAACAGACCACATATGATAAGCAGCTGGGTGGTATGTGAAGCTGCAAACAGTGGAGAAAATCTACAGGCTCTGATGATTTAAACCCAACAGATCAGATGGGAGATGCACATTGGCTGATTTAAATGTGCAATATTACATACTCATTCATAGAGGCATGTTTTTTTTTGGGGGGGGGGGGGGGGGGGGACAAATAAGAAACATAGTAAGACACACTTCACATACGGTTATTTGATATACATATTTACACATTATAACCACTAACATTCCAATACACAACATCAGATGGATATCGTCAAAACCCTATTGTCTTTTCACAAGAGAAACAAAGTGAAGACAGCAACGTCTGTTGTGTCGCTCTGACGTTCAATTTCTTTCTACAGTCACATGAATGGATATGATTTATCTTCTAGGAGACCACGCACAGTGCGCACATATCCACATGCGCTTTGGGTAAGGAGAACTGAACGCACTGGATATTCATCAAAGTTCAGTCTGATAAAAAGAGGTAGTCATAAAGTTATTTAACACATTACTGGAACGTTTGCAAATGGTCACTGGTGAAAAGACAATAGGTGCAGCAGTTTAAGCGAAGTGTTAAGCCTCTGCGTCTGAAGTGCGCCTCAGCCAAACGCACGGTCTCACCTGTGCCAGGTGTCTCCGGGACGCGGTGCAGCGGCCCGACCTGCCGCAGCTGGAACGCGGTCCGCACTTCATGGCAGCTGTACGCATCCACGTCGATCACGTTCACGGCAAATATGAGCGCAGACAAAATCCAAACGGATCCGCAAGAGTTCACGCGTGGGCACATTCCTCGGGACATTGCCGCATCTCCCACCAGGTAATCCGCGTGGATAGCCTCTACTGTAGCCTGGCTGCGAACTGCGGGACAGTGTGTTGAGTGTAGACGGCACTGGAGCACAATGAAGCGACGGTGAGTTTACGCATCTGCTTTCCGTCTGATTCTCACATTATTGGTTGGGATGAGAGTGTGAACGTCTCACTGGAGGTTTGGGGTCTTCTCTTGGACAAATGAAGGGTGGTGTGGACCCGAGCCAGTCCGTCCCGCGCTCAACACTTTGCAGTGGTCGACTCACTGCGCGTCTGTCTCCAAAGCCCTGCGCGCACACCCCTCCCTCTCTGTTTACTTCAGCCCAGTGCCCAAACTACATCTCACTCTTAACATTTTAAATCTATACAAATGAACCATTTCTCCTGGCTTTATACAACTATTGGAAACGCTTCTTTATATTTTTCACAAATAGAATTTGCGTCATAAGTGAAAAATTTGCAGAGTCCCTTTTAAAAAAAGAAAAAACTCTGATATACTAATTAAAGTCAAATTTCATTAAATCAAAGCCTTAACCTTACCTATGTTGTTATTTTTACTTGTGTGCGACACCCTCAAATTCCCATTAAAAAAAACTCCGGCAGATAGTCACTGCTGAGAGACAGAGACAATGTTTAAAAGTAACAGAGAATCTATTAATTATTAGTGAGCAAGCACTCGTATAATCAGGAATTGGGATTATGTTTAAAATAATAGGCCAATATATGCCTATCTCCCCTAGACAGAAAAAAGAAAAACATTCCAATTGTGTAGTTAATGGTGCTCCGCATACATTTTTTTTTTGTAAATACTACCCTCTCCTGGCCAAACAGTAGTAGTACAGCAGCCATCAGCTGACAACTGGTTTAGCACAGAATTGTTTTATCTACTTCTACAAATTTGGTGTTTTGTCACAGGTTAGGGCAAGTATACGTCTTGGTGTAATAGGGCGGCAGGTTTGGTTCTGCTGTCCATTTCTCATGGCCCTCTGAACAAGAGGAATCAACTGTTGAAGCTACTGAAAGTATTGTTAATCAATGACGAGAGGACTGTGTTCTCAATGCGATGCTATTCACATATGCAATACACTTGAATGCTTATATATGAACTTTAAGGTTGATCCTGACATAAGGCCTGTTCTATATATTTATATTTCGGTGATACATAAATACCTTTTATTTATTTGTTGTCACCTGTTCACAACAAATTTTCCCTAGGGGAAAGCAAAGATCAAGGCTGTCTCTTATGAGACCGTATAACTCCACAATCTGTAAATTATATGCTATATAGTAAGGAGGTTGAGACATACCGGATTAGTCAGAGAGGGTTGTGACTGCCTTGTCGTTTAAGGGATATTAAATTCTCAACTTTCTGCTGAAGTTGCTGGAGATTCAAAAGCTAAGCCATGTTTTTTTCCAGCAGGATCAGAGAGCTGAAGGTTTTTGCAGCCTTTTGGAACAATGGAACCACGCTTCCACAGTCCAATTAAAAGAACACATGTCTCAGGTGGAAATCCTGGTGTTGGATTTTTATTGAAAGAAAGAGACAAATTCCACAAATAATATGATCTGTAATGTGTCTCACCTGGTATCCACATCTTCACCAAACTTTATATATATATCTTCAGTCATCCAAACTTCCAAATCAGGCCAGTGCCAGAATCCCATTTTAGCTGGGGTCAGAAATAAAATAAAGGGCCAGAGCACCGAACAGAGTGAGACAGGTTGAGGCCCTATTGAAATTTTATATAATTGTTCAGGCTAATGAATTGGCTATTTGACGGCTTTCACATGCTCAAATTCGTACCAAAATTTGCAGAAAATTTGAAAGTGGTGAAAATGTACGTATTCTGGAGGAATTTTCAATGGGCGTGGCAAAATGGCTCAACGGTGCCCCCCCACCGTTGCTCACGCTACATCAGAGCCCCTATTTGAACGGATCTATTATTCTGTATGTAATAATACTGATGGCGCCACCTATTGGCAACAGGAAATAAGCTTTATTTTACAACTATCATTCATTTTACATAAAGTTTTCACAGTGTGATCTGCAATTGATAGCGTTGACCGTAATTAGCAGTTAGCAGGCAAGGATCGACATCACGTGACGGACACAGGAAGGGAAGCATTTATCATTGACGCAGTGGGCCCGTTCAGTACTGCTTTGCAGTCCTAGAAATTGCATTAATTTTTGGTTTTACTGTCGGAGATTGTTTAATTTAATTATTGAGTATTTCTACTTCACTGTCTTGGTACTTTTAATTGTAAGGGACTATTACTTTACTGTCTTGGTACTTTTACCTCAGTGAAAGATCCGAAGTCTTCTTCCACCACTGGTTAAGTTTATTTTGTTGCTTATACTTTATTACTTGTTTAACAAGTACTTGTAATAGAGTATTTCTACTGTGCAGTATTATAACTTTCGTTTCCTCTTCGTCCTCCAGTCCAACAGGGGACGCTGCTGGCTCCGAGCTCGGAGTCTCTGCTCTCCTGTCGCTGGCTCTCTGTGATCGCTCCGAGCGCAGAGAGGAGGAACATGTTCGCCGTGCAGCTGCTGCGGGTGTCGGTACATGAGCGGATCAGCGCTGCCGCTGAAGACTTCCTGCTGCAGGTGGAGCAAGGAGGGGGAAAGGCTCAAGTCCTGGCGATGAGAGCGATGCTCACCGAGCGGCTAATGGCGGCGGTTGAAGAGATCCTCGCGGAGTTTGAGGAAACCGTGGCAGAGTACGAAGACCGAGTGGAGCGGACAGAGCCGTCCGAGCGGGAGATCTGCCGCCAGAGGAGGCTGCTCGCTGCCGCGATGAAGTCCGTGGTCCGGCTGCACAGAGCAGGTCAGACCCTAGAGGAACCGCTTACAGGCTAACGTGAGCTAGCATTCGCTCGAGCAGCGGACTTAATACGTCACATCCTGTATCTATCTGCTGCACCCGGCTGCTCCAACTCACCTGAATAATGAGGAGGATTTGATGCTGTTGTAAACGAGTCTGTGCCAAAAAACCTGCTGCTGTGTTGCTCATGTCTGAAACAGAAAGTCTGGACACATGTCTCTGAGTTTTACCCACAGGCCTTGTCTGAAAGCAGCTGTGATAGCAATTGTTTACATTTGGGCAATGATTGATAGAAGAAACTACTGAGATGTTTAGAGGGATGAACAAATGGGTTCCCGTAGATTTCAGGGTGTCACTCAAGTCACTGATTTTCTATGACTTCCTCACACACAGTGTCACTTAACAAAGGGTTCACAGAACGGGGGATTTGTCGACTCGCCCTGTTCTCCTCTGTGAGTGACCTAATTGGTTTATTTGGCCTCAAAATGAAAAACCTTTTTTTACCAGAAACCCTTTGTTTAAGGCTGCTTCATTTACGAGCTGCGTCGTAAAACCAACTGTAAACGGCCTCAACATCTCTACTTCCCGAATGTGATCGTTCAAAAATCACAACAGTCGACAATAAACGACACAACACAAGTTTTTCCAAACACCTCTGGAAACTCTGAAATGATAAACGTGTATATTTGTGTTTCAGTGTGTCTTGCAGACATTCAGCAACTGATGGTGAATAAAGAAGAGGTTCCCTCTGAGCAGCCGAAGTGGAGCCCTCTTGTGGACCAGGAGGACCCAGAGCCCCCCCACATTAAAGATGAACAGGAGGAACCGTGGACCAATCAGGATGGACAGCAGCTTCAAGGACGGGAGGAGACTGAAATCAAGTTCACATTGACTCCTGTCCTTGTGAAGGAGAGTGAAGAAGATGAAGAGAAACTTAAATCGTCAACCCTTCATCTGAGTGAGACGCAGGAGAACAGAGCAGACTGTGGAGGACCAGAACCAGCCAGGAACTCAGGTCCTGATGGACGTTTACAACCAGGTCCTGAGGACAAGAATGAAGACTCTTCTGAGACTGAAGACAGTGAGCATGATTGGATGAGGACCAGGGAACCTCAGAGTACTTTAAATACAAGAAATAACAAACAGTATTTTAGTGATATGGGATGTAAGACAGAAAAAAAAAAGTTTTGTTGCTCTGAGTGTGGTAAAAGATTTAACCAAAGGGACCATCTAAGTACACATATGAGGATTCATACTGGAGAAAAACCGTTTAGTTGCTCTGAGTGTGGTAAAAGATTTAACCAAAGAGGCAGTCTAAATATACATATGAGGAGTCATAAAGGAGAGAAAGAGTTTTGTTGCTCTGAGTGTGGTAAGAGATTTAACGTAAGGGGCCATCTAAATAGACATATGAGGAGTCATACTGGAGAAAAACCGTTTAGTTGCTCTGAGTGTGGTAAAAGATTTAACCAAAGAGGCAGTCTAAATATACATATGAGGAGTCATACTGGAGAGAAAGAGTTTTGTTGCTCTGAGTGTGGTAAGAGATTTAATGTAAGGGGCAGTCTAAATAGACATATGAGGAGTCATACTGGAGAAAAAACGTTTAGTTGCTCTGAGTGTGGTAAAAGATTTAACCAAAGAGGCAGTCTAAATATACATATGAGGAGTCATACTGGAGAGAAAGAGTTTTGTTGCTCTGAGTGTGGTAAGAGATTTAACGTAAGGGGCAGTCTAAATAGACATATGAGGAGTCATACAGGAGAGAAACTGCTTAGTTGATCTGAGTTTGGTAACAGATTTAAGGTTCAGTCCTATTTTACACAACATGTGAGGATTCATACAGGAGAGAAGTGATTCAGTTGCAACCTTTGCTACAAAAGATTAAATAGGATTATCAGCAGCTATTCAAATTATACATATTCATAGTTCACTATTTTAAACAGACTATTAACAGTTTTTATGTCCCTAGAAAATGTAAATCATTGAATAACACCAAAGATTTGTGTTTATATATCTTATTTCTACCTATTGTATCTTTTTTTCATAATGTCCTTCATGTCATTTTAAGGTTAAAGTGTGTTCCTTGCACATAATTAATGGGTGTTCTTAACTAGTTCATATGATTAAAACAATGGTTTCTTGGTTTGTGAGATTCAATGACAGTGTGTGTTCTCCTTTATGTATTGTATGTGTTTTCAAGAATAAAAGTCTAATGAAAAGATAATGGCGTCTTCGCCCTCCTCTTTGTTTCTGTACGAATGGAGGCTGCACTGGCTACTGTTGAATTGTCTCATCACGACACAAATTAATCAGCTTCTCACAGTCAGACATCTTTGTTGACGTGAAGTCGGAACTGGGCAATTTCAGGTCATAATATCTGACATACGAGTCGTCTGGAACACAGCATTACACACACACACACGGACAGTGGAGAACTCGTTTACATGAATGACGGTAAATGTCCAAAAGCATTTTTTTATTCAGAGACAGCTGTGATGTCCCCAATCTATACAATTTGAAGATAATTATTTGTATATGTTTGTGCTGGGATGGTTGGTTCCGTCGGTCCATCTGTGTGATACTGGCCTCAGTTAATCACAGATCTATATAAAACAACAGCGATCATAGGGCAGTGATTGAAAACAAATGTATTTAATCGAATGAGCAATAAGCAGGCAAGGATCGACATCACGTGACGGACGCAGGAAGTGAAGCATTTATCCTTGCCGCAGTGCGCAAAACGCATGCCACTCTTCAAAATGCATGCGCTCGGGCATGTTCAGTGCTGCTTGGCAGTCCTAGAAATTGTAATTTTAATGTTTAATTGTTTTTTATTTTCATCTCAATTTGAAGTTGATCTGATGTAAGCCCTGGTACAAGGACCTCATAGTAAAAATATGGAATATGGCCAAAATGGCCACTAAATACAAAATTGCGGGATTCCTGTTGTGTTTTTCATAATGCCCCTTGAGACTTTCTTGTTTTTCTGGTCATGATAGATGTATTAGATAGTTTGAAATAAGTATTTACTCGGTGCCGTCTAGTGCGTTTTGGTAGGCACAGCTTCAAGAAGCGTAAAGCTCAGCACAGTGTTCCTTTTCCAGTGCCTTTGTTGATGAAACAATTTGTTCCCTTCATCTTTTGTTGCAACTCTAGGAGAATGACAATAATGATGAAATATCTTATTTTCAAGACATCGATGAAAAGAAACTGAGCAGTGGTGGTGTCAGGACAATGTAATAATGGGAAGGCCCAATGATAAGCTGATTCTTTTTGGCTTCATCAAGTGCAAAAAAGGTCAGATGCCGATTCAGCAGTCTCTACATACACTACAACCCTTTGCATGTTTACTCCGTCCAACTTGGCAACAAGTCTGTATCTCGGTGAGCTCTGTTCATTTGTCCTTCAGGGTTCAGTGTGTAGAATTTAGTGAGATCTAGTGGTGAGGTTGCATGTTGCAGCTGAATGCCCCTCATCTCACCCTCCCCTTCCAAACAAGAGAACCTGTGGTAAGAGTTAAAAACTCAAAAGGTGTTTAGTTTGTCCAGTTTGGACCACTGCAAAAAACATGGTAGGATGACTGGAAAAAACATGGTCACGTCCGTGGAGAGGATCTGCTCCCGATGTAAAGATAAAGCATTTAAATATAAAGGGCCCATTCTAGGTTAAAGAAAATATGGAATAGTAATGCAGCATCTGCAAAGGCTTTTTCTAGGTCTAGACATCGGGATTACTCTTTGATGTAGACCCTGTAGTATGACCTTTTAACTTCCTATGATGCAAGTAGAGAAGTAGATATTGGTGGTAATGCAAATGGATGTTAGCCCACCCTCCGAAAAACTGACCTGTGGGGTTTGCACCTGTACGCGTAGCAGACGACCCCCACAAAATTAACACATAATTATAATGATGATAAAAAAATGATAAAAAAAGCAACAGGGAAGAGAGCGAAGAAAGTAAGTTACAACAACGCAGCACGCTCACTGACGCAACCCTGGCACTGAAAGCTGACACCAGCAGCTGCCTTTCATTTAGCCTTTAAATCAGCTTCAGAAACAAGAACTGACCCGACTAACTATGCCCAACACCAACAAAAGGAAGTTACAAGACTCGCCTGTAAGTATTTCACCGGCTCCATAGACACCAAGACACAAAATGTGATACCCGAAGCATATGGAACTGTGCTACTGGTTCAGTGTGTTTAAATTTATAAAAATGTTGGTGTGACAATGGAGTAATTTTCTGATATTAACTAATGTTAGCATATGAGGGAAACCTTCTCCAGTTAGAGGCGAGCAGACAGTAGCTAGCTGGAAGCACGCCTGGGTGCTAGCATACTTAACGTTAGCCAAGCTGCAGTCAGCCTGCGAGTATCATTAGGACAACGATAGCGGTGAGCTGTGTTCTATTACAGCAGGGGTTTGACTCGAGCTGTTATAGACACATTGTCATAAAGTGTTAGCTACAGAGCTAAGGCTCAAAACCACAGTAAACATGTCCACGGTAACTCTAGAAGTTCCTGAACATGTATGGCGGTAGCTGCCATTGAGGATACCGAGGTCCGGAGCGACTTAACTGCCTAAAATTAACTTGTACAACGCACAAATAGGATGTGCTCAGCAGCATGTATGTGGGTGGTATTGTGCCCCCCTCTGCCTCTGTGTCCGTCTGCTTGTGTTTGTCGGTTAAGACACAACTGACAAATGAGTAAGTACATAACTGAAACTCACGATTGCAACGGATGGGCAGATGGGGAAATTTCATCATTGAAACTCCAGGAGAACAGCAGGGAAATCAGGTATGGGGAGGCATATTTGATCATATATAATATATCATTTAAATCGTTTTCAAATCGATTTTCAGTGTGTTTATGGCCCGATTACCTCCCGGCGAGCGAAAAATAATAGAGCAGACACCGAAACCTTCGCTGCAGATGGTAGCTACTGTTATCCAATAGTTGCTCTCCACACATCTTAAAATGTGAATATTTAGATCGGGGAAATCCTCCCAGAAATTCCAGGTGCTGCCCTTCAGCCTCCTGAAATTCGACCTCAGTATTGCTTGAATCCCGGCTACGGGCCTGTGTACATGAACACAGTCCTGGGCTTTCCCAGGACATATATCACCCAAATATTTTTTTGTTGTTGACAGCCTTGACATCACTGCCCTCATCTACTTAGCATGCATTTGGTAAAAAATTATAAACACACCTTCATCTGTGTGCTCACTCGTAGAGGACGATGGATGCGGAGAATATGGATAACATCTGGGGCGTTGTAAAGAATGCCATCCAGGAGATCCAGAGGAAGAACAACTGTGGGCTAAGCTTTGGGGAGCTGCACACGGTTGCCTACATCATGGTGCTCCACAAGCATGGAGAGAAGCTGTACACAGGCCTGAGGGAGCTCATCACTGAGCACCTTGTCAACAAAGTAAATAGATATATACGTCTCTAATGCTGCTCTTTTTATGGATAATATACAGAACATTTTATAATTGGTATGTGAGAAAAGGAGAAAAAAAGATGACAATTGCCATTCCTTATGGATTAAAAACACTGTTCATTGAAGGCAACCAATGCACCTAAAGGATTGTTTCATGATGTTAAGTTTATACCTCTTTTATCAAGCATTAAGTTCACAAGTTGACTGTGAGTGACCTATGGTTATCGCATTTACTAACAATTAGGTTCCTCACAATCCTCTCCTCGTCATTGTCCTCCATTGACCCGATCTGATGTGTTTGTATTTTCAGGTCCGGGAAGATGTCCTGAACTCTTTAAATAATAACTTTCTGCAAACAATGAATCAGGCCTGGAGTGACCATCAAACGGCCATGGTTATGATCAGAGACATCCTCATGTACATGGTGGGTATGCCTCATCTTATGTCTTACTGAGCAAATACTATAGTAGTTATAGATTAGTAACAGTCTTCTCCACCACTATGCAGTGAAAGCTCTTTTTTCATTTACTGTCAAAAAGAACAGATTAGGAGTTATAGCGTTCCCTCATGGGTTGCGTGTCATTGTAAGTGTAATATGGGGCTCATCTCTGTTAAATCATACTTCTGTGCTGTAGAAGAGTAGTCATCATGTTGACCAGCCTTCAACTACACCGTTTTCTGGGCTTTGATTATAAGGTGCTGTTTCATTTGTGGGCCCAACAATGAGCCTCTGTTGTTGAAGGTATTTGTTTAGTTGGAAAAACTGGCAGGACTAGTTGATTTACTTTAGCCCACAACCAGTCCAAAGGGCTTATGAGGTTGTGTGCAAGTGAGTGAGCCTTTGAGATACAAACTAGTGTAGGTTAAACAATGGCCCAGTAATTGCAGAGAGGACACAGCTCCCCTGGGGTTGTTTTGTTAAACGGTCTCCTTTTTCCTGTCCTGCATTAACCCCGGACAGTTCGGCTGTCTGTTGTAAAACTAGTGCAGACTCGCAACCTGCAGCTGTTGTTACCAGGCTGCTGACCACTAGGGAGCAGCGAGACAGATGCAGCAAGTGGGACTTTGTTGTTCTCAAAGTTGCCTCTCTTCAGACTCAGGAAGAATTTATTTATTTTTCTAGTAGACTTATATAACTCATCATTTTAATTGTAATATAGAAAATCTATGAGGAATCAGAAATAATCCTCTCATCTTTTGTGTGAATATTAACCAGGTGTAATTTGGAACCAGGTACTATTTAACACGGTGCCGCACGTTAAATATTGAATCTCCAATTCTCCCGTCACAATTTATGCCATCTCGAAGGGATGCATGTAAGATGACTGGCAGGTATTCAAATACCTGCCAGTCATTTTGTATTTTGTATCTTATAAGAGCTTTGCAACCTGTCAGTGGTATTGTCTAGTTTATAATAAAAGCATTTAGATTATATTAAGCCAATATAACAAGTAGTTTGCACTGCATAGAATTACATATTTTGACAACGAAAAAAACAAAGCTTGAATTCATGAATCAAGATGATAAATAACTTCCAAATAAACTGTATATTCTTAAATATTTTCATACTCTGCTTCCTAAATCTCTATACATTTATGTGAATGTAATCGAGTTAGAATCAATCAGATTCAGGCCATGGTACGTCTCTCTATACATACAGTGTCTGATGTCCTTTTCGCACCATTCTCTCATCTCCCAGGACCGAGTCTATGTTGAACAGAACAATGTGAAGAATGTGTACAACCTTGGCCTCATCATATTCAGGGACCAGGTGGTTCGCTACGGCTGCATTCAAGGCCACCTGCGACAGACGCTACTGGACATGATCGCACGTGAGAGGAATGGAGAGGTTGTAAATAGGTACGCAGTTCAAAAGAGTTTTTGTAATTATACGCCCTCTCCAGGATTCCTCAGGGTAAGGGTTATTATTTTTATATTTAATGATTGCTAATATGGAGGTTGTACACTCATTTATTACAGGGGTGACATCAAAATCGCCTGCCAGATGCTAATGATTCTGGGCTTGGATGGCAGGTTTGTGTATGCGGAGGACTTTGAGGGCCCTTTCTTAGATATGTCAGCTGAATTCTTCCAGGTGAGTCTCTGATAGGTTAATGGACTCCTCTTTGTTTCTATTACAAGTCTTTGTAATTAAACAACATGCTATATCTGTTTTGTTTTTTTTCAGATGGAGAGCCAAAAGCTCCTTGCTGAAAACAGTGCCAGTGTCTACATAAAGAAGGTAGAGGCCAGAATCAATGAAGAAATTGGGAGAGTCCTGCACTGCTTGGACAAGTCTACAGAAGAGTACATTGTCAAGGTGGTGGAACGGGAGCTAATTTCTAAACACATGAAGGAAGTTGTAAAGATGGAGAACTCGGGCCTCGTCCATATGCTCAAGAATGGAAAGCTAGACGGTGAAAACTGTTTTGTTCTGCATCTAATTCTAGTTTTAAAATGACAAGCAATTGCACCACAAGTTATTATCTTCCTGTTGGCTTTCTCCTGCATTTTCATCTGGTTTCTCATTGCTTTTCACACTGTATCCCTCTCAGACCTGGCATGCATGTACAAGCTGTTTACTCGCGTGCCAAACGGCCTGAAAACGATGTGTGAGTGTATGAGCTCTTACTTGAGGGAGCAAGGCGAAGCTCTGGTGTCAGAAGAGGGAGAGGGCAAGAACCCTGTTGACTATATACAGGTATGTTGATTCAACTTATGTCCAAAATATTACATTTTTATTGTCAGATGACAAAGATCATATCAGTTTCCTGTAATTTTCTCCTCATCAGGGCCTGCTAGACCTGAAGACACGATTTGACTGTTTCCTCCTTGAGTCCTTCAACAATGACAGACTCTTCAAACAAACCATAGCTGGCGACTTTGAGTATTTCCTCAATCTCAATTCTCGCTCTCCAGAGTATCTATCACTCTTCATCGACGATAAGCTCAAGAAAGGAGTCAAAGGGGTATGTGACTTACAACGATTGTCTTTTTACGCCCTCCAAAAAATGTAATTGTGAATGTTCCTCAAACCCCCCCCCCCCCCCCCCCCCCCCCAGCTAACAGAACAGGATGTGGAGTACATCCTTGACAAGGCCATGGTGTTGTTTAGGTTCATGCAGGAGAAGGATTTGTTTGAAAGGTACTATAAGCAGCACCTGTCTCGCAGGCTGCTCAGCAACAACAGTGTCTCAGACGACTCAGAGAGGAGCATGATCCATAAACTAAAGGTAAAAGGAAGAATAGCATTTGGCTGCACTTTATATGCACATCACTTGTACTGTTCCTCATTATATTGCCCTGTTGGCAGTTTCAAATGACTGCTCTCTGTCTTTTTCCTCTCGCAGACAGAATGTGGCTGTCAGTTCACCACAAAACTTGAAGGAATGTTCAGAGACATGAGCATCTCCGACATCACCATGGATGAGTTCAGGCAACACATACAAACCACGTCGGTAAGGCAGTCGGGCACAGTGACAATCTTTCTAAACAGGGCACATGGAAAAAGACACATATATAACATGACACTGCACATTTCATCATATGTTTTTGGAAGAAGATCTGGGCAAAGTAATTTAGTCTTAACTCGTTAGCACAGAATGTTACAGAAAGCAAACACTAGTTGTTTTGTGTGTAACCTCCCTGCTTCTCTCTCTCAGGCGTCTTTAAGTGGTGTGGACCTCATAGTTAGAGTCCTCACTACCGGCTACTGGCCCACACAGTCTGCAACCTCAACATGCACTATCCCCCCTGGTCCTACACACGCATTTGAAATCTTTAAAAGGTAATACTCCTTTGAGTACACTCATGTTTAATACTACACACACTGGGGGCTCAATATTATTTGATCCTGTCTTTGTTTTCCAGGTTTTACCTCGCTAAGCACAGTGGCAGGCAGCTTAAACTTCAGCACCACATGGGCGGGGCAGACCTCAACGCAACTTTTTACGGAGCTGTTAAAAAGGTAGAAGCATGGTCAAAATACTGCAGTAATGCTATTGTTTGGTAATATTATTACTAAAACTTTGTTGGCTTTCATCAAAACTCACCTTCCTTCCCTCTTCAATTGCAGGAGGATGGTTCCGAAGTGGGTGTGGGAGGTGCCCAGGTGACGGGCTCAAACACCCGCAGGCATGTACTGCAGGTTTCCACCTTCCAGATGACTATCCTCATGCTCTTCAACAACAGGGAAAAGTGCACTTTCGAGGTGGGGGGGCACAGTGAAGCACCTTTATCTGGCTTTAATCTCTGTCGTTCTACAGGACAGAGTTTAAAACATTCCTTCTTTACAACCTTTTCCCTGCTTCTGTCCTTGTCTGTAGGAGATCCAGCAGGAGACTGATATCCCCGAGCGGGAGCTAGTGCGGGCGTTGCAGTCTCTGGCCTGTGGGAAACCCACACAGCGGGTTCTCACCAAGGAGCCAAAGTCTAAGGAGATTGAAAACGGACACGTGTTTACAGTCAATGATCAGTTTACTTCCAAACTGCACAGAGTCAAAATACAGACAGGTGGGCAAAAGGATTGTGGACAACATAAACTATAGAGAGCTGAAGTCTCAGCTACTGTCCACAACTGTCTGTGGCACAACGTGTCTCTGGTTTGAGGGTTTCATTTCGGGACATCTGAAACCTGATACTGTGGATTTCTTTCTTTCATTACTACTTTGTCGTAAGATTTGGTCATCCTGCCATTTAAACAAATATGAGCACGTGATAATTATATAAGCATTCGATAACTAAAGTTACAATAGGTTGTGTACAGTATTAAATGCACATTTAGTTCATAGAATACTTTAGTGTAATATGTCAGTGATTCAGACACAGTGATAAGTTAAATCCTATGTTCATAAATGTAACAGGGATGTGGGAGTAAGAAGGAACTGCTACGACTGCTAATATAAAACAGCACATTGAAGGTTTGTCCCCTTTCTTCCTCGAACCTCATCTCATCTCTGTTTTCTACTTTCTCAGTTGCTGCTAAACAAGGAGAATCAGACCCCGAAAGGAAAGAGACACGGCAGAAAGTGGACGATGACAGGAAGCATGAGATAGAGGCAGCCATTGTCCGAATCATGAAGTCCAGGAAGAAGATGCAGCACAATGTCCTGATGGCGGAGGTTAGTTACGCACATGATCATATGAAGTTGGGTCTGTTATAGGGCTGCAACTAACGACTATTCTGATAGTCGATTAATCTATGGATTATTGAAAAGATGAATCGACTAATCAGATTATGAATCGCACAAATTCTCAATTGCTCTTAATTAGCCATCAGCTTTTAAATTTAGCTGTATGTTGATCGCGGCATGTGATGACTGATATTAAAGACAATAAACATCGATACTTCATTCAAAAATGTCTTTTAATCAACTTTGCTGCATATTAGGCTTCTGATACAAAAAGAAAGAAAAATCTAGTTTTTGTCCATTTAAAACCAAGGACAGGCGAAGTGCTAATATAAAAAGTACATAATTCAAGTATCCAATTCTTTTTTCAAAACAAAAGAACAGGGAAAGTAGCAGCAATAAAAACAAAGAATAAACTAAACTACAGTCTTCTTCGGACTGCATAATTTTGATAAAAAAAAAAAAGGTTTGTCAGGCAAAAGGATAAGATTACACTTTTACACTCCCCTAGTCTGTAAGCTATGATTTTCCATCTACGCCTGTTTAAACGCTGCCTTTTTCTTATGTTTCAACTTTGTGTGTTTAGGTGACTGAACACCTCCGGGCACGTTTTCTCCCCAGTCCTGTGGTTATCAAGAAGCGTATAGAAGGACTCCTAGAAAGAGAATACTTGGCGAGGACGCCAGAGGATCGTAAAGTGTACACCTATGTAGCATAGAAGAGAAACTGTGGTTTTGAGAAACCACACCCTTGATCTTGTTAAGATACGTTTCCCATTAAAAGGACACTTTTTGTTTTAAACTCTGCATCTTGGGTCCAACTGCTTATTATTAAACTGGCCAAACATGGACCAGCAGAGCTTAGCTTTTTTTTAACCATTACATTTTTTCTTTTGCGTCTGGTGGACAGGCTGTGCTCCTGAGGCACCCAGCACCAAACAGTGCTGCTGGAAAGGATCTCTGTACTTCAGGCATGGCTTAAGAACAGACCTTGTGTCAGTCATTTTGTCCTGCACCTTGTGGTGGTCATAAGTGGTCTTTCACGACAACAGAAACAAACACGTTTGTGCTCTACTTCGAAAAAGTGGTATTCCACTGCCTGAAAACAGGCAAAGTTCACCAATCAAATGTTTCCAGGGGACAAAAAAGTGATGAACCTCTCTCTCTCTCTCTGAAACTGGCAACGTCTCCCTCTCCCTAGAAGGATGTTCTAGCTGAAGTCTACAATCCGTCAGGGATGATGATGAAACTCAGAACGTTTCTGTTTTTTTATGTTTTGTGACCTTTAATGAGAGGCATGTGTCATCAAACTGAAGTTGTTTTCTCAATTTCCACATGTTTTTTTCTATTTACATGTGTTCTTCTTTCTATTTGTAGTGTGTTTAGCTCTCTCAGCCACCGTAGTATCAAACTAATGCAGTGTTTGTTTGATTCCATGCCCTTGTCTATGTCTGCAGTTGTCATTGACTTGCAGCTCCATCACCATATTTGCTGTGTTTGTGTGTTTGCAAAGGTAAATGTAAAGTCATAGAGCTTTTTAATCACCTTTTCAGTAGCTATAAAATAAACATATTTCTGTTTCTACAGACACCAAGCTCATTTCCAATAGTTTTCCCATATTTAACACTTTAGCTATCATAAATGCAGCAGCATGGTCTCAGTCGTTGTTCAGGCATTGTTCATGCATTATGCTAAGGATCATATTCATTTAACACAGTCTCCACCTTGCAATTGTGTTACTTTCAACAGTAAGATGTATAGGCCAAAGCTGAGGACCCTTGTGATGCAGTTGGTTCTGGTGAAGCTTAATTTGTTGTTAAAAACTATGCTTGTTTCTTTAATCCTCTGACACCCTCCAAATGTGGATAGAATTGATCAGCAGATGGCGCCATTCGGCCTAGTTTTCCCAGTCCTCCCCGTCGCACTCTGGGTGCTCGTCTGTTCAGGTTTAAGTTTTCATATGAAGCTCCATTAAACATGGTTTAAAAAAGCTCAATTGCAGATAAAAAGGATAAGGATTAATTTTCATAATTTTAGCCTAACTGAGGTGATAAAAAAACACGTGTTTGTCTCCTGCCTATATATATATATATATTATTTTGAGATCAGGCTCTAGTTTGAACTGAAATAATCTCCTGTATCCCAAGTTTGTGGGGAGCAACAAGTCTTTAGTCAACGCTGGCATCATTGCAAGCACAACAGAACACAGCAGCAACAGGAAATCCCAATATGTACTAGTATTTACACCACTATCAGAAACTTCATACTGGTGAACAAAACTTTGGTGACAACTAAGCCCATCCAACCCTTTGACTAAAGGACTATAGAAGGATGCTGTAGCTGCCATTGTCGTGGTGGTGGCCCAAAGGTCTGTATCCTCACGATGTGTTAGAGTCAAGTAGTTCGCAGACAGTCTGCAAGCTTTAGCCCATCAGTTCTGACCCTCTAAACTGTGGATTTAAAGGGCTTACATGGGGTTAAACCCCCAAGATTGGAGCCCTCAACTGCCTGTTTGAGAGATTATGATCTTCAGTCTCTTATTTTCACCTCTCTGTCTTGGTGAAAACAGCAGGAAGTGTGAAGGGTGGTCATTAGAGACGGGCCTCAGCTTGACATCTCAAGAGGGAAGAATTTGTACATGAGTCTCGAGGAGCTTGATTAAATAGAACATTTCCTCATGCTGTGCTGCTAAATACTAGGGAACAAGTGGATACGATTTCGGTGCCAAAAAAATGCATCCCTAAATTGTGCACGGTGAAGGAAACGGTTGCATAAATTTAAAGCACATGCGTGCATACATGGAGTGGTCAGATGCCTGCACATTGTTGGTCAGAGCTAGAACCTTACGCTCCATTTCTCTCTGATGATGTGAGGGGTGGAAGCCATGCTGCATCTTTAATGAGAGTCTGACATCTTTAGTGCCACTGTCTCAGTATCTGTCCTGCCAGTGCCTTCTTCATCATGACCTGCATGGCACTCACGGGGAGAACAGAGAACTCCACCCCACTGAGGCTCACAAGAGTCTGCATGCTATCTTTCATACCCAAATTTGAAGCAGGTGCCATGTACAGTGGCCCCAAGTGCAGGCGCCAATCTCTGATATCAGGAAAGCACACCATGACAAATATTGTGAAGTAAGGTTCTTGCTACAGTGGCCCTAAGAGCTGAAGGCACTACAAATCAAGAAAATGATCAAATAGACAAACCACATGTGTGACATATTACATTACAAGGACACTTCGGCATGCAGATGGGGAAGAGTTGGGATTGAACCGCCAACCTTCTTGTTGGAAAATGACCACTCGACCCCCTAGGCCACACCGCCCTAACACAACACAACCAAATACTCAAGACACAACCAAATACAACAGAACAGAAGTGATAATCAGATGGACATTTATTTTCTTTACTGTGGTGCTGTTGATCTGAAAAAGACATTTATATAGTCACAAACCACGGTACATGTGTACTAGACGTGTTTATTACTTTTTGGTCTCCCCTGGAATCATTTCATTGTATTTTGAGTATTTGACATATATGCCGCAAAATTCTCTATTTGCAGGTGTTTTCCTAAGTTGAGCATGTCGTGCTCTTGGGGCCACCGTACCTTGCTCTATAATATAATGACTCTGTTTGCTCACTGGCATCTTATTGATTGGTATAATGGCTTTTATAGACTCTTCATTAGCCTGTTACAGCAGTGGATCAATACAACATCATTACATGCATGATTGAACTGACTTCCAGACATCTGCTCCAGGGCACATTGGTTAGTATTTGTAAACAGTCATAATGTCCCTCTACATACATGAACTGTAACCGAGAGGACTGATTGGCTTATCACATGTTATTGGCTTGTTCGTAAATGATTTAGGGAGATAAGGGAGACGTAGAATAAATCCGATGTGTTGCTATCACCCTGAAGTTGAAATATGATATCATTGATGAGACATCACGCTGGTTGAATGTATTGTATTTAAACAGTCTTTTTTAAGCAGCTTTGATAAATATATGCAACAAAAGAAAATCAGAAAACAGCCCAAAATGTAATTTGGATACTGTAAACTGTGTCTCGGCTAATGTATTCCGACAATTGAAATGTCTCTCTCTGTGAATGCAGATCTTTGTGTGCACACAAGTGTTCGTGAGCTCCAGAGGTTGCAGGCATTGTATCTTCACCTTCCATCCCTGAGGGAGTGTCCTCCGCTGTTCACAAAACAAAGTGCCGCCGCACACAAAGGTGGAAAACATGTGTTTAACCCAATTAACCCCTGAGATTCCCTCAGTGTCTGGGTTCATTGAACCCTGATGGGACTTAAAAACTTCCTTTGAGGTCCCACACATGGGCCGTGCGCTGAGGTCAGGGCGGCGTCTTTGTGTGCATGGGCATGTTTGTTGTGTGTGCATGCGCTGCATTGGGTCTGGATGGAATGACTTGCTTTGTGCATGACCACTCGACCACGTCCGTCACAATAGGCAGACAAATGGGGGTGACTACCTTTTGACAGAGCATTTCACCACAGTGAGATCATAGCAGTGGTCTATTTGTGGCATGTGGCATGTTGTTGTGAGAGGAGTTTTACCTTTTTCTTTCCTCTTTTGATAATCAAACGCAGTCACAGTTGTTCCTCCCTCGCCTGCTGAACTCACCAGTGTGCTGCTGCTCTTTTTGGCTTCCCCCTCCCCTTGCCTTATTTTTAACAACACCATTATCCCAACCTGTCCTCTGAGCTAACCACCACATGTTTGTGAAAACTGATCGTGGAGCCCCAGAGTGCGACCTCCCACCCCCAGCGTCATACTTCCCAGAGCAAAGTGCGAGACAGAGCCGTAAAGGGGGGGTGGGGGGTTAAGAGAAATGGAGGGAAGGGTTGATGAAAACAACAGATCTCTGCTCCCTAATCCTTTTGTGTCGGCGGTGTTAATCCATGCCTCGCAAACCCCAGCCCTGCCATCCTACCCGCACCGCTCACCCTACCTCAACCCCTGCTTCTGCACCACGTACCCAGCAGTCCCACCGCATAAACAACCGGCAGCACTACTGAAACCAATACTCATCCCCCAGACAGTCAGGAAGACGTACACCGCCGCCGCAGTAGCCCCCCCCCCCCCCCCCCCGACGAACACACAACTCACACTCAACTCTGTCCCTGCTTTCATTCTGTTCATCTTTGTGACCACTGGGAGCAAAATCTCTGTTCTGGATTGCAAGCTTTGTTTGTCTATATGCAAACATATTTTAATCTGGCATCTGCACTTCAATGTGCGTTGGATATTGCAGAATGCAGTTTTTTCCCCTTTTTCTGTGTGTTTTGCTCTCATGCTCGTCACGCACCCCCTTTGTTTTTGCTCTGCTTTTGTTTTGGCAACTGTACATGTAATGAATGCACCAGAGAGACACACGGTGCACCCACTGGCAAGTGTTGTTGTGTCGTGGTCTTGTTTACGTGCTGTGAGGGAAGAGGGGGGTGTGGGGGGGTTGGCCGTCATTGAGGGGGAGCACAGTCGTTGCTGGGTGAAGAGGAGGTTGTGTCTAATGAGGTCACACCCTGGCAACCCGGTGACTCCTCCCACTCCCCCCCCCCCCCCCCCCCCCCCATCTCTCCACTTGTCCCCCTCTGTGTGTGCCCACCCACCTCCCCCTCCCCCTACCCCCCTACCCTCTGACAGAGTGAGCTCTCCGTGGTGCTGAAAGCAGAAAAACACGCTCAGGCTCCAGTAACAGTGCAGCCTGCGAGGAGAAGGCACAGGAGAGACACACAAGACAGAAACATGAAATGACTACCTGGAGCAAGAAACTCGGCTCTGAGTGTTTGGGAAGATGAGTTGAGAGGCGCACGGCAAGAGAGAATAGCTGTAGTGGAAGGTGGCTACAGTCGGCAGTGGGCGTGTTCTTCTTGTTGTGATCTATAGTTGGGAAGCCCGGTGTCATCTGCTTAAGCCTGACTATACCAACCTGTGTGGCTGAGCGGGACAGAGGGAGGCAGCAGGGAACGACATACCTGGAAACACACTACTCCGCTCTACCTTGGTCTCAACCTTCAGGGCGCTGCGAATGAGGATCTCTTTCACCTGTGGGACATTTTGTGCATTTGGACATATTGAAGACAGTCTGTGACGGGAGCGTTACAGAGACAGTGAGTGTCAGGGCTGCAACTGCAAGGGGAGTTTGAAGTGTGAATGTGTCAGTGTGTGTTTGTGTCGTGCTTGCAGTTGCGGGTGCGGTCTGTTGCAACACTGCGTCTTCCTTCCGTCTCCAGAATGTGCAGATGTGTGGAGCAGTGAAGCTGACACCTGGCTTGGAGTTTGACAGCATCTGGACTGGAGGGGGTGCATCTCCCTTTTCTTCCCAGGGGAGGGGGCACCGGGCTGGGCACCCAATGGCTCAGCTCCCCTCTAGCACCAGAATCATCCTGGGTCACAGGGACACCTTCTAGCAAGCCACTCAGTTGGACTATACAATGGATGGAAGTCTTTGTGGATTTAAGTGGAATAGTGCACTGGTGCTCCAGCATAGGTCAGAGTTCACTAGCGTGCACTGGACTCATCAGGGGAAGACAGAAGACACATTGGTCAACAAATCTGAAGGGACACAGCCCCATTGTGAGTATGCATCATCGCACTTGTCGCTATACAACAATGACCCACAAACCCACAAAGAATCATGCCCATGCAAATGTATGAAAATGCAAATGTATGCAAAAGTTGTTTTTTCTCAACTCAAGACAACATAGAAATAACAAAGCAATGCTGCCAATTGTTGTTTCTGTGTGTGTCTGGAATTACAGATGAACCTTTACATGGCCATCACACTGCACTGATGTGTGCGTGCATGCACAAGCGCCCACACATTTTTGACACCAGACAATTGGCCTTGCAATCTTTTTGACATTGTGTCTCTAGAATATCCACGCTGCCCTTCTCCTGTGACATGGCTGCCTGGAAAACATAATCACTGTGCCACTGCCATTTACTTTTAAAGCAAAGTGCACCTCTGTTTTCTAACTGTTGCAGCCAATGTCAACTGGGGCAGGGGGGGAGGGGGAGAGGTAAGACATAAACAAAATGGAAATGCATCAAGTGAAGGGAAAGAGCAATAAGAAGACAGCTTTGATAAAAAAACTAAGTTGCTGAGTGGACAGGTTTTTATCGAGATGAGTATGAAATAAAAGATTTAGAACAATGACCCACAGGAGGACAATCCAATGTGAAAGGCTTGGTTGGTAAAAACAGTGTCATAAACAAGCTGATTCCAGTGCAGAGTGCTGCTGCAGGCTTACAGGGATTAGGCAGGCAAGCTTAATTCCGCTCAAACAGTGTTTGAACTGTGCCTTCCCTTTGCTGCACCCTTTACACATCCAGCCGGTGCATCTTGTCTCTCCTCAGAAACCACGGTTTATTTTCTTTGTACAGCTTCAGATCTCTGACTGTGGCTGTGCATTGGTGATAAGACCTGACAATCAGGGGGGAAATCTCAGCACTCCATGACACCAGGACTCTGTGCCCTGATTTTAGCTCTTCCCTGAGACGGTGGACCTGTCTGTCGGCTCTTATCACTCCTCTCCTCATGCTTGTAAAAACCCATGCTGAGGCATGTTGAGGATGCGTCGTGGTGAGTGGAACTGGCAGATAAACCCGCTGACCTCAGTCCCATGCTGGACCTATTGATAGCCAGACATGAGGTAGAGGGATGCCGAGGATGACCAGACAATGGCCGCTCTCTCATGCCCTGCAATCTCCATCTGGCTGCCCTCCAAGCCCTCCCCTCGCTGCCCTTGCCTGCCCACACACACATACACACACACAAACATACATACAGCTATCACAAGCCCCCTCCCCCTCCCTACTCACACTCAGTGCTTCTCTCACACGTAAACAGCCATGAGTCTTAGGCTGATCTGAAAACACTGACCTACATAAAAGCATTCACTGTTTTCTTCTCTTCCACTACTGGCATATCCAAATTCACATTTGGATCGTGCACATTGTACATAGTGTGTTGCTTTCATTTGCACGGGTGGTAGGGCACGAGCATGCCATACATGCATGCACAAATTAAACTGCTACATACTATGGTTTGATCTTAAGTGGCTGCAAACGTTGATTCTTTTAACTGATTTAATCACATGACGATTTTGCCAATGTGAATGTTTCAACAAAGAGGCTCTTCCTCGCAGCAACATCCGGGCTGTTTTTCTCGTATATGACAGTGATGTCTGCATAAGTCTTTTTTTGCAGAAATCAAAGGCTGCGGCGAACACTCGAACTCACAAAAAACTCGGGAGATTATTTTTAGATCTGAAACACAAGATGATGATGGTATCTTTCAAACCACGCATCACAGTCGAGGAAGATTGCTCATTTCATCTGTGCGGTTTGTCCCAGGAGGGCTGTATTTTCACATCTGTGCCCGACACATTACAACTGTGGAGGATGAAAGCCTCTCTCCAGTTTTACTCAGACACTCTTAAAGCCAGTAATTTCCGCCAGCAAATGTGCAAACACAACTGAGAAAAATGAGCAGCTGCTACTTATCCCCAGCCAAAATGAAAAGACTGGAATCGAATGAGTGACTGTAGCCAGATAGTGAGTCCTTCGACATTATTCAAATTTGTATGTGCATGTGAGCATGTGTGTATGTGCATTGTGCACAGTGAGTGATGGAAAAAGATGTTGCAACCCTCGAGGGAAAGTGTTTACTCTGGCAGACAGAGGAATGATGCAAGTCTCACCACCGACACGGACCTTCCTCAGGCCATGAACTCCACTGCGACAGTCAGAAAAACTGTAAAAACAACAGGAGCATCGCACAAACTCAATGTGTGACACTGTTGTAGTGCTGATGAAATCTTGCTCCATCGGTTACCCTCGCACCAAGGCTGACCTTGAAAATCGAAGGATGAAAGAATAGTTATTAACACAACCGCACGCTTATTGCATTCAGAACATACTCAAACGTGGTGCTGTGCTGATCCACATCATTCATAGCATATCTTTGTCTCTTTTAGAACTAACATTTCCTGTATTCTCTCATCAGAATGCTGCGGAGACACTTGAAGAATGATGAGCTCCAAAGAGGAGGAAACTCTCCGGTTTTTCCAGTATGTTGAAGAGAGTGGGCTGAGAGCCTACAATGGCCTGGTAGCTCAGAACTTGGACCACACCAGGAATGAGAGAAATAAGGCCTTCCTGCAGGAAAAAAACGACAAGAAGAGAAAACAGGAGGAAGCCATAAGGAGGTAAAAAGACAGCAAGTAAAAGTTCCTCCCAAAAGCACAAATGACAAATAAATGTATGAAGTTATATCATAAAACACATTAATCTGGTCACAGGATTTATGAATTAAATTCGAAAGACTCACTTCATCACACAAATGGGATCCAGCTCTGTAGATGCAAGGATGTCAGCGGGTTCACTTCACAAATAGGTCGTAAGGAATTGGGACAAGCGGCCAGAGGGTCTCTGTGGCAATGGCGGGTTGCCGTATTTTGGTTTTTGTCAATGTGGACTGGTGCACTCCACGATCTTAGGAGGATAATTAATTTTTCACTCTGGAGGTATTTAGGACTTGTCCTTGCATAGAGGTTGACGCTGTTCCATTTTTGAAGAAGGAGAGTTTTTAGAATGAAAAAGGAGGCAGGTTGGCAGTGAAAGTGTGTTAGGACCGAAATGAGACTTCTGCCTATGCTGTGGTGATCCATGTACATCTAAGTGTCCTGTTTGTTGGGGTTCATTGTTCAGTTCATTGTCACATATCATCTTGAAGAAGTGTTTCAGAGAATATCATTTTTACAATCGTCCTCATCAGAGTTTTGTCACATGCGCTGCTGCACCTTGTTGAGTTTGTTATGAGAAAGCGGCTACAGCAGTGCCACTGTGAACAGCAGCACCACTGTGTGGCATCCCGGAACTTGAGCGAATAGGAGGCACGCTCTCAAAACGTGGCCAGCACGTGGACGCAGTACGCTTGTGTTGTGGGCGCAAGTTTGAGAGCACTGAGTCACCCAGTCTTTGGAGACGATAATGGTAGATTGCACAAGGGTTACGAATTATGTTTTGGTGTGACATCATGGAAGTCTGTGTTTTGTTCCCACCAAAATAACGGAAGGCAGGAAAAACTGTGTAGAATAAGACATTTATCTGTAATTCACTTTTAAGTTGTACAGCGCTGATTTGAGTTTTGCTTCAAGAGCATTGTTCACCATAAATCTGCTTTTACGATTGTTTCTGTGATTTTTTCTGATACTTTGGCAAGATGCCAAAATAAATTAAACATTTGGTTTTCCTCTGAAAATACACTATTGTCCTTTTCATAGTGCAATAACACTCATCACACTTAAACAAGATCCTACATTTGCTGAGATATTGATGATAAAAATATCAATTGAATGCCGGTTGTCTAAAAGAATAATATATCATCTTTTAAAGAAATATGTTATTCACTCAAACGGGAAAAACAACTCATCTGATTATGCAGCAGGCTCAACAAACAGTGGAAAAGCTCAGAGAAATGTTGAAATGAATCATTTGTGTTCATTTATCAGTCTGTTTGACATGGTGCAGGGCATTTTAGCAGCAGTTGGGAGTTTGAGCTTTGCATCAGATGATTACTTTCACTTGGTCTCGTCCACCGGGTGTTTATATGTGAGCAGATGTTCCTCCTCTTAACCGATTTATTCAGCGACACTTTCGACCCTATCACATTTTTGTCAAAGGTTCATGAGATTTAAACAGAGCTCTGCTGCCTCTGCGATTGTCCATTTCTTTCTACTGTGTGTCACTTGCCTGATCAAAGCCGAGCTCCACTTCATTCCTCAGGCTTTAGTGAGAGAGCTAAGATACAAAAACACTGTTTCCAGCTAAAATGTCCCTGGCTCTCTTTAGGCAGTCTGATTCAGACACAGGCAGTAACTTGGTGAATGGGACAGGGCGACGCCTGAGGAGAGTGGCATCTACTGTCCTGCCACCCCTTCACTGGCTCTCAGCTGTTGCCAAAACTGAAATATTAATACACAGTCACTGGAGGAAGAGTCTAAAAAATAACTGGATTTTTCATGAGGCCTACAAGTAGGTCAATGAGACGACCCCTTTTTACAGTAACTGACTGACAGTGAGGCAAGGTGTTAAGATTCATGTGTGCATGATTGCATGTGCGTAAATAAGCATGTGCTCTTGCACATGTGCTTGCAAGGGCGTGAAAAACAAGGGGAAATCAAATGTTATTAGTGTGTGAGGAAGGTTAGGAAAGAACAAATGGCCTGTTCGATTCTGCGAGGGAGTGAGAGCTTGTTATAGCAAATGTATTTAAGAGTGGGGGGGGAGAGAAGAAGGGGGAAAAAAACCTGTTAGAGATTAAGTGTGAGCTCAGTTGCAGGAGATATGTTCTGCCTGGTGACAGCTGGAAGAGCCATCGGCCAATCAGATCAGTATGTGAGGTTTGAGTGAGGCGGGCCTTCCTGCCTGCTGCTGTCTCAGTCTCACTCTGGATTTCTTTTATTGTATTTCATCAGAAGTCACTCACACAGACACACAAACACACACAAAGTAGATGCAGACAAATTTACTTATAAATTGAATTGTATTCATGAACATGCACCTGCCGCCCACACACACACACACACACAAAAAAACACATTCACTAATTTACCTATATTTACATATGCAGGCAAATATCAAACGACTGCTTTCCTCTTCTTTCCTTTGCACGCAATGACAGACACAACACAACATTTTTTTTATATTGTTAGGGTTATGTTTAGTTTCTTGGTGTCACAGAGAACCAGAGCTTCCCTATGACATGTCAACTCCAACGGGTCCAAGTGTACCTTTAGTCCGTCCTGCAGCCAATCACTGGGCAAACATCCTATAAATAAACCAGTCACCACTAGTCCAGTGACCCACACACTCTCATGCACACAAACACAACACATATATGTGGGTATGCATGCATGACAGGGTGAGTTTTTATCTATACTGTGTTGTACAACCTGTGGCTGGAGATGAAGATACTTTTTTTCACAAATCCATTTAAGTCCAACCATGGAAGATTCATATTTCTATACAGAATGTATATTAATATCAACCAAGCAGATTGGTTAATAATATCATACAGTATATTATTTCATTGTATATAAATACGAGTGCTCTCTTCCTAACTGTTTAAAATGTCATTGCCGATGTGGCTGTTTATGCAGCTGCAGGAATCTCAGCTCAGAACACAACGCAGTGGAGATGTGCACGTGCACTTTATTATTGTTGTGTGGCGGCAGCTGCTTGTGTGTCTGGTTACTATGGGTACCCTGTTGCTAGGCAAAGTTGAGTCCTCCTGGTCAGTGAGCCCGTCCCAGCAAACACCTTCTGCTCAGCAACTGGCCAGGAGGGAGCCAGAGTCAGCAAAGTCCCACACCGTGGGGTATCACGTACACACAATCTCTCTCACACACACACACACACATATACACACACGTGCACACACAGAACACAAGAAAAAGATTTGTGAAAAAACACATGCAAATTATTCCATTAGCTTAAACATTCAAATCTCTGACATTAGCCTAATTGTGCCTCTAATATGAGAATAAATAAATAAACTGCAGAGATCAAGGATGTCTTCATTGTAAATTTATCATGTGTTTTGTACAAACCATTTTCCCTAAACTCTCTTGAGCTCATTTACTTTGCAAAAACACACGCTCGCACACACACCCAGAGCTCCACCCCCCCATTAACACATCATTACTGCTCCATTCAGGCCAATCATCCATTTGAGGGGATTGATTGTGTACAGGCTGGATAACTTCCATAGTGTCACCGTGCTTGTGGTTGTGTCAGCAGGGTTGGTGCAGGGTTAAATACAAATCAATGCCTTGCCCCGAAAGAGACCCTGTTCTCATGTGGCACTAACAAGTCTGCTAATGTTAACCTCGGATCCTCATCATTTGAGACCCTTGCAGGGAACAAAACCAACATGAACAAACACACAAGGGCTCAAGAAGAGTGTCATGGTGCTGAAAATGTCTTTTTGCATCATAAACACCTTTTTCATTCACACATTTTACATATTTCTGTTTTTTCCTTCTCCTTCCTTTGCCCTCTCTCTCTCCCTCTCCTCTTTTCCTGATGTAGGACGGGTGAAGACATAGCAACTGAGGGCAAACACTTGCGTATGGGCTCCATAACCATGCCGGACCCCCAGGAACGCATGCCCATGCCCCACCCGCACGCCCTTGCCGGTGGCCAGGGCTTCTCCGTACGCTCCCAGTCCCTCCACTCTGTCGGTGGTGGGAACACTGGGGGTGGAGGAGAGGAGGAAGTGGGAAGTCCGACCTCTAGGAAGCAGCCCCCACCCAAGCCTAGGAGGGACCCAGCCACCAAGCTGAGCATGTCGTCCGAGGCGGTGGACCACAGTCCCATGTCCACCTGCCGTGGGGAGAGATGTGACGGTGAGTGGTGGTGGCACTTCACACCAAACTGCTGCGCTATATATAGCTTCTCTCTGCAGTGCCCTCCTCAACACTGTCTCCTACGATGACGTGACATCTATTCATCTCTTACTTCCAATATGTGTGGCATTGTGGCATGTTGATATGAAATTATAACAAAGCATAACTACAATGGGGTTAAAAAATGGTTTAAACACTGTGCACACATTAACCTGCGGGTAAGTAAACAACATGGAATCTGTCAAGCATTGTGACAAAGGGTCTGTTTTTATGTGGTGCTTGATGACCACCAAAAACACTTTAGTGTACATTTTTGCCATTCACCCATTCACACTGCACATCTTTGTCTAACTATCTATCTCTATGATACATCACTGCTGACACAGCCATCAGGGGCAGTTTGAAGTTCAGTATATTACCCAAGGACACTTCAGCACATGGAATGGAGAGGGCTGGGGGGTGACTGGGATCAAACTGCCGACTTTCTGATTAGTGGACGACCCACTCTTCCTTTTGAGCCCCAGCTGCCCACAAATAACACTGTAGCAATAACCCAAACAAACCGCATTATCGTAGTGCAATATAAGATGCAAATATCTACAGCTGTAATTAAACAGTTTAAAGTCAGTTAAACAAATTACAGGATGTTCGCATTCTTCCCCTCGCCGCACAGATTAGTCACAGAGAGGAAGATTCAGAATCATCCACGTAACAAGTCTGCTAACTCGTAGATTTCCAACACTGTCTCTGTCTTTAATGCTGAAAGAAATACTTTGATATATTATAGAGCAACCAGATCTGTATATTCAAGTGAAGCTCCAGCTTTACCACAGCAGATGGATGAGTGGACTTTGCTGTAAAATGCAAAAAGTGGTTCTCATTGCAGAAACATGGTAACCTTGATTAAATCTGACTTAGTTTTACATTTCTACACGGCAGATTACCAATGGAAACATTTAGAGATGCATTGATCTAAATCTAGAAGATGCCCCCTGCAGCGATTTCAGTCAGATTCCCGTTTGTATTTGGCTATTTATACAGAACAACAACTCAGTGTATAAGAATCTCTGATGCAAAGTTCAAGCTTGGGCAATTGTGCTCGAAATGTCACAGAATCAGTGGTTGCTGCAGCAAATGCACAATGCAAACGTCTGTATGCTGAATGTAAAGTTACCAGCACTTCAATATTAAACTGATATTATAATAAAGGTCTCTGTGGCAGGTGGCTCAGAGAGCAGAGAGATTCAGAGGTTGCAGGAGGCTTTGACTCCATTTCGGTTTGGATGCTGCCAACGTGATGTGTAGGGAGTCGCCCAGGCTGGCTCAGATTGGTGGGGATCTCTCTATGTGCACACAGATCTTCCTGGGCACCACGGCAACCATCCCACAGAAACAAGACCCCCTGCAGCCCAGCCAATCACAGCATCACTCAACAGCTTGGGCCAATGGGGCTCCAGAGATGCTGAAGTCTGAGGCTGCGGAGCCAATCGCTGCGAGAGTGTGGGGGTGTCCCTGGCTGAGGGGAGGGTTGCATGCTCTGTAGCTGGCGCTGTAGCGGCAAGAGGAGGAGCCTGTGAAAGTAGAATTCATTCAGGAGGAGCGATTGACCTAGATTCGTTTTCCCTAGGAGGAGAGGGAGGGAGAGGGGGTTGCGGGTAAACACATCCGCTACAGGGGGAGGGGGCGAAGAGGGAGCAGTAGGGAGAGAGAGCAGGAGAAGGGAAGGGGAGTGTGGGATGTTGGGTGCGCTGGATTCATCGTCAGTGCTGAAACAGATCTCCAGATCCACCATGCAAACCTGTTAGTGTAGTAACGTATTGGGCAACTGTAGAAAAGACAAATGAAATGCACATACACATATGCATGGACATCTGAACACAAAGAGTGTGAGTATTATATGAGTCTAACGAAAGACATACCAGGGGCACATCTGGAATGAAGCAAACCTTCTATTAACACCAAATTAATTAGTGGTAATGCAAAGGAAATGTGGAAACAAAAGACCTCTTCCATCCTCAGCTCGAATTAGCATCACTGGCATCACCATCAACATGGATAAATGCACCACATGCAAAATACCAGAGCAAAACAACACAAAATCTTCTGATTGAATTTCCACTTTTGCTGTTTTTGTTTATCCCAGCGGATCATCTTCTTAACTTTAAATTCAATTTATTTTTTCCACTTAAATAAAAGACTTGAATCAATCTTTTTATACTCGTATATCTAATTTAAGCAACATAATCTTCAAAGCAGCACATTCAGATGCAACCCAAAAAACGAGGAAGGCGTACACCTACTCAGTTTCTGAGACCATTTTCTGGAAGTCTTCTTAAATTGTGACACTGCGTGGTATATGCTCGTCCTAATTTCCCTCTGCGATTGTGTAGGCATGTGCTATGTGTGTGTGTCAGTGTGTGCAAGTGCATTCATGCACGAAGTGATGGTGGTGAGTCACAAAGTTACGGGAAGTATGCGTGTGCCTGGGCCATCTGGCTTCTGAATTATTAAAGGTGTAAAATCTGCAGTTTGAAGATTTCCGACATGGTCCGACTCTTAACGACACTTATCCCCCCCCCCCCCACCTATCAGAGAAAAGGACACTCCAAACATCTCAGTGCCTGACCTAGAAATAGGCTGAACAAACTAGGTAGTATAGGCCGTGAGTAAACTAGCAATACTGTACCGTAGTATCTACGACGCGAACATTGTTCTATAGCCTCACTGCACCACATCTAAAGAGATTCACACTGCAATGCCACGTCACCACTATCAGAACGAAGCTCCACAGTGTGTGTGACCCAGATACTATACTCACATACTGCTCCACTGCCGTATATGTGACCTAGAAACATGCATATGCCTCAACTATTCCCACATATCTGACTCAAGAAATTGCTCTCAGCTACACACGTTGACCTACATCTGACCCACAGAACAGCGATGGGCTTTACATTAAAGCCACTGAATCATTTAATGATTGATTAGAAATGACACACTTTTGTTAAAACCAGTATTGCTTTGTGACAGCAGAAATGTTGTACGCCAGCAAACAAAAATGGCGTTCAGGGTATTAAACATATGATTTAGAAAACAGATCATTTTGTGCATGGTGCTTGTGAAGGTGATTTTAAGACTTTCTTTTACTCTGTTGGTCACCAGCTCAAGAATGCAGCGAGGACTGTCGGAGGGTGCCGCCACCCAAACCCAAGAGGAATCCCAACACACAGCTGAGCGTTTCCTTCGATGAGTCCTACATCAAGACTCACAGACCCCACCACCGCGGCACCTCCCCCTGCGAACGCAACCCCTCGCCACCGCAGAGCGACGAGAGCCCTACAGATGACTGTGAAGATGAACCTGTGTATATAGAGATGGGCGGGATTGATGTCGGAGCACGGGAACCGCTGAAGAGCGAGGACGAGGAACCGGGAGAGTCTGTGTACGAGGAGATGAAGTACCCTGCTCTGGATGATATGGAGTACCGCACTGACCCTGTGGGATGCCGCTCTGCATGCCCCACCCCTGCCCCTTATGACCCCGAACCTCTCAGCCGCTGCTCCACACCTCGAAACATTCCCCTCTGTGACATTCCTGCACCTTTTCCCAATTTACTCACCCATCGGCCTCCGCTGTTGGTGTTCCCCCCAGCACCAGCGCAGTGTTCGCCCAACTCCGACGAGTCACCCCTCACCCCTCTAGATGTGACCAAATTGCCCATGATGGACAACCAACCCTACAGCAAATCCCCAACGTCCTCGGGTGAGACAGCCTCTGCACACATCCGCAGGGAGCTCACCGCCACCCCAACTCTCACCGTCTCCGGGCGCTCCTCCGCACCTCCTCTACCCTGCACCCTCTACAAGTCGTCCTCCTCATCCTCCTATCAGCGCAGTCACTCTGCTTGCCCATCGCCCGTCAGCATGGGTCGCTGTCTCACCCCCCTGAGCCTCATGCGCACACCTCCGTTTGACGGCTCAATGCCATTCCCTGGAGGTCTGCCTCGCAGCGCCTCTGCCACCCCTCACGGCAAAGGTTCACCACCTCAGGATGGTGTGGGTCGACTCCATGGCTCTATGCAGAATGTGTCAACAGGGCGGTCACGAACACCCACCAGCCCGCTGGACGAACTCACAAACCTGTTCACCACAGGCAGGAACATGCTGAAGAAAAACGCAAGTGGCAGAAAGTCGAAAGAGCCTGGAGAAAGTAAGTCAGCACATTGGTTGATCATGATTAGTGATCACAAAGTCCTGAAGATGGCACACATGTTTTATCTTTATTGATTTGTAGACATCTTCTTGGTTAGTTAAGAGGGTCAACGACACATACACCCTATCAGCACTCAAGAGGATATGCAAAGAAACCTAGACAAACAAACTGGAGAGTTGGAATAACTGTCCAAACACAACACAGAAAGAGTCGGAGTCTAAATGCAACAATTAAATAAGTAGTCTTCAGTTCCCTAATCAGTGATACTTTTCAATTTATCCCTGCTTTGGGGTAACAAGTTGCACATACTACCATGTTTATGATGTGTTCAACAACCTTCCGTCTATTTAATCTCGGCCCCACAAGCCAGGTCTGATACAGATCGTATGATTTAATCTGAGAGGATTAGAGTCTAAAGCAGACAGCAGGTCCCTCAAACCTACTCAAGGCATTTAGCCATCAGGCAGCATTCATTTTAAATATGTAAACATCATTTTTAAATACAGATGGCTGTGCCATAATCAATGCAACTCTAATGGAAAATGTTATCTGCTCACGAATAACTCACTCAAATAACTAAACATACTATGTTTAAAGTGCAATTTGTGAACTTTATATCATTATGAGCACCGATCGCTGTGAAATAAGATGCACAAATTGTCAAATTAATTGTATTAATCTTGAATATTTTGAAATATAATGTAATTGTTGGAAATTAATAAAAAAAAAAGAAAGACTGCAACCATTAAACCAAACTAAATAAGGAACTTAGTGTTTCATAAATGCATGAAGGATTTATATAGTAGCATGGCATGCATTATTATTTGGGTCACTAGTAAATTTGCATAGTAACTATGCACCGTATAGTTATGCACAGAGAGGTTTGACATGTGTAGTTGACTGAAAACTCAGATGCTACGTCTTTCTTCAGAGGTGAGCTGCACATCAGAAATCTTTTTTTTAAGATATCAAACTAAATTTGAATGCTCGAAACTTTTCAAGTACATTTTGTGCAGACATAAAAAAAGAAGAGTCCACCCATCCATCTCCACTCCGTGCTCTTAGCAACTACAACATAGCAACAGCGGAAGGAGGAGAAATCCCTGTTTCTTATTTGCAGATTCCCTCCCCTTGGGTACTGCAGCCAATCACAGCTCAGGGCACGTCGTTCTACGATGGAGCAGTGAGCTCCTGGTGGGGATAGTTTCTCCTCTGAACTCAAATCTACCCATGATCACAGGATTTCAGATTCTCTTTTCCCATCCAATCAGCACACACTCCACTCATGATTCGGCCAATCATGAAGCCAGGGCTGCTGGCAGATGTGGAAGCTGTGAAAATGAATGGTTCCTTGCTATTTCGACTTTTACCGATCAATATGTCTTTCAGTGTAGTGTATCAGTCAGTGCACTTTTTAATCTTGTGGGAATTAGAATTACTACCTGACATTAAGTGATTATTAGATAGTCAAGTGTTGCGTTCAGGTGCCAGGAATTCCCAGTGATGTCTCACTAATGAGCCCTTTGACTTCTTGTCTCATATGGTTTGCTAATTGTGCGCATATGTTCTCTATACATCCACTGTGGGTTGGGGTGATGGGTCTTTTTAAATTAATGATTCTCTTTTCATCCTGACACCTGTGTCATCGGGGCTAAAGCACTGACAGGTTGCAGCATGCTACGAGCACACCCGCTGTAATGAGCACGAACACTTAACACAATGAATAGAGGCTCATTTTTTCTCCTCTCTCACTCTCCCTTTCTAAGGCGATACAGGCAGCAACAGCTAGCCTGACCCACTTACCAGCCGGTTAATCGCTATACTACACACACACACACACACACACACACACACACACACACACACACACACACACACACACACACATACACTCATGCATCCGCACACACCGTAAAGCCGTGGATGACACATGTAGGCATTACAGGGGACGCTTGCGTAGGGTACTGTATGTGGATGCCCATATATAAACCATATAGAGGCAAAGTGTATATGGGAATCAATCAGGCACATCATTGTTTTCCTCTGGTGCAGCATTGATCTTTAATATCTTTATGCTTGAATCAGTGACACACTTATGATTCCCTGTTAGTGTTTGCAACTCTCGCATGATGGAATGTTGTGCATTGTAGAGAAAAGCACACATTGAAATTGCGCATGAATAAAAGAAGAAGAAAATCTAAACATGACAGTGGTTAATGGTTTGAAATGTTTCTTGGTAATCCAGATCACTTCATGTTTATATTTCGTAGGTTTTAAGGTCAAAGGGAAATAGAGTGAAACAATGTGACAGAATAAACAAAACATTTTTTACTGAGTTCAAAATACGCAAACATCAAATGATTGAGTGTCACTGATGGTTTGTTTCATCTATCATTAGTATGAAAATAAATGATCTACATCAATTTGTGTGAGCCCACGTATTGACTCATCTGACGCCAGTGGTTCACTGCAGCTGCCTCAGTGAGCACAGAGTGACACCTAGTGTATATTTGATGGTAGTGCAGAATCTTGTAGCAGGAAAAACATTATTTTTTTCTCAAATACAGGTGTTTTCTCTTCAGGAGTATGGCATTTATAATTTGTGTTATCAAATTGCCAACGTATTGTGAAAAACTGACATTATGTGACTATAAGTCAACATTTATTGTGCATTTTTAACTAAGACAGTATGTTTAGATGTCCGAATTATTAAAATGTCTTTTTTTGTCCTGTTCCTTTAAAGCTGAGTCCAAAAGCAAGTCTCACAGTGAGTCCAAGCGGGAAAGCAAGGAACGTCACAGTAAGGAGTCCAAGCGAGAATCCAAGGAGCGGCACAGCAAAGAGTCTTCACATCGGCGAGACAAAGACAAAGATAAAGACAAAGACAAAGACAAAGAAAGACACAGAGACAAGGACAAGGACAAAGACAAAGACAAAGACAAAGACAGACACAGAGACAAGGACAAAGACAAAGACAAAGACAGACACAGAGACAAAGACAAAGACAAAGACAGACACAGAGACAGAGACAGAGAACGAGACAGAGACAGAGACATAGACAAAGACAGAGACAGAGACAGAGGAAGCAGCAATGTAGAACAACTGGCCCACAAAAACAGTAAAGACCGAACTTGTAGTAGTGTAGAGGCCCCACCGCCTGTTCGCAGGGACAGCAGGGACAACAGGGACCAGGGCTGCAGCAGTGTAGAGCCAATCCCTGTCAGACGGAACTCCAAAGACAAGGGCTGCAGCTCCTTAGAACCAATCTCTTCCATAAGAAGAGACTCCAAGGACAGAGGGATCAGCAATGGTGACTTGATGCCAAGGAGAGACAGCAAGGACCGGAGCGGGGGACATGGAGCGGAGCCTCTGCTGAGGCAGGACAGCAAAGACCGAGAGAGACTGCTGGATCAGCCGCCTGAGCTCTTACCGAGACAAGACACCAAGGACAGGGCGAGAAATGGTGTAGACTCTAGACACGAAAGCAGAGAGAGACTGCTAGATCAGTCACCTGAGCTCATATCAGGGCAGGATAGTAGGGAGAAGGCCAGGAACGGTGTGGACTTAAAGCATGAAAGCAGAGACAGGCCACCTGAGCTTTTACCCCGACTGGAGAGCAAAAACGGAGCTAGTACTGGAGCAGAATATCGGTATGATAGCAAAGATAATCGACCTAATTTGTTACCCCGACAGGATAGCAAAGAGAGACTCAGGGGTGAGCTTGAGCATAGGCACGAAGGTAGAATAGACCAGCCTCCGGAGATCCTGCCCCGACAAGAAACTTTCAGAGGCGGCAACAGCAAGGACAGAGTCGTCTCCAGCTCTGACTCCAAGATCGAAGGGAGAGAGCGGAGCTGTCACAATGGAGGAGATTTCCCTCCTCCTCCTTTACCCAAGCAGGAGAGTAAAGATCTGAGCAAAACCGGCCTTGAGGTGAGGCGGGACAGCAAAGACAGAAGTCTGAATGGCTCGAGCGATCAGCATTATTACGATTTGAAGAACAGCAAGAGCCCCGCTGCAATGGAGTATAGGTATGATAGCAAAGGATACAGACGGGATGGCACGCCCCGACGCGAAAACAAAACAAACTACAGCATGGAACAGTCAAAAGCACAAGAGAGGAACGGCAGCACAACGTCAGGGCAGCATTCATCCACCACTACACCTACTCACCACGGGAGATCATCCGGCAGCCCACCAATGACTGTGAGAACAGGAAATGGTAAAGACCTCAAATTCATAATCTGATACTGATCTTTAAATCGTAGAATAAGGAGCAACATAAAGCATCCAGCTGAATAAAGTGCATTTAACCAATTCTATGTCATGATTTTGCTTTGTAGATCCGAAAGCACCACCGAAATATGCCCGCTCACCTTCTGCTCCTGGCAACCCCTCACCATTGGGAACTCCACAAAGGAGAGTAGCAGAGGCGCATCACAGTCAGGTAACCAGATTTTTTTCTGTTGGTCTTTACACATATTGTTTTAGACTTGAACAGCTCCTGAAAATGTACTTTCAAAGGCCGTTCCTGAAATATTACTAAAACTACTTTTATCATAAATATTCAATGTTCCTACAAGGGAACTTTTCATGTTTGTTGATTTTAAAGCTGTATTCACTTCACTAAATGCACTGAATCTTCTCCCTCAGATGCCCCAGATGCCCTGGATATGTGGGGACAACACTATGCTAGACCAGATCGAGAGGAAGCGCACCCTCTGCATGCAGATCCGCTCCAGACAGCACCCGCACCTGCAGCGATCCCTGGAGAGGCCTCCTCCTCCTCCTCCGGACAGGAACGAGGACAGGCACCCGGAGCGGAGTCAGTGCAAGCAAGAGAGTGCATCTGTCCTCCCAAGCTGGGGGAAAAGCAGTGGGCCCAAAAAGATTCGTCCCCCCCCTTACCCCACACAGACAACCGTATTCTGGGACACGGCCATCTGACAGGGACAACACACTTGCACCTCCTTGCCACACAACCCCCCAATTACCCAATCCCTCTCTCCTCCGAGTGGAGCTGATTCATCCCTGCAACATCAGGGGGAACCAGGACAGCCAATAAGAGCACCAGGGGGATGATACTTGCTGATGTCAAAGGACAATGGTGGTTACCATAGCAATATTTCTGCTTGTTCAGGTTGTCATGTTTTCTTATCATCACTGATGATATTTGATATTTTTCTATTTCCTGTGACTGGATTTCTTGTAATATAATTAGTAGAATAGATATTTGATGAATAGATATTTTTTAAATGAGATGGGGATTAAAAAGCATCTTAAATTATGTATAGTAGATGTAGATGCTATCTAAAGTTTGTTTTTTTAAGTTGTTTTTTTTTGTGGTTATTTTACATTTGAAAGCATAATCTATCAATACTTGTACTGTAGTAGCATAATTTTCTTATGCCCAACTCTTTTTGTGCTCAAAAGCCCTGAAGTGAATGGACTATTCAATTCTGTCTATATATACTTTTCATTTTCACTGTTGTATAGTAGGTTGAGGAGTTTAACATCAACGTGCTTTAGATTCTGGCGCCCTCCATGCCTGGTCCAGCATGTTGTAGAATGTACAACAGTTGGTCCTAGAAAAGAGACAGGAAACTCTGTGTGCTTCACTTTGTATATTACAGTAAGAAGCTGTGTAGTCACTGCGTCAAAGCCTTTCAAGCGGTCAATTCCTTTTATAGGTCAACCTGTTGGCTGGCACGTTGTAGATGACAGGGAAAGTGTGAAATGTTTCTGCTGTATTCTAAGAGACACTATGAGGGTGGGATGGGGAGGTAGTAAATTAGAACATTACATTTTAGACAGTATAATTTCCAAAACCAGCCGAAGCCTGTAAAAGCAAGACATGGGTGTGGTTGCACTTAGGATGTTGGGTTAAATGAAACGGGGTGGTGGCATTAGCTGGCGAGCACCAGCGCCCTTACCTTTTGCCATGCACACTGCGAGCACCATGGCACAGTGTAAAGACTTGATGCCAACGACCAGCCCGCACAATCAACACCTGATCTTTGAGAACGTTTCTTAATTTTACTGCAGATTATAATAGCCATATGCACTTGCTTATGAAATAACTTTCAAGATTATGCTTATATATATATTTTTGAAAATGTTAGGAGTAGCGAGCTCTGCCATGGAAGTTTTCATTTATTGGCTAGGACGTAAACGCCTCAGGAGACTGGCCGTGTGTGACATGCAGCCGTCCGTGATCGGTTGTCTCTGACAATGTTCCCAATTGAATTGGCTGGAAACCATTTTAAAAATCGAATTATTCAAGGACCTATCACATGGCAACAGCTCTACCCGGTCAAAAGGACAGGGGTTGCACAAGGGCCTACACACATTTGAGACTTTGTTAAGAAGAAAAGAAAACTGCACTACCCATCATCTTCCATCACATTCAATCAGGCTGGTAACATACACGTCCTTCTCCCCCCAGCTCTCTCCCTCTACCTCAGCCTCCTGCTTACATCATCGAAATTGGTTCTCTTTGCACATTAAAATGCAATGTCAACATTGCCAAAATAGTTTGGGTTTGACAAATGGGCGAGCACTCAGAGTGCAAGTGCAGTACCCCCTCTCTCTGGTGAGAATCATAGTACAGAGGTCCCTCTGTGTTGTGCGAATGGGCGTGTGTGTGTGTGTGTGTGTGTGTGTGTGTGGGAGAGAGCTGTGCATGTCTGTGTTCGTGTGCCAAGCTACACTGTATGCAAGTTGAATCTTTACAAATGATTGTTTTAAGACATTCACTTTGCCCTATCCATGGTGTTGGTGGGTGGAGGTTGGAAATGTAATAATGATGATGTACAATCTTTTTGTGTTTATAAATGTGCACTGTGAAAAGGTAGAGAGAGCACCGCACTGTCAGAGTCCTCTGTCCTATTGCACTGAGTGTTCTCTTGTTTCGCGTAATATAAAAAAATGAAGAAAAAAAAATGTTTGAGGAAATAAGTACTGTATTCTGATTGTCACATGGGTTCTGTTGAGAGAAATAAATAAATATGAACTTGAAACCCACTATGGAAAAAAGACCTCTATCCTGAAGAAATTATTAATTTTCCTCACACCTTGGGGGTTTTGCATGTAGGTTGTCATATTTTCAACTGTCATAGTTGCTGAACTCTGGATGACTTTTAGAAAAACATTTTATTTGAGGAGCAGAACTAAGATAAAGGACGACAGCGTTTTGAACATTTCTCCTCACGAATGCTTTACTTATGATTTCCACACTAATCTGGAAATGTGCACGAATACAGTACAGCAACAAGATGATTGATGATTCAATTAGAAATAGCACCTCATTCAAAACAATGACAGGAAATATAAAAGTATAAAATAGCTGTTCAGATGAAGGTACATTTCTGCCAGTAAATGTAACATAAATGTGGCCCTGAGTGGAAATCAGAATTAGGTTTTGAAAATTGAAACGCTTAGAGTAACAGTTAAAAGTGATGTGAGTTGACATTTATATCCGTCTGAGGCAGACATGACACTGGCTGGCCTTGTGTCGCTGTTTGTCAGCTGCTTTGATGGTGCCCGGTCTCGGGATGATGAACTGCTCTGTCTCACTCACAGTAGTCAGCCAAAAGCTGTATAGGTTGGCGAAGTAGTGACAGGAGCCTCGCTCGCCCTGGCATTCTATGAAGGGGTGAGTTCTGAAATCCTTGAGGCAGCTGCCGGAGGAGGTCAGAGACTGGCCACCACCATTAACACCTTCCCCTGTGTGCTGAGGACAGGAAGACAGAGGACGTTCAGGGTGTAACATTTTCTTTCATCCACTCACTTTTGTTTTGCACTCACCAGGAGGAAAGAGAAGCCCTTCCACAGACTCCTCCAGCCAGGTGGGCATGCAGGAACCATGTGATCCTGGCTATGGAAAGCCACTGCAAGTGACACCGTCTCACACACTGCACAGCGGCTGATGTGGGAGCTAATCTCCTGGCCGAATAGTGGCATCATGGGTATGGGAGCAGTGGTGGAGAGCCAATAGGATTTGTCATTGCGGCCGGCGTAGTGACAGGCAGCTGTGTTGCAGTAGGAGAAAGGCATGGTAGAGAAAACAGGGAGGCAGGAGCCAGCCTGGCCTACAGGGAAAAGAGAATAAATTAAAAAAAATTGTGTGTGAATAAACTCAGAGACATCAACAAAACGATCACTTTATGCAGACACTTACCCAGGTCTTGTGTGTGAGCCTTCTCTTGTCCCTCTAGGTACACCAGACTGTAGCCCACCCAAAGCTGACTGCTGCCTTCAGGGCACTGAGGCACCTGCACTGACTGGCTGTGGACAACCAAGAGGAAGCCTGACCTGGATGTCCTCCTGTGACCTGGTGGACCTTGTTCACCAGGTGGGCCTGAAACACCTGGAGGATAAAAGGACAAGACAAAGAAGATAATAAATTAGGGATTTAATGGAGGCCATGAATGGTCACATTTTTATCATTTATACATAAACTCAAATTTTTCACCTTGTGGTCCAATGAATCCTTGCTGACCGACTTCACCTGGGTCTCCAACATAGCCATTAGGACCAGCAGGACCCGGTAGACCAGGGCCGCCCATGGAGCCTGCAGAACCCTTCTCTCCTGGAACACACAGTCAAACAAGAACAATTAACACACAAACATGCAACAACTGAGAATTGCACAGTACATATCAATTCGGACAGAAAGTGTACAAATTTATCAACACAGAGAATATATTAAGAATGTCTTGCCTTTACGTCCTGGACCCCCAGGAGGACCGACATCACCAGGGAATCCCCGAGATCCGGGGGGACCAATTGGTCCTAGAAGTCCGGGAGGAGCCACCCCTACTCGTCCACTGATGGAATCACCAGGAGCTCCTCTGACGCCTGGTAAAAACACAGTTCACTAATCACCAGATGCACTGCAATAACATGTCTTTCAGTCGGTGAGGATTGTTTATGAAATAATAGCAGTAAAAAAAATACCTCTAGAAAGTTATTTGTATCCCTTTTACCTACTGGGCATCTCACTCACCACTATTTCCAGCTGGACCCGTTTTTCCCTTAGGGCCCCGTGGCCCAGGGAAACCTTGCTGACCTTTGGGTCCTTGAGCACCTCTGGGACCATTGGGACCTCTCTCACCTGTCAGAGTGCAGCAGCATTTAGAAATCATTCACCTTCTTCGTAAGTGATGGCAGCAGTATAGGATGTACCTTTTGGACCGATAAAGCCTGGATTGTTGTGAGATCCAGGAGGCCCTCGGTGGCCCATGGCTCCCTTACAGCCTGTTAACCCTGGGGGGCCAATCGGTCCTCGATCTCCAAAGGAGGATGTGCTGCTGCCTGGAGGGCCTGGTTCCCCTGGAAGACCTACCAACCCAATACAAAAGTCCCAGATGTAGACAGGCTGCACACAATGTTCTTTTCTTCAAGTTGTCCACACAACTTGACGACAGGAACAACAATATTCACACACACCTGGGAGCCCTGTAGGTCCTTCATATCCTACATCTCCATGGGGTCCCGGTGAAGGTGTGTCGCATTCTGTGCCAGGGTATCCAGCTTCGCCAGGGAAGCCTGGAAGACCTGAGAACAGAAATCTAAAACTTTTATTCCTTTTCTCACTGAATATGTAGAGGAATGGAGCACGTGCCACACTTAACAATGGAGAGTGATTAACAGAAAAGAGGGGGCCATTAAATCTGAGAAACCAGAACAGACTATTGCATGGTAACAAATCAAATCATTTTGATATTTTAAGCCGACTTACAGTACTGAAAAAGTGATGATAATAATATATATCATACCTGTGTCACCAGGTGGGCCCGTCCGACCTTTAGGCCCAGGATAGGTGACTCCTGGGGGTCCTTGATGGCCCTTCAGACCTTTGACTCCAGGAAAACCATCTAGTCCTTGTGGGCCAGGGATATCTTGGCCTTGAAGTGATTTATTAGACTCAGTGTTACACTGTTGCATGTCCTCACAAAGTCGATGTAATGACTCTAGTTTCACTTTTTTAGGATGAAATGACCAATCACTAAATTCACAAGTTCAGTATTCCTATTTAAGGCAGTTTGAAAGTCCTAAATATGCAGTTTATTTTAATGTTGAGAAAAATGAAAGCCAACCACCATAAGAGACATGCAAATGGATAATTGCTCAGCTTAAAAAAAATGCTTACCACTTGCTCCCCTAAACCCTTTTGGACCTCTAAGTCCATCCAATCCATTCAGACCTGGTGGTCCAGGGGGCCCTGACATAAGATCACAATGCAATATAAGAAGTATCCTCAGCATACAAATGCAACTTTTGTTTGCAGTGTGTTTTATCCAATTCTTTGTGTATCTTCAGAAAAATAAGTACAGTTTGTGTGTGTGTGTGTGTGTGTGTGTGTGTGTGCATGAAACAAGAGATATTATGCTAGTACCTTGAGGCCCACTTGGGCCAGTTGGACCTGGTGGGCCGAGACCTCCTTGATCGCCTGGAATACCTGGAAACCCTTGATGGCCAGATGTGCCACGAGGCCCAGGGACGCCTACACACACACACACACACACACACATACACACACATTAACACACACATACGCACACAAATACACATGCACTAAACAATGTACCTTAAGCACAGATTTCAAATTTCCTAAGGGAAATTAAAATGTGTAAGAATGGTTTCAATTCCTAGGAGAGCAAATCAGAATTTTTAAGAATCCTAATTCTTGACAGGATGTTATTGGAAACCGCAGCTGGTTTTATTCACTTATCATTTAATAACGCCCAATTCTGTTATAATCAAATTGTAAGTGATAATTAAATCATGGAAGGACAGACATCCTGGTTACTGGCACATGTTCTTGGTTTTTATTTTTTTCTGATGGACTTCGTACTTGACTCATGAGTTAGCTTTCCCATGTAAAAGAAAGACCTCATCAGTGTACCTTAATTTACTTTAAATGTTTGCTATAGTACGTCAGTTCACAGGAAATCACCTAATCCTCCGAGTTTTCCTGGTTCCCCAGGAATGCCTGGTTGTCCAGTCTGTCCTGGCCTTCCCCTGGGTCCTGGGTCACCTGAATCACCTGGACTCCCCCTGTGTGCTTGAGGAAATCATTTTGTGGAGGTGAATGTATTTCCTGTTTACATCCACTCAAGCATATAGTCTATGAAACTGTCAAACCTCCTTAAAGAATTTTAAAATGTTTGTATTTCTTCTTCAACATGTAGATTTGTCTTAACTCACCATTCAGTCCATTATCCCCTGGCAGTCCTCTGGGTCCGGGTGGACCAGGTTGTCCAATTGACTTTCCTGGCTCACCTGGAACAGACTTAGATCATCAAGTTCAGTCCAGCTGAATAACAAATGTATGAGCTCATACAAGAGATTTGTCTTTATTTTGCTATATACCTACAGGTCGATCTGCATTTATCATAATATGCATTTTTTTTCAACTGAGAAGATATTTACCAGTATTAATAAACAACTTATCCAGTGTTACTGACCCTTGGCACCAGGCAATCCCTGTATCCCTTGTATGCCTATACTCCCTCTATGCCCCGGATCTCCCTGTAAAAGATAATCAGCAAATTCAATTACATTTCATCTGTATTGAGCATAATATTCCAACAATATTTCATCATATCTGAGTCTGACAAATGACCACACTAAAAAGTAGAAAGATACTGTAGCCATCCACTAGATACTGCAGATAGCAGCACCACAAGTTCCTCCCAAAATATGTTGTTATATATTTATTTATTTTTGAGAATAAAATATGCAATAATTTGCAAAACTGTAAAATGCCTATTCACTATCGAAGACTCTATGGGATTGTAACATAAAAAAAAACATTTTAAAATACTTAAGATTGTGCAAATACACAAGTAAGGAGGTCCAATACGGTATGTAACATGATGAGGTAGAAGGGATCACAGACCTGGTTTAACTTGAGTTGTGCCTCAAAAGTAAAAACAATAAGGTTTTACCAAACGGCTGGAATGTGCCATGATTCTGCCCCCATGCTGTACCTTTGAAGAGACTGTTGTGCACCATTTGAAAGTCTTGATTTATCATTGGACATTTTATTGGTAAAAAATAACCTTTGAATTGGTAGTATTATTATATTTTGATATTCAGCTTGGATTTGTTAACGTGATTTGTAATCGTGTTGTTTTTATATATTTTGGATTTTTAGATTCCTGTTTTATTTTGAAGCTTTCCTTATGTGTATATTTTACTTAATGTACTGTCTTTTCTGGTTTCCCTCCTCTGTGACTGTATAGGGTTTTTGGGGTATAGACTGGAGAGATACTAAAAACTTGCCTTAAAAGACATAAATTTAGTTTAATGTGTACCGGATCTCCAACATGTCCTGTATTTCCCCTTGGACCAGGGAAACCTTTGATTCCAGGGTGCCCAGGAGGTCCCGGGATTCCTCCCCTGCCTGGAACACCAACACTGCCCTTAAGCCCTGGTGGACCAAGCCATCCCTCAGGCCCCGAGTCACCTGGTATTCCCCTTATACCCTTCAAGCCTGTAAGTGACAACACTATTCAGAAAGGATACAATCTCTGGCACAAAGGTCACAATCTGTATGTTAGTCTTCTAAATTGATATACTGTTCATGTAAATTAAAGAAACAATATAACATATTTTTAAAAAACATGTATACGTGCCTCCAAGTCCTTGTTGGCCTGGTTGTCCCCTCCTTCCTGAAAGTCCTGATGGGCCTTCAGTCATATTCACAAGTCCTGATGGGCCTGGTAATCCTGGGAGACCTTGTAAACCTGGATTGATCACAACTCTGATTAAATGCATGTCTGCTGTATAAATTAAATTCAAAGTGAAACTCAATAACACAGATTATGTTGTATGTTTGTCTACCACAATCCTCCTTACCCAGTGTTGAGGCTGTATAGCCATGACTGTAATCTTTTTACAGACCGTCTATTTAAAAAGACAATTGGGTCAAGGCCAAGTGGACTGCAACAGACACTTACCTTTATTACCCGGCAGTCCTTGGTCTCCTTTGTCACCTGGTTGACCAGTAAAGCCTATTTCTCCCTGTTTACCTCTGGGTCCTGGAGGTCCAAGACGACCAGGTCGTCCGCTTGCTCCGGCCTTACCAGGGTAGCCAATTTTACCTAGATGTATTTAAAGGAAAATAATTTCAACCATAGCAATCTAATTTACATGCATTGCATTGTTGATATACCATTGATTTCAGTGCAGAGTTCCTCGTGGGAGTTTTGATTAAATTCAGATATGAACTCTATGAGGTCAGTAGGTCTGTAACACATCCACCACACGGTGGTCAGATATTATGCTCAACAACGGCACCTGTTTTTTTTCTTTGGTTTAATCTTTCAAAATAAGTAGCATGACTTTAAAGGGATAGTTCACCCAGAAGTGTCCGCAAGCCCCGGCATTCATATGCGACTCAAAATGAGGTCATTTACACTGTGTTTTAGGCCTAAATGTCCACTGATATTTTCTGAGGAGGAGCGATTAGGGACCGTCGGACCTGCTAACGTCCGGCAGCTAAGCCACTTTTGGTGGACAATTAAGGCTTAAGACACAGTGTAAATGATGCGGTTTCGAGTTGAATATGAGTGTCTGGCTTGCGGATACTTGGATGACACTACACCAGCAGTTATGAGGTATGTTCTGTTTTTCCTGTTGTTTTATTATGTCTGAAGATTTGGTCTCCAGTTACTTCATTTGTATTGGATTCTGCTCTAACACTGTTTACCCCTGAGACTCCTTAGGTGTTTTGTGGACTCAACACTTCACCCTCTGCAACCTACTCAGGGTGCTACCAGGTGTGAACGTCCACCTGGTATCCTGGATCACTGACTACCTGACAGAGAGACCACAGTTCGTCAGTCTTTGTGCAGCACCGGCGCTCCACAGGGGACTGTGCTCTCACCAGTCCTGTTCACCCTGTACACATCTTACTTCAACTACAACTCGGAGTCATGCCACATCCAGAAGTTCTCTGACGACTCTGCTATTGTGGGATGTATCAGAGATGGCCAGGAGGGGGAGTACAGAAGCCAGGTGGATAACTTTGTGCAGTGGTGTACACACAACAACCTGCAGCTGAACACCACTAAGACCAAGGAGATGGTGGTGGACTTTAGGAGATCTCAGCCTCCTCTGCTCCCAGTCCCCATCGAGGGGGTTAGTGTGGAGCTGGTCAACACCTTCAAATATTTAGGAGTCCATTTGGACAATAAACTGGACTGGTCAGCAAATGTGGATGCAATCTACTAAAAGGGTCAGAGCCGGCTCTACTTCCTGAGGAGGTTGAGGTGGTTTAACATCTGCAACAAACTCCTGCGCATGTTCTACCAGTCTGTTGTTGACAGCGTCCTTTTCTATGCTGTTGTTTGCTGGGGAGGCAGCATAAAGAAGAGGGATGCAGGGCGACTGGATAGGCTAGTGAGGAAGGCGGGAGCTGTTGTTGGCTCTGAACTGGACTGCCTCACAACAGTGTTAGAGAGTAGGACCCTGAGTAGGTTGCGGACTATCCTGGACAATGAGCACCACCCACTTCACAAAACTCTCATAGGACAGAGGAGCTTATTCAGTGGCAGACTCCTGTGACTGTCATGCTCATCTGAAAGGCTGAGGAGGTCCTTTGTCCCCAGGGCCATTAAGCTTCATAACGCCACACAGAGGGAGAGTGGGGGGGGGAGAGATCTTCCCGGCATGAGTCGACCATATTGGTGGCAACTATTGCACTTCTGTCCGTCCTGGGAGAGGGATCCCTCACATGTGGCTCTCTCTGAGGTTTCTATGTATTTTTACCCTGTTAAAGGTTTTTTTGCATAGTTTTTCCTTACTCTTGCTGAGGGTTAAGGACAGAGGGTGTCATGCCCTGTTAAAGCCCTATGGGACAAATTGTAACTTGTGAATATGGGCTATACAAGTCAAATTTGATTAATTGAGTGATTGATTGATATTCCTATATATTTATATATATATATTTATATATATATATATATATTTCTGCTCTTTCTATATTATATATACAGTTTATATTTTTTTGTACTTTCCACTCCAGCAGCACAAGAATACTTTCCTACTGGACACTGACACAATCACATCATTGCATTCCATTCCTGTATCTATAAATATGCTCTCCGTATTTGATGTATGTGATTTATGTATGTGTGTCAGTGATGTGTTAAATGTACAAGCTACTGGATGATCTGAATTTCCCTCGGGATTAATAAAGTATCCATCTATCTATCTATCAATCTATCTCCCCTCCATTATCATAGTGGTGAGTAGATAATGAGTGACTTTTCATTTCTGGGTGAACTATCCCTTAAGTCTAAGAAACTCAAGCTTTTAACAATTACTTTTATAACTGCCTCACCCTTTGTCCCTGGCCAGCCGTCGATCCCATTATCTCCTGAAAGGCCAATGGTGCCGCTGCGTCCAGGTGAGCCTGGCAAACCAGGGAGGCCAGGAGATCCTTTAAGACCCCTCGGTCCATGACCAGGTGGACCCTTATCTCCCTTCAAACCCTTCTGAGCAAGGTAGCCTGTATGTAACATCATAAAACTCAATGAGAAAATATGTCAATGGATTGTTTGATGGTTACAAAGGAAAATATGCATTATTGTAAGCCAGTTTTAGTCTCAACAGAAATTGTAATGGACACTCAATCCATCAAGCTGTCTAGTGCTGTCTTATCACCTGGTATTCCTCTCTGTCCAGAGTTCCCTGGAGGGCCTGGAGGGCCTGGGAGTCCATACAGTTCACATACAGTACAAGGTGGACCTTGGGGCCCTGTTGCACCAGGGTCACCACTGACTCCTGGCTCTCCTTTGTGGCCTGGTTGTCCAGGTCTGCCATGTATGCCTGTGATTCCATAGCAGCAATAGTCAAATGTTTTTAAATATACATAAAGAAAAGGAAGTACACTCCTAGTACTTTATTGTATTTACTTGTTTTTTTCTGTAATAAAGTTCACATTTATCTAAAGCCAAATCTGTTAAGCAGTTTATTGTGTTCACCTAAATCAAACCAATTTACCTGGAGACCCAGGGTTTCCAGGGAAGCCACGAGGTCCTTTTGTCCCAATAACCCCAGGTTGGCCAGCTGGGCCAATAACACCAGGAGAGACAGAGAGAATGTCTCCTGTTGTACCCTTTCTGCCTGGGAGTCCTGGTATCCCCGGAATGCCTGGAGGGCCATCCAGCTTAATCCCCCAGGGACCAGGTTCACCTGGATCCCCGTTTAAACCTGTAGGTCCTTTTACAAGTAAGAAAGACATAAGCACACAAACAGCCCTCTGATTTGTATAATTTGTAACTTGTTCCTCGATGATCCAAAACATTGAACCTGGGTCTTCCAGAAAATACCTTAAAAAAATCCTGCACAATTTTAATTTGAAATTGTAGAGTCATTACCTGGCAGTCCAACCCCTACAGTTCCACCGTCATCTCCTCTCAATCCTTTAAGGCCAAGGTGTCCTGTAACTCCCTGGAGACCATGTATTCCTGGCTCACCTGGAATTCCTATAAGGCACAAAATGAAAATAACATTGAATTGCATCGTGAACCGAAAATGTCAAAACAACGCTGATGATAAATGCAGGCTTAGTATGGCAAATAAATTTTGCCATCGACTTTTGAGCTACTGGCTTTCAGGAAAGCACTTGGTAGTAACTGTAGGGATGATCTTATTCTGCAAACTTTAGAAAAGTCAAACCAATAGACAGAGAACTGATTTGGTTTATCATTATCATTATATTTATCATTATCATCATATTTTATGTCTCAAAGTTGTAAGACTTACCTGGGGAGCCTGGCTCACCCTTTAGACCAGGTGATCCAAACGCTTCTTCATGACAGCAATTGTCAATTTCACCTGATGACACAAACACAATCATTAGTATTTTACACCTGACTTTGGGACAGGTGGGGGAGTAATAAACCCGACTGAGAATCTTTCAATTTAACTGAGTCTCTGACCTGGAGGTCCTGGTCTGCCACTAACTCCTGGGGTGCCAGGATAACCATAATCTCCTTTGGGTCCTGGGGCCCCCGTAGGGCCTGGAAAACCAGGTCCTTTGGGGCCTACAATCCCTGGAAAACCTTTGGGTCCAACAACACCAGGGTCACCTTTGGTACCAGGTAATCCTGGATATCCAGAACCCTTAAAAAATGATTGTAGCATGTTATTATGTGGTAACAATTTTAATCATACATTCTTTCAACTTAAAATGGACACACTTACTTGTGGTCCAGGGTCTCCTGTGGGGCCAGGGAGGCCATCCTGTCCTGGCCTACCTGCTGCTCCAGGAGGACCAGTATTTCCAGGAAATCCTCTGTCACCATGGACACCTTCCAACAACAAAAAGAAACAATACGTATTAGGCGCGAAATGTTTAAAAACCCAAGGTATGGACATTTACAAAAGAGAAGTCTGTTTTATCATTCTCATTTTCACCACAAGTACAATGTAACAGTCAAATACAGCTTACTTTTTATACCAGTCTGCAATTGGATTGCTTTGCTATTGTTTTTGGAACATGAAACATTTTAGAAAATCTTGAGAATCCCCTCAGAGGATGAATGTTTTGCTATTTAAAACATCTTTAACACAAAACCTTGCTTATATAGCGCTGTGTATGCTAGAGTTTTACCTTCAGTGGGAGCTTACCTTTACCACTTGCCACAAAAGAGTCACCTTTCGGCCCCTTGTTTCCTTTAAAACCAGGAATTCCTTGAAAGCCCTACATAGAAAAAGAGTCAAAACACGAAACTGTTGCTATGAAGTTAAGATTTTGAGAAAAAAAACTTTTATTAATTTAGGCAGAGTCATATTATCCTTACACATGGTCCTCTCGCACCCTCATCTCCCTTTAGACCTGGGTCCCCAATGAGTCCTTGAGCTCCTGGAAACCCTGGAGATCCTGGATAACCAGGTGGACCAGGCAGGCCTATGCTTCCCTCAACATACTTACATTCACAATCCCCTGGACATCCCGTTCGAAAAAGGGAGGGCAAAAATGTGTAACTATAATGCAGTATGTTTATATAATGTAATTACATTCTCACCCATAGACAAACATGATCATATGGAGTATAATAAATCAGTTTTGGTTCTGTTCCAGTACATTCATCGAAGATTGTTGTTATGTACAACCGCTTACTATATTTTATGACTCTGCCAGATGTCAGTAACACAGCCTTTGCTTGTCAGATCACAAACAGTCACAGTTCACCTTTGATTCCTTTGTGTCCTTTCTTTCCATGAGATCCCTTGAATCCTGGGTCACCAGGGTCGCCTGGGACACCAGGCTCACAGTAGTAATCTGTCGGATCAACCAAAAATATTGACCAATATAAATAAGATATTTAAAAGTGATTTGAATGATAAATTGAGTAAAAGTAAACTTCTTTGGGAAAAACAAAGACTTACCTCCACATCCTAATCAGATGCCATCAAGTACGCCATACCATAAACACACACAGATAAGAGGGTAAAACCTTATTTAAATGAACATTTGAGAATCTATCACTTGTTCATATAATCAAATATTATTTGCAAGATCACACATTCAAGAAACGCTTTAGTTCATATATACCTGGACGACCAGGGAGGCCTCTGCCACCTTTGGGTCCAGGGAGTCCTTTAGTTCCCTTTGGTCCCGGTAACAGATTTATGTCAAAATTGTTATAACCCCCTGGTTGTCCTTTATAACCCTTTGGACCGGGATGCCCCTGTGGACCAGGAAGGCCTGGCTCCTCTGGAAATGTGTGAGAGATAATGTGAAACTTTAAATGAGGTAGGATTTAAAAAAGACAGTTTCTTTGTGAGGTAAAATGGACATTAGCATCCTGAAAGTTAGAGAGCCAAGACGAAAGCTAAAATGTGACCTGATACTGTTAACCCTGGTTGGCCAGGAGGTCCTCGCATCCCCGGGTACCCCATGTCACCTGGGATTCCAGATGACCCTCGGTAACCACGTTCACCTTTAGCTCCTGAACCACACACAGAACTAGTCAGAGATGCCTTATATGTGTCAAATGGTCATTTATTTACTGAGCAATGGTAAATAAATCAGAAATGTTTTGCTTCTCTCAAAATTAAATTAAATGTTTATTTTGACAGATTTTTCTAGTAAACCTTTTTTCCCTGCAGTTGCACCCCAGTTGGCCACTGGAAGTGGGTGTGCTGCAACCCCCGTCAGTACACCCACTTACAGTGTCCAAACCTCTTTGGTAAAAACCTAGAGTCTGAGTAGAGTATAGTTTATGCAACTGCTTGACAGTATATCTACATCTAAAGTGGCAGTGTTGAGAATTATAAAAACTATATTTTTATTCAAAATAATAAGGATCAAAGATGCAAACTAGATGATTTTTTAATTACTAATGAAAATATATATATAAAATAGAATACTGCTAAACCAGTGAGAAGTTAACTACTGTAGTGTCTAATATATAGCTGCCACTGGCATAGACTTGTGCTCAGTTACATAGATTAGTCTTTCTCCACATGGTGTTTATTTGCTCACCACAGTGTCCGTCACTTTCAATACGGTTTTGAAAAACAAGTAAAGCCATATAACCAAAAACAACTTCTTTCAGAGCACAGTCAAAAACGTTTTCTCTTCTAATTCTTCTTCAGCAACAGTGATGATTGTCGTGAACCTGAATAACCTCTGGCCAACCTGGCATCACGATACACCCCACACTGCTTGGAGGAGTATTGCGTAATTTAAACCCAAACCAAACATATGGCTCATACAACTTGTTCTCACCTCTGGCATCACTTCCATTATATAAGTAAACGGGGCCGGGAGGACCTGGATCTCCCGGGTAACCCTGTTGAATGCAAGGACAGAGATGGAAACCATAGCCTCAAACAGAACATGCCAGATATCTTAAGGTGACAAGGGATATCACTCCTATAGCTGCTTACAGCTCAACACAAAAATTTGGTTCAAATTGTTTTGGAAATTGGACCAGACTCACCTTTGGTCCAGCTCTTCCAATGAGACCCGGAAGTCCTTCCTCTCCATAGACACCCTGAAAATGCACTATTGTATTTAACCTGATCAACTTGTCCAAGTTTATAACACATGTGAAGGCTGAATTATGTGATAGATGTACCTGGGGTCCTTTTTGTCCATCTATACCAGGAATACCAGGAAGACCCTATAGAGCACAAACAGCGAGGTTAAGAATAATATGTATGCATGTTGTTTATGTTAAATCATGGGGCATTCGGTTTTACGTCACCTACCGGAAGTCCAAGAAATCCAGGGATTCCTTGCTCTCCTTTATATCTTTGTCCGTTAGAGTCTCCTTTATCCCCCTGATAAAAAAAAAAAGAAACTCAGATGTATTTTCTCTCTTTGAAACATACCTGTAGTCACATACAGGATAGAACTCACCATAATGCCTTGTGCTCCACATGGTCCAGGAAGACCTCTGTCTCCCTGAGAAGCAGAAAAAGGAAAGTATAGCATCAAGGTTCACGCTTAGTTTGGTCAAATATAGAATTTGAGCATGGAAGATTATTTATTTTTCCTGATGATTGCCTGGGTTGCCATGAAACAAATAAAGTTGGATTTTTCTTCTACATATAGGATATGTCTTAAAGGATGTCTTAAACTCAGCAGTGTTTTATAAATAAAAAGGAGCTTTTTGCCTTCACCTTGTAGCCTTTTAGTGGAAGAAAGTTAGGAGGAAATCCAATGATTTCCTCTGGTCCTGGGAGCCCAGGTGGACCTTGATCACCCTGGATAAAAAATTAGCACATTGGCTGTGTTCTTTGATGGACACACACACAAACACACACACACACACACACACAGACACACACATGTTTGTACTCCTTGCTTAGTGAGGACACGCATAGACATAAAACATTCCCTAGCCCATAATGCCTAAACCTCATTCTAAACCTAACCCTAAACCCAAGTCCTAAACCTCAAACAGCCTATTGAAAAAGTGCGGACCAGTCAAAATGTCCTCACTTTGTAGGGTCAATGCTTAAAATGGTCCTCACAAAGGTATACATACAGGAACACAAACACACACACAGCACAACACCTCAGTCATCCAAAGGCCAATATGTTTTTCTTACATCTTCTCCTTTATCACCTGCCAGTGATCCACCAGGGTTTCCCTGCACAACAACAGGACGCTTAGTAAGGTTTTGTGTGTGAATTATGTGCAATGATTGTTTTTGTTACAGTATGCACTGCCAAAGATTGTGAAGCCTGTGACTCACTGGTGGTCCTCTGACACCTTCACATCCTACCAAGCCCTGTATGGAACACACACACACATTTAAAGAGATGTATTTGTTGTAATGTAACTGCTGGAAATTTGTGATCTAATGTGTCTCTAAATACTCTTCATATGCGCGTTTGTGCAACAGTAAACACTTATATAAGATATTGTAGTTAAGTCATTGTAGTTGGTTAAGTATTTTCTTACCTCAGGTCCAGGAAGACCAGAGAAGCCATCATGGCCTTTAGGTCCCATGACTCCTCGTCCTCCCTTAACAAAAAGAGTTAAACCATATGAGTCAACTTAACTGTATGATAGAGAGTGAAAGATTACAAATATCTAACCCATACATTATTTATCAGAATATAGTGATAGTACAGAACTACTGCTTTAAAAACATACAGGTAGACCCTGCTCTCCATCTCTGCCACGCTCCCCCTGCAATGTAAAACCAGCAGAAGATGGGACATGAAGAAAGACATGCTACATTTTTATAAATCGTTTAATATAATAAACATTGTACACTTTTCTTGTGTCGAAGAACTCACAGGAAGTCCAGGAAGGGTAACACCATACAACGGTTCTCCTTTAACTCCTTTAAGTCCAGGTAATCCCTGACAACAGGAGAGGGTAGACATATTATAAGTGATAATTCGCTTTCCAATTGAAGATTTGTATTGGACGATGTGGAAAAACACTCTTAACATGATTACATAATCCCCACCATCTCAACAGATTTGCTTGTTGCTTATTCATGCTGACAATCTCTCTGTTCTACCATCCAAATATATTCTACTGACCTGCTGAGTAAACTGAATTTATTTTTTATGTCCATTAAAGCAATTAGAGACTATTTCTGCCTTGGGACATGGTGAATGATAACGATGGAAGTGGCCAGCTAATATGGGAAATCGTGGCCAATAGGAGAAGCATGTGTTCAGCATCAATGCTCAGATAGTCTGTGGCCTTCAAACTATCGCCTGGTGAAGGGCCTAAAGATAAAGATATGAATGTGAACAGTTTGGAGTCAAGGCAGAGGGTCCATAGATTCATGGTGTTCATACTAACTGAAGTTAACTCACCGGCGGCCCGTTCAGACCGTCCAAACCACGAGTACCAGGAACTCCAGGTCGCCCCATTGTCCCATTACAGCCATCCAGTCCTGACAAACCAGACTCTCCACCTGCCCCAGGGTGACCCTGAACGATATTGCACAGTTCCGGCGATGAAGTATAATTGCAGATTACTAAAGTCATGAAGTTCTTTGTAATAACAGCAGTTAAGTAAAGCAACTTGAAATTGAGTTGTCATGAAGTGGTGCCCCCATCTACTTGAACTCTGTCATACAGGTTCATGCTCATTCATTCCCCCATCCTCAAAGGAAAATTGTTTGTCAATACCATCCCTGCCCACATCAAGATCACAGTCCAGACTATTCTCATTTTTAGTTCCTTGATGATGGAATAAGCTGCCAAATGTTTTCTAACCTGATCTATCTTCAATAACCTCTTGAGGACTCATCTCTTCAGAGAGCACCTCCTCTCCTCACACCCTAACATGACTAACTACCACCTCTTTCTCTGATCTCCCACTCCTTAGATTTAGCACTTCGTACCTACTTCCAGCTCTGTTAATGTACTGCACATTTAGCCTTGTCCCCCGAGCATCTGCCAAGTGAGTGAATGTGATGTAATGTGATGAAGAGGCAGCTGCACTAGGCCGTGAAGAGGTCCACATCTACAGTGTGCCTCGATGTGTCCACTAGAGGGCCCAACAGACACATGCTTCAAATCACTGCACCACCTCTTGTTGATTCTTGTATCTTGATAAAATCTTAAACGACTTGGTACTACTTACAACAACCTATTTACAGAGGTTCTGGGAAAATAATTCGGAAGTACGTTACCTCCATGTTGAACTGTGGAGACTTTGGCAAAGGAATTACTGTGTAGACTGAAACTAAGTGAGATCACATTATATTCATGTTTACAGTGGATTGCTTACTAATGAGCCGTCGTTACCAGGGAAACCAGATGCACCAATCTTGCCCTGAAATGTAAAGGAATATGAGCATCAGTCACTATTTCCTGTTTTATATTAAATTTATTTATTTTAAAAAGTTTTACTGAAGTAGATTTAATTTGATGACCATGAACATGTTCTGTCTCAGATACAACAATGAAATGCAACATGCAGAGGAACATTTGCACTAACACGGTCTCCTTTGGGCCCCTCAGGGCCGTGTGATCCCTCTATTCCCCTCCTGCCTTTGTCTCCAGGTGGCCCTCGAAGTCCCCACGGCCCCATTGGTCCCTGGGGGCCTTGATCCCCCGGCTTCCCTGGAGACCCCTGGGAAAAGAAAGTCATGCTCATAAAATCTTGCTGCGAGTGAGACTGTAAAGAATTTGCTGCTGCTTTAATCACTTTAGTTGTGAATAGTTGTAAAGCATCACATTAACGCTGCATGCACATGTATTTTCCTATAGTGAATAATTACCAAAAAGTAGCAAATTCTCTATCATGGAATGTGATAGTTTTTTTATACTCTTATTCATATATAATTCCCTTTTCCATTTTTTGCAGCTACTCAGCTTTATATCTCTCTTAAGAACCAACAGAAATCCAATCAGACTTTATTGACACTTTAGCAATAACATTGGTGCAGGCAGAATGAAATGGCCTTTACCTGTGAGCACTCGATTAGATAAAGAAACTAAGGGAGATCATACATTCAAATACAAAATGTAAAACATACTCTACATTGTCCCTGAGTGAGAATAATTTTCCAATATATAAAAACGTAACAGGAAAAGTTTTTATACCCGTGCACCTTTCGCGGGATGACACCGACATACAGAGCAGTTTCTACCTTGACATGGCAGCTCAACCTCCCCCTGGAACGACAAACAGAGATGAATCACTGGCCTTACTGGGACTTAACGTTACTGGGTTACCCATGATGGGAAGCGTTTAAAGAACATCGAGCAAGCACAGATAAGTTTTTTTCCCACCAGTATCTGCCACTTTAAGAGTCAGCTCTGAGAATTAAAGAATGAACACATTTCCCATGGAGACTGAGCAGTGCTGATTAGATAGTGTGAAACAAAGCACTGTTCTATCACACTTCCAGACGCCAAGTGTTCCCACCGATATGTGTGTGTGGGTGAGTGGTGGGAGTTTTGCAGTGTGGAGATGTCACGATATTTGGAAATAATTTCCAAGAGGTATTCCAAATATTTGGATGAGTGTAGTCTGGGGAAACTGTATTCTGATGCACATCTGGAACACAAGCCCGTCCCTCTTTTTCTCCAGGTCCAAACATCGTGACTGTTTCTCAGTCACCAAGAAAAACCCCAGCACGCAGCTGCGTCCTGGACAGGCCATTGAGATCGCCATGATGTCAATATTACTGCTTCACTGGTGTCCCTTTTTATCTTTGTCCCAGCATCACAATAGTGATGGTTTAAAGTTAACTACCTAACTTATTTAATTTAAATATAAGATCACAACAAATGATCTTCTATCAATTATCTATTAGTTTTTTTATACTGTACATTTTTTTTGTAACTCATATTTAGCCAAAATGTCAGTCCAGCAAATGCTCCACAGAATTAAACATTTATACACTATAAAAACACCAAATAGTCCTGTGCATTATACAGCAAAGTTTCAGGAAATGTTATACTTGGTGACAAATACTGTAAACACAAAGGGAGCAGCACATACAGTTTGCAGGTGCGTCAAGTGCATGAAGGAATTTCGCTTTGAAATACATCACAAACCCCAGTAGGGTTTTGTTTTTTTCTGGGAGAACTTACCAGCGAGACGTAAACACAAACAGAAGTTCATGTACACCCAGTGACCCCATGAGGGAAGTAAGACTGAGAGCGTCTGGTTTAAGGAATATCCTGGCTTCATTTTTTAAGTTGTTTGTGACATGGGCCCAAACTTCATCCCTGGTTACTGTAGCAGCAGCAATGTTTGCAAAAGCTAGGCTGGAATTAAAGTTTTCGTGATGCATTTCAGATTTCTGTTCAAAGTCCAAACCGCAGGGGTTCTGGCTGTGTCGGAAAAGGTTAACTCAGTGGTAAGTTGTGAGTCTGTAGTTAGTGATTACATTATATTCAAAAAATGTGTCTACCCACAATTCAACCATTTACACTAATTAACAGGGGCCTATTGATGCTTTTTGCTTCTTGTCAACAGAGACTAAACACGATGAGCTTCACAATGCACACATGTATTGTGTTGCATTAGCACAACCTGCTAACAAAGGTGCTAACAAAAGTTTTTGCGTAAAACAGAAAAACATACACTATGATCATATATTTAGTTTTGTTCGCAGTATATTTCTGCATTTAAATTGTTGATTAACACCTTTTAACTGGTGGTTGGTGTATGAAGAAATCAAGAAGGAAATACTTACCGCACTGAGGTGCTGCATGGAGATAAACACAACAAGGATCCACCTTTAAATATAATAATGTAAATAGATTAGCTGCAGCCTCATTTAGCCCAATGGCTCCAAGAACAGAATCCCAAAAGAGACCATATTTACTTGGAGTACAACATAAAATCTCGAACATCCAACTGATGCAAATACATGTAATATGAGGACAGAAGATTAAAAAGACAAATCCACATGACAAATCACTGTACATGGGCTTGTGTGATTTCTCTCCTGTGTGCATGAGGACTTATGAGCTTCGCTTAGAGCAGGAACCCAGCAGGAGGTTTGTCGAACTCAAACTCTCCAGTGGCCCCAGGTGACTCCTGCGTGTGCATCCCTGAGGTTTTGCAAGTATTCAGACGTGTTGAGTAAACATGCATGAAGTGTGTTTGCCTTCCGGTAAATAGATTTGCTGAGAAGTGGATGTGAATTCCATTGGGCTTCATATGACATTCCATACTACAATAGTGAAAATGATTTTCTTAAACTAGTTGCCCTCTTGCTGTTCTACACCAAAAGCTTTATTTTCCTGATAAAATCATGTGACAGATTTTAACATAGAAAATTTAAAACACACAACAGTCTGGGTTTTCTGATGTGGGGATATCATAGAAGACAGTTAAATGACAAGTAGTTATCAGTAGTGATCTGATATGAATGCAGCTACAGATAAAGACTCACCTGCACAGTGTCACTACAGTAAGTGAGGATCTCATCTCACATCAGTTCAGTCAGCTTAACAGGTGAGTATTGGCCTCAGGGCTGCCCCCTGTAGGGGATAAAAGGAAGCATGACACAGCAAATACACCTGTGAACCATGGACCAGTAAACATTATATAAAGAAATCCTTCCTTTGAGATAAAATGTAGTACATGCAATTATGATATTTAAAACAGTGAAATTATGCTACTTGCTGAGAAATTCGATGTAGTCTATCGCTGACAGTCCATCGTGCACATAAAGCAACATCCACAACTCACCCAGATTCAGATGCTGAAATGATCCTCATGAAGCTTTTAGCGTGTTCCAAACAGGACGACCACAGAGAGGATTCAGTCCGATCTCCTGCCTCAGTATCAGTAGAAAGCGCCACTGTTTGTGAGATCAGGAGAAGGATGGTGACTGTGGTTGGCTGCATCAGTGAGCTCAGACCTCCTACCACTACAGAATTAAGTTAAACAACATCTCTGTGCGTCTATCAAGGCGCTCAAACCCTCGTGTGGGAACCTTGATATGAGCTGAGGCAATGACTTGAGAGCGTCCGGAAATGCAGCAGTGTGTGGGTGTGAGCTTTGAAGGCCGGTCGCTGCAGGAGGATGCTCTGAAACACATTCATCACCCCTGGTTTGTTGGCGGATACTCCCTGAGCTTCTGATTTGACTGAAGCGAGAAGAGCCATGTGGAGGCCACTGCTCGTGTTCCCTCTGATGGTGTTCGCTGTGATGCTGTCAGGCACCGGGGCCAAAAATGTAAGATGCTTCTTGTTTTTTCTTCAACGAAGAATAATGTGATTTCATTCAGCCAGAGGAGTAGACACCCATCTGCAGAGGTACTGATCTCTGGTAGTTTAGTAGTTTTGCTTTCATCTCATATTGTACACACTTTGTGAAGTCAAACTTGTGATGTGTTCACTGCTCGTTATTTCTCTAAAAGTCTTAGGAGAGTTTTAAGCTGAGGATTTTTCAAGAGAAAAGCAATGTGTCACAACCTGAATCTAAAGCCATTAAATAAGACTTTTCCACTGAGCTTTAATCATTGCACATCCAACCCTGCCAAGTTTTTGTTTACATTTAAAGAAGATGTCAGTAATACATAAACTTTTTTACATACTCAATAATGCTGTGGACCTGAAACCCACTTGCCCAGATCCCTCACTAAAATCTATTTACGGGAGAGGAGCGTCATTTTGTAGTTCTCTGTGTATTTTCTGTTGTGTATAAAGTTAGCGACGTTCATTCTTCACTGCCTCAGCTCTCATATATACAACACTAAGGTCTGTTTGTAACTGCAGGGTCTGAGCTTATGTGCAAACATCTTGCACACCGAAGAGATGGGTTTGTTTACGGTTGGTCTGCACATGCAGTGCAGTGTGTGTAGTGTTTTTCACGTGGGGCCATGTTGGTGGGCCTTTCTGTAGGAAGTTCATGGAGACAGTGGTATATGTAAGAGGGAAAGCTGAAAATAAGCAGAACAAGCATTAAACAGAGGAGGAACATGTGCTAGCTGTGTATGGTGGTTGGTGTTACAACTGTGCCAATTGTAATACAAAACTCATAATTAATATGTTAAAAATATGTGTGCAGTGTGGTAGAAACCAATAATGGCTTAAATGAAAACAGTCACGCTGACTGTTGTGTGCCTATGTGTTAGCTAGTGGGTCGTCCACTATCCAGAAGGTCGGTGGTTCAATCCCCTGCTCAGCCAATCCGCATGCCATTGTCTTTGGGGAAGATACTCTACCCCAAATGTTGCTGGTTTCTGCAATATGGTTGACAGATGACAAAAATCCAACGGGTTTGACATTGGGGATGCACATTTTAATTTCAATGAAAATTCATTGCGGGCAAACTCAAAATGATATCAAATTAATTGGACAATGTTTTCCATGCAGACGATATATATTGAATAATGTTATAATTTATTTTTAGTGTGTGTGCAGAAGAAAATCCAGGTGCCACTGTGAAGGAGTGAAAGGCAGCAGGGTGAGTAGAGCAACTGTTTACTGTGTGAAATAATCAAATTAAATGTGAATTACTTTCAGCTTTTCCTGTTTTAGACCTGCTTCTCTTTACATAGTTTATAAATAGTTTATATCAGTCTCAGCTACATCTTGTTTGATTGACATGTTTGATTCAACATCCATAATAATTATTTTAGTTTTATTTAAAATTGTTTTACTGTTAGATTCAAGCAGAAAAAGAGCAAATGAAACTTATTTAATGTAAAATAATTCACACTCTTTAAGGATCTAGAATTGCTATGACTGCATACATTCCAAAATCTTACATCATAAACTAATCAACTAAGGTTTGCAAATAATTCTCAATGCATGAGGAATCATGAATTAAAAGAATGTGTCTGTTTTCATAGAGTTTGCACTCAAACAACTTCATTGTAATTACAGTATATGTAACATTTACTCAATTTGTTTTTTAAACCTTCCTGAGAAGTACGTTTAATTTGCACAAACATCAGTCTCACTGTCAAAGTGTCAACCCACTCAAATCTCCAGTCTTCAAAATAACGTCCATCTTACTCACTTTATTTTATAAAAACAGGGAATGACACTTGAAAACTACTTGAACTATAATTAATATTTTCTCCTGCAGTTGTGGATTTGATCATATAATAGAAATAAGCTTATTTTTCCCGAGGGGTCATTGAGTTTATATGTTTTTAGGGCAATGGCCTCAATTGATGACATACAGTGGGATGTTATTCAACAGCCATTTTATTCACTATGCATCAAAATTATAGTGACATAAGAGGGTAAAATATTACTTCCACAAACATCAAGGAAACTATATATTCCTCAATAACTCTTCACTAATTAATCACTGAAAAATACAACTGTGTAAATGTACAATTTAAAATGATATCTCTATTTTTATTTGTCATCTGTCATCTGTCTGTCCCTTTGTGTATTTGTCGTTCATAACTATACACACACACACACACACACACACACACACACACACACACAGGGAGACAAAGGTTTACAAGGAGTTCCAGGTCCCACAGGACTGGACGGCCGTCAGGGACCAACTGGTCATGCTGGGCCAATGGGAGCAAAGGTAAAATATTAGCCTGGCTCTTATGGCTTCTCTTGCTTGACTTCAAAACACAGATTATTGTCAGATGTTGTCAGATCTTAACACTGATTCAAATCGTGTTAAGACTGTTACATTTCAGCATGACTTCAAATCCTCAAATCAATTATAGGTTTTTGTCTTTGACAGGGCAAAAGAGGGTCTGATGGACACGTGGGACCAAAAGGCAATCCGGTAACATAACTGTGATATGCTTGCTTCTGTCTGTTTGGTGTTGAGTCATGTCTCAGTGGATATATATTTGACTTCAGCTTGAATGTAGTTGTGTATAATACAAGTTTTTCCATTGCATTGTATTGCATTGACCCGGTATCCATTCTGTTGCACCTGTTTTGCAGTTTAAAACCTACAATGTCATTACAGGGACCTGATGGCAAAGAAGGATTTGCTGGATCTCATGGTTTACCGGTGAGTTGTCTTATCCTCGTACACGTCTGTGCTACACTCTTCATCCTATAATTTCTATAATGTGTAAATGTATGTTCCAGCATATTTAAATAGATGCTTTTTTAAGCTTCTGATAATAGATAATTGATCATTCTCTTACAGGGTATCCCGGGTTTACAAGGGCCTCCGGGACCCCTAGGGGCCCCAGGATGCAATGGAACTAATGTAAGAAAAAATAACATTGTTACTTGTAATAGTTTTAAATTAGGAGACATTTAATTTAGGAATAAAATAGAATAAGAGAGAGATGGAGACTTTTGATGCTGAGACAGGAAGTAGGGGTGTAGGAAAGATGATTCATGACAGGACAGGGTTTGATTGACTGCAGCTATGGTAGTGAGGGCTTGTCACAAAAACGTTACTGTGCTGAAAGACAGCTGAGAGAGAAACAGTATCTTATAGCTAATAAGTGATTGGCCAAAGGCAAGCATGTCAGGCTGTGCTTGGATGAGACAACACTGAGCTGCTGGAGTTTAGAAATCCTGAACCTTTGCAAAGCGAGAACTTTCCATCCCTCTTCTTCTGATCTCAAACAAATGTATTTCATGCCTCAAAGTGTTTGTGACCTTTTTCTAGGGAGATGATGGACCTCCTGGAATCCATGGGGCCCTCGGTATTAATGGAAAACCAGTAAGAAGCTAACTCAAAACAATTCATTATTATGTATAACAAAATAATGTATTGAGGCTTTCTACACTTCAATCCACTTTACTGTTCAAAACTGGCCTCAGCTTTGTTTTTAATTTTACAGGGTCATCCAGGTCTGCATGGACCTAAGGTAATGATCATTAAAGCCTTTTTCTAATGATGAAGATTGAGAATTCCCTCGGCACTGACCGACTTTTAAGAAGTTTATATGTTTTTGTGAGCGTGATCTATCTGAGGCTTTGCCGCAGGTGTGGCTCATCTTTATGTATCTGTGAACATGTCCATGTCATTATCTATGAGGCACTGGGAAGTGTTGATAAACATGTCTGAGCCAAGGTCAATACACCTCAGTGTTCGCGCTTTTAAGGTTTGACAACAACCTCCGAATACAGTGATCGGCCCCTCTGAGATAAAATGTTTATTACAGTAGCAGTTTATTCAGGGGAGACCTCAATGGACAGTTAAATGCTTTTTTTTATTGCTGTGCACAAAAGAAGATGAAGTGATGGGATATAAATGAGTCTTTTGACACCTACACCCCCCTGTGATGTAATTATGATTGAAAGGGGGTGAGGCTGTGTAGAATAGGACCCCCCCCCCCCCCCATCAGCCTCTGGACTCTGGTGGTGGTTGTGATGGGATGGAGCGATGCTGAGGCTCAGAACTACGGCTGTGGATATAAAGTCTGGAGGTCATTGGGGTGGAGGAGGGTTGCAGCAAATCACCGAAATTACATCTGACAGCAAAGGGGAGAGAAGAACAGATTTAAAGTTTGGCCGCAAGGAGATAATTGGCTGGATGAGAATCTGGTTGAGATTACTGAAAATGCTCACTGTCGGCTAATTAGAAAACGCAGGGAGAGAGAATTGTGAATTTGTAAGTCCTTATGATAATCCTCCTGATTGAACTTACGCTGAGCTCCATTCCATAATTTGAGTTTGAAGTTCGCAACCTCATCACTCCGCCCAGATATGAGATGAGAGATCATGGTGAGTGATGAGCACATATCTTCAACCCTCTGCTGGAGCATGCAGGTGGATGCTGAGGTAGTGCCGACAGGCAAAGGACGAAATGGGAAAACATTAGCAGACCGCTAAATCGGGAGGGTGTGTAAGGAGAATGAGGCATGTCACATGCATTGAGCAATGCAGCCCGTTCCCAAACATCGCTCCATTAACACACAATTGTGTTTTAACAGCGCAAATTGACCGATTGCCTCGATTTGGCTGCCACACCGGGTCCTGGAAAAATAAAGAAAGTAATGAGGCCTATCTCAAAAACCTGCAGTCCCACGTGGTAAAAATGATAAGATGAATAATCGTACATGCAAGTGCCTCTGCTCTGGGCCTGTTTTTAATCCACACTTCTTTTCACTCTGTGGAAACCTAAATGCTGCAGTAATGGGTTTGTGCAGAAGTCTTACCTAAATGATATAAATCTGGGAAAAAGTGTTCAGGTACATGATATCAATTTAGGTGTCAGACACAAGTAAGGTTCATTGAAAACTGGATATTTTTTCTGTAAATTGATCCATGACATCACACACAGTTTTTAGAGGAGTAACATCCTCCCTGGTGAGATATTGTTGTGTAAGTGCACTTTTGGCTCATTTACATTCCTGTTACTGTGTTGTCATGTCTGGGCGATGACGCTTTAAGCCAACTTTGCTCTTTAAGCAAGTTGAACCCTCCAGAAAGCAAAGCATGTGTAAAACAGGCTAGCGTTTGTTTTACCTTGTTCTATAAACACAGCTAAAACCCTCTAAATATCGATTCTCCTCCACTAGTTGCTGAAGTCATGGCGAATGAGAAGTAGGGTTTATGTGGTCGATTCAATGAGGCAGCTCCCAAGACACTGACTGTGGTCATTGTAATTCTGAGCATGTGCATGTCAAGTGCACGGATACATAAAGATGAGTGATGAAGCCTACAGAGCACAACCGTCAGCTAGATTTTCCAAATGTAACAGCTAAGTATCGCAACAGCAGTATTTCAATTACTTGTATTTGAAATACGTATTTCAAGTACTTTAAGTATTTTGTAATTTGTATTTGATAGTGCCGATAAAAATCAAATGTAATTTGTAACAAAATACTTTAGAGTGGAGTAATTTAGTATTTTAAATATTCAAAATACTTTCTCCACTAATCAAAAAGAAGTTCACGAGCTCAGTCTTCAGATCTTCAAGTGCAGCAGATTGTCTGTCAAGGTAAATATTTTATCTGAGTGTGACAGATGTCAACTAGCTTGGATGTATAACTTATGTCAGGGTCTGGCTACATTATATAGCCTATTACATGGTGATGGTTTTAATATCAAACTAGCTATAGATGCTAACATGCTAATGACGCTAGCATGCTGGCTATGCTAGTGCATAGCTAGTGTTTAGCAAGTTAATTTATCAGTTGAGTAGCTAGCTATAGGAAGAGGGAGATTAGGAGCTTGTATGTTCATGATAACCTTATCTAGAGACGTCTGACCATCTAATCTTGCACTGTATTACAAGTTTTGCTTTGTCTTCTCAATGTGAATGTCATAATGCCATATCAATGGTTGGGTCTCAAGAACCAAAATGGAAAATTATTATGTCATAAATATATCAGTGTGAATATTACACTTAACACTGTAATATATAACTATGGCCTACCATGCCACTGGCCAATGTAAGAGAGAAATTAGCAGGCTACCATGCCACTGGCCAAGGTTCAGTAAAAGAGAAGTAAGTAGGCTACTCACTTGTTTAGTTATTTTTCTGTGCATAACTTTATGTACAGTAATTTATTTAGGCTATTTACCTTCTATATTTTGCTTTAATAGTATACATAGGCCATGTGTGATGCTATTCATATGTGATGAATATTTGTTTTGGGGCTGTTTACCCATTAATCTATATATATACACACACAGTGGTGGCCACAATTATTAGAACACCTTTAGGATCTGACAAAATTGACTTTTTTTGCCTCCAAATCATGATTTAATGTCATAATGTTCATGAAACATGCAGATGGTTGCTCTGAGCACAAACAAATAACAGATGAAGTGAGTCCTACTGATTTTATCCACTTTTAACTTTAATATTTGGTATGTCCACCTTTTGGAGCAATTACAGCAGCACATCTCTCTGGCATAGTGTCAATATATTTCCTAAGAACCTCAACCCTAATTTTATCCCATGCCTTCTGCAACTCAAGCCAAAGGCTTTCCTTTGAATGTACAATAGATCTATCCAGTTTATTATGTTTTTTATCAGTTTACCAATTTTCTCAGATCCTAATGGTGTTATAATAATTTTGGCCACCACTGTATATATATATACGTAATCAATCAAGTTGTTTTCTTTTATTAGCTCTGCTTAGTTACATAGACATTCCGTGACCTTTTTGTGGGGTTCACCAGAGCTTTGTGTAAATTGTACAGCCCAAACCTGAATGCTCTGCTATACCAAATTGTGAGAAAACAGAAAATCCAGAAAAAGTATTTCCTATATTTCAATTACAAAATACATGTATTGTATTTTGTTACATTTTCTGGCACCAGTATTTTGTATTTTATTTTGATACATTTATTTGAGGGGTATTTTGTATTTTGTATAAAAATACATTTTGATGTATTTTTGCCCATCTCTGCGCAACACCTTCAATACAGTGTTATCACATATCTGAGATTATCAGGTATTTTAACACTAAATTTAACACTTTTAATTATTGTATCAAATAATAAATAAACATATTTCCATCGCTACACAGGGTGAATCTCGGAGGGCAACAAATTCAGTACAAAGGCCACCTGGGCCACCTGGGCCACCTGGGAGGGACGGAAAACAGGTAACTATTTATATTTCATCACAGTTTTGATTTGTATAATATTCACCATTTTATCATCAGGGGTAGTACCCGGCCAGAAAGATGATTCCTGATTCGAATCCTGAGTCAGCTGATGTCTTTCTGTGTGGAGTTTGCATGTTCTCCTTGTATTTTCTCCCACAGTCCAAGGACTTGCAGATTTGGGCTGGGTTAATTGGGGACACGTTGGCCATAGGTGTGAATGGTTGTATGTAGTCCCGATCTAGGAAGAGCGATCTGTCCAGGGGGTACCGCCCCCCCCCCCCCCCCCCCTTCCACCTAATGTCAGCTTGGACTGGCCCCGTATGTGATGCTCAAAAGATGAATGGTATAGATCATGGAAGACTGTCAGATAAACTTGATAACTGGCCAGGTCTATATTTCAGGGAGCCCCAGGTCCCCGTGGAGAGACTGGACCATCTGGGGACCCTGGACCAAGGGGCAATTTTGTGAGTGAAATTGCCTTGTTGTTAGAATATATTTGACACTATGGGAAATTATGATTATGATGTAAATTATGATTTTTGATATCGCCGTATGCCTTTTTTGTGAACAGGGCTTTCCTGGCCGTCCAGGGGCCCAGGGATCCAAGGTAATGCTTGTCTGAATATTTTATTAGATATGCACACACCAACACTATTTGACACCTGTGATCAGTAGAGTGAGCACTGTACTGTATATCCTGGGAAACCACATGAAAACCACAGCTGCAGGGTTATTTTGTTTTGCCCCTGTTATCCAATTATCATAATTGGCCGTGTTCACACAACCTGGGAAAGTGTAAACATTTACTGGCTGTTGCTGCCGTCTGTCGCTACACTTGTTTATCAGTGGGGCAGGATTTCACACTGTTGTGGGAACATGCACATGGGTTCCAGACTCCCAGCTCTCTGTGAAACTTCTCTCAGACGTTGAAAACGTAATTGGGATCAGAGAAGGGACAGGAATATCTATTCTCTTTGGTGCTGCAGCAACAAGACCTTGGAAAATGAGATAAAGCAAACTGAGGGAGTGTTTGAGAGAGATTGAGATGCAAACAAGTTACAAATGTTTTTCCCATCCTTCAGGGTCATGGGGGCACAGGTGGGATCCGAGGACCTCAAGGACCAAAGGTATTTTTTTTAATCCATTGTTTAGGTAAACTGATAATTATTACATTTATTAAAAGAGGAGAAGATGTTGACAATTTCTGTTAAATAATCATAACATTATCTGTATTATGTCTTGAGGATGATTTCAATTTGTTTGATGTAGGGGAGACCAGGACCACATGGACAACCGGGGCCACCAGGTCGAATTAGGCAGTTTTTTACTGACCTACAGCAACAGATTGAGGTCAGACTATCGTGACGATTAAAGGTCCAGTGTGTAAGATTTAGGTGAAAGGGATCTATTGGCAATAATTCAATATAAATTAACATAACTAAATTGTTGTAATTGTTGTTTTCTTCCCCCTAAAATGGGCCCTTTATGTTTTTACATTAGTCCAAACTGGACCTTTGGGTTCTTTATAACAACCGAAGGCTAACACAGGTTCTCTTTCATATTTGAGAGGGGAGGGTGATGTTAGGGGTATTCAGCCGCAACATGCAACCACTAGATGTAATTAATGCTACACACTGAGCCTTTAAATATTTTACAATGTGTTGTTTCCTGTATATAAGGACAATTCCGATGCCAAATGCCGCTGTGTTAAGGCACTCACAGTTGCGATATAAGCTAATATTAATATATCACTTATTCAGTAACATCGATGTTTGGATACATTTATCAGTTTATTGTTGCTAACCTGCTGGTGATTTTGAGGGATTACAACTTCCCTTAATCACTGTGCCAGGTAGTTTGAGACACAGAGAGAGCATCTGAGGGAAGGCAACATTTATTCAAAGTACAGTAAGAGGGAAATTATTATAATGCTTTATATCCAAAGTCATTACAATTTAATGTTTCTTATGTAAAAAAGTACTAGGAATAGATTATTTTCTTAATATGGCATGGTAGCAATATTTATAGCCAGTGGATATTACAATGTCTGTCCATTGGACAGACTGTTATTGCAACTACTGACTAATTTTATATTTCTTACTCAGGCTCTAAAGGGAGATAGAGGAGATGTGGGAGAAAAAGGCTGCAGGGGCGAACCAGTAAGTTTCTGGTAACAGTTCACATCAATGACACTTGCACCTGGCATCAAAGCATACACACTTCAAAGTTAAGGTTTTTAAACGTTTAACAACTGCCACTGGTTATTCTGCCTTTTTAGTGTTGTGTATTTCCCTCCCTCTTTATTTCTGTGCTCATTACGATCTGTTCTCAGGGAGACGTCGGTTATGGCTTCTACTCCAAAGGAGCAAAGGGAGACAAAGGACAGCAGGGTCCAGAAGTAAGATACTAGCTTCAATGTCTTCCATGTGCATACAGATGAAAGCTGGTGGTGTCCCAGATCAAATGTATTTCACTGTTATATATACATATCTTTCTCCCTATGTGCAGATATTTGTTTTATGACATCACTTTTCATATCACTTAGGTAACAGTTCAAGAATAGGGATGAACAGCAGAGGGCAGTAATGCAACATCAAACCCAATGAGATCTGCTATTGTACAGGAGAAAGAGAGGAAAGAGCAGACAAATAGACCCATGTCATTGATATCTACACATAATGTCATCTGAATTATCTAGCTGGAAAATAGTTTTCATCACTGACCCAATTGCAAAGGCCAACACAGAAAGGGACCTGCATCACAGAGTCTTCTCTGAAACAAGGGAAAGAGCCAAGGACAAAATCCTTCCATGAATCCACAGTCACTTGAATACAGCTTATAAATTAAGTTGTTGTCATGTTGTCCTTAGCTGTGCTCAATTTGATTTGAGTGCATCTGATATTTATTTTTTAACTTGGTTAGGCGCCAAAACTTGCCAACTCTGCAATATCAATAGAAAATAAATTTAATATGCTCAGGGCCCACGCTAAGTTATTCTCTTTATAGAAAGCAGAACCTATTCAAACCTTAATGATGTTTTTAAATGTACTTACAGGGAGCGTCAGGGAGGGATGGGGATCCTGGTCAAGGACATAAGGTACTGTTTCGACTGTTGTTGAATGTCAAATGTCGAATGTTATTGAGTCTATGTGAGTGAGTGTGTGTGTGTGTGTGTGTGTGTGTGTGTGTGTGTGAGTGTGTGTGTGTGTGTGTGTGTGTGTGTGTGTGTGTGTGTGTGTGTGTGTGTGCTTGTGAGTGTGTGTGTCTGTGTGTTTGTGCCCTCATTATGTGGCCTTTAAATATAATTTATATTTCTTTAGGGAAACCCTGGCCACCAAGGTGAGCCAGGGAATCCAGGGACCGCAGGAGGAACGGTTAGTGATCTGTTAGTGCCAAAAAACAATACACAGTCTTTTGGTAGGTTGCTGTGCTTTGCTTAATGCTCTGTCTATACATTCTAACTTTAGGGTGCAAAGGGAGATAGAGGTCCTTCTGGTCCACCGGGATATGTGAGTTCATTTTCTTTTTCAACTTAATATTCCTGATTTCTTGGCATCCCTTTTTTTAGACTTCATACAACTACACAAAAGTGTGTGAGAAGAAAAAAAGAAAGCCTCCACACAAGGAGAGAGTGAACAAAGCCAAATAAATAAATAAATCTTGATCCGCTATGAGTCATACCAATTTGTTACCCCAGCAGTAGTGACACAAGATAAAAATGGCATCACATTTTACTTAACTCAACCTTCTTTGCCCTTAGGGGGCCACCAGACATGGAAAGTGGGTTTAGAATCTTTTGAGTTAAACAGGATAAGACGGCGAGTTTATCAAGCAAGTAAAGGCAACTGCATTACTACAATTTCCTCTGAAACCCACAGTGAGAAGACGCAGCTCCACAAATATGTTGTAAGCTTCACTAAGGATTTCAAAATGACCTGTTCTACAGACGTGGATTTTTATGGCTGACTCTGATTTACATTTTGGTAGGATCCAGATTTGCTTAATATTTACTAATGTTGGATTTTGTGAAGTGAATACAATGCACAAACTTATGTTTAAGTTTTTGAGTCCATGTCGGCAGCAAAGAGATCAGGTATGATTACATGCCGAGTTCTCATTGGTGTAACGTGACCTAAAAATGTTGTCCATTTTGTTTTAAGCTAATCTACTGACTTACAGTGCCTTGCATAAGTATTCACCCCCTTTGGACTTTTCTACATTTTGTCATGGTATAACCACAGATTAAAATGTATTTCATCGCGAGTTTATGTAATGGACCAACACAAAATAGTGCATCATTTGGAAGTGGGGGGAAATATTACATGGATTTCACAATTATTTACAAATAAAAATCTGAAAAGTGTTGAGTGCATATGTATTCACCCCCTTTACTGTGAAACCCCTAACAAAGATCTGGTGCGACCAATTGCATTCACAAGTCACATTTGCAAGTCACATAATTAGTAAATAGGGTCCACCTGTCTGCAATTTAATCTCAGTATAAATACACCTGTTCTGTGACGGACTCAGAGTTTGTTGGAGATCATTACTGAACAAACAGCATCATGAAGACCAAGGAGCTCACCAAACAGGTCAGGGATAAAGTTGTGGAGAAATATGAATCAGGGTTAGGTTATACAAAAATATCCAGAGCTTTGAACATCTCTCAAGATGGCAAGAGTGGCAAGAAGAAAGCCATTGTTGAAAGGGATCCATAAAAAATCCCGTTTGGAGTTTGCCAGAAGCCATGTGGGAGACACAGCAAACATGTGGAAGAAGGTGCTCTGGTCAGATGAGACCAAAATTGAACTTTTTGGCCTCAATGCAAAACGCTATGTGTGGCGAAAACCCAACACTGCCCATCACCCTGAGCACAACATCCCAACAGTGAAACATGGTGGTGGTAGCATCATGCTGTGGGGATGCTTCTCTTCAGCAGGTACAGGGAAACTGGTCAGAATAGAGGGAAAGATGGATAGAGTCAAATACAGGGAAATCCTTGAAGAAAATCTGATGCAGTCTGCAAAAGACTTGAGACTGGGGCGGAGGTTCATCTTCCAGCAGGACAATGACCCTAAACATACAGCCAGAGCTACAAAGGAATGGTTTGGATTAAAGAATGTTAATGTCTTAAAATGGCCCAGTCAAAGCCCAGACCTCAATCCAATAGAGAATCTATGGCAAGACTTGAAGATTGCGGTTCACAGACGGTCTCCATCCAATCTGACTGAGCTTCATCTTTTTTGCCAAGAAGAATGGACAAACCTTTCCATCTCTAGATGTGCAAAGCTGGTAGAGACATACCCCAAAAGACCTGCAGCTGTAATTGCAGCGAAAGGGGGTTCTACCAAGTATTGACACAGGGGGGTGAATACTTATGCACCCAACAGATGTCAACTTTTTTGTTCTCATTATTGTTTGTGTCACAATAACATTTATTTTGCACCTCCAAAGTACTATGCATGTTTTGTTGATCAAACGGGAAAAAGTTTATTTACGTCTATTTGAATTCCAGTTAGTAACAGTACATAATGGGAAAAAGTCCAAGGGGGGTGAATACTTATGCAAGGCACTGTAGGTTTCATCGAACAGATGATTCCATAAATCTGGGAGATTATATCCTATTTATCTGCTTAATGCTTCACAGATGATCTTGTATGTTTTGGATCATAAGTAAATTCCAATATGGCATTCTTACTAATAATGTGTAGTTTATATCTCTTAATGTAGTCTCCATATTTTCTGGAAACAGTAGATTGCCTTTTCCAGGTTCTCTTGACGTCCTTTGCGATAATCTAATGGAGGGATTGAGTTAAGCAAACTGGGATGTTTTAATAATTTATTGAAACATGAACGGATGAAAGAATGAGGATAAGACATTATTGTTGTGTCTAGTGTCCTATACTGTGCGTGACTAGTACTTGTACCGCCATGATTTCACTACATGGTTTTGTTTGCAGATACATGGGCCTGTGCCTGAGCCACTCAAAGGATATCAGGGAGATCCTGGTCCCCCTGGAACACCTGGGCTTCCTGGTCTTCAGGGTAGATGAACAGCTTTATGATAAAGACACTGACAGATAGTGAGATGAGAAATAGATCGATACAACAAAGGGTTAAGACAGTTTGTGACATGACTGTGTTATAACAAATACCACAGTTGCTATAACGGTAATTCAGTAATCAGACAATAACAAAAGTCCTTATTCTGTTCTCAGGTGTTGTGGGCTTCCCTGGACAAGAAGGACTACCAGGTGTGAAGAAAAGAAGCTGCCTTCCTACCTCCCTATAGAAAATATATATATTTTTTAAAGTTTTATTTCAAAGGTGCAGAATATGGAGGTATTGCTTTCTCCCCTGAATATATCTGTCTCAGTCTGTCACTTTTCATCACACAGGCCGTGCATCTGGCTTTTACGTGCCAGGCCCACGCGGCCATAATGGCTTTCCAGGTTCCAAAGGGGACCCTGGGGAGCCTGGGGATATTTATACTGGACTCCCAGGTCTAGAAGGAGACCCTGGTGATGGAGGTCTTCCTGGGGATCAAGGCCCACCTGGACTTTCAGAAGACAGAAGTATGTTTAAATGCCAAAGCTATTCATGCCAGGCTTTTTGTGTCTGGATTTGGTGTTCTGAAGTACAAACAAATGCACAATGATGAAAAGAACAACCATTTTTGATACAATAGTGAGAATAAATTGAAACAGTAAAGATTAAACTTATTGATTCATTTTTTGTGTGGCCTATAGCTAACAGGATAACCACAGGTGTCCCAGGAATGAAGGGAATCAGGGGGATACCTGGAGCCCCGGGATATGCCGGAACTTTTGGAATAAAAGGTTGTAATAAATTGACAGCTAACATTAATTTGTTTCGCATTTATTCTACACATCTTCAGAACTGCTAAATCTGAGTAATAGTAAGATACAGTTTCTGGAACCCTTTGAAATTTAATAATTTTTTAATATAAGAAGGACTAAAACCTTATTCTATGTATATACTGTATAATGGACGGATACAAAGAACTGTGATGAGCAAAATATAATATTGTGTAATGAAAATAGGGCTAAAAAAAATACATATTAATGTATAAATACATTCTTATGCTTTGTACAGGAGAGAAAGGGGAGTCCTTTAGTCAGTGTACCGGATCACGACACCCAGGCTTACCAGGTCCCCCGGGGCCACAAGGCATTCCTGGTAAAACCTGGCATGATTGTAAACAGTCCAAATCTTCTTCATTGAATTGCATTTTTATATTATTTCTGGTAAAATAAATATAAAACTGAAATAGACGCTATTGTTTCTGTTGCTTAGGCTACAATCAAGGACCAGGTGCCAACGGAGATTCAGGCTTCCCAGGACCTAAAGGTGTACCTGGAAGACCAGTAAGATATTATATCTTAAAGTAGCTTTTTGTTGTTGTTGCTTGTTTTTACAAACATATATTATTCTCTAAAGGGTCCAATTGGTGATTCGGGATTTCAAGGTCCTCCAGGACAAAAGGGAGACTCATATTCCTATCACACCCCAGGGATAAAGGGAGAGATAGGAGGCCCAGGACAGCCTGGCAAACCTGGTGCAAACGGTCTCCCTGGGACTCCTGGATTACCAGGTCTCAAAGGATATCAAGGCCCTCCAGGGGATTCAGTAAGAATGTTTTGCCTAATTCGGGTTTATGCCATTTGGGACCAAAAGTTCTACAAAGTTTACTGTCCCCTCTCTAGTATCCAAGCACTGGTGTCGAGAGAGACAAGGGTTTTCCAGGTCCACCAGGGCCTTTAGGCCATCCAGGACCAGTTGGCTTCCCTGGCCCAGTAGGACATGGGCATGCTGGACATCCAGGAAGTAAGGGAGATATTGGTGTACCTGGCCACCAAGGGCTGCCTGGAATTCCAGGTAAAGAAACACACTGATGAAAAAACAATTGAACAAATACCAGAAGATGGAGAGAGAAAAAGAGTGAAAGCCATTGCTTGTTATTTCTCCTCTCCTTCATGGATAGGCCAGAAAGGGGAACCTATCCACATTCACACCAAAGGACTCCCTGGACCACCTGGATTTAAAGGTCTGCCTGGTGTTCCTGGAAACCGGGGTAAGCTTAAGGATGATGACGGATGGATGGACGGATACTCTGAACATGATTATACAATAGATGATGAAAGCATATCTCATACTTTTTAATAAACATCAAGGTGATCATGGAGTGCAAGGTACCCCAGGCCTACCAGGCACCCCAGGAGAGAAAGGAGAAAGAGGGGATCTGGCATTTCCCGGAAAGCTCGGAATTCCAGGGCCAAAAGGTAATCAATGTGTATTGAAGTCAAGCAAAGAAGTCATGCTTATACTCTATAGATAGGTGTGTTATCAGTGTCACAGTTAGTTTGATATTGCCTTAGGAGACTCGCTATAACACTCTATGTTTTTATCTGTGTGTGTTGTTCAGGTGAAAAGGGGCGGCCAGGTCTCCCAGGTCTTCCAGGTATGGGCTTGCCTGGTCAGCCAGGTTCACAAGGCCCTCCTGGTGTTCCGGGACTGAAGGTCAGGGACACAAACAAGATCTGTGAAATGTAGAAATAAAAACCAAAGGTAACAAAAGGAAAATAGCAGTTAGGGGCGAGCAGTAACTTGGTTTACTGAAAACACATTATTATATGTTTTATGTTATATTTATATACATTTTTCCAGGACATTCAAGTGTTCATTTTATTAATAATGTAATATAGGTAGATGCCTCTTTGAATATATCCTGCCATAAGTTTTTTATAAAGTATAGTGAGAGTTCACTAGGGAGATTTCAACGCTAAACAGAACCGAATTTAGGGTAGACTATTATAGATTCCACAGACCGCTTCAGTAAATTTTGAAATCACGATATGTCCCAGCACTACCATAGCACAGCACTAGGAAAATGCCATACTGCAGGCACACAGATATATGTGAATATAACTAATATAAATAAATAAATAATGCTCTGTTTATGTTTCATTATCAGGGGGATAGTGGCCCTGGAAAACGTGGGTCCCCAGGCCTGCCAGGGTTTCCGGGAGAACCTGGCGAGCAGGGACCTATAGGAGATTCTGGGAATCCTGGTTTACCTGGAAACCCAGGGCTAAATGGCAACCCTGGGCTTCCAGGAGGAAAAGGTAGTCATAAACCAAATGTAAAACTGTAATACATATGCATTAATGCATGTAATATTTCAACAAACACATATTAATCTGTGTATAACATTACTCTATGCTGCATATAGGAAGTCAAGGCTCTATAGGACCCCCCGGACTACCTGGTAGCAAGGATTCATGTAATTGTTTATCTGGACCAGAGGGACCACCAGGACCAAATGGTAATCCAGGACTTCCAGGTCAGTCTACAGGACATTGGAGACATGTGACTATTAAAGCTAAAATGTCAAAGATAAAAGTTCATTGAATTCAGCTTTACCACTATTCACCACCCCCATTTGCTTCTATCCGCATCACTCTCTATGTCACCTACCCCAGGGCCCAATGGCTTGCCTGGTGAGAAGGGGAATCAAGGTTTAGCAGGGTCTGGTCATCCGGGGCCCCGTGGTCAGCCTGGTTCCCCTGGGTCATCAGTGGCGGGCTCACGTGGACTTCCTGGACAAAAAGGGATTATGGGACGAAACGGCCTGACTGGTAAACCAGGTAGGGCATTATTTCTCTGACTGAAAACTACACTCATTTCATGATCACTAGTTCTTGTCTCAACCATAAGAAAACATCGAATCAAATTAAAGTGCATATCAAAAAGACGTTTGCAATAATTATGCAGTGCCATTGGAAGAATGTACAGATGCTGAGAAACAGCTTGTCTTTCAATGTTGCACTTGGATTTCATCAGGACTGAGAGGAGACCCAGGACCAGAAGGCTTACCGGGATATGGATTGATGGGATTGCCTGGAATTCTAGGACCACCAGGCCAAATAGGTGACACTTCCATATAACACACACAAACACCTTCAGAGACAAGCAAATCACTGTGTATCTAGTAATTATTTTTGACGTTAGAAAGTCTTATGTCTGATTTCATCAGAGGTTTTTGCCTCATTCAATAATAGTGATTCATTGTATTTGTTGATGTGATCCACACTTATGATGGAGTTAATTAACATGACTGTTAACCACAAAGGTTCCCCTGGCCCTGATGGAGCCAAAGGTTCCCAGGGTCCGCCAGGCATGGATGGAGAACCTGGTCCCAGAGGTCCTCCAGGCACTGGATCACCAACACCAATAGAAATCATTGGACCCCCAGGAGACCCCGGCTATATTGGTAAACTAATCATAGCAAACTCTTGTAACTCAGTAAAATGGATATGAAAAATGTGTAAAAGACAGTTTGCTGCTGTGGTTCTAATAAACTTTAAAATTTGGTAGGACAGGGTCCGCTATCTCCAGATCCTCTGCAACCTTTCATTCGTTTTCAGCTTCCAAATGTGTAAAAGAAAAATCTAAACAGACTATTACATGCAGCTGTTCATCTTTCAGAGAAATATACAGTCTTGTTTGTTTAAAACTGTCTCAATAAAGGATTCAACAGACCTCTCCACAGCAGTGATAGTCATCTTGATTAATAGTGAATAAATCGATCGAAATGTGAGAGGAAGCTAGAACTTTGTGCAGGAGCAGAAGATTATGAGCTCCCTGATTGATCTGGATTTCAGGCAATCTATTACGAGAGTGCATGTGAAGTCACTAATACAGTCTGACTCTTATACCAAATAGCACTGTATGCAATACATATACTTAATGAAATATTGCAATATTCTAACTCTAACTGTACTTTTTAAGGTCCCCCTGGTCAAACTGGTACCCATGGAGACACTGGAAGTACTGGACCAAAAGGGCAAAGAGGGACAGAAGGAGGACCAGGGGGTCCTGGACCAAATGGTTTGCAATTAGAGTAACATTTCTAACAATATACTTAATTTTGAGTGTGTGTTCCTTCCTGAATTTATAATTTTGTGAGGACCATTTCAGGCATAGACCCTACAGAGTGAGGACATATTTTGAAAGTGAGGATATTTTGACCTGTCCTCACTTTTTGAATGGGCTGATTGACGGTTAGGACTTGGTTTTAGGGTTAGGGTTAGAATTAGGTTTCGGTTAGGGTTAGGCATTTAGTTTGGATGGTTGGGTTTAACTGTACTTTTTAAGGTCCCCCTGGTCAAACTGGTACCCATGGAGACACTGGAAGTACTGGACCAAAAGGGCAAAGAGGGACAGAAGGAGGACCAGGGGGTCCTGGACCAAAAGGTTTGCAATTAGAGTAACATTTCTAACAATATACTTCATTTTGAGTGTGTGTTCCTTCCTGAATTTATAATTTTGTGAGGACCATTTCAGGCATAGACCCTACAGAGTGAGGACATATTTTGAAAGTGAGGATATTTTGACCTGTCCTCACTTTTTGAATGGGCTGATTGACGGTTAGGACTTGGTTTTAGGGTTAGGGTTAGAATTAGGTTTCGGTTAGGGTTAGGCATTTAGTTTGGATGGTTGGGTTTAACTGTACTTTTTAAGGTCCCCCTGGTCAAACTGGTACCCATGGAGACACTGGAAGTACTGGACCAAAAGGGCAAAGAGGGACAGAAGGAGGACCAGGGGGTCCTGGACCAAAAGGTTTGCAATTAGAGTAACATTTCTAACAATATACTTCATTTTGAGTGTGTGTTCCTTCCTGAATTTATAATTTTGTGAGGACCATTTCAGGCATAGACCCTACAGAGTGAGGACATATTTTGAAAGTGAGGATATTTTGACCTGTCCTCACTTTTTGAATGGGCTGATTGACGGTTAGGACTTGGTTTCAGGGTTAGGGTTAGAATTAGGTTTCGGTTAGGGTTAGGCATTTAGTTTGGATGGTTGGGGGTTAAGGGTAAGGGGCTAATGAATGTATTATGACACACTGTGTGTGTGTGTGTGTGTGTGTGTGTGTGTGTGTGTGTGCGTGTGCGTATTGTCTGTAGGTTGGAAAAATACATTTTCTAAAGTTGTATTGCATTAACTTTTGTAATCAATAAAATTAGAAACAGGAATAACCCATCATGGGTTTTCATATGGTACAAATTATGTCATGGTGATGTCGTTAGGGTAAGCATGTCTTTTGCATTATTTGCAGCTGTATTTCTAACGTGTATCATTTGTCCAGGTCCTCCAGGTGCTCCAGGTATTGATGGAGCAGCGTGCTCCAAAGGAAGTCAAGGACCTGCTGGAGTCCTGGGAGACCCAGGATTTAGTGGACCTCCAGGTAAAACCTAAACTGTCGTTTAAGGCCATTGACTATTTTGTTTCTGTTCACTTCACAACTAATACATCTAAATAGTTATTTGCAACCAATCTTTGGTTTTCACTTTTGTAAAACAGTATTGTTTAAATGTGGAATATTTAGGCTCAAAATTAGAAAAAAACCTTAGAATTTAAATCAATACATTAGTTAAACCAAACAAACCCTGTTGTAACCCTAACAGGCCTGAAAGGCACAAAAGGAGATCAAGGTAACACTGGAGGGCCGGGTCTAGTCGGCAAAACTGGTCCAACAGGATACAAAGGGGTTAATGGAGAAACAAGTTACTCTGGATATGGACTCCCTGGACCAGCCGGACAAAAGGTGACTGATCCAAAAAAATATTTTTGCATGAATCGGTAGAGCACAATCCAATCTTGTAAAATATGAATATAAATATGGATCCAGCCAATGTATGTGTTGATTGTAAATAATGACATGTTCTTTTTTTCTCTTTATTCTTATTTCTGTCCTCAGGGTGAACCAGGATCAGGCAATAGTGAAGTGATGAAAGGTCAGAAAGGAGAACCTGGCATCAGTGGACCAGTAGGTGTACCAGGAAGTTCAGGAGCCAGAGGAAACCCAGGACCTGTTGGAAAAAACGGTAACTACCTCTTATCATGAGAACTAGGCATATTTTATTTACTCACACTTTATTTACCTCTACATCCAACCTCTGTCTCCATTGCCCATTCCAGGTTTACAAGGGTATCAAGGAGCTAAAGGTTCAGATGGGCCTACGGGACTTAAAGGACACCCAGGACCTCATGGTTCACCAGGCAAAGTCCTTTAAATTAACCATTTTCTACTCTATAACAATGCCATAAAAATGTCACTAAATTAATCTACGATATACTTTCAAGATGAAAACTAATCTGTACGCAGAAAATACTGTAAGAAGTACTGAACTTTTAAACCGTTGAGTTTTATTTGTACTTTATTTTAATTTAAACCTCAACAAGACCTTTTCATGTCTCCTGCCACAGGAGAGCGAGGACTGTGGGGTGTTGCTGGTTCTACAGGTCCGAAAGGCAACCAGGGCAGGGATGGGATCCCTGGACCACCAGGACAAAAAGGGGAGAGTAAGAGAAATCTTCCATGAACATCTTGCATGGCGCGATGAACTCATGCAAATCATGCATATTACAAACCTATAAGTGTTGTTATTTTCTTACTGTTATTGAACAGTTGTCTGTGTACTAGACAACAAGTCATCGAGGTAATTGAGGTAGCCAAAGCTCACCTTCGATATCTTCTCTGCAGCCATAACTGAAGGGACTCCCGGAAGACGTGGTGACACAGGTCTACCAGGTGAGGTAATAGACAACACTTCTACAAACATCCCACTTGTGCAAGTTTGCTTCATTATGGTACTGCATTTAAATTTTCACACATTTGGAAAGTTGACTGAAGATTTTGTTTTTGGACTCAAAGGGGGGTCTGCCTTGCTTTCTGCTGTGTAGCTGGTGAAAGCTTTAGCGACCTACTCATTTATAGCTCATGTCATAATTGTATCATGTCCAAATTAGAAATATTAACACTATAAAATTAAATTGATCACAAGGACATAGACAATGACATATCCAGAGTTCAAAATCTTACCTTAAAATCTAACTAAGAATCTTAATCCTCTTAACTATTGCGTTGTTTGGCTGTAGACATTAGTGGATTCTTCTTTATGTATTTTAGGTCCCCAAGGAAACCCTGGTCCTCCCGGCTTGTCTGTGACAGCGAGTCCTGGACCGACAGGAGACCGAGGACTTCCGGGCGCACGTGGGGTTAAGGGTCCTCGGGGGCCAGCGTGTAGAAAAGGGGCATGTTTACCGGGATTAAAAGGAGACCGTGGCCATCCTGGATTTCCTGGCAGACGAGGTGAGGATTTCCTGCTGCAGGAATAAAGAACCTGTCATATCTTAAAGTGGCTAAAATGTTGTGTTTGAGGTGTTGAGGGTGGCAGTGCAGTGGTAGGGTTAGTACGGCCGCCTCATAGCTAGTAAGTTATGGGTTCAAACGTGATGTCTGACTAGAGTCTAACGGTGTGCAGGCCCCATCTGATTGAGTTATCTCCTGGTAATCCAGAGACATAAATCTTAGGTGAATTAGAGAGACTAATTTGCCAATAGGCGTTCAAAGTCAGCTGGGATTGGCTCCAGCCCATGCGGAACCCTCAAGGGATAAGCAGTAAAATGGATGGATGGATTCTCAGCTATGACTCTCTCTCCTTGCTGCTGTATATGTAGGCTCTCCTGGTTTACCTGGCCCTCCAGGTCCCACTGTAGCAGGGTTAAAAGGAGACAGAGGGCACATGGGTCCTTCAGGTCTCCCTGGTTATTGTGGTCCACAAGGAGATCAAGGGCTTCAAGGACCAACTGTAAGTGATCCTAAAATTTATTTTTGATGATTACTCAAAAATGTCTGATAAAATATACTTGACAAAAGATTCAAGTAATATGTCATAGATGTAGTTTTAATTTCTTCCAGCTGATTATCCCTGATTAATTCCAAGCATCACCTGCAGTTACATCACTTCTAATACTGATGCCTTTAATCCTGAATCTTAAAATAATCTCTCTGCAATACTTGAAGTCGAACCTTTGACCTTTCATTGTTTCATTTGCGTACCCAGGGTGCAAGAGGACGACCTGGAGGCCCAGGGCCAATAGGTGACTCAGGTTCTCCTGGATTCCAAGGCCCTCGAGGTAATCTATCATTTCATCTTTAGTGCATAGATTAGATGGCCTCTATGAATTCCTCCACAGAGAAAATGCAGATGTGTCACCACAGAAGAGTGATATTCGGCGATTGATTTATGTCCCTACAACTGAGATGGGACCCAAATGGGACCAGAAATGACTGGGACCAGAAATAAAAGAATATTCATGAGGATACATTTCAAATATTTTCTGGCATACACTATGAGAAAGAATATATGAAGTAAGGTTTGAGGCAAGCTACTTGAAATCGAATTATAACATGTGTATTTTAGGTGGGACGGGAGACCCTGGATACATCCCAGGCCTGCCAGGACCACCGGGACACAAAGGATTACCTGGACAACCTGGTGCGTCAGAAGTCTGTTTGACTGTTCTTCTCGATAAGCAGGGATAACAATGTGCCCCGATAATATCTTCTAGATTTGGTCCTTCTGACATTCCCGGTACAGTTGATGGACATTTCAGAAAACCACCATTCTTGATTATTTCTCACCTATTGCTACAGGCCCTAAAGGCGAACCAGCGTTTGGCAAAGTAATATATGAACCAGGGCCTCCTGGCTTACCCGGTCCTTCTGGAAATCATGGATCCCCAGGAAGCACGGGAGTGTCAGGACCACCTGGCCATCAAGGTTAGTAAATTTAATCCCAGTTCAATCTTTGCCTTTTTTTTCCCGGTAGTTTGTCATATTGTGTGATATAATAATGTGTAGTGTGATGTACAGTATTTTCAAATAATGCTACTTCAATGAAGTTTCCCTTTGTGATACTATGTGACACTGGATGTATCTTCCCCAGGCCAGCCAGGAATCAAAGGGGTGCGTGGTTCCAGCCCACTCGGCCTGCCGGGTTTTCCTGGCCGCAAAGGAGACACAGGAAGAGCCGGGTTTCCAGGTATGTTTATAGGCTGAAAGATGGATACCAGTGGAATAAGAAGTTGCTCTTGTGCCTTTCTATATATGATGCCATTCTACATCAAGGGGCACATGAGTGGTTGCTTGCATTATATACTTCTAAATCTGGGTGGGAGTCCAGTGAGAACAGTGACAGTGACAAAGACAGTGAACCATTAAGCCGAAAAAAACTGATTTTACTTAATAATTCATTGTCCATTTTGTTCTGTACTCTGCAGGTCCAGAAGGTAGAGCCGGAGACCCAGGTCTCAAGGGTCCTTCGGGGTTGCCCGGTCGAGGTTTCTCATGTCACACTGACAGTTTCCTGATCGCGAGACACAGTCAAAGCATCCATGTCCCTGACTGCCCTCATGGCTCCATCTTAATCTACTCTGGATACTCCCTCCTCTTCATCAATGGAAATGAGAAAGCTCATGGTCAGGACCTCGGTAAGAAACCTTCATACATAGAAGCTTCTTTTTGTTTTAGACATTTGATGACATCTGTCTTCCCCTTGAAACTGTCTCTCAGGCACAATGGGAAGCTGCCTCCCTCGGTTCTCCACCATGCCCTTCCTGTTCTGTGACACGGAGAGTAACTGCCGCTACGCTTCTCGAAATGACTACTCGTACTGGTTGTCCACTGACGCTCCCATGCCCACCAACATGGTTGCCATCGCAGGGGATAAACTGGTCTCCTACATCAGCAGGTGGAGCAGTGCATTCACAAAAATGTCCTATATAGTTGAAATAGGAATTTGATTTAATTCAATATGATTTTTGTTAACTGAAGTTGTTTATGGATCATGATTCTATTAACGTTTGTGTTTGCATGCTTGGTTTAGGTGCTCAGTGTGTGAAACCACCTCCAACGTTATAGCCGTCCACAGTCAGACAACTCGTATACCTCAATGTCCACAGGGATGGGAGTCCCTGTGGACTGGATACTCATTTGTCATGGTAAAGAGACCAGTGCTTGTTGCCTCTGAATTAGTAGATCTCCTTAACAGACATTTCCCAAATAATTAGTCTTCTTTGGACCTTTTATCCATTCTAGCAAACAGGCGTTGGTGCAGATGGCTCCTCCCAGCCTCTGGTTTCTCCTGGCTCATGTCTGGAAAGTTTCCGCCAAGTGCCCTTCATTGAATGTCACGGCAAGGGAACATGTAACTACTATCCCGACTCCTACAGCTACTGGTTGGCCTCCCTCGACCCCAACAACATGTTCAGGTAAACTGTTTACTTTTCTTTTTACGCAGTGGTTCAGCCTGAATTTTCAGGATGGGGATTGCCACATGGAAACAATTGCTAAGCCAAATAATTCTCTTAAGCGTTTGTTTTTTCACATTTCTGATGCTTTGAGTACAGTTTCAGATCCTAATCCATCCTGCCATGAATCAAATTCTGGAGGAAAACTGAATGTTACAGATATTTGCTCTTATAACATACATTTTCCCACCTTAATCTGTTTAGTTCCATCAAATCTTACAAAATAATCTATCTTCTTGATTTCAATGGCTTTGTTAACACTTTTAACAAATCTATCATCTAAACAGCTGTGATCCACAACTCCACGACACATATCTGGATTTTTCTGATTAAGGGTCCATTAATCGGCAACAATTTACACAGAGGGGCCAACACACTAGGTCATTTCTTGTTTACTGTTAGCTCTATAGCTGCATGTTGCCACATTTATTGTTGATAAGTGAACATCTTTATTAAAAGAAAAATAACTACTGACGAGACATGCCTACTTGAGGGCCAGTGCCCCCCTGTCCCCACCCCTGGATCTGGCCCTGCCATCTGTAACATTGTGTTTGTGTTTTCTTCTCCCCTCCAGTAAACCTGTTCCTCGGACCGTCAAGGGACCCGCTCTAGAAAGTGTTGTCAGCCGTTGTCAAGTCTGTAGGAAACCAGTACAGGCTCGTCCAGGCGACGGACGTGGGGACAGCTTTTAACAATGACTGATTTTCAATGTCATCTAAAATATGATGAATGTGAGAGGGAACTTGTTAGTTGTCTAAGTGCCTATCCTTTTCCAATAAATGGAAAAACATTCCTCAACCAAATAGCCAATCATCTTTGATGGCAGTTATATAAGCTCTGAAAATAGTGAATATTAAATTTAATGAAACATTTAGTGATCCATAATATTTTATGGATGCTGTAGTTTGCCACTGGAAAGTAATTAATAATTTTTTTGCCTGAATAACAACTAATTATGGCAGTGGAAAAAGTACTCGTAGCAACAGCAGCACTGTATCCTATTCAGTTTTTACATTTGATCTTTTTCTGGATTGTAAATGATTTATTTTTTACTTTGAGTGTTTTACTTTAAATACTTCACCAAACATAATTTTCTACCATGTTATTAATTTTAATATTGTAAAAAAACTCACTGACATATTGAAAACAAGCCATCTGTTACGGTGTGTACCTTAACTGATAAAATGTCATGTAGCACCATGTGATAACAAAAGATCTTTTTGATTAAAAAACAAACAAAAGCCTTCCACTCCCGTCCACTCAGTGATGTCATTGACATGTTTGCTGCTTTGCTCTAAGTGACCTGAGAAGCGGCTGCAGTCCAGTCAATGACGTCTGAGGTAATAGGTCACAGAAAATGTCACCAATGTTTCTCAACCATCTGGAGAGAAAGTGGGGCGTAAATGTGACCTGCTCTCGCTTTGAAATTGTTTCCAAATGCAAACATTGAGTCACTTGTTCCCTCACTCTAAAAATACATTCCTTTGAATTCCAGGATGTTAAATGGTGCATGGAGACAAACAAATGTGCAACTCATACCCATGTTACTAGATGAACAAGTGGAGGAAAATGTATTAGGATTAAATACAAATGAGGAGAAATAATGCAATTTTTTGTGATATAGTGTTTTGGCCAATGATTCCAAATTGTAACCATGAATTGAAATAATCCATTATCAAAAACTGAATGAATATGTAATCCATCCATTTCCATCCACAAAGAAATAAAGAAAACTATGAATCTTGTGATTTTTCTCAGCATATTATTCCTCCACATTTTCCACTCAGAGAACTATCACTGGAGCGATAAACCTCAGAGGGACAGTCATTCACGCTCGCTCATCCATATCTGCCACCGTGATCAATACATCCCAATGGAACTCGATGCAGATAAGCACAATAATGTCCACAAACACAAACTGTTTCTTTTCGGCTCGCAGATAATCCCAGATATCGACTGCTCGCGGTCATAAATAACACACTGCCTCGTGTGCTTATGTAACAGCTGACGAAGAGCTTAATTAAAAACCTACGATGAATGTCACAACAATAAATAAAAGTATCACACTGATTAAATCATATTTAGACATTTTTGGCTCAGCATCTCAAAACATCTGGGAGTCCAGGTATAGTAGGTATGAGAAGCAGCCACTCCTTGAATGCCACCTTGAATTAGATAAGTCTTACATGGCCTGGTGCAGACAGTTGTCAGCATGTATGGAAACACTCTTGCTGTCAAGCGCTCTCTGTATCCTTAACAGGATTATTCTGCTCCCGACACTGCACTTACTAATTGTTTAGGCAGCTATATTAGGCTTCTACACCTCTCTAATTAGGTTAGAATGGCGATTTGTTGAGAGGTTGATGCGCTTTAAGGTCATCTCCTGTTTTAGAAGGACGCGTCCTTCTAGGTTTATAACCACATACGTGCTAGAAAGATATTTCCACTGATTCTGTTACAGATTAGCTTCACACATTGGAGGATAGACTCAAACTTGGAATAGTATCAAACAGTAAATAAAAAATAAAAAGTGGATTACAAAGTATTAAATGTATTTTGGCTCCATTAAATGCACATTTGTTTTCCCCAGGTCAGATCTCAATCCTGAACAACAAGGGATGTCTTGTGACTTTGGAAGTTATAATGCAGGTTGATGGAGCAATATACAAACTGTAGATTAAATGCTGTATACTGTGAAAATGATCTGGAAACAACTGGTATTTAATCATGTCTTTTATTGTATTTGTCACAATGTATAATGAGAAAAGATTTAATTTACTCATTTCATACAATCATTAATCTGTCTTAACCTGCTCCTTCACAAAGATGTTTTATAATTAACACTGATCGCCATAAAAATACCGGAGATTTATTTAACCCGGCATTTGCCTAACAAACATAAAAAAAGAAGAGGTTACCACATTTTCCAGTCCATGTAATGCGGCTGTCCGTTTACAGCATGTACAGTACCATAACAAACTCATTAAAACGCCTCTCGATTCGGATGCAGTAGAACTGTAAAGTTAAACAGAGCAGAAATCTCATTAAAGAGATGCACAGATGCAAAGAGACCAAACTCACGAGGGTGTAACAAATGATCAGGTGACCTTCAGGCCTCTGGACGCCCCAGTGTCTCTGTGCTACCCGTTGATTCAACTTCACGGCAGCGCAGGGTTGATCAAATCATTGTTTCCCCAGTGTTTGTGCATCATTCATTTTTTATTTTTACTTGACTGCACAAAGCACTTCTCGTGCAGGGATTTGGCTTGAAAGGAGGAGGCGGGGGGGATCTTTTACCAATGACAGCATCAGGATGACCTTATCTTGTCATGTGTGCTTTTACTGTGTGTTTATTTAAATGGTCACACCATCGGGTTGGTGAAAGCAGCCTTAATTAGACCTTTGCCTCACCCCTAATGGCAGCTGTAAATAACATAATACATGCCTCAGTGAACATGGGGCCTTTACGTAGATAACTATGATACTCCTCCCCTTTTTTGACCTAGGTACAACATATAAAATAGTCCTCTCAGAGTATTCTTCTGTTAGGGTCCACATCAGTGACGTTGTGGTGTCTTCCCAACAAAAAAAAAAAGCGCACAAACTCGATTTTCTGACTAACAATGGCCTATATCTTCTACATTTTGGCACTTCTGTGTTCTGTATCATGTGTTGCGAAAAACCTGGAAACTGAGCAGGAAATCAACGAAGTGCAACGGCTGCAAGACTCGTTGTCATGGCTCAAGAGATTAAAAGACAAGCAGGTAAGATGTCTTTGTTTTCTTTAATACCTTTCTGCATGCATGTTCCTAATACTGAGTGCAGCACAAAATCCTCCCATTGATTGAAAGCAGTCTCCGGGTCCCAGCTATGATTATGTTCCATACATCTGGATGTGATGGTCTATAGATTTTGTCAAGCTAAAAAAGTTCATACTTTTATAGTTTATTCATATTTGTACACATATACCTTATTTTTTTTACTTCATCTGGTTCTCTCAGAGATACTATAGCAGTCTTTCTCTCATTGATTTTCCTCTGAGCTGTCCCTCCAGGAATGTCCAGATCAAACATGGTAATTAGTACGGGGATTACACAACATTTACTTTCATGGCAACAATCCAATGTTCATGCGAAATGATTTATAACATAAAACAAATGTAAACTTTGGTATATGAACTGACATACATATTGAGGTAAAGTTTTTAGATGTTCCCAGTCTGTTCCCTGACAATTTTCCACATTATTTTTAATATTTTGTTCCATAGGAATCAACAAAGACTCGGACATTTGCAGATTTGATTTTTGAATATTTCAAAGCTGAAAATGGAAATACCCTCCAGTTCACCAAAGATACCGAGCAACAGGAGAAGGTTCGACGCGCCTTCGGTAGAAGCAATGCAAGTCGCAGAAACGGCTGTAGAGTCTACTACTGGAAATCCTGGGCTTCCTGCTAACTTTGCTCTCACTCAGGTGCCGGACTGAATGCCAAACCATTTCATGTCTCTCGATCTCTTCTCATGCTTTCATTGATTACTAATTTAAGGACCCACACAATCGGAAAGCTTCTGCAGAACCCCGCATGTCCTGTTCGTCAAACAGATGGTTAAACAATCGCTGCTGAGGGTTGTGTAAGGGAAATGTAACATTTTGACCACAATATGATCATGTTAATTTCCCCTTTGATTGATTATGATTTACACCCATACAATGTTACCTTGATCATGCTGTATCCTGTAAAACTGAATGAATTTAGGCCTTACTGCTTTAACTAAGGCATTGTTGCCTTGATCTAATCAGAAGATCCTGACCTTTGACTTTGTAACAGCCCCAACCAGAAATTGCCACGATAGCTGAAACACTCAGCGGGCTTCCTCCATCACCAACTGTGCTCCACTGTCCTGTGGAACGAACTGTGGGGTTTGAGCATGCACGCGGTTTCTACGAAGTCAAACACATGAACCAACATTCATTAATTTGTTCCTTAAAGCGTTCAGATATGTTCTTGCTCTCTTTAATAAGTACTTTTATACTTTGTCACGTTTTTTTTACTCCAGCAGAGGAGGCTGTTCTTCTCTTTGTCAAATCCACATAGACTTTAAATGTAATAGATGCCCGGAGTGTGTTTGATGTTTCCCAATAATCGTCATGGTCTACCTGCAAAGGAATAAACAAGAATCTTTACAGACATCCATTCATCAATTTCAGTATGTGTCGAATGTTCTTTCAATTGTTATACCATTGATTAAAGCATATTATTCCCAACGTAAGTTCTTTGGAAAAAGATGTGTGTGGCATCAATACATGCATCTATGACTCATGTATTGCTTTTGCACGTTATCACATACATGCTTATATGTGCAAATTTGCATAATAACTGCAGGGATGATCGTGTGTTTAGGTGGCTCTGCATTAATGCATGTCTTAGAGGCATTTCTGATGAAAAATGCATTGATATCCACTGTGTGTGTGCAGTATTGTGCATGCATGTAGAACTCTGGAACTCTTGCGAGAATTACCTACAACAAGAGGGAAAAGAAAAGAGAGAAATAGGTTGGATGTAGTGTGCAGGTAAGGAGAGCTAGATTGAGGAGAAATGGATGGAGATGTGCAGAGGGAGCGGAGATTAGAAAACTGAGAAAGAAGAAGGACGGAGAGAAAGAGAGGTGGATAGAGGATGAGAAAGGGGATGATTAAAGAAGCAGTGTTGGATCATCACTGCAGTCAGGGCTTGGCTTGGTATCCTTTTCTGTCCCTGGGCTATTGGGATTCAAGAGAACAGCTTCCCTCTGTGTCAGGAAGCCCTGCCAGCACATTAACATGCTCATACTGCAGAGCTTCTTCCATAAAGTGACGGTGAGCGTGTGTGAGAGTGAGAAACACAGCCTGTGTGAGTGGACGTGCGGGCATCTGGCTGGGAGAGTAGGTGCATGTGTGCGCTGGGCATGAACTTTGATATGTCTTGTGTCTCTTTGGTATCGGCGTGTTCGCTCGCAGTATCCCTTGCGGTACTCATCTGCAAACAGGAGAAGGCGAGAAAATCACAGCGAGAAGGGAAGAAGAGAGAAGGTAAGGTGATCCGTCTCTGTCGTCTCGGGATGGCGGAACGTCTCGCACGGTGCCGCAGCGGAGATCACAAGGTTTGATGTCGGCCTCTTTAACCATCAAAGCCCTTTTCATTCTAACTTGTATAATGTTTTCCCGAGTATAGCTCCTATTTCCTAACCTCCCCCCCCCCCCCACTTCTGGAAATAAACACAGCATAACCAATTTACCCAATCCATGCCAATAGTTCATTTTAATGTAAAAGACACCGATAAAACACAGCGAGCCGCCTGGATCAAAGCAGCATCACTGAGCCTTAATTGAACTGAGACCAATTATTTTTAATGAGTTGAGCTGAACGCCCCACTTCTGAGTAGGAGTTCCCTCGTTCTCTCCCTGGGACGACGAGAACAGAGAAACAAGTGGAGTCCCAGTGGCTCAGGCCCGTACCTTAAAAAACAGCAGGCCAAACAAGAGGCAGGCAGAGAGAGAGGGAGGATTCCTGGGATAAAGGATCAAGAATATTTTCACTCCGTGTGCTCATGAGTCTGCAAAAGACAAAGTCATACACAGGCTCGTTTAAAATAACAGCACAGGCCAGAAATAGGTGTCAGTGTTGTTGATGCAGCTAAATGCAAACACTTTTTTTGAGGGTAGCTGAATAACAATACATGCCGTTTGAACACAATTAAAAACTTAGTGTCTACATTTAAGGACACTTAAATGAGTCAAAGCCACAATTTCAAACATGTATTCAAATCAAACCGACACTGAATCTCATGTTTCATCAAATGTATCGATGATTCAAAGGTCTATATTATGAAGCTGAGATTTACTTTATTAGGCCCTATTGAATATTGAATGATTATTATTATTTTTAAGGCAAAAGAATGGCCTTTTTGAGGGCTTAAATCTGCTCAAATACTTAACAAACTTTGCAGAAAATTTTAAAGTGGTGAAAATGTGCGTATTCTGGAGTATTTTTTAATTGGCCTGGCTAAATGGATAAACAGTGCCACCTGGAACGCAGCCCCTAGGTTTCCCTTCGACCGATCTTCACAAAATCGGTTCACAGGTGTATCATGACCAGACAAGCAAAAAAGTCTCATGGAGCATTATGAAAAATGCAACAGGAAGCCCGCCATTTTGGATTTATTGGCCATTTTGGCAACTTTCCGGACAGACGGACAGGCGGATGGCGAAACTGAATTTCTATCACTAGATCCAGATTTTGCATACTCATGCAAAATATTTGTTCATTAAACATGACAAGGTCTATGAATGAAAATCTGAGAAATCCATGAAAATCTTGAAAAACACCCTCTATCTCTATCCCAATTCCTGGATACGCTCCCAGATCCACACCAAAATCTAATAGATTCTTATTTGGGTCTGGTCCCAACCCTACACAATATTTAATGGAAATTGGCTTCTTTTCTTTTTTTTTTGCACAATCCTGCCAACAACAACAAACAAAAAACAACTCTCCTTGTGGAGGTGGAATAAAGATCTGAAAAGGGTTAAACTTTTTGAAAACTCTTATTCTGGTAAATTCCATTTTCATCATGCAATTTGCATTTACATTATTTGTTATTGCTTTTGAATAATACATCTGAGTGATGTCACTCTTCAAGGTAATAATAGTTGGACTATCAGTACATTTTCTCTCCAGGGGAGATTTGAATAGTGGTTTTGAGTCCAAGGTTGCCTGAGAAAAGGGGGAAGGTGGTAGCGGAGAACAGGTGGAGACGAGGAGAGAAGCAAATGCCAGAGGCAGAGATGTAGATGGAGAGAAAAGGAGGAGAAGGTGGCCTTCAAGCTGTTTCCAGACCTTGCCCTCCCGATGTTTCTCTAAACAGATGAGCCTTACCGACTCCCATGGGTGTCCAAACAGCTGACATTGACTTGTTTCTGTTCTTCTTGAAAAAGTTAATTACAGAGGCGGATGCAGTGAGCAGCACGGCATATGGATTGGGATAAAGTGTGAGTTTTTGCGCTGTGATTTTGTGGTTGAACACACATTTTGATAACAATACATCTTGCTAAATATTTGCCGTTGTGTATTTGATATATTTTGCTCCAGAACAAGTGATCACAGCTTCTGTAAGGTTTGACCAGACACATATGGCGTGGCACTGGGAGTAAAGGCAGTAAAGGCAGTCAGTGGGACCACCACTTTGGTTCAGACTGAAATATGAATGAGCTTCAAGACATTCATGGTCCCCAGATGATGAAAACAACCGATTGACTATTAGACATTTTAGTTTCATCCTGAAGACGAAATATACACAGTTTAGTGATCCCATCACTTTTCCTTCAGGGTCCAGAGTCTATATTCAGACTTATTCTAAGAAGTATATTGGTAGTGTCCATATTATCAACCCCACAGACTTTGGAGAGCCCTTTCTTTTGCTTCAACGCCATTTGTCAGTAACCATTATCATTTCCAAGGAGGTTATGTTTTCACCCCTATCTGTTTTTTGTTGATCAGTGTGTATATTTTTTGGTCATATTATCATGAAACTTAGTGGAAGAGGTTTTATGGGTCAGAGAAGAACCCATTTGATATTTGTGCAGATTAGGGAGAGGAACCAAAAATAATTCATCACTTTCTTTCACTTTCAATTCTTTGACATTTTCATTGATTCTCAGGGAAAAATTCATAGATCATGATGAAAAATCTGGTATATTTAGGAGACTACTCCTAAAGTGTGTGCAATTTGGTGCAGCTTGATTAGCTCTAATGGGACATATGTGCTCTACTTCTTTCTTTCTTTATCTCATCATGAGTAACTACACATTTGTGTCCCTATAGATTGCAGTGCTGCTCACAGCTCAGCTGTTTACTGTAACTAAAGAAAACAGCACAATAAAAAAGACAAGAGAACAAAGTACCCCTCCTCCAACTCTGCTGTTCTCTGGGCTGCAGCCATCGCGCAGGAGAGAGAACATTTGCCACGTCCTGAAAGTCAGGGGAGCCTTCCTCCTCCTCCTCTTCCTCCTCCTCATTCTCCTTGCAGACGGCATGGAAGGTCTGTTTCCATGACAACGGGAGAATTAAGGGCGAAGGCGCGCCATCCCCAAAATGACAACGGATTTAGGGGCCGGCGAGACGATAACTCAGCCCCGGTGAATTGACATTGGATTTTCTGAATCTGACTGAAGCGCATTAAAAAGTCCCAACACTGATGGATTTAGTTCCTCTGCTTATCCTGCTGTTTATCTTGTTGATGCAAGGAGAGACGCAAATAAAGAGGATCAAATACACACACTCAGTCAGGCACGATCAACGACACTGAATCAATCACCGCGTGCATGTGAACGTTTTTGATAACATAGTTTTTATTCTTAAACAATCACTAACTTCATTCAGATTTTTATTATCAATGCATATTTTTTATTTCATCTCACAATTCATAATGCATATATGAGCGTGTTCCGATGCAGTGAAATCCTCTGCAAACATAAAAGTAACAAATGATACTTGATACCACATACAACCGAAACCTTCGCTCACCCTGTCATACGTCGATGAACCCACCAAAAGTGCTCTGCGTTACTGCTCAACTGTTTTCACCGCCTTTCTTTTTCTCATCTCCTCCTCAAGTCCTCTCGTTCAACAGTTGACACCGAGTACATCCAATTTCATGCATTGCTTTGAGTCCAAATGTATCTCATTTGCGCCAATATAAACCTCTATAAAAAACATTCTGATATATGCTGGTCTTGCCTGTCGACTTTCAGAGTCAAATATACTGTGTGTATCTCCGTGATGCTGTAGGTGCTGTGGAAGTTGAACTAATCTACCGTTAGCTCTTGCAGGTTATTTGCACCAGTGATGGATCCGGGCCCAAGATGGAAGACTCTCCCAGATCCATGATGATATATCACTGCGCTTTGCTCTGTGCGGCTGAATGTGTGCTATTGAGTGTACCTACCACCAACCCAGCACAGCATTTCCAAACAGTAACAAGAGAGATATGGGAGCTCTCGCTGCAAATACTGATCAAAATGTTGCATTAAAAAGTTTTGTACCTACTCTCCCCAAATTTGGAACATTCTCCTCCCTGCTCTCACCTCAAAATCAAAGCTAACATCAACTTTTACAATCATGCAATGTTCATGCTTTGTCAGGCCTCCTCTTGTCCCTTTATCAAACTACCTAACCTGGCTAAGCTTAGCTGTACACCTTCTTTAAAATAACAAAAACACCATCGACCCCAATCCTGACCTCTTTAAACACCAGGCAGTGGCCAGGCTTTGTGCGATGGGTGCTGGAAGACAGGCTGTTAGCCTTTGCTCATTTCGCCCCATTCACAGATCTATAGGAGGACTTCCTGAGTTGGACGAACTAATCGGGGGATTAGGAATGAGTTATGAGAGTGTACACAGCTAGTGCGGTGTACTGGTCAATCCACCTACTCATACACAGACCTGACTTTCCACAATGGAGCAAATGGCTCCTTTCATGGGTCACAAAACCAGGACCATGTCCGAGAGAACAAACAGCTCTCACTGGGATGGAAACACACCCTTCCTCGAACCTGGTTAACTCCAGATATACTGGATCCTCAGTAAAGCACTCTGCTTCTGTTGTGACGGGAAAGTCTCTGTGATAGAGACATAACAACGACGATATCAACAGGTCAAGTCAGCGGATGATTGAACAGTCAGCCAGTCAGACCTGTGCTGAGGAACCTCTCACAATAAAAGTAACCGAAATCGCAGACATGTCTTGGAAAAACTTGTCAACACAAGTCTTGTCAAAACAGCTCCCATTCAAAAGACGCCCTCTTTATCAAGGATTATTTCACAATTTGTCCGTAGAGATCAAAAGCATGAATGCTGTCGTGTAGGTACACTTGAGGAGTTGTGGTTATAACCTAGATTATCAGTGGAAAGAAAAGGGTTCTGTGTTTCTTGAGGTGCAAATGTGATGTGACCTTTTTCTGGCCATGGCTCGTAGTGCTGATGCTGGTCTTTATCTTCCTCTCAGGTTTTGGAGAGAATAGTAGACGAGTGTGAACATCTCTTTATCTAAAACCTAGTAACCCTTGCAAAGTTTACTGAAATAGTTTAAAACACTTTTACCCTTGATTCAGACTTTTACCTCCTCAAACAACTTTCTTCATCAGTCTTCTCTGCCAACAATCACAGCGATGTGTTGTCGGCTTATTAGCGTATTATACTCAACCGCTTGCTATTATATTGCTTTTATCAGTCTTGTTCCGTCATGGCAGGACATCGCAGGGGAGTTCATGTCCGAGTATTTCAAACAGCCCCGTCTGTCCATTTAGTCTCATTTAGTCTAACGTACAGTACACACCTGAGTATTATATCCCACCCTTAGCGCTCTGTCTCAGTTCAACACAGAGAACTATCAAATACATTCAGTCTTACCCTCACACCAGAGCAGGTAGTGCGACAATACATTGGAGATCAAACTGTGAGAGAAAACAAAATAAAGGAGTAATAACAATCAAATCAAAACTTTCTCTGATCTCAAAAACAAAGGTATAACCTGATGATGATGTAGATATTACTGACAGCAATAACACCATAAAGCATATGAGAGTGCAATAGCATTTAGATTAAAAAAAAACTCACCTTATGAAAATTGAACATGTATTAAAGCTTGTTTTTCACAGCATAAATTGGAAATGATAGATATTTGTATTTGTGTGAAGAGAGACCACCATTCTTTGTTTATCACAGCTTTTTTCTTTTTTTGCATAAAATGTTGGTCAAGTCCTGATTGAAAATATTCTTTTTTTCATATATATATATATCCTCTGGTTTCATATTAATTCATCTAAAAGTATTTCACAGGCAAGAGTTCAGTTTTTTTTTGTCGTCTCGGGTGTACAGTAATACGTAGCTCCCGTCTTCAGAGGGGATGGTGGTATGTATCTTGGTGGGGGTGCGGCGAGTATTCCGATGACCCCCGCCACTTGAGTCAGGATGAGGCCACTCCCCCATCCCCGCTGGAAGCCCCTCCCCTTTGCTGCTATGTGGAATCCTGATTGACAGCTTTCCCTCCGTTCATGGTGGGAGTCCCTGAGCTCTTTCTGGAGCGGTGCTTGTCCTCTATCTCATGCAGTGACGGCTCCCTGTACATACAAACTGAGGTGGAGATGCCGGGGGAGGAGAGGGGAGGAGAGGAGAGGAGAGGAGAGGAGAGGAGAGGAGAGGGACAAAGAGAGGGAGGAGCTCAGAGAGGGGACAATGGAGATTGGAGAGATGGATGTGCAGACGGAGACAAGGTCAGGTGTGAGGCTGGAGGGACAATTATACCAGGCTGGGAGTGATAAGATGGGTATTTTGGACCAAGTCAGCACTTTTTTTCCACAATGCTTGACAAGTTCTCATGATAATATCTATCAAACGAAAAACACGTTAGAGGTTATATATCTTATACAGTGAGATCACAGTAGTATCATTGAAATAGTCTGAAGCTAGATAGCCATCTATTTTTAAAGTGCAACTTTCTAAATTTAATGATTAAATAGTTTATCCTTCTTGGTCAGAATATTTCCTGTGATGTAAAATGCACAGAGTTGTGTAAAACCACCACCTCAGGGCTCATTTATGACCAACATTAGATATGTGGATGGTGCCTCCTGTCCATATACTGCCATAATACTGTTCGTATTTGTGCACATCTTCTAAAAGCTTCTGGACAAAACAGAAAAAACGGAGCAGTACCACTAGAAATCATGGGGGGCAGTGTAGCCAATACTTCAAGCGAGAAGACCAAAGGCCATGAGGAGAAAATTTCAACGATGGCTTAACTTTATGAAAGGTCACAAATGCTTCACTCTGTGCTGCCCTCTAGTGGACGCATCGCTTAACAAGCGTGCTAGCATGCATGTTGACGGTTACATTTTTTTAAATGCACGTCTCTCTTTTTATAAGTAAAGGCAGCATAAATAATCTCTCATAATGTTGCTGTGATAGTTTATATACAGCAACTAAGTATTTAGTATTTTATACTATATAGGGCGGAAATCTTAATGTTAATGGTAGTAATAAAATGCGCAATTTATATTTAAGAAGGACAAAATATGCATTACGACAGGAGGGTTATTTTAAAATGATTAAACAACAAATAAAAAAATATTCATACCTTCAATGGGCCTGGGCACAAAGTGCGATGAGGGTTTAGTCTTCTTGACCCGATTGCCCTTCATGACTTGCCCCTCCTTGGTGAGGCCGAGGAACCAGGCTCGGCCCGACTCCTGCTGTCGGTACACCGTGGACGAGTAGATCACGTAGTAGTTCTCGAAAACAGACTCCTTGAACTTGCACTCCGGTGTGAACATTTCCTGAGAACAGATGGCCAGAGCAGTGGAGCGGAGGACACAGATGCGGACATTAAGGATCAGAGATATAAATCAGTGCGCACAGATAAAACCTAATTTGCATCCACATAAATATAAAAGACACATGGAGAGACAACCGGCAGCACGACAGTCAGAGGATTTTAGATAATGAAGTGTGTCTGGTTTACTCTGCCAATACTGGCTTTCATTAGTAAGCTTGTGTACATAGCCAAGTTCAGGAGACATACTGTATTCACTCATACTTACACTCACACACAAACACACACATACACACACACACATACACACACACACAAACACACATCCTCCCAAGTAATGAGAATGATAGACTAATTAAAATGACAATGACCAGTGGAAGATTTTTATCTCGGCTTCATTAACAAAGTCCGGGAGAAAGTCAAGGGGACCGAGAGGAAGTGGAGGCGAATGTCAGTAAAAAATGGAAAGATCCAGATACTGGAGACAGTGCTGTGACTGAGTGCAGAGCCAGATTAGGGCCATGACGATGCCAGAGAGGAAACAATGTTCCTAGTTCTCTCATTCATTACAGATCCAAGCTGCAGGAATGTTGGGTAATTTGTTAAATATGAGACACAGTGAATTCTAAATATGCAATCTCTTGCTCTCCCTGTAGTCTGAATATCTCCTGTCTGCAAAAGGTGAGAATAAAACCCCACTCCAGACAGGTTCAAGGTCTGTGAAATCATGTGCATCCACAATAGATGCAGGTGATGTGGAACAGCATGGCTCGGTGGATGATGGGTCGTCTCAGTTTAGGCAGACTTTGCATTATAAGTGTGAGTGTGTGCCTGTGTGAGTTTTGGTGTTGGTGCCGTATTTCATTCATTGATACCTGCTGCAGGATTCTGTGCCCTTTTAAGGTTGTTCGCTTGACTGACAGCCCAATTCTGCTTCCCGCTGGAGGTGACTGTTTACGTGTTTGGGTGTGTGTGTGTGGTTGTGTGTGTGTGTGTGTGTGTGTGTGTGTGTGTGTGTGTGTATGTGTGTGTGTGTGTGAGAGAGAGAGAGAGACAGAGGGTGTGGGAGAGTCTTTGAAAGAGTGAAGGATAAAGAGTGGAGGAGAGGCGGAGACAAATTTTCGGTAAAAGGATGGGGTTCCCATTTCACAAAACACATAGTTATCTGTTGTAGCTTTGTAGACTGTGTTTATTTGTTTAACCAGGTTTTTGCATATCAGTATTTATATGTTTTCTGCCTGCCCTGCATTACAATAGAGATGAACTGAAAGTGAAAATGCCGTTCTAGGATATAAAGCACTTCTTACTGAAGAAATATGACCCTGAGACGCCTGCGGATTATCCAAAGTAAGAGTGACACTGACTCTGAAAAAAAGACTCTGCCAGTTGTCAAAACTATGATCGTTACAAGCAAACTTTAATTCAAATAAATCTCATCAGAAACCTGGGCAGACTGAACCTAATCTCCATCCACAAGTTGAGATAACACTGAACGTAACTGAGAAAATACGTCTTTCTGTAATTTTGGATCAACTGACAAAGTTGCTCTGTTTACAGGATCCACCTCATATAATTAAAATATGTGGCGTGTTCTCTGCATTGTTTTGGAGCAACAAAGCTGGAAGGAAATTATTAACATTTTGTCACATTACTCATACAAACAGATGAGCGCACCCAGCAGACACATTAATTTGGGCATGAGCATACCTGGCAAATCAAAAATCCTTTGTTCACTTTCCTTTTGGCTCAGTTTTGTTCTCCACCAACTTAAAACCACCACCACAGAGACAAAATATCTGGCTCCTTAATGCTGAAGTTTGCCAAGTGGTTGCTTTGTTTTTCTGCCATTTGGTTCTGGGTTGGTAGCTTGGAGATACTATCTGAGATTTATCAGAGATTTTGTGCTGAAAACCGCTTCTAGCTGATGGGATCACTGAGAACGAATCACAACAGCACTGAAAGACTCTAAATTAATGCATTGGGAGAAAGCTTTGAAGAGCAGAGGGGAACTGCTGAGTCAGGTGATGAACCTCTGAGGTTTGTATAAAAGTTAGTAAGTTCTGCAAAAAAAAACCTTTTTTTGTGTGTGTGTGTGTGTGTGTGCGTGTGTGTGTCTGTGTCTTTGCTGTACGCTGGGCCATATCTCGGAAAATGAGTCATTATGTGTGTGACTGCTCATTTATAAGACACAGCGGGGCACAGCAGCCTTTGTAAAGGACTCGAGGAAGGTAAGGTCACATGGTCGGCGGCGAGGAAATGTCTCGCTGGTCAGGGAGGGGAGAGGCTTCACGGTGAAGTGGTTATCTGGGCCGGCTGACACCCTGTCAAAGAGCAGACAACTCTCCCTCCGTCAGGGCAGCGGGGGTCACATCGATGCGTTTGGGTGTGAACATATGTGTTTGTGCGTTAGGGGGGAGCGGGTGATAGATACAAACCAGCAGGCTTCTTTCTAGCTTCATCTGTTGGGAGCCGAAATCAGGCCGAGCACACGCACACACACACCCACACAAAGACATTAGTGCTCTCTGCTATCCTACCCTTCACAACCAGCCACTTCGCTTTGCTGACACACTGTAGAATCCCCTCTAAATGTGTCCACAAGGACAACACGCTGTTCCCGTCTGTGACAAGGCCCGGAGCGGTATAGAAAGCACCCAGGCCGTGGCTTGGAAATGATAGGGGTGGAATGTAAGTGACTTTGAAGTCTTTGACAAAGGGCCTTGTTTGCGGGTGACTGAGAGGAAATATGAGGTGAACGAGACGGGGCAAGAGTTTTTCCTGATTAATGGGCTCTGCCTAATGGACACGCTAAAACCACAGAACCAAGCTGGGAAGGAAATGGACTAAAATACCAATTGGTTAACTGGGCACTTATTTACACAGAGTCAATGCAGCGCACGTGTTTAAAAATGCACGCCAACAGGTTTGCCCTATCACTTCCTCGGCCAGGAATACATAATCAACTAAAATTGTCCCTGCTGCAAAAAAACAGGGAAGATTTAGGGAAAAAAGTGGTGCCACATTTCAGACTGCACTTAGTGATGGTAAACTGATTACAAGGACACTTATTTATATTCTGTGGGGATGTAACGGATAAAGGCAGAGGACTTGTTAGTGAAGCTGGGCACATGAGACTGCTGCCATTAGGGGTCCCAGCGGGGAGCTAAAGATAAATAAACACAGAGGTCAACCTGAGACCTGCTGAATACCCCCCCACCGGAGGTGGAGGTAGAATATAGGCCTATAAAATATTTCAGCAATTTTAACACAAAGCACTTTCCAAGAATTTTTATATTTTTATTAAAAGAATGTCACCTTAACTTACAACTACTTCTACTTATTTCAAATATGTGATTCCACAGGCACAGATCTTATGCAGGTCTGGTGCAGAAATGCAAATGTGCAGTGAATGCAGTTCATAAAACATTAAGGAGATAAGACAAACCAGAAGAGATGCAAGCAGTTTCAAGTACATGAGGTGCTAGCTACGCGTGTGATGGTAACTGCCAGTTAGTTCGACAAACGACAATGTCTGTCAGAGGGAGGCTATACAGGAGGCTATTCCACGGTTAAATAGCTATGGTGCTTATGCCCAAAGCACCGGATAAAGCTGGAGAACATGGGCTACGATAGTCAATGTAAACATGGATGTAAACAATGCAGGGTTTCCAAGAAGTGACTTCACTTCGCGTTTAACACGTTCATCCATGCAACAATAGTTGCTACAAATGTTAATGCAAGACAATGGATGTAAGCTGTGTTTGTTTGAAAAAAGTACAAAACGGCTTTCTGTGGCCCTCACAGTAATACAACACGACTGTAATAAACATGACACGGAAGTTAAGTTAGGAGCTTTCTTGTGTTTTTCGCGGCATGGCTTTGACAAGTGGGCCGTTGGGAGGCGGTGGGATTAAAGCATATTTTCCAGGCTTATACCATAAATTATTAAATTGTGTAATATTACTGTTATAATTGGCTGCCAGGACTGTAGGGTCACCTAAACAATGTTCTCTCTCGAGTTATTATGAGATTTATCTTATGTTATTTATAATGGTGTCTGTGGATTAATGATGTGTTAGTCCTTGGAGTCCATTGCAGCATAATGTCAAACACAACAATAATAAAAAAAGGACACTGTATAACTGAGGAGCCTTTTTTTTTTATTCTGGATGTACTGACGTTATATGTACGCTATAAAATATGTTGCATGTTCTCTGGTGTTTTGGCGCAACAAGCTGGAGGAAAAATAAACATTACTTCACCTGACACTACCTGTTAGCAAACACATCAGCACACCCAGCGGACACATTCGTTTGAAGACATGTCTGCGGCTCCATTTTGTTCTCTGCCAACTCTGAACCACAGAGACGTATATTCAGCACCTTTCTTGGATGTGTCAGAGCTTTTATGCTGAGGAGAGCTGCTGGCTGATAAGATCACAGAGCCCAAATCACACCAGCACAGTTATAAGCAGTAAAGGTGCTCGAGGTTCACCAAACTGCTGAGATTTATTTTCGAGTCAGCCATTATTCGTAACAGCCGGTTACATGTGGCTCAGTCGGCTACAAGGTGTTTTAACGCTGGAGTCCGTTGCCACCCAATGTCAAACACCACGATAAAAAACAAAACAGCATATTTAAACAGATATGAGTGAGTTGATGTTTGTGGGCTGTGGGCTTAAAGAAGGTGGCGTACAAAGTGAATGAAGCATTACGCAAGAGAGCAATATGTAATGGATATAAAACTGGGTTGCCAAAAGAACTGGGTTGAACGCATTCTGAATCCAAATCAGTTTCTCGGCTCCACCCTAAAGGGCAGGCAGCTCTGCAGCTCTGCATTAAGCAGCCCTGCTTGCTGTGGATAGGCGTCCTGTGACTCTGGATAAAGATGAGGATGTGGGGAGGACGTATGACACTGAGACACGGGTTTATCAGAGAGATCTGGACTCGCTGAGAAGAATCCCTGCCCTGCCACCGAACTCCCATGGAGCTCATTGTTATTCTGGGAGAGATTCAGGTCGGGGATTGTCTAGACATTACTTAAACTGAAAAACTCTTGTTCTCGCTTTTTCTATCCGCCCCTCGCTGTTTATCCTACTCGCTTTATCTTTTTCCTCTGTCTCACTCTGTAACTCAATCACTCTGAAACAAGGGGCTGCTCCGTCCTTTAAAAACGTCCCGTAGAGATGACGTCGGTGGCCAGTGGCTTAATTCAAACCCCAACACAAACCAATGCCCACATAATAAAATACATTTTCGAGATTAGTTCTACAAATTGTCTTCCTCCTCTCCTTTTTCTTTTCCCATTCTCTGCAGTGAGCATTGTCCCTATCTGCCATTATGACTGTCAGCACAAACAAACCCCTGTTCAATGTTGATGCACCCGAGGGCCAACGCAGTTAGTTTAATAATCTATAAGTGTATTGACTGATGATTCACCAACAAATTCAGATAATTGATTCATTATTCAGGTCAGTTATTGAGCAGAAATGCAAAACATCCGCTGTTACAATGTCATTCAAATAGGCCCCTTTCACAATTGTATACACTAAATAATTAAGTGATGAACTGAAACATTTATATCTTAACATGTGAAAATAAAAAAAGTAATTATCAGTGTGGCCACTGAATGGGAAAGATTTTGAAATTGCACTAAACTGCATTACCATTGGCATGCATTAATACTAATAAAGTTCTATTTAATTTTTCCATAAATTCCACAAATGCATCACCTCTGCACCGAATAGCAACTTGTGGGGTTGTTAACAATTTTTTTCTAAGCTCAGGTCATCCAAGATCTTCAGCAAATGGTGATGACTGACCTCGACAAGATGGGTCTGTTATGTGGCACAGCATCAGAAAAGACCGGGATGGACCCCTGATATGTCCTGATGCATCCAAAACACACACACACACACACACACACAGCATGTGACTTTCTGAGAGTCAACTCACAAATCTCCATTATTACTATCTGAAGCCCTGACCTTCCACACCAACTGTCACTCACTCATCCCTCAGGGCCCTCATTGAAGATTTAACTTTCACACATTATTATCTTATCTGAGACACAAATAATGAACAGATAAAGTATGTGTTTGTGAGGAGAAAGAGACAGATAGATAGAGAGACAAATAGACAGATAGAGAGACAGATAGACAGACAGATAAAAAGAGAGAGAGAGAGAGAGAGAGAGAGAGTGAGAGAGACAGACAGACAGACAGACAGACAGACAGACAGACAGACAGACAGACAACAGACAGGCAGGCAGATAGATAGATAGATAGATAGATAGATAGATAGATAGATAGATAGATAGATAGATAGATAGATAGATAGATAGATACATAGAGAAACCAGAGAGACAGAACAGTGGTTGCTGCTGTGCACTAAACTAGGTCATATTGAGAAATGTTATAAATAATGGAAGGGAACTCTTCATTGTAGATGCTCAGCCCCCACGCACTCCATCACTAAACACTACACACAAGCGTTATCACCCCGCTCACCCACTGTGAGGTCTGCACTCCAGGCTCGAAAAGGTAACGATAAACTGACCAGCAGAAAATGACTGTAAGCATCTCCGCATTTAGAATAAGGCGTTTGAGCGAGCGGCTTCAGAAAGCAGCAACACAACATCGTCTCATCTCCGTCACAGTGAAGGTAAAGCTTGTCACATTCCCTCATCTGACAAGACGGTGTAAAGAAGCAGGGAGCGGGAAAATGACAAAAAAGGGAGGGAGAGTAAGGGAAGTATAGGAGGATAACCCACAGTAATTATCTCCCAAGAGGATGTGAGGGGCGTGGGGTGTGTTGGGGGGCGGTGGTGGATTCCGCAGATGTTAGGAAAACAAAACAAGTTTAAACAAACAAGCAAGAAAGAAACTTTATAGTTTGGAGAGGCAGAAAAGTAATGGAGACCTTGAATGAAAGAGAGCGGGAAAGAAGGGGGGGGGGGGGGGACCGCAGGATAAATGATAATAAAGTTAATATGAGTAAGTATGAGGAATGGAAGTGAAGGCTTCGTATTACAGCTGTGATTGTACCACAGCAGCTTTCATGAATAAATAATTAACGGAAATGTTCTCCCTTACCGTCCTCCTGAAACACTTCATCTGAATTGATAAATTAAACAGGTAAATAACAAGGTTTAGAGAGAGAAGCCAAGAGCATCTGTGCTTTCATCCAAAGGTCTGCGTCTTAAATTGGCCTCTTTACGAGCGCTCTGTGGCTCTGCAAGCTAAAAAGTCTGCCACCCACACATACGCTTACCAACGCATGCTAATTCCCCCCGCTTCAGGACTGAGAAACCGGACGTCCCCCATATGGCCAGAGAGCGCATCCGCTTTACTGCTTTTTTTAATAGGGGGTTTTTACACCCCAACATCTCCTGACAAATTCCCACTGCAATAGAGAGGTTACAAGTTTGTTCCTGCGCCCGTAAAAAAGGCGATTAAAAAGACAAACTTAACGCTGCCTGTTTGACACAGAGAGACTGAATCATTTGTAATTAATAATAAGCACGTACTCTGATGCCAATGATGATTTCATCAAGGGTGTTCGGTGTGTGTGTGTGTGTGTGTGTCTGTGTGTGTATACTGTATGTCTTTCTATAGTTATGAGGGACAATTTTGGTTAAATACCATCCTTGTTCAGGATTGTTTAAGGGTTAATACTTGGTTTTACGGTTAGGGTCAGGGTTAGGCATTTAGCTGTTATGGTTAAGGTTAGAGTTAGGGGCTACGGAATGCATTATGTAAATGAGTTTCCTCACAACTGTTGAGAGACGTGCATGTGTGTGTTTGTGTGTGTGTGTGTGTGTGTGTGTGCATCAATATCTATAGTTCTGAGTGTCAACTTTGGTTTAATTCCATCATTGTGAGGACATTTTGACTGGACCTCACAAACTCAATGGGCTGTTTGGTTTTACGGTTAGGGTCAGGGTTAGGCATTTAGCTGTTATGGTTAAGGTTAGAGTTAGGGGCTACGGAATGCATTATGTAAATGAGTTTCCTCACAACTGTTGAGAGACGTGCATGTGTGTGTTTGTGTGTGTGTGTGTGTGTGTGTGTGCATCAATATCTATAGTTCTGAGTGTCAACTTTGGTTTAATTCCATCATTGTGAGGACATTTTGACTGGACCTCACAAACTCAATGGGCTGTTTGGTATTACGGTTAGGGTTACAATCAGGTCTAGATTAGGGTTAGGCATTTAGTTGTGATCAAAGTTAGGGTAAGGGGCTAGGGAATGCATTATGTCAATGAGTGTCCTCATAACTATAGAGAGATGTGTGTGTGTGTGTGTGTGTGTGTGTGTGTGCGTGTGTGTGTGTGTGTGTGTGTGTGTGTGTGTGTGTGTGTTTGTGCGTGTGTGTGTGTGTGTGTGTGTGTGTGTGTGTGTATGTGTGTGTGTGTATGTGTGTGTTTGTGAGTATGGAGAGTCATGCAGAGTGCCCCAACTCAGTCAGTTTAATACATTAAAAGATTGCTGTCTGGGCTCAACTAAACTTTAATTAGACACAGATAGGTGGGCGAAGGGTTATTATGAGCCTCATTGTAATCTTGTGAATTCTGCTCTTGTTTCTACCTTTAGTTCTGAATGAGTGGGTCGACCTGGATGAGTCACAGCGGCCTGTGCATCCACTGTACGTCCTCCTGTGAACCTGTGAGTGCTCATACATCTGCCGAGGCACCGAGCTGAGCTCCCGTTGCACTGAATTTAATCGACTCCGCAATTACTCAAGTGGGCATTTTAAAAAATACATCATGTGCTGCTATTCATCTGGCCCGCTTCTAAATGTTCTCCTGTCTCTGCTGCGGTAAAGCACCTCACTTAACAATAAATCCACGGTGGAATACGTCAGACGCTGGCCTCGCTCTGTCCTTCATTTTATAAAAAAAAAAAAGTCAATTTCGGCTCTTGCACGTCGTTCACCGGGACCGTCTGCCGATCAGACCGAGATTTAACGCAGCCCTCCCCTCTTCTTCCCCCAGTAGCTATATCTTCAGCTAGATTAGGAACAGTGAGACTGGAGGTTATGTAACTATGCCAACTAGGGATATCTTCCTGTCTCTGTATCTCTGTCTGTCCCCACCCCAGTTCTCGAGCTCGTTCTCTCTCTCTCTCTCACACACACGCACTCACACACTCCTGCCCTCTGCAACTCATTTCGACAAAACGTGCTCAAGAACCATGACTTCATCCTCGATGCAAAAGCTGCAGCTCCACACCTGACATCCGTGACTGCGTCCACCCCCACCCGTGCATCGGCAGCCCACAGCCTGTGTGCTCTCTCTAACTTCCTCTGCTAATAAAACATCCACCATCACAATATTTACTCCCCCGCTGAGCCTTGATTTGTCTTTTCATTTCTCCAAGCCATGTGCTAGACTCTGATGAACATTTGGCCAACATTAAAAAAAAGATTAATTCAAATTAATTCCTGAACCAAGACTGCCTTGATATAATAAGGGATTTTTGGGTGTGTGGTTTGCTTTCATGACAGCAGGAATCCTGGATAGATGTCAGGATGAAAGTGGAACAGAGAAGCACCATTCACATCAACAGATCGTGGAATTCACTGGGATTTCTGTTTATAATGAAATATAACATAATGAGCCTCCATCAGTAGCCAGTAGAAGAAGTGGGAGCATTTTATTTTATTCTTTTTAATGGGCTGAGCCACAGAACTTGATGCCAAATTAAATGTAAAACATGTGCAGTGGTGCTTCAACCACAAAGGGGAGAATAAGTGCTCTGCAGCACATCTGAAGAGCTCTTGAATAGAGCCGAGATGAAAGGGTTGGGAAGGGCTGAGTCTTTGCTGCAGTGGGATATTAGAAGAGACAACAAACAGAAACAAAACACAACACGTGTAAGTGAGCTAACACGCACGCTGGCAACACAAACACACACAAACACACACATGTACGGGTTGTGTATCTTACCGAGCTGTAGAGCATGCCCTCGCCATTCATGCCGATGTATAAGCCACTCTTCAGGCCCTGGATGGCCACCACTCTCAGACCCACGGGAATGAGATTAAACAGGGCTGCAGAGAGGACAGGCGCAAAGAGAGAGGGAGACAAAAGACAGATATCAGACAGAAAGGACAGAATAGGACATTTGAGATTTCACGAAAGACTCTGATCTCTGTTGTTTCGCTTTCTGTCTGCACTAAAGTGAACAGTAAAGGTCATGGACAATGGAAACACTGAGGCTCCTGAGTCTAACAGTGATGTATCCATCATAAGTCCGAAATCCAAAACTTTTCAGGTACTTGAAATGTTGTTTGATACAATTTGGAAAAGCAATGTGGTAATTTCATTGAAATTGTCCTCAGAGCAAAGTAACACTGATTTGCATTCATGTGACTTTGTGGGCAACAACTCTTTGAACAGATGTAATTGCGATCGCCACCATATCGAAGGAATTGAGGCTGAACAGCAACAGGGACAAATGTCTAAACTTGTTGTGCTGAGTATGCCCACAACTGAAACTCTTAATTATGGCAAATTAAATACTTCATGTTTCAACAATTATCCAGGTGAAATGATTAATTCTGAAAATGTCCACAGGGACATCCAGCTCTAAATGGCTCCGTACTTGCGGATATGAGTTAGTGTCATCTCTCTAGGTGGGTTCCGCCGACTCTGCCGACTGGACTGTGACTTTTAATGGGCTTTGGTTCTGGTGAGGGTGTGAGGTCACTTTACATTCTGCAGGCTGCCTGTATTGTTGGCATGATTGTTCTTGTGAGTGAGGATGGGGACTATCGGACAAAGCTGGAGAGACAAGAGGAGATGTGCCAACATGGGTCCGTCCTCCAAGCAGATTCAATTTCACTCAATAAATATCGACACACTGCTTTCGCCTGCCAATGGTCTCTATCTGCCCTCAGGCCACTGGTGCGGGTGATACACACCGACCCCTGTTGCAGTTAGGTATACCCTTGAGGGCTGGATGATTGGGGATATGGCTCCATTTCCCCCTGAAATCTTGTTTTCTCAGGCTCGGGCGCTGTCTCTGATTGTTTCCCCATCTCATCTGTGGTAACGCTCCCTTTCCCCATAGGTCCGTTCCCTTGCTCATTTTCTTTTTCTCCGCTTTTCATGGCTGCTGCCTTTGTGTCTATACTGTGCACAGTTCTGTCACGTATCACTACAACCAAGCAGTGTTCTGCGCCAGAGCCCATTCACCTATCAAAATATAGCTTTCTCTGAGATTTCCTATTTGAAGTAGGGCCCAGAATAGGACTGTCAATGATGCCCCAATTTGAAAAGTGGGAAGAATAACGACAACACATAGTAAGACACTATTTATCTCTGCTCCAAAACATGCAAAGCTGACAGGAGCTGTCTTTCTTCTTAATGTCTGGCTTTTCTCTATTTGCTGTTCCACAAGTTGATCGATTCCATAATTCCAGCTGTTTGTACCTGGTGGCTCTTCTGAAGGTACAGTAATTGCTCTTTCCTCCTAATAACCTCAGAAAAGAGAACGTCCGGGCCGGTGCGGGGGACAGAGAATTCCAAGGGGATCTACTATCGTCAAAGGGCCTCACAAAATAGGTTTAAACAACCCAACAAAGCAAAAATCTTTGAAACAGCAAGTCTTCCGGTGGAGCAATAATAATAAAGGAAGCGCATTTGATGTGAGGAATACTGGTGCAGCAGGAAATAAACCTTGCAGAAAAGGTTTAGTTAAAAAAAAAAACACTGAGCCAAGGGCACATCTCCAAATCCAGAAGGAGGTAGGTGCGTTACTTACATACTGTTTTTAATTTTACTTTCCCCATAGTTCTCTGCAAGAGTTGATTATGCATTTGGAATGAACGCCTGGGTCTTCAAACAATAAAATTAAATAGTAACCTTCCATCATCCCATCCATCAAACCCGGAGCACCAGATACAGATGGAAGGGGGCGCCTGATACCGCAGGTGACTCATATCCAGCACCGTCTTTCTAGAGCCTCAGAAAGTGCAGGTAATTACTGAAGGCGATCAACTGATGACAATTAAATTAATAACTGCGCAAATTGGAACAAGGGGCGTTAATTAATTGAATGTTGCTCCGTGACGCTTGCATTGAGTTAAGTGTAGCCCTGCCAGTCAGCGATGCTTAAATCAGTTTTATGTGTAATACAGTAACAACCTGCTCTATTCTGTCACTCCTCACAATTTACTGAGTATTTTGGGTGGAAAAGGTTTCTAATAATGTCACTAATAAGATTGTAGCTGTTTGTCTGTCTGTCTGTAGATCTCATGTTTCGAGAACCGCTCACTTTATCGGCTACACACGGGCCGTGTCTACTTGTAAGGGCCCAAGGAGGTGCAGTGACAATTTTGGTGCGAATTGGACAAGAGATATGTTCGAAATGAATAAACGTTTAAGTCACAGGCAACCAGCTCCCTGGAGCAACAGCAGTTGGGACTCATAAGTGACACCCAACTGCTACGCGAACAGATTCTCCAGTTTGCAGTTCTGCACTCGGAGTCAACATCCTGTGAACTTTGAACAAGTGAACAGCTCTTTGTGCAGCCGCGGTGGTGCAGCTTCAGGGTTCTGTGGACTTATCTCCTTGGCTCAATTACTGCAGGTCTCTTTTATATTTTTCTGATACTGTCACTGATGACATCATTGAGGTTGCACTCCCAATGTTTCAGGCACTCAACTAGTTTAATTAAAGCAGAAGGTGAGTTGTTTGTAATACAGCCGTTCAGTTGTGTCCTTGTCTCGGAGCTTGGTGTCATTCGGTGCAGAACTATAGTAAATTATAAAAACATGAAGTTGGCTGGCTCAGGTCGCTCCTTGTATGGACGGGGGCATCCTCCTTCTCCTCAATCCCATCGCTTTTACTGAAACTCCCCCTGAAAATAAGTAACCGGATTCTGCAGGTCAAAGGGTGGTGTGGTTCAAGGGTGGGGGTAATCTATTATTCTAATAATGCTGCCAGGCAATCAATAGTTCAGCGCGAGACCTGAATACCAAATCTTCTTGCTCCATTTTTATCTCATCTAATCACACTCTCTTGTTCTTCTATTGTTTCGGCCTCTGCGTCTTTCTGCTAAAAACATTTCCAATCCGTCTCGCTGAGCCCTCTCCTCCCCTCTGCTTTCCCTCTGTCTCTTCTGTCGGACTGTCTGAGCTTGAGGCATCTCACACAGAGAATTATTCATCGGGTACAAACGGAGAAGGTGGTATTTTTAGTTTCCTCTGGCTGAATTATTCACTGCATTCCTCCATCCCTGGGCCAGCGGGGCTGCTTAAGAAGAGGATTACCTTGAGGTGGGGAAACCCTTGTATACAACATAAACCTCATCAGCCAAAACCTTAATAGGACACAATGGAGGTCAAAAAAACGGCACAGGGATTCAATGCATTACATGGATGTGATCATTGTTCCCCGCTCTCTCCATTCCTTTTTTTCTTTGTTCTGGAGACTCTGATGCTCTGATTAGTTCTCTCACAGAATCTGTCTCCTCATAAAATATAAAACGGTGAGTGACAGGGAGAGACGTTTCTTTGACTGCATGACTGCTATGGTCCGGCAGTTTTGGCTACGGCTTCCTTAAAGATTGCATTTTTTTTTTTTTAAGATAGGCCATGATTGATTTCCTGCCTTGCTTCACTCCAGACTGCGAGAGTTTTCATTATCGCTTTGACGACCACTCTCTCCTGACATACGCCCATCAACAACAACTGGTTTTCATGTTATAAAATGCGATGTTATACAAAGGAGTCAAAACAAAATTTCCTTGTTTCTGGTCCTATGGGGAGGGAGAGGGTGTGAGCGCTTTAGGCGACAGTACCCTGGAGAGTATTTATCCACTGCTAGTCCACTATGGAAATTCGATCGGTGGTGAAATATTGCAAAGAAGTAGCTCAGGGAGGAATCTTTGTGACAAGGACTGATGCTGTGCGGCTACACTTGTTACAGGTGATGGGTTTTTCCAGGAAGAAAAACTGTTGTGATGATAACTCACTCTTCAGAGCGGAATTAATCAAAACAATGTGACACTTGTGACTAACATTTGTGACATAGATGGAAATGGTTAAAAGCTGGGACGATGGTATCAGCATTTATTCTACGTAGGAATAAAAATGCTTAAATGTTTTAATGCAAGATGCCCCATAAATATTTAATGCACTGTGAAAGGTAAACTGTTCAGATGACGGGCCAAGAATATCTAAAGCATTTGAGTAGGTTTTGACACATTTATATCCACGCATGCCATTGCATAATGAGATACAGAAAGAAGGCAGGCTGCCTTGTGGAATCTGTTTAAGTAGTTCCCTTTAAAAACTGTAGATAATCCCAATCAGTTGGGGCTTCTTAAACTAATTTTGGAGCGCTTTAGGCTGTTAAAATGGCACCAGTGATATAAGAATTAAAAAAGATAAAGCACAGCATATAAAATGTGTTAATATGCCGCATTATATAACCAACTGACTCATTGCCATTAAATGTTTTATGCTGGAAGCGTCTGCTTCCGCGACGATCCACTCACTGTGGTCGCTGTTCTCGTCCTTGCTGCCGTCGATGGTTCCATCCGGCTTCATCTGCAGGTAGAAGCCCTGCTGGCTGAACAGTCGTGTCACGATGCCTTTCAGCTGCGGCTCTGAATGACACACACACACAGACACACGCACACAAACACACAAACCGCCGGCCGAGCCACGGCCCCATCCCCACAGAATAACAGTCTGATAATCGTGACAATAACACAGGAATGAGTAAACACCTCTGCCTGCAGCTGCTTACTCAGTGTTTGCTTACTCATATAAGTTTCTATCAAACCATTTCAAAAGCTGAAATCATCACAAAGAAATGCTTTGCAAACAGAAAATGATCAGTATTTTGATAATTGACATAAGACACCTTGGCTGAAATATAACGCGCCTCTCAAAACACCCAAGGACTCCTTAGGATGGAGTGTACCACCAAAGAAATAAAAACATTTTATTATGTTACTAAAGACTTATTCACCCTTTGAGTAACGTGATGCATTAAACAACCTTCACATGTGTGTAATCCTGCCATATATTGAATTGAATTTATTATTACTTAATTATTTGTATAAATATTTGTTTTTATAATTTAACCATAATAATTAAACTCTCAATTATAATGAACCATTCTTAAAAAGGTATTATTATACCTGTGGCACAATCCGACACATTGTCATGACACATCGGTTGCATCACATATTCCCAAAAAAGGCTAAATGGCTGTTTGACGTGAAGGCCCTTACAATGGGAACCCCATGACAGGAAATCAATGAGAAGGTTGTCACTTTCTCATAAGGTCTGACTGGATCTGGTGCAGAAAAATTTGTCTGCATTATTTAGAAAACCTTTAAAATAAAAAATAGATAAATCACATTGTAATGCACACTGACATGCCAATGGTTTCTTTATTTGGTATGAAGCAACGGTACATTTAGGGGTTATCCTGATTGATATTCAGTTTGTTCTTCATTTAAGAGATTTTACTGGCCAAAGGCTTTTACACAGAAGAATTCCAGTGGGAGGGATTCTTGACCAGAAAGAAGTTGACCTAAACTTTTTGCAGGTTTTTCTCCATCACAGTTTCCCTGAACCAAGCTCCAACTTTGAGGCTGTGACATCTGGCGCCCGGCCAGAAGCTGCTCGAAGGGAAGCAGATAGAAATGAGGATTAGCTCAGGGCAAAGGCTGCCTCTTGGCCTCGGGCTACGCCAAGAAAAAAGAGATAGCTGTGTAGAAAAAAATGTGTTTATCTGAGAGAAAATGCGTGTGTGGTCTCCTTGGTGTGTCTCGTGTCCAGCAGGTTCTTTAAAAAAATGTTTGAAAAGCAAAGTCAAATGGCTCTATTAACATTAACTGGCATTGGGTTGTGATTTTTGATGACTAAATACTTGAGTCATTTCGATTGCAAATATAAAACGAAAAGCTAAGAAAGAGTGTGTGCCCTACGTATGTGTGTGTGTGTGTTGTTGTGCTGAATATTATTTATCCTTTGTTTACTCTGCCAGACAAGAGAAACAAATTATGCATTTTGTCCGTGGAAATGCAGTCTTTGAAGGTACACGGCATGTTCTTACAGATAATACACAGTGTGTGATTGTACTAAAGGCATAGGAGCGAGTGTGACTGTCCTCCAAGGTCATAACCAGACGTGGAGGTCGTGCATTTCAGTGCCGGCACAAAACCCCCAAATAAATATTTTCAAACTTGGTATCTGGAGAGAGAGGAGTGTTCCATATCCAAATCTGCTTTCAACTGTGACAGTAGTCTCTGCTTGAGATTTCTCGCACAAAGCGTCTATGTGCAATATAAAGAAACGTGTCCCACATAAAGACTTGGCTTAGTAGTGACTGCTGTTAAATGTACGTCGTCCTGACCATCAGTCCCCCAACTCACCTACTCTTGGTGGGGCCATCAATCCCTGGGACGGGCCCTTCATCATGCATCACAGGCAGGGTGAGGAGGATTTGTGTGTGGGTGTATGCATGTGTGTGTGCGTGTGCTTTTGTGTGTGTTTGTGAAAGCACACGAGAGCGTGCACACCAGTAAATCACATGTGGTAACTACACTCCCATAAATTAGGGCTCCATCGTGGACTTGAGCAATCGCTGACGGCTCATCAGCCCCAATCATTTAGCAGAGTGTTTGTGTGTTCTGTGTGTGTGTGTGTGCATGTGTGTGTGTGTGTTTTGGTGTGTTTGTGAGTAGGTATGTATGTGTGTGTGTGTGGGTATAAATAGGCTTCACCCAAGACCCTACAACATATGCATGTGTGCGTGGACAATGTCCCCCAGTTGCAACATAGAGATCATCTTCCTGTGTGTGTACAGGTCAATAACTTTACTTCATACCAATACAGAAGGACAAACACATTTAGGAATGTCGACAAATGGCATCATGACCATGAAATGGTGTCACCTGTTCTTATATAGTGTTTGACACGGAGAAGCACATCATATCCAGAAACACTGATGGACAATAAGAACCTCTACTAGATTTACACAACAGTACTTGACACATATTTACAGACATAGAACGAGTAGCGGGGGTAACGACTGACCCGACATTGACTGACAAAGAGAATGAGGGAACAAAATGAGGGGAGGCAGAGACGGAGAGAAAGAGGGACAGAGGAGCAGCGAGACAACTGGCTACAGGAGAGCTAGGAAATTAAGCTTCAAAAGAAACGAAAGCCACACAGAAGGAGGGATGACAGAGAGAAAGGAGAAACAAATCAGCGAGAGAGAGAGAGAGAGAGAGAGAGAGAGAGAGAGGGTCGTCGGCTGTCGGACAGGTGTTGAAGCCCCCAAGCCCTTCCCTCCCTCTCTGTCCCATCCCGTCCCTAGGCCAACCACCCACCCACCCAACCTACCAACCACCACCCCCACCCCCACCCCCACCCCTTCTCCCTGGCCGAGGGGGAGTCGGACATGGTCGCGAGATGGGGTGGAGACGAGAAGAGGAGGAGAAACACAGCACACACGGATGGAGGCTGAGCTACTGACCTAGCCTGCAGCCCTTATGGGACACCTGTGGAGGTTTCGAGGGTGCATCTTACGAGGGGTGGGAGGAAGGGGTGGGGGGGGGGGGGTAGAAGGAAAAACAACAAGGCTTTTAAACAGGCAGAATTCATAAAGTCTCTCCAGTGTATCGGCTCTTTATATGCACATATAACGGCAAACGAAGGCATCAGGTGGAAATAGAAAGGGCGATCAGTTAAAGGACATATACAGCATGTGTCTGTGTCACAGCTGTCCGACCTCCAGTCAGGTTTAGTATTGGCCCTGTCAGGTGACTGGAAGTTACCTACCTGCCCGTCAGTGTTGAGGCCTGACTGTTGTCTGTCTACGATTATATCATGGCACTTTTGGGACTGACATCGTTTGTCTGTCTGATGAGGCTGCACGAAAACAGGGTTTTAATCCCGTCTGTCTGGCCTGCGCATCTGTCCCTGATGTCCCCCCCCCCCCAATGTCTGTCTGTCTAACTCCTCATCCTTCTGTCTGGTGGGGGAGATGCTGAGAGGCTGTCGTCCATCACACAACAGAACTCTCTGGATGTGCACATGGATGGGTGACATGCACCCCTGTCGTGTTAACATGTGCACCAGTGGAATAAAAGAGGGAGGGAAAGGCTTTACAAGCGGATTTAGTGAGTGTGTAGCTTCTACGTGAGCCTATCGATACAGCCGGAGTAGCTCTTAATCACTGAGGCTGTGCCCCCCCTTCACTGCAGCAAGACTCCCTCTCTGCAATAAACATTTACCATTAAAACATTTAATCTCAAAAGAGCCTTGGTGCACTGCGGTGCAACTTATCTCCCCTCTGTACTTCAATCTGCATTAATATTGAATTAGAATTTCTGAGTGTGTATTCAAGTGCTGTGTGTGTGTGTGTGTGTGTGTGTGTGTGTGTGTGTGTGTTTTCAGATGGTGTGCATACATGGGACAAAGATTAAGTGTATACATTTGAAGGCTCATAAAGCTGTTGGAGCAGAAACCTGCCCAAGCCTTGACCGGAATACAGTGGCATCAATTCTGTTGATGGCTGATTTGATTATTGTGATAAGAGCAGCATTAAAGTAAATATCGGGGTCACGTCACAGTATATATATATATATATAATCAGGGTTTAGGGGGGCTGCGTCTTTGTGGGTCGACAGACAACAGGAGGACCCAATGGAACAGGTGGATCTGCTTTTTACGCACCGCGGAGAAAAATCGAGCTGCTCGTGGAGCTCTGGACTGCAGTATGCCTCTGCTGCTCTACAGAGGGGCGGGGTGGGAGTATGGGGGGGGGGGGACCGCTTCCATCCATATACGCACACATAACACACATCAGTGGGGTAAAAAAAAAAGAGAAAAAAGAAACAAGAATCGACAGCACTGACCTGCTCGCCGCCGCACGGGTCTTTTTTTGCCACTGCAGAAGCGGACTTTGCTGAAGACCCCCAGGAAATGCTTGTCGCACAGAGAGCGGGGGTCTTTGCTCGGGCTGGGGCGACGCTTCGAAGTGGAGACCCGGTCGCTGTTCGACTCCCGCGCCTGGCGTTTCTGACGGATCAGGGAGCTGGCGATCGCGGCCATCTCCCCGAACCGAGACTACAAAATACACGAGAAGTCTAGTCGACAGATGCAGCAGCTTCTTGCTGCAAAAAATGTAGCAATAAGGGGAGTTGTTTTTTGTCTGTGTTTCGGCCCCACGAGTGTCTCAACCAAATGTCATCCTGATCACAAAAGCCTCCGAGTTCCGTGCATCGTCTCGCTTCAGGTACTCTGCATCCTCCTGATGTGTAACCGTGGCGTGGATTTCAGCTGCTGCTGAGTTTTACGCACGACAGGGCTGCGAATCAAGCGCCAGCGATTTCAGATCTTATACGATACATAAAGCTGCAGGCGAGGCCACAGGGGCCGACATGTCAGCGCTGGAGAATATTCAACAGTGTCGACAAGTTGATGCAGCCGCGCGTCGTGGGAGAGCTTCAGGTACTCCAGGTGAACAGCGCCATAATCCTCATCTGCACACACAGCCTGTTCGCTGGCTCCCAGGCGCCTTTTCAATCACTCGCATCAACCTGAATCCACGCGTGCACGTCTGGAGAGAGGAACTTTTTCTCTCTTTTGATTATTAACTCCGCTGCGATGAATGGCACCGTCCGTGGATGCTGCTTTGGACGCAGGAGTCCAGATATCCGAGCCCAGTCTCCAGTCTTCCGTCGACGGCACCGAATGAAGAAAAAAAAATGGAAACGGGCAGCAGAGGGTCTACTCTGCAGGGATGCTGCAGAGATGTGATTCAGGCGCGCACTGAGCGATTCTCGCCTGGACAGCAACAATTAGTTAAGTCGGACGCGCACCAGAGTGCTTTTTGTTGTAACGCACAAATAATAAAGTAGCCTAGACACAGCTCCCCGTGCGTCCCCGAATGTGGATGCTGTCGGTGTGCTCCATCGCCGACAGCTTGAGCGAACTGTCGCGGTCCATAGTTCCCCTCTGCCCCTTTCTCTCTCTCTCTCTCTCTCTCTCTCTCTCTCTCTCTCTCTCTCTCTCTCTCTCTCTCTGTCTCTCTCTCTGTCTCTCTCTCTCTCTCCCCCCTTCTCCATCTCTCTCTCTCTCACAGTCTGTCTCTCTCTCTCTCTCCCCCCCTTCTCCATCTCTCTCTCTCTCTTTCTCCCTCTACAGTCTCTCTCTCTCTCTCTCTCTCTCTCTCTCTCTGTCTGTCTGTCTCTCTCTCTCCCCCCCTTCTCCATCTCTCTCTCTCTCTTTCTCCCTCTCAATCTCTCCCTCTCCAACTCTTTTAACGCAACCATACGTGATTGAGGTTTGTATTAGGAATTATCGGGGGGATGCACAGGAAAGGTAGATGATCTCTTAGCGGAGAGAGGATGTGGATATGGAAAACACATAACAGAGGAAAGGGGGTGAATAATGGGGGGGTCTTGGTGAAAGAGGGGAAAGAGTGGTTTTGAGGGGATGAGGTGCACAAATAAAGTGAATTACACTTTAAAATCCCAAAGTGAAAATAAGTTTCCAAAAAGAACAGTTCAGCAGCAAGAAGGATACAGTAAAAGCAGTTATCCTAATCAGCTTTGGCTGAGAGTATTCTGGCCCCTACAGCTTAAGGGAGATAAGCACACATTTTATTTTGTAGAACCCCTAGGCCACACATGAAGGACATATCAAACGTGACTAAAAGGATTACCTGCCACAGGTGTCAGCACACACAGTATGAACACAAATCACCAAGTGCAGACCCAACACATGGACAAATATGATTTAGGATTTTTATGCAAACGAAATCAACACCCACATGGCAAAGCGGACGATTACAAATAAGCTTATATCATCATAAAGTTCTTATCATTTATGCTTTTGTTGCTGCCTGTTGAGAAAACCAGCGTGTTTGTGTCACTGATCACATCTGAAGGCAAATGTTAGAAAACTGTTTGTTTTCACTGCAGCTGTAATGAGCACAGTGTTATAAGCCACAAGCAATACAATAGCAGTAAATGTTAATCAATGCAAAGATGCCCCCCAAAAATGTGGCCTGTGTGTACTAACATATGTCTGAGTTCCTGTGACCATGCCTCTGATTTACGCTATAATTGCACGAGCAGGGGATATATACACAAACACACACACACACACACACACAACACACAACACACACACATAAACACACGCACACACATACACACACAGTGGGAGGAAGGACACGTGAGGCTTCAGCAGCACAGTGATCATCTCTCCTCCCCATGATGAAACAGCATGAAACATTTAGTGGCTTTTTTCTTGACTCTGTTTGACATTCTGAATCCGGAGAGAGGTCGGAAAGGGGGGGAGAGAGAAAGAGAACAGAGGAAGGAAGATTTTAAGATACACTCCTCCCTCCACACATATAAGGGATGGAAGTCAATACCCTGGCTAGGCCCCCTGTGTACTTACACATGTTTATCTCTCGGTGTGTCAGTGAGAGAGAGAAAGAGAGAACGAGAGATATAGCAGAGCGCAAGTCACAAAACTGATGGATAGAGTCACCAATCAAAACCCACTTTGCATTTCTATTGCCAGCAAGTGGTGAAAGTGAACATATCGCTGCAGCATATAGAAATCAAAAGTAATCAATACCAACTTCAATAATAACATGCATCACTCCGGTGGATATGCAGAGTTATATGAATGAAAGGAATCAGCCAGTGGAGCTTTTTGATGGGATAGCCAGCATTCTTGGAAATGGGAGGGACACAGCCCAGACACAGGATGTCTCTGTCCTTCCTCGACAGCATTCCCTAATGAGGATCTGCTCGGCTTCCTCCCTCTACCTCAGACAATTGATGATCACTTTATTCCAGCAGAGATACGTCCATGAGCATTAAAACTCTGCTGCTATGTAATCCACTGCAGACAGTAGACTGCAATCATTTCAGTCAGTTAAAAAGATTAGGACTTGGAGGTGGTTGGCTGGTTCAATAAAATAAACTGTGCATCACCTGTATTATTTTTCTTTATGGTATAAAACTTCTTAGTATCGTGTGAAAATAACACAAATATGTGCTGATTGCACAGTTAGTGTGTAAGTTTGGTGTGAATTAAAAGAGTGACAGTGAATGAACCACAGCTAGTGATTCCTTTACAACTGCTGCCACCTTGTGGAGAAATAATTAACCACAAGTATTCACAGAGTTGATGTAAGTGTTTCCGCTGTATGAAGTCTGACAGTTCATTGTGTCCTTGAGCTACCTCACAGATTTGTTGACTCACAATAGCTGGAAGTACTTTTCATCATCTTGTGATGTAAATTGATGAACAGGCTGCTTTGCCAACCTGACAGGTGGCAAAGAGCAGAAATGTGAGAGAATAAAAGCGATGCCGTTGCTCGCAGCGCACACCACCACACTTCTACAATCACAGCTGACTGTTCAGAGTGCAACAGTCACACAATAATGCATAAAGCTTGAGTTGTATGAAATTCTTGGTTTTTTATTTTAGTTCATATTAATAAAAACAGCGAGTGTAAGCCAAAGGACAAGATCCCTGCTTTACAAAAAACAGATGTTTTCAACAGTTAACACAGGTTAAGTTACATTAGCCACAATTTCAGTCACTGCTCTGAGTACTTGGCTCAGGTAGTAGAGCGGGTCGTCCACTAAGCATAAGGCCGGGGGGTTAATTCCAGTCTCCAATATACCGCATGCTGAAGGGCAAAATACTGAAGGCCAAGTTGCCCCAGTGCCAACAGTGTATGAGTGTGATAAAGAACGTCCTGCACATAGATGCATGTGTGTGAATGGTAAAACTGTGCTGTCTAGAAATGTGCTTCATGACCCATCATTCTCACTGACACATGATTAACATGAACTGAAATTAAAAGAAAACGTGCACAATGAGTATTAAGCTTAACAGGGCTGTTACAAGAAATATGAATGAGGACGAGGCTTTGCCACTGCTTTTCTGTCATCACAGCACCCACTACACTAGTGTCCTCCGATTACTGTATTTAACTTCAACAGAGCAAAAGCCAGGGGCCACCCTGACACTGCAAAGGAACGCATGCAGGTGCAACCATTTAAGTCTGCTCAGAAAAACATCTTACACCGTGAATCCCTCTGAGGTCATTGCTGGCAGCGAGCCTGATTCTGCAGAGCAGCAGCACTTTCTACTCCTCCTGCTTTGCATGATCCTGTGTAGGCTAAAGTAAAACAGCAGCAGTGAGACCAACATTAAGGGCCCTTGTAGGAGATGCCAGCTTTGAATGCTACTGCAATTAAAACTTATCATACGTTATTTTTTGTAATTATTTTGAGAAAATGTCCAATTTAGAGATACAAAATAAATTTTCAATTTAAATAAAAAGTTTTAATTTGATGGTCCAGTTAAAAAAAAAAAATTCTCTATCAGTCGGTTGCTTCAGAGGAAAAAAAAAAGTCTGATGCTGTTTTGTTTCACCAGTTTGAGTTTGTGTTTGTCAGAAATGCTCAGTCTTGAGTTTTCTTTAAGTGTCAGACTGGTGATAAAGAAACTGCTGGCATGAAACAGACTGAATCGAGTTCAGTTAGAATTGGATGTTTGATCAGTGTTGTATCCAAAATCAAAAAGTATGCAGTTGTTAAGGGGCTCTTTTTGAAAGACAAGACTTCAGCAGAGAATCTGATTTAAGCTTTGCAAACGAGGGAGCAAGTTAGTAAATCCTAGACAAGCTTCTTCGGCCGACAGCTTACAATCAAACAGCTTCAACTTGGACTCACACTTTCATTTTTGCATCCTTCTGTGAGCACACAAATGAGCTGACTGACAAAGTTTTACATTAAGGTCATAAGGTGAATCTGACAGCGAGCCGAGATGCAGCATAAGGGCCGGTGGCGCTTTTATATCATCGCGTCCCACAGCTCCCAGTGTGCACGCTGCTTTTGGTCCAACCACCTCAGAGGAATCATCTGTGCTTAATGGAGTTTCTAATTGTCTGCCCTGAATTCGACAGCTGCTCCAGCTCGATCTTTACAAACTCAGAGCGGTGGGAAGAGGCTGCTGAATTTATGTCCCGTTCAAAGGGCAATCGAGTTCATTCTGAAAGTTCTGAGGGAGGTTTTTATTTACTGTGTCAGAATATGTGGTCATGCTATGAGTGGACAGCAGCAATGCAGTGAATTGCTGGTAAAGAGTAGAGGACATGACATGTTTCTTGTTTGAATGGAGGTTTAGCTTGAGTCACAGAGAAGTATGTTTTGTAAATGTAAAGTGAGTTACTTCTAGAGTGTCTTGTTTACGGGTGTGGGAGCAAATGCAGCCTCTCTGAAACGACACACTGCCAGAATTAGAGCAGCAGTGTCAGGGGGAGTTTGGGGACTTCCAGGGCTCCTGTAGGTGATGAAGAGTGTCCCAAAAATCAGCAAATAAAAGATATTTCAACTAATTTCCAACTCTATTTTCCATTATATTGTAAAGTAGCATTTACTCTGTGTTGTAAAGTAGGGTCCTATTAATTCAATGTCATCAAACTGGAGTTTTAATTTGGTTTTATACAGACACATTGAGTGAAATCCTTACATGACCAGGGGTCCTATGAGGAGGCTCTCATGCACTACAAAGACATGATATTTCAACTGATTTCCAATGATATTATCCAATATATTGTAGTTTTTACTCTGTGATGTCAGGTAAAGAATCCATTTGGGGACCTCCAGAGGCTCTTTTTGCCAAAATCTGCTAAGAAAATACATTTAATCTCAATTCCAACTCAATTAGCTAGTATATTGTAATAGTGGTAGAAGTAGAAGTGTTTTTTAACAGACTTTCAGGGATCCTATAAAAAGGCTCTCATTACATGTGGTTTACTTAAGGAGAGAGACAAAGAAAGACAATTCAACAGATTTTCAACTAAATTATACTTTATATTCTAAGCTAAGTTTTAATGTGTGCTGTCAGGTGGACTAGAGTTGATTAAATGTCATGAAACTCGGGTTTAAAGAGATACATTTAGTGAAATCAAGAAATGACAAGTTGGGGGCTATGAGGAGGCTCTCATGATGAGCAGTTTGAAAACTCAACAAAGAAAATGCTTTTTAACTGTTTTCCAACTTAATTATCCAGTGTATTGTAGAGTAGTTTTTACTCTGTGCTGTCGGGTATTGGGCCTTATTAATTAAACTTGTTCAAACTGGTGTTGAATGAGGTTCTATTGAGATACATTTAGTGAAATCGTGACATGAAACGTTTAGGGACTTCCAGGGGTTCTAAATGAGGAGGCTCTCATAATAAGTACTTTCAGCCAAGAATAGACATTTCAGTACATTGTAAGGTACTTCTTATTCTTTTTTTACACTACTTTTGATTCAAAGTCATAACATTTTAATTGTAACAAGATCATTTTTAAGGAAAGTGAAAGGAAAAGTTTGTGAGCCTGCATGTGTCACTTGTGCTGTGCCGCTGTCCGTGGTGCTGAACCCTGGGCTGTTTGTTTGGGGCCCTGGATCACAAGGCTGCCTCCCACCTGAAGTTGAATGACTTGGTCCCTGCATTGTCCCTTTTTTTTTGGCTTCTGCTTCTGATGCAGCACTGGAACACGCTCGCCTGCAAATTTAGCTCAGTCTGGTGAAGTGCATCTGGAGCCCTGCACAGTGCGGCTGGGTGCTGGATGCTGCTACCCGAGGACACACACACAAACTCGGGACAGAAGCGAGGAGCACAAGGAGAGGCTCTCTCTCCACTGCAGACTGGAAGGATGTTAACTCAAAACACTCCAATGAAACCACTGAACCTCCCCCTCTTCCTCCTCAACCTCACCTCTCCTCTTTCCCCTTTTGTCTCCCCCCTCCTCATCATCATCACTCAAGAGAGGAAGCATGCAAAGAAAGGTGTTTAGCCACTAAGCTATGCTGCTATGGTGCTGTCTCTCACCGTCGGTGATAGTGGTCGACTTCGATCGTTGTCCACAGAAACACTGCAGCATATGCGCTCCTTTCTGAAGGAATGGCCTCAGAATCCTCATTGATTTGGGTTGATGGGAGCCTTCCTCAATCCAAACAACCGGGCAGCGCTATATCATCCCAGCACAGCCGGCAGGGTCAGGCAGCATCGCGGAGCCGGGCCAGCATCTCTCTCTCTCTCTCTCTCTCTCTCTCTCTCTCTCTCTCTCTCTCTCTCTCTCTCTCTCTCTCTCTCTCTCTCTCTCTCTCTCTCTCTCTCTATCTCTCTCTCTCTCTCTCTCTCCTTTTTGTCCACCGTCGGTCACGTCAAACATTCCACTTCCGCCACGGCGAGGCAACGCAAGGACGTTACAATGTGCTCTTAATTGTACAACACACACCCCCTCCCCTCCTCTATACACCCCCCGACCGCCTGTATCTTCACCATCCGCGCGGACGTAATGGGACGAAGGAGGGTAGGAGAAAGAGAGGGGGGGGGGGGGGGGGGGATGCATGCACACCAGAGTTAAACTGCAGGGGTACAGTGGCAGCCCTCCCTTAGTGAGGTGTAATGCGGAGCTATAAGGCGACAGGGCTGCACAGGTGTTGGGAGTCAAGAACCGATCTTCCTGTGCATATAACTAGTACACACATAGGCCCACTGACTTACATTAATTACGATGAAGTTCAGGTCTTTATATGATGTTGTTTGTCAGTGGTGGAGGAAGTGTTCAAAACCCTGTGTTATTTATTATTATTAAGTTACTATTAACATTTGGATAACTTCTGTCAGACAACAACACTCCAACACTCTTGGCTGTACTTTAGAAACATTTCAGAGTACAGAAGAAGATAAATGGTAAATATATACATGTTATCATGCAACTCACATGTCTGTTAGAACCGACAACATTAGCTGTCTTAGCTGGTACATGGTTCCTTATTTTAAGACTTAAAATATATTATTCCAAACTAAATAGAGCCACCTTTGAGATTAAATATGAGTATCACTTATAATGTTTTATTACAATCTAATTGTGTTTCATTGTGATCTAATCTTATCATACTTTAAAAGTCAGGATTCAAGATTTCACCATGTATTTTTGGCTCAGGACGAATATAAAACCCTCCTGATTTTCTAGACCAAAGCAATTCTATGTGCAACTACTTACTCTAGGGGGCGCCATGATATAAAGGACTCACTAATACAGCATTAACACAAAAGCTTTGGTTTTGTCGGCAGTGAGCAAAGACATATTGCACAACCTTTTACTGCAGCACTAATTCTACACACTGCTACTTTTGAGGAGATTTTATACCATATCATAATTTTTTTTACCCAAACACTCCTCTACTCTCGCACCACAAGGACAACAAATGATAAGGCCTGCAACTACCTTAAAAACCTGCCTTCATACTTTCAAAATCTATATACAACGAATATAAAAGGACAAGTGAGGTCAGCAGAATGCCTCAACAACAGCAGCCATGCAAATGAGAAAGGTCAGAGAGGAGAAGAGAGAGAATGTGAGGATGGAGGGGTGGAGGGGTTGCTAGCATTAGACCCAGAGTCACAGATATGGAGATGGTGCTGTATCATCTGCTCCCACTGTACTGTCCCACTGCAGAGCCCAAGGAAAAGACAGAAACAAGGGCGACAGCACAGAGGTCTTTTAAACTGCTTGTGCCCACAGATACGGTAAATTAACTTAAATTTCTGTGTATGTACAGTATATATATTATCAGTTGAGTGTTTCACAATCAAAGATACAGAAATTGGTCATTGGTTAATATTGCACACAATATTAAAAAATAAATGTACTTTTGTAAACCTCCAAACTGCAGCCTTTTTAAAAACAATTTTGACAAGGTTATGGCGCAGCTCAGATTAAAAAAAATAAGACTCAAAACAAATCCCATCATTCGATTTTTGAATTAAATAAAAGCCTCATATATAAATGCTTTACACTTGTGTTGAAGCTTCACTTGAGCCTCTATCTATAAACACTCTCTCCTTGCATCATTTCTGCTGGCATCAATCTCCAGGTGACACCTCTCGACCATTCTCCATTCACTCTCGTGTCATAATTGTACCGTTGTGCAAAAAACAAAAGTGTCCCGTCTGTATTTGAGTAAATTCAGATCCATCTCTGGTGACGCTGCGGAAAGATGCTTGACGAGTCAGCTTTCATTTCACCTTCCCACAGTTTGTCTGTCAACAGAAGTGAGGTTGCAGTGTTCACCTCGTAAGACGATACCAGCTTTGACTGCAACTTGTCCAATTTAGAAAAATGAGGACACAATACAAAAATGCTGATCTGCATTTGTTCTGCATCATTTCAACTGAAAGAAAAGAGGACACCTTTATTTAATGGTTCACTTATTATTTATCAATTAGATCGCTTGATTGCTTTGGAAGTAAAACCTCTTTATTTAAAGAATGTATGACCTCAAACAATTCAGCCCCACGACTGGTTTCATGGCTCCGTCGGTGCATCATTTGTGCTCCACAGCCAAACAATGACCAAACATCATTACACACCAGGAGAAGGCAGTAAAATGCCAATTCAGATTTGACATATTCATTTTAGTATAGCTTGAAAAAATATCAAACAAGTAGAAACACCACATATGCATCACTGCGCTTGTCCAGCAGTGTGCAAAAGTTTTATTTAAATTTACATTGAAAGATAAAACATAAGTACAGTATATATCTATTGTTAAATAATCCAAATGTAAAATTACTGTTAGGATAAGTCAGTTACATGATAAGTCAACATATTTGAGTATTGTCTATCTGAACAAAATTGTCAGCATGTTAAATTCTGGAGAAAAGCAACAACAGCAGAGAAGAGAGAGACCCCTTGAATCAGTAACAGCGAGTCAAACATACCATGTTTTCAGCAGCACCGCGTCAGTGCTGATGGTGACTGCAGTTTGCTGAAATTCCAGAAAACATTCTCATATTCTGCAAAGCAAAAGCAAGGTCCCGTGTCGCAATGCAAAACTGTTCATGGTTGCACTAAGGGAGGCTGCCAACACTCTGGTACAAAATGACAAGTGTGTAAACTTGATGTCAGGGACTCTGGGCCCAACAAAACAGCAACAAGATACTTGACTCTGATAAGGTGAAAGGAGGTGGGCCTGCTGCGTCCTCTGGCCCCTTAAAGGATGCTAATTATTATGGCTACACATTACTGCGTGCAACTTTGTGGGACAGGTATATGGAATTCCCCAATGATGTTTCCTGCTTTGTGCTGACAGGTTTACTAAGGAAGGCAAATTAACACCTAATCCAAAGATTCAGGTGAATTCCCAAAACGCTGAGATTGCAACTGTCAGCATGTTGTAAAAGAGAACGAGAGAAAGACAAAGAAAAACTGGAGGGGGAGTGGTGGGAGGTTAAGATTGCTGTTGCGTTCATAATGGAGAAAGAGGAGATTTAACAGATGTAAAGATGTGAAAAAGAATCAGCCACAGCGCTACAGCGTAAATGAAATCTGCTTTATCTTGTAATTTGTTGTATTTACGGGATGGGAAGGAAAGATAAACTTAAACTACAATGTACAAATGTATCAAGTAGCATTAAAATTGGTAACAGTTCATTGTGTTTGGGATTCCGGCGCTGAATTATCATATAACCACAGATTCAAATGTAATATAATCAAACGCAGGAAGAGATTTAGGAATATACATCATGTCAAGACAGTGTCGGCATCAAACCAAGCTTCAAGAATGAGTGTAGCGACTTCAGGAAACAAACAAGATGCTGGGAGGCATAAAAATGTGTTTAATCTTTGATTAGAGAAAAAAAGATCAACTGATTTTAATGTATTAAAATGCAAATGAATGCAATCACATTGATCAAATAGCGTCTCTCCAACTAACTCCACAAATACGATATTATTTGACCCTTTATCTCCACTCAATCCTATGAGACCCCTACATTCTGCTGACACTATGTGATCACAAATTAACAAATAATCCACACGATACAACAAAATATTACACCTTGTATAAAAACTGAAATATCATATTCCTCTCAAATTCATACATGGCACCTACAATGAGCCTCAACATAAAGTGATACAACAGGACCGATGAAGGTTTGTCAGGTTCCCTCTCTCCTATCTCCTATCCCAGGAGCAACGACTCAATGGTGCAATGTTAGTACGAGCATTGATTTAAGGTTTCTAAATCATTATTTTAATTGGGATTAGAATATAAAGCATATAATATAAAGATAAACAAAACGGTACATGCTCCTTGACATTAGCAAAAAAAGAGAAGCTAAACACCAACTTAAATGTGGATAAATCTACTCAAGTAAAGTAAAAACTCTTGACATTAGTTAACAATGCTAAAATTATCAGCAAATCAAACCCAACATGTCTTATACTCATGTTGGTCATATACACAGTCCAATCTTAAAAGGATGAGACCTCCACCATGCAGCCAGCCACTTCTTTTGTAGACTCTAACGGTGGAGCCACAGGAGGAAGTAGCAGGACAGGTAAGGAAAAGAAGGGATGGGATTTTCCACAAGGTCCTTCCAGAGTCCATTGATATTGTGCTATATTACTAGATATAATCAAGTTATGACAAATCATAGATGTTTCATAGTTAACCTGGAGCCGCAGTGCAGTTTGCCCACAAGTCCGACCCGTCACCGCAGAGATAACCACAACACAAAACTATCTGGTGTTATTTTTCAATCTATTAATCAGTTTAATAAGAAATAAAATGTCCGATCCTAAAGGGAGAGCTGAGCGCTGAGTAGAGCGCATACCTCGCCCTAAATTCACTCAAACTGCACTATAATTCACACACTCATAGATATCAGTTCCCTCAATATGCCGCATTAAGAAGACTGATCTCACAAGACTGATCTCACAATGTTAAACAAAACGTCAAGATTGTATGGGTTCTTCCCGATCGATACGCATCCCTCCAAGACGTTTCATGGTAATCCTCCCAGTAGTTCTTTGCATTATCTTGCTAGCAAACAAAATAACCAACAAACAAATGGAAAATGGTGAAAATATAACCTGGCGAAAAGTGATAAACCAGTAAATAAATAAGGTTTGCAGGAGTCAGGTCGTACAGGAGTCAGAGACAGTAAATCAGAGCCACAGTAAGAGATAACTCACAAATTCACCCTTTTCTGTTAGTTGTGTCTCTTTATTGTGAATATAACTGTTATGTATATGCTCCTACAGTTAAAGTGCACATGTGGCAAAAAAAGTTAAATTGACCAGAGATGAAAGAAAAGAGCCACAAGGTCCAGAGAGAGGATGTGAGTCATACTGTAACCCCCCCCCCCCCCCCACCACCACCTCTCATGTAATACAAGGATGCAAACCCTGCTCTGGTTGGACAGTGAAGCATAAAGCGCTTGAATGGGTTTATTTGATCTTTTCTATTCCACTGCAGACTTTACACTGCTGCTTTTGCCATTCACCAATTTACGCACATGCATCTATGTGCAGCACTTGATCTATTGGACAACACTCACACACTGTCAGCACACAGCTTTTTGGGGTTCGGAGGAGACTTGGATTGAAACGCCAGCCACCTGGTTTGAGGACTCCATCTATCTCCTGAGTCACAGCCGATATTACTTTATTATATTACTATACATTTGTATTTGTATTGTAATGTACCGTGTCTTCATATGTACTGTATTGTATTATTTTGTGTGCCAAATACCAGACAAAGATTTTTGGACAATAAAGTTTTGAATCTTGAATCTTGGCTCAGAGTTTGAAGTGAGCCTATAGTTACCTTGACATGCAACTGTACACCCCCATGATGTTTGTATTTTGCAATACAGCAAACCGTCGGTGAAGCAGGCCAGGGTGACACTGAGAGAGAAAGGTTACCCTACTTTAACAAGGGCACCCTGTCCCTCATCCAAATACACTTCCCATGGGGGGGATGCTTATTTTGTGCTTTTATCCCCATCATGCAACCTTAAATGATTCTGCCCTGAAAAAGAAGCTGCCCACACATTCACAGGGGAATGGAAGACACACAATGTTTTTGATCAGAGGTCTGTGTATATTATATGGCTCTTTAAAAACATCTTCTATTGCCTATTACTGGCAGAGCTGAAAAGCTTTGTCAACAACACGCTTGATGCTGAGCGTTGAGGGGGGACAGCAGCACATTCATCTCCCCGAAAAGAAGTGGAGAGGCAGCAGATTTGGTCTGAATCAGCTGACAGCACTGACAGAGTAAAAGGAAAGCAGACTCAAGTCGCTTCCATGCACAACACTGGGTGGAAACATTGTGGTGTGAACGGCCTCATATTCACACACAACTTGTGTCTTTAATATTAAACCCACACGCTTTGCAATTGACACATGTCGACCAGCAGTGTTGATGAATCTTGGAGGTGAAGGAGGCGGGTGCTCCGGGGAGAGAGAGGAAACTACTGGAGGCTGCAGACTGAGCTGTGAAGCCGGTGCAGCAGCAGCATCGCGCTGCAGCACTGAAGCATGTGCACGGTCTGTGATTATAAACTCACTATCATCAGCACCGTCCCATAGGAGCGCATCCCTCCACTGCTGCATGCACTTCTTAACAAAGTTAACCAGGCTGCCTGTGTTCCGCAGTGTGCGCTCCACTCATCCACGCACACATAATGCACAATATCCCCTGTCCAAAGACATTTTTAACGAAAAAGGGTTCTTAACTTATTCATATGGGCTATGTGCACGTGGAAGTTTGACTCACCGGCGTTTTTGTCACCCATGTCCCCTGGCGGTGCAGAAGTTGCCGCGGTGATGTGCAGGCTCTCAGGTGGAGTGATGCGCTTTGGAGCAGGAGCGCGCTCGTTTCTTCAGCTGGGACAGCCGGGAGACGAGAGGAGACCTAACTGAGACCCTCCTGAAGCTCGAGGCAGGGACACGGGATGTTCAGCGCTCTCAGCGAGCTCGTTGTTCGAGGCTACCCCAAGAGTTTCTGAGTGAGGTGGGCTGACGACTCAGGTAGAAGAAGGAGGGAGGGAGGGAGGGCCTGTGTGTGTGGGAGAATGTGTGTGTGTGTGTGTGTGTGTGTGTGTGTGTGTGTGTGTGTGTGTGTGTGTGTGTGTGTGTGTGTGTGTGTTTGTGTGTGTGTGTGTGTGTTTGTGTGTGTGTGTGTGTGTGTGTGTGTGTGTGTGTGTGTGTTTTGCAGGGGTTAGCGGTTGCAGGATGGGCACTGATGCAGGAGTACAGTTTTGTCAGGTGCTCTACTGAAACAGTGAGGTTAAACAGAGGAGATATTTATTTCCTTCATAAAAATGTTGATCTACTTCATTTTCTACTTTTAAACATTTGACTGTGCTGATAAAACATGTCTTTCTTGTGAAGGTAAACTCTGATCAATTCTGTTCTGTATTCGAATATGCAATTCCAATTTTATTTATAGAGGGTATAGGTGATGTACAGGGGGCTTAGAAACAAAACAGAAACTAAATTAAAAGAAAATCACCTCAGAGAGTAAAACAATTCCCGAAAACACAGTTTCAAGCAACACAAAAGAGATTGAAAAGAGAGGAATAAAATAGGTAAAACAAATCATCAAGGGATACATCTGTATAATAGTTGAATTACAATTATACAAATAAAATAAATACAAAGTATAACATTTACAAACATGAAGAGATAAAGTCATAAACATGTAAAAAATTATAATAAAGACATAACAAATATATTTTCCTTTTCAATATTTGATCACACCAGGCTTTCAACCCTTTGCACTTCAAGGAGCCCTGATCGGACACAAACATAACAGAACCTGAATTATCAAGATATTTGCTTTTTGTGGTTTATAGCAGCAGGTGTATCAAGATCCAAATGATCAAACATTCTGTGTTGTGTCTGTTGTATGTGAACTTAAATGTTAAAAAAAAGAAAAATCATTACACTTTTTGCTATAGGGACCCGCAGCATCAATTTGAGAAGCCCATGTTCAGCCATTTAGTTTGTCACGTGTCAGCTAAGCCAGTGAGACCAATACACTCCTATACATCACCAAGTGCTGGTGCCAGATCTTTATCGGTTTAATAATTTGCTCCTAATTTAACAATAAATTTAACAATAAAATTAAAATGAGCTCCGGCCTCGCTCCCACCCTCTGACCACATACTGGACCGTGTTGTTTCAGTGAAAGCGAAGGCAGATGATATTTTTGCTTGAGAGACATTCATATTTAATAAGTGAGATCAATAATGACTGGGTATTGTACCCGCTGCTTGGTTATACTGCAGTGGAATTCAGATTTGTGGACAGAGACTGAACGGCTGCACCAGTGGGATGGGATTGTGCAAAATGCTCTTGAGGAACTTGTCTTACAAAATCATGTCAGTGGCAAGAGCACAGAGGTACAGTGTGTTACTCTTCAATTCTGTAATTATTTTCCTTAGAAATGCCTTTTATTGTTATATTCTTAGTCGATTTGAGAAGTGAGGGGTTGATGCTGTCATGCTGTGCACTTACCTCCAGTCTTTTTTTTTTTTTTAAACAACCCCAAGAAAATGTTCGATGTCCACTTTATATTGCATGATTGTGTAAATCACCACAATCACACATCCTGACCGCTGAGTCTCAAAATCTGCACAGTAATAAGAGGTGTTATCTACCTGGTCCATTGATCAGTGTCCTAGAAAGTTCCCCGTCAGCACTCTGGTGGAACAATATGTTAACATCTAGAGTTTCCTCTGATGGTATAAAAAGACCGTGCTGCTGGTACAAGATGTTTCAGCCTTTTGGTTGAAACCGAAGCCTCAAGGCCAAATGACGTCCAGCCTCCTGCCTCTGGATTCAAGTCACAGATGCAAGATTCAAACATTTTTTTGTACTTTGTTATTTATTCCATATGTACTAAGTTGAGGTAGAATGATCGGTCGGACCTTAAATGAGAGACAACTTGTTCTGATTTCAGATGTCACACTTCCTGTCACATGACCGAGGCCCTGCGTGCTCTTTTGCCGACGCAGGCAAATCCTGGCCGGCGTCGGTTCACAGCGAATCGATGAGAGGACCTGAAAGAGGACACCTCAGCTCGAAAAAAAAATGCACTGCATTGATCAGAGAGGGACCCAAAGACCTCTACGGATTCCGACAGAGACGAATGTGTGGGTGGGTGGTGTCGTTGCATATGCTGGGTCGCAGCACGGCACAAAATCCCCAAATGGCCTTAAGTTTACTCCGCCTGCCACTCCTCAAATATTTATGATTCTCACCCTTCCATTTTATCCCCTCACCTCCCTCTCTCTATCTGGCCTCCCCACCTCGGCATGTCTTGTGCTCTCTCCTATCACTGTCATCCCTCCCTCCTCTCCTCTGCTCTCTACTTCCCTCCTCCTCTCCCACATCTCCCTGTCCTCCTCTGCCCTAGACCTGCACCCATAGGATATCATCTAACTTGGCAGTGCGTGTCCTTGGGACCCTACAGTGACAAAGGTGTATTGGTCTCCTTCCTTTGTACTCTGCATCTTGCCCTGAAACATCAACTCCCCACCCCCCCCCCCCCACCTCCTCTTTCCTGTATGACAAATTTTCTTGCAGAAGTGAGATTGTATTATAACGTCCCGGCGGGATGCAGTGTCTGCCTCAGTTGTTATTAATCACCCATACTTAGCTAACTCTTCTTTTATTTTGTTCAAGCTCTATTAGGAGCAATATGGTCCACTAGCCGCGCAAGTCAAGTGCATGTTGGAGGGGAGCCCACAGTTCCTCTGCAGACACTGCAGTGCAGCCTCTCGTGGTGAATTCTACCTTCTTCACCTATTTGTGGAGTCACTGGCGGGCTTGACGTTTGTGGAACTCGTCCAGATGTCAATAGCAACACCTAGTGCCATTAATACTATTCAGCCACACTCGATTCCACTGCTCGTATTCGCAAAAACAAAGTTCATTGTGCCCTCCAAGTGTTTCAGTAATAAGACAATGTTTTTCTGATGAATACATTATGCAAGAATGTGCAATACACCAGCACATTTATTCTCCATCTTCTTATTCCGCTCTGTGCTCAAACGTTTTGCATTCATTACCTTCACCAACAAGGTTTTTTGTCTTATTTGTTTTGTCTGTCTGTTATTTGGCAGGACTGCCCAAAAGCTACAAATAGAATCACCATGAAACATGCTGGTGTGGACCCCAGACCACTGGGCCGATCCAGGAATTCTTTCACTTTCTGTAACATTGCCAGATTGAGTGGTTATTTTTATTTTATTATTGATTTCTCAGAGAATAATTCAAGGATATCATGTTTAGGGGACTGCTTTTAATGAGTTAATGCAGTTTGGTGCAGATCCAGGTATAAATCTGAACTGTTGGGCCTTGGCGCAGGTATGCGCTAACAGTTTGTTATTGTCATTCATTATTTTCTTCTCTGATTTTAGACAACTGATCTGCAAAGGTGGCATTTGAATTTCTTACATTAGTAAAAGTGTAAAAATATAAAACAAACACTACCATAAGGGAATTTCTTAAAAGTACAATCTTTTTGTATTCAGAAATAAGTTCATATTCACTTTATGCACTTTGTAGATTGTGTTACCGCTAACATTAATGTGTCTTTAAGAAGTAGATAATGAGTAACTATAATGAAATATACTTTATTTCATTATAGTTACTTTCCACCAATGTCTCTTAGTGACCACACACTTCTATTCTTCAATGCGCCACTAGAGGGAGATGAAGTGTATCACAGAGGCCGACACATTGTGGTGCATTCAAGGACTCTAAACTTTTATGTGAGAAACAACATTAACTTTGAATCTATTATTTTTGTTTAGTAGTTTTCATTGTTGTTAAATGACAAAAAACATTCAATATATGTTTCAAAGGTTATGAAAAAGATGCAATTAAGAATTGAGTGTGGACTGATGTTTATTTGTACAATATTATTAGTAAGATAGGATAAGATGAGACAATATAGTTGTGTTGAAGATATGAAATAACAAGGAAATAGTTGGTAAAGTTGAAAGTGTCGTGTTTGTCTGTTTTGTTGTCACATTCATGAGGACTGATTCTCTCGGATTCACACGAGCTGCTCGCTGGGTGTGAAAAGTCGGAGCTTTCATACGAGTCCTTGAAGCGATCTTCAGCTCGGGTCTGGCGGGGGGGAGGAGCTTAGACAGGAGGTTGTAGTCCAACATGGCGTGGAGAGGATGTGTCATGAAATGGACCAAAACACAGCTGATCAGCGGGTCACACGGCTCCGCTGCACGAGGCTGCAGGTGAGCACACACACACCCGACCTACAGTAACCCGTGTGTGTGTGTGTGTGTGTGAATGTGTCTGTGTGTGAGTGTGTGTGAGTGTGAGTGTGTTACTGTGGGATTACCTAACTGCTCCCTCTGTCATTGTAATGAGATCCATGGGGGCTGTTCTCGGTCTCGCCTGTGCTGAGGTTTCATCCGAAGGGGTTTGTCTCTCACACTCTTCACCTCAACAGCAAAACCGCTGCTTCCTCTGGTCAGATCATGAGGGGGAACCAGATGGTGAGGTCGTAGTTAAAGAACCCTCACAGCTGAAGTAATGCAGCACCAACACACTGATTCACCGATTACTGCCAACCGCTCTCAAACTATCCGATATAACGAACTAAATATGTATTGCAGACCAAAACGACAGATAGATGGGTAGAGAGAGAGAGAGAGAGAGAGAGCAAAACAGTGCAAGAGTAAAACTTTAAATACAAGACTAAAAAACAGTCATACTAAGACATCCCAAAAGGAAACATTAGGTGGCACTGTTATACATTTCAGAAACCAATCAATAAATAAATACAACATATGTTTATATACACATTGAATCAACACCTCAAGAACATCACATTCACAGTGTTTGATGCATGACTGCTGTAGTGCTCTGCCTTATATTATATATAAGATAAATATGATGTTTTCCTGAAATATAATTTAGAGCCTGGCCGATAAAGATTTTGGGGGACAATGCCATTGTTGGTCAAAATGGGATATTGCAATACGGATATCGGCAGATGCAAATGTTCGAATTTTGAATAAAAATTGTAATGCCCTAATATATATGAATTTGGTGTAATTTATCGGCTGTAAGATAAATCGGTCCAGTTCTGATATCACTCAGTTTTAATGCTTCTTCCTGTGTCATGTGTTTTGACAGACAGAGTCTCTACAACCAACAGAGGTGTGGATTTCGTCGTGAGGCCAAACGGGCGGACACAAAGAAAGGCAATGTCACACAGGAAACAAATCCTTCTCCCCACGAAGCTGGCTCCCCAGGGCCCCCACTGCCTCCAAAGGTCCCCAGGCCGGGCCTCTTCACACCGCTGATGTTCACAGTAGGGGTAGGCCCTCCCTGTCTTTGACTGGATTAATACACTATCTTTAATTGTGACGTTTAAAGAGTCATATGGATGCATGGCATAATGTAGCGTTGGAAAGTGCGATGGTGCCATGTTTTTGACTGACTCCATGTCAGTTTACAGGCTGCTCCTTTGGTGTTGCTGCCATTCTGCAATATGAGACGCTGAAGTCAAAAGTTCAAACTGCGAAGGATGAAGAGAAGTCCGAAGAATTGGAGAAGGTGAGGTTTTCATTTTAAAAAAAAAATGCTGCCTCTCTCCTCCACCACTTTCATCTTAAACCGTTTGCATGAACCCTGGAAATTGTCAGGAAGATTGGGTCCAGACATTTTGGCTTGCACATATGAAGAAGGCCGTGGGAGATTGTCTGGTGTCAGAAGTATCCCCAATAGCAGGAACATTTCCAGAGTGTTTAGGCGAGGGGTGGCGCCTTGGTAGAGGAGGAGGAGGAGGAGGAGGAGGAGATCACATTTAATGTTTAATTATCACCGAAAGTTCTCGTATCTCGTCAAATTCACATTTGGATCCATTCAGGCAGGGCCTGGCTAAAAAAGTTCCAGAAAATGATTGGAGCAGCTGGCTCTGACATGAGCATTCTCACATACAGCTCAACAAACTGGCAGCTACAGTGCTTCTTCTTTCCCCTCACATATTACCAGGGGTCACAGGACATAGCATACTGGCACGACTGGTGGAACCAGTTGTCGGGCTTCCAGCGACAGCTCATCCTCCTGATGTCGATGGCGGACGACTTCTGGAGCGGCCTCACAGAGGGACAGAGGACTGTTACAGGTACACTTATTTTGCATGAACTTATTGTTCCTGCGTTTCCTCAGAGTTAATGGCCAACCTCTACATATTTCATTGTGTTAAACATAATCCCACGTTTCCTCATAGTAGTTTTTCTTATAAACATTTCCCAGGTATTATTGCCTTGAACGCTGTGGTCCTGTGTTTGTGGCGGATCCCTTCGATGCAAAGAAGCATGATTAAGTACTTTACTGCCAACCCAGCTTCCAGTGAGTGTGCCCCTTCTTCTATCTTATATAAGAAAAGTGTTTTCGTTCCAACCAGCCATTTAATGGTTGCATCCTTTTCTCTCTCCTCCAACAGAAACTCGCTGCCTTCCCATGGTCCTGTCGACCTTCAGCCACTACTCCCTTATCCACATGGTGGCCAACATGTATGTGCTGTGGACGTTCTCCTCAGGCATCGTGTCTCTCTTGGGAAAGGAGCAGTTTCTTGCAGTCTACCTGTCTGCCGGTAAGTCCAGTAAAAGGCTGGTGTCTGATAACATTTAACATAACATCATCAGTGAATTATAACCCCACAGTTTAAATATGGGTATTTTACCAACTTAAATAAAACTGGAAGGATCATTTAGATTTACTTTTGAATAATGTTTTATTTCGCCCTTTATTTTGTGTTTTCAGGTGTGGTTTCCAATATGGTGAGCTACTTGTGTAAAACCACCTCTGGACGTCTCTATCCATCTCTAGGAGCAGTAAGATGTTTGCTAAAATTGTCATACATTTTAGCACAACAGAAATACAATCATTCCAGTGTTTTGATCCGTCCTATTGTTTGATCTGTAGTCCGGTGCAGTCATGGCGGTCCTGGCTGCAGTCTGTGCGAAGGTGCCAGAGGCCAAACTAGGAATTATCTTCCTCCCGATGGTGACTTTCACAGCAGGAAGTGTAAGAAAGAGACTGTATGTGTGTGTGTGTTAATGACTGAATATGAATGTACATATGTCTGAACCATACTGTATATGTACAGTAAAGATGGCCAAGTATCTTTGGCTTAACCAACAGTCTATGGTCTGTACGCATGGAGTTGTTGATGCACTTCAGTACATTGTATGTAACTTAAGCTTCCTGTTGATGGTTTGTCACCAGGCTCTGAAAGGCCTCATTGCCATCGATGCAGCAGGGCTTTTTCTGGGATGGCGGCTCTTTGACCACGCTGCTCACCTTGGCGGAGCGCTCTTTGGAGTGTGAGTCTTTACATTTTCACTTTTTTCGAAGATATACAAAACAAAAGCATAGTTCGATTTTAACCGTCTCCTCTTAACCGTGTCTTGTCTTACAGATGGTACGTGGCGTACGGATACAAACTCATTTGGAGAAAGAGGGAGCCATTTGTAAAGATGTGGCATGACATGCGTTCTCTGGGTGCTGGTGGATCCAGGCCTGGAGGTGGAGCCACTGGTGGTGCTGGAGGACCCAGGCCCCAATAAAACTCTGAAAGGTCCCTGGAGCCCAGTTACCTCAGAATATGCAAGGACTATTTTATCCCCTGAGATGGAGTGGGGTTTCTACTGTTTATTATAAAATATAGTTTTTCATTCCGGTTCTGAGCATAAGCTGTTTCGTGGTATGCAATTTCAAACCGGTCACGTGAAGTTGCACTGCAGATGTTTACTGGATGGAGAGATAACGTCACATCAGCTGCCTCACAAGTAAAACCTTCATGAAGATGTCATCACTCTGCTACCTCTCGATAATCTGAAGATATTCAATGCTCAACCTTCAGGTCAGTTGTTTGTTTGATTTGCCGGTCACATTACCACAATGTTAGCCCGGACTTTTTGTGACCAGTGTTGATCCAATCCAAGGATAATATCAGTGACGGATTTTAATGTGATGTAAATTCCTCTGAGTTGCTCTTATGTTGCTATTAAAACTGGATTTCCCGATCGTTTTTCTCAATCAATGCTTTGTTTTGGTGGATGATACATTTACTTGTGTGCAGGGTAACCTCGACCTAAGGCAAACCAATAAAAGCCCAATTGTTAATGTCAGAAATAAGACGAATCAGTATACAGAAGGCTTTTGCAAATTCTTAGAGAAACTACAGCGACCTCTCATTAGACCCTTTGATCATTCAGTTCATCTCAGGATCTTAGACTCTTCCCCCCAATGCCTGAACAACAGCCAGAGTCTCTTTCACCTCCTATGCACCCATCCCAGTTCGTTGGACAAGCACAGACCCAAGAACATCATTGGGGGCATAAGTGTTCACCACAAATGGGAGGTCAGAGCTGGGCTGACCCTACAGGGAGCGGGGAAACCAGCTGGATTTTGACAGTCTCCAGACTTAACTCTTATTAACTGATAAAATAATAATGAATGAAACCACAAATCGTTAGAAAATGGAGTTGGCTTTATTTAATTATAACATGTATGTATAATGCTGTACATGCTGACATGGTTTAGATGTACATCTTACTTACAATAATCACAGACACAAACTTTGATGGGAAAGGTATTTTTGTAACAAATTAACTTAGAATACTTACATTTTAATAATTTTAACATTTATTTCACTTCAGTTCAATTACTGTTATATAAATCCAACGAGGCAAACTGGCAAAGCAGATCTAAGACGGACCCCTGCTGTGTGTTGATTAACTACAGCCCAGTGAGAGAGTTGGATTAACTTAAGCAAAGGCAGCTCTGGCAGCAGCACAGTTTCCCTTTTCAAACATGGACACGATGGGAGACTGAGTCATGTGTAGAATTGACTGTTTTGGAGGAATGTCCATCATTGTCCTGCAAATGCAAGAAAAAGCTAAATATTTTTGAAAAACAAGCAGAATATTCTAATCCAAATTCAAGGTTAAATCTGTGACATGACACATCGTAAAATGTATTATTACCAATCAGACTTACCAGATTGTTACTTTGCAATCCTAGTTTGTCTTCTTTCAATCCAGAGCAGTCGGCGATGTGGCTCCTCCTCAACCTCGGCTCTTGTGGTTGGCGTAGCTGGGGAAGCCAAACTGGGAGACCATCAGGTTGGAGAAGCAAAGCGGCATGGAGCCATAGATCTGCGTCAGCCTGTTCAGACAGTAGGACCTCTGGAGAAGGTGTTCGGGACGATGCCACATGCCCTGGTACCCGCTGCTGGCCTCCTTCTCCAGGTTGCGAAGGTCCACAGGTTTGACAAAGACCCCAGAGGGTTTGTTGAAACTGCCCACAGACTTCAAATGTTTCCTCAAATACTGGGCTACAACAAAGTTCATGGCAATATCGTCGCAGTTCTGTGTTTCGTCCACCAGTGCGTGCACGGCTAGAGGTTGGTCCTGGAAGAGCTGCAGGTAGCGGCGGTGGAAAAAGGCAGCACCGATGAGCACCATGGAGTATCTGCAAAACAAATAAAGGGTTCTTTCACATCAGAGCAAGACAAGAGGAAACAAAGCATGCTGGTACAGCGTTTGATGCAGTGCAAGAAAGAGAAGTTCCTCTTACCTATCGCCTCCAGCCGTTTCTGGATCCTGCAGTTCGAAGCTGCCATAACTGTATACCCCTCCTGGTGTTGAGATGTGTTTCCGTGGAACAAAGCCAACAATCTGGTCGGAAAATTGCTGTGGAGCCAAATATATGTGTTAAAAATTGAGTAATAACAACGTTCTCTTCCACGTTATCTCTGAAGCTTATTACCTTCCAAACTGAGAAAGCAAAACTGATGTCGGGAACGCTGACCAGGGTGTCGTCATCCAGCATCAACACAGCTAAAGGTCGGACAAGAGCGATCAAACAAATCCCACCGTAAATATTTGAAAACAGATAAAAACATAGAAGTCTGCATGAATGTCTTTGAATAACTCAAATCATTCAAGCTCAAAGATTTACCGACCATCAGTGTCAATCTCAGGGAACGATTGTAGTCTGTTGCGCATTTGATTAGTAGTCTGCTCCTTAAAGACCACAGGGACCGGATGAGGCGCCAAAGAGTTCCACAACTTCAGGGGCGGCTGCTCCCTCACGTTGTTCCACACTATGATGATCCGCTGCAGATGAGGCACCGCCTGGTAATGGTTGAGCAGCTTGAGGAGAATGTCCGTGCGGTTGTACGTTTGAATGACGATGGTGAACTTGTGCTCGCCCAATGCGCTGTCGCCCTGTGCGGGTTTCTCCTTTGGCGGTGTTGCACGGCGTAGCACTCCCAGGACGTCCAGGCCTCCGTGGTCCTCCGCGGGAGGCAGCAGAGCCGTCAGGGCTGCACCGACCAGGAGAATCAGTAAGATCGGCCAGATCAAATAAGTTCGTCGCACACCCATGCAGCATCGGAGGACCCTGAAAGAAAGAGAACGTCCTATAACAGCGGACCTCAGGTTTGTTTGTCTGGTTGTTAAGTTATTTTTTCATTCCCTTTTCTATGTTGCAGAATTCGAAAGGACCCACAGGTGAGTTTGAAAGCCAGATGTATAACAACTGGGGGACAGTGCATAATATCTCTGACCTTCTAAGAGACAGAGAAGAACACAAAAATGATGATACAATAATATTATATGAAGTATTTCTATTTTTATCTCATCTTTTCTTGATTCTTTATTTCTGCACTTTCCCCTTGTGGCAATCATATCTTGTAAAATTTTACCTTATCTTAAGACACAACATTGATTTGGCGAGATGAGCCAAGGTTTAGACCTGATTGTCCAACACAGAAGCTCCACGTGAAGACTGACGGTCAAGTGGCCACTGTGACTTGGTCAGATTATAAAGCAGTGGTTGTCAATCTTTAGCCCTTCAGGGATCCAATAACTGACAAACTCTCCCACAGACTCTTATTTAACAAGATGTTTGATCAGGATTAGCATAAGAATAGTCGTACATTCAATCAGTGTGTTACTTATGGATGAATTATTTCCCCTTTTTTTGCTGGGGACCCCCTGGAGACCCTCTGGGAACCTCTTTGAGACACACGCATGTCTTTGCACTTGAAACTACCTGTTAACTGTGTAAACACATTCCTGGAATCTAACTTAAGATGCTTGCACATGTGAGGTTTTCTGGACTCACTGGATATATGACAAAACAAGTAAACAACAACAGCCTGGTGCACATAAACAATGTTTCCTGCAGGATGACACGTGACACAGCTGCAGAGGAAACACAAGGCAAGTGAGTTTTCCGGCGACGATCACATTCTGCATCGGTTCTTCAAGCAGATTAAACTTCACCTCAACACAATAACTCCCTTGTTTACTGACGCCACCATCTTATGTTTTGTTTACCATACATCCTACTTCTTCAAATGTGTGCGCCACACTTTGATTTGACCACGCTACCTCCCGATGGAGCTTATTCTACGCATTGGTCGCACAACAGAAACTGTCTTAGTTTCCATCAGTTTGAACTCACCTCATGTTGTTGGTGCTGGAAACAAACCGCTAGCTTCTCAGGGTCGCCATATTGACTCCGACCAAAGAGCATGATAAAGGCGAGCTGTCACAACCTAGCGTTAGCCGTAATGAGTTAGCCGGCTGCGAAATTGACTATCGTACAATTTAATGAAACTTGAAAGTTGTCTCGGTATTTTAAACTTGAGTCCAAACTCTTGCATGTTTTCCTGACACTATAGCCACGTGTGTTTTCTTAGGTTTGAGCTTATTTCGGGATTCTTTGCAAACGGACGCCATCTTTGTTGGCGCTTGATGCGTGTATGTTTCCGTGATTATATTTTCCAGCGGAGGCACATCTCCACTGTTATCAGAGATGCTACTGTAAGAAAGCAATCTTTCCTCATAACTTCAAATCTCAACAGATGTTTACTCGGTAAGTTGTAAACTATGGTTTTTATAAAGTCTATTGTTGTTGAGAAGTGGATCTGTGATGCGCTTCTTTATTCACAGATTCAGACTTTCCTGATCAATAACTAATACAAGTTAATCAAACAAAAACAAAGCCTCCTTACAATCAAAATAAAGTACACTTGAATGTATACAAACGACTAAGTAACATACTTTATTAGTATTTATGTGCAGACGTGTAAATAGCATTATTAATTAGTATGTGTGTGCAGACATGTAAATAACATTATTTATTAGTATTTTTGTGAAGTAAGCAGGGATCGTCTATAAAGTACAACACCGAAAAGGGAAACTACAAAAGATATTGACTGCGTTGAGAAAGTCCAAATCATCTTCTTTCCTAAGCACTATTCCTTGAACCCGATGGAATACGTCCCTGGGTCAAGGAAAGATGTGAAACAAAAGCTGTAAGGAGTTAGGGAAGGAGAACCACTGATGCACAATGTTCTGTGCTGTCAGCTGACGGTTCTAACAAGGTTCCCTGTTTAAAACCAAATGACACATCCTGAGAAAACATGTTTTCAGTTCATAAAGAGGAAACATTCAACTATCATTTACTCACAGAAATAAACAGAAAAATAGATTGAATTGAACTCAATAATAACTTGCTTAATCCTGTATAGTATGAAACCAATTTTATTAAGGGGAATTTGCTCTGTTACAGCAGCAAAGAGTGCAGACAGAAATACACACCAGTAAAGTAATTATAAGTGCACATGCAATACAAACAACAGGCCTCTAAACACTCTAACCGCTGGAGCCACAGCCGCCTCACATTATACAGCAGTGAGATCATTGGATAATATACCTGATCAAAATTACCAAATACTATGCTAAATCCCATTTACTCAAAATATTTTGGGAGTTTCACCTTTTGAATATTTTGCACTTTGTAGACGATCCCTGAGACCCCCCCTCACTGCCGGGGGATGGGCGTGAGTGTAGTCTCGGAGTTCTCCACAGTGATTGAAAAGAGGCTTCGCTTGTGTTGTAACAGACAGAGACTGTATGTACCAGTAACAACCCTTCAGGTACTGGTTATCGATCCGTGATTCTGAATCTGTGAACATTCTTCCATCTCCGCCGTGGAGGTTTTCTCCAGGTCGATCATCTCTGCGTGACCCCGGATCATGGCGACAGTGCTGGGTTGTCCCACAGTCCCACTCGCCAATGGTTTGCAGATCCCGATATTTGGACTAGGTATGTGTTAGTATTTTCACATGAGGTCAGTTAGTAACTTTTTAAGCATTATTGAAAAACGACATATGCACTATTGCATGACTCAAACTTTATAATGGCTTTCATTCAACTTGTTATGCAAAGTCGTTGCTTTTCAATGTAAAATGACAGAAAAGTTCAAATCTGTCTTTTCTTTATTTTTACTTTAAATAGGGAAATGTTTTTAAGTTATACCTGCTATGGCAGTACTGCTCAATGTCTTGTATCACTGTGGAGTATAACATATACTATGAACTATGTTCTGAATAGTCTTAAAATGATATGCACATTGGGCTCGTATATAAAGATGGATAATGCTCCAACGAAGCTAAACTACCTCCGACACGACACACGAATGCTGCAATCTTGCAAATTTGGAGCCAGGGTCTGAGCCGTGGGGATCGTTGGGGATCATGGAGCTTGAGACACAGAAGCCAGGTCCTGTAAAACACGCTCAATAATTTTTGCCTAGTTTTTATAGCATAAAATGACTAACTATAACCAAACCTACCAAAAAAAAGTTGGACATGCATCAGTTTGATAAATCTACCTTAAATGACGGAAATCTTTATGATAAATAGTAATTTTACGTCTTTTTTGACTTTTTAATTTGGACCATTTCCCAGTGAATAAAATAGACGAGGCTAAAGGTGTATGACCTACACTGCAGCTAGCCACCAGGGGGCGATAGACACGCTTAGATTCAATTTATGGGAGCCATCATGATGTCCATCTTTATGTAGAGTCTATGGGCAAAAATGTTTCTGAAAATGCCAAACCTGCAAAAAGAAAACAACAAAAATTGTATTTAACTCAATTGATCTTGCATTTTTAGGCCAACACTTAATCAGTTCATTCCTCTCAATGCCAGGCACATCTCATGATGGTGGATACTCCCATGATGCCATTGTGTACGCACTCACTGAGTGTGGTGTGCGCCACCTTGACACAGCAAAGCGCTACGGCTGTGAGGAGATGCTGGGTAAAAGCATCCGAGACAGTGGACTGGCACGAAGTGATCTGTGGCTCACCAACAAACTGTGGCCAGGGGACTACGGATACGAAGATACAAAGAAGGCCTGCATGGACTCCTGCTCAAGGATGGGGGTGGAATATTTCGGTATGCGCTGTGAAACGTAGAGAATCTTGAAACAGAAACATAACAGCACATGCTGTTTGGTCAGATCAGTTTTCTTTATTATGATATCTTCTATTTTATTATTAAAATCTCTCACTAACTCATCTTGCCCTATTTTCAGATCTGTACCTGATGCACTGGCCGGGAGCGACCAAACCTTTCAGCTCCAACAGAGAGATGAGAGCCGACACCTGGAGAGCTTTGGAAGAGCTTTATAAAGAAGGTACAGAAGGAGAAATGGAAGAAGAAATAAAAGAAATAGAGTTGGAGATTAATGAGTCAGAACTCTGTCTCTGTTACTGTAGGGGTATGCCGTGCAATTGGAGTGAGTAACTTCATGGTCCACCACCTGGAGCAGTTGAAGGAAGACTGCAGTGAGGTACCACATGTAAACCAGGTGAGATATGATCAATAACTTAGTTTAATCGCTTGATACACGAGCAGGTAGTCGAAAAGAGGAAGACAAATGAGTAAGTGATAATGACAAAGAATAAATTGAAATAGGCAATAAAATAAAATGTCTTCTGTTAGATGAATCTGTTGAATGTTTTACTAAATCAGAAAAGCTGTTGTGTTGTGTATTTTTTCTTTTTGTTGAAAGAAGGGTAATCTTTATTTAAAGACCACATTTATTAAATTTCTCCCTTGTGAAATTTACCCAGGTGTGAGATTATTCCGCAGAGGCTAAATGAAGCTGGACGCATTGACATCTCCCAAACATCTCTACAGCCCCCTGGTGGCTGGCTGTAATACAAGTCATAGACACTGTAAGCGGATCAGACATGGGTCATATTAAGAAATTATTGGCTGATGTCAGTTTGTTCTTGAATTTGATAATATTAAAAAGATATGATTGACAGCTGAGAGTGACTCAGGATTGGTTGAGTGGGTGTGACATGGTTGGGGGCAAACTGCGTAGTTAACATGCTCCTTTCTGAGATGCTCGAAAACAAAAAACCTTGGTGTGATGTTGAACCCAGTGTTTGAGGATAGGAGCACATTGTAGCTGAAGTGCCTTCATACAGTAATGTCCCTGATGTGATTTTAAAATGACATGACCCAGGTGGAGTACCATCCTTACCAGCAGACCAATCGGGTAAAAGAGTACTGTCGTGAGGAAGGGATTGTCTTTGAAGGCTACAGTCCGCTGGCCAAGGGTCAAGTCTTCAGCGACCCCACTGTCCTGCAGATAGCAGAGAAGTACCGACGCACACCGGCTCAGATCTGCGTCCGCTGGAGTATTCAGGTTTCACACTGTTCAGACATTTTCCTGATCTTAATTGGGCCTGACACATACAATACTGGTCTGTGAATGCCTCTCAACTGCCATTTCATTGTTCATTTTCCTCAGAATGGAGTTGTGACAATACCTAAATCCACCAAAAAGGAGAGGATACAAGAAAACTGTCAAGTGAGTTAAAAGTCCATTGCACTCTTTTCAAAATAATAAATATTAAGGAAGATAAATTACCTTGTGAGGGAACAAGAAAGTAGGTATCGCATCACAGAATACGTTTGAAAGTCAGTTGTTAACATATCAATATTAAGGTTAATGCCAGTTCCAAATCAAAACAACTTAGGCTGTTTCCCAGTTCAGGGGCCGGACCCAAGCAAGAAAATCTGGTGCACAGAGAATTTCTGTGATCTGCGTCACCAGCTTGTCCGACCCCTTACTGCCTTTGCCTAGCAACAGACCTGCTGAAGCCTGATACTTATATCTAAAGGGGTAAGCGTCTGACGTTTGATCTTGTTGCTTGCCAGCACTGTTAACACTTTGAGACACAGTTAGTCAGCAGAGCCCCATGAATCCTGGGAAAGGTGGGCCCGAGAAGGATTCACCACCGGATCCGTTGGCTGCTGTGATGCAATCAGTCTTCAAATGCAGCCTGTGAAGGTTGCGGCCCCTGAATTTGGAAACAGTTCAAGTCAAACTTTTACTCATTGTCCGAAATGGCCGAGCCATTCATTGTCTAATTTAACCTGTGACCTCCTCTTCCTCTTTCTCTGCACACACAGGTGTTTGATTTCCAGCTGGAGGAGGGGGACCTGGCAGCGTTGGGAGGATTGCACGATGGAAGACACGTTTCTTGGAATCCAACAAATATCGAGTAATAAAATGTGGAAAACGCAAGGAGCATTTCTCCTAGAGCTGTTTTGTCCTTAACAGCACATTTTATTACTGTAATTTTTTATATATAGCAACATTTTAATTTGTTGTCATAGTTTGCTTGTGAAACTAATTTATCTTAACTACCTCTTGTTGGAAAGCGCTGCAGAGGGCAATCGCTGTGTAGAAATTGTAGCTATAAATGGCAGTCAATGGTAATTCTGTACTTGAGTCTCTGATCATTTTTGTAAAACTAAAAAAGTAATTACTAAATAAACAGTTCCCCATCGAGTAGACGTCTTTGTGTTCACAGAGGTCACCAAGCTTCAGTTTCCAAAATCCTAAACCCCACAGTCTGTACCAGAGGATTTGCGTGAGGTGAGACAAAGAGTGACACAGAGCTAGCAGGCAAGCAGGTTTGGAGGAGTGGATTGCTTGCGGTTTAAGATATTTAGTTCACTGGAAGACATGTCCAAACAGGAAATTCCTGTGCCAGGTACAACAAGCAATCCCTGAGCAGAGCTGGTTCTGCAGGTTCTGAATTTTTTGGTTATTCTGTCAGTTTAATTATATCTCCTCAGTTGAAGAAGACATGTCTTTTGCAGAAGGTTGGACTGGTCCCGCGGTCAAACTCTCTAATGGGGTCCGAATGCCAATACTTGGAGTCGGTAAGAATCAGTTTAGTATTTTCAAAACATTCGATTTGTTGACATAGAATGTTCAAAAAGAAAAGTGGGTGTAGCATGACACGTATACTACATGGTTTTATTTCTTGGATTTACATACCGTATATCCTCTAATATAGGCCCGGGCCTTTATTTGACTCAAGTGCATCGCGACCCAGGCCTTTATTGGAAGGAGGCCAGAATTAGAGGCAGGCCTCTATTTCTATTTGAGCAAAATAGACTACCAGTAGAATTAATAAAAACGAGATTTTGTGTCTATTTGAACCTATAAAATACTAGGTTCATTTATTGAAAAAGTAGGCTACAGGTACCATATACACACACCTCTGCTGCATTTGTTTCCATTAGGACACATTTTGTTGTAACGCATCCTGCAGAGCTGATAATGTCGTAGTCTACTCTAGTACATTCTGAACGGATTGAATGACATGTTTGTTTGCAAGGCAGAGGATTCAACAAGCTTTGACGCTAGCGCTATGCGGCTATAGCGCTAGCTAATAGCCCCGGCCACTATTAGAGACCGGCTTTTATTTACCTCCGCCGATAGCGAGCCCGGCCAATGTTAGAGACCCGGCCGCTAATGGAATACAGGCCACTATTAGAGGATTTACGGTATTTCCCATTGAAGAAGGAAGCACTGATACATCTAAAAACCCCAAAAGTCTAAGCATTGGATTTGAGAAGTGGTCTGAAGGGACATGAGAAAAAGTTGTATTACTTTTACTTTATAATTAAAACAATCAGAGTTTCCGCTGCCTAATATTTCCTTTAGAATTGATCTGAACTGAACAGTTTTGGTGGAATCATCTGTATTTTTGATTTAACCGGGTGCATGTTCCAGTGACATTTCTTTGGATTGTGCCACATACTCCAACAATGGGTGTTAAAAAAAACAAACACATTTTGTCTTTTTCCTGGATCAAAGGCACATCTCAAGTTGGAGGTTTCTCTCAAGATGCTGTTCTGTTTGCGCTGCGTGATTGTGGCGTACGCCTCGTTGACACATCGAAGTACAATGGCTTTGAGGTGCAGCTGGCCGAGGCCATCCGAGATAGTGGGGTGCCCCGAAGTTATCTGTGGCTCACCAACAAACTCTGGCCATTGGACTATGGATATGAAACTGCCAAGACGGCCTTTCACAAATCCTGCTCTCAGATGGGGGTAGAGTATCTTGGTATGGATTAAAGGAATTCATCCTCCACAACCCTTACAATCCATCACCTTCTATTTGTTGTCGAAATCCGATGAAATCATTTGATTTATTTCAGACCTCTACATGTTGCACTGGCCAGGTTCGATGCAGCCTGGTCGCTCGAACAGAGAACTAAGAGCTGAGGCATGGAGAGCTTTGGAAGAGCTTTATGAAGAAGGTAAAGCATGTGATGCGAAGGCGAAACCTGAAAGGGCTTAATCAATAGTGAAGCCCACAAGAGGCAGGGCCATGTACAAAGTAGAATTTGCAGTAGTTCATTTATTTACTAGGGTTGGTTCAAATGTCTATTGGTATTTTCTTGAGATTCAACGGTAATATTAATCTACGAAATTACAAGGTCAGAGTGACACACCTCTATTTCTCTCTGCCCCTGCAGGATTGTGTCGCTCTATCGGGGTGAGTAACTTTATGATTCACCATTTGGACCAATTAAAGGAGGACTGCGCTATCGTGCCACATCTTAACCAAGTAAGTTTTCCACAAAGTTCAGTGCAAGAAAAGCTCTGAACCGGGAGGAGATATATGTCTCAAACATACCTGATATTATTATAAACACGATTGACACGCCATTAGGTGGAGTATCATCCGTTCCAGCAGCCCAATGAGCTGATCGAGTACTGTCGTCATGAGGGCATCGCATTTCAGGGCTACTGCCCACTGGCTAAGGGTCAAGTCCTGAGCAGTCCTACCATTATCCAGGTGGCACAAAAGTACAGACGCACACCTGCTCAGATCTGCATCCGCTGGAGTGTTCAGGTAATAGGAATGATAAACCTTTAGAACTGTATTAGAAAAAGAAAACTGTGCCACTAATATCAAGGTTTACATGTGTATATATATATATTTATTTATATATATAGAGGCGGTGGACTAGTGGCAGAAACTTGGACTATGGGCAGAAAAGGTCTCTGGTTCGTCTCTGGTTCGACTCCACGGAGAAAGAACAAAAAGACGAACCTGGATGATCTGTCCAAAAATCCAAGAGGATTCTCCCTACCCTGTCTAGTGCCCCAGAGCAAGGCACCTTACTCCCCCAACATCTGCTCCCCGGGCGCCGTACATGGTCGCTCACTGCTCTGTGTGTCCTGCACCAGATGGGTCAAAAGCAGAGGTTAAATTTCCCTACCTGCATGAGTGTGCCTGTGCATGTCTGTGCATGTGTTTGGGACTAATAAATGCATCTTAATCTTAATCTTAATAAATATATATATGTATTCTTCATAGAATGGAGCCATTACTATACCAAAGTCAACCAAAAAGGAACATGTGGCTGAAAACTTTCAGGTGAGTTGTTAAAACATTGAAAAACTTGGAATAACGTTCTAATGTTTTTTATTATTTTAACACCATCTCTCCCTTTTTATCCTGCTCTTCACACTGTTTTAGGTGCTTGATTTCCAGCTGGATGAGGAAGACATGTTGGTTATAAACAAGATGCATGATGGGAGACATGTGTCATGGGATCCAGGAGATGTGGAGTAACACAAGGCACATTTGGGAGTTATAAGCTTCTCTCTGTCACAATTGACAATTACTGAATTCAAATTTAATAAAATAATTGAATGAATCAAAACGTTACATCGGGACACCATGTTGTTTTGGCAGCTCAAATCAAAGAAGATTGTATATTTATATAGTGTAGTATGTATTTTTTCACTTTTATCAAATAAGAAAATAATAATTCTGACCCAAATAATATGTGAATGTTTCTGGGCAACACTGATGCTAAGCAATTCATAATTACATAGGTAATACTGAGTATCAGTTGTTATGTCTCCATTTATGCGTATTGACTTTGAGTTGGATGGGAACATTTACCACTCACTCTTATCTGTATGATGAATACAAAGCGAATAGCAGCCGTTGGTTAGCTTGGCTTTGCACAAAGAGTGAAAATGTTTGGTTGCTCTTCCTTAAAGTTGTCAAATTCTGACAAAAAAGTAAGCAGACATTGAGTCAACCAGTTTGTGAGGTCAAGAAGAAACTGACAAAGTTCTTGATGTGAATCATTGAAAGAGAGTTAAGTGACTGAGTAACTTTTGTGAACTCATCCACTGAGGATCAGAAAGTTTCTCAGCTTGAGCAAAGTTGCTTTTTAACTGGAACTGTCAAAATAAAACCAGGACACAAACACTCAGAGTTAGCAATATCATTTAATCTTTCCCCCTCAGCTTAGAATCACTGTTGTACATAAGTTACACTTGTTTTCTCAATTTCACAGGTTCATTTTTTTTCTCTTCAAACTTCCAGTTTGACCTCCCTCTTGTATCAAACAAAAAAAGCAGATTGTATTATACAAAAATGCAAACCAATTTTCACACAGTGAATTCTCTTACAAAGTCATAAAATGGCGTAATAATGGCTACATCCACATTGGAGGAAGATAATTCTAGACATTCCTTAATGGAGTATAATATACATATAAAAACTTATTTTTTCTTGCTGAAATCTAACCTGTACCTTAATTTAAGAGATATTTTACACGGGAGTAATCATATAAAAAAGCCATTTGCGAATTTCCCCCCAGAAAGTCAGGGAATAAAATGTGAGCCTCAAACAGCAGTAACAGAGTTCAATGGTCAAAGGTGGGAGTGGAGGGATTAACTGGTGGTGTAAATTTGGGGGCGAGTGGGAGCAGTTCCCCTCACAGACAAAAACACAGCAGGTTGAAATTAAACCTTTTTTTCTTCTTCTACCTAATATAAACGAAACCACCCCATAAGTCAAAATATGTCAGTTCTGCAAAGCTAAAGGTGTCTCAGGCTCTCACAGACCTGCACTAACCCATCAGGTAGAGTCGACAATGTGATAGTTTTGGTTGACTTGTACTGTAAGAGCGATTGAGAAACAACATATTGAATTAACACCAATAAATGTTGCCAATTCATTGCTAACCCCCATTTCTCTCCTTTAACGAGTCATTATATTAAGTTTATGACAGCTGAGTTAAGCTCGGCTGCCGATTTTGTGAGAAAAGCTGTCAGGAAGGGAAAAAAAAACGATTGTGTAACTGTCGCTCAGACACTCCTGTATCTCCCACGCATTTGACTACACCTCTGGGCAGATGATGCATTCAAGACTGTAAGACTTGCAGGTAGGTAAATTCACTCAACTATTACAGGAAGAAAAAAGAGAAAACTACAAACCCTGCTTGGTCGACAGCATTTCCTTAAAAAATTAACATAATTAACACTTTTTTTTCAAACCTTTAGAGATTTGCAATATTTGCATTGATGGCGTTTTGTTAATGTCTACAAAAAGGGGGGAGCGGCTAGAGTCCATTTACGTGACTCTGAATAATGCCAATTCAGTGTAAATTTTGAAGTCATCTCATGCTCCTGAAGCAAAAAAGATAGGGGAGCATTACAAGAGGATTTAAGGCCAACCTTTCATGAGACTTCCTGAATATCCTTGAGGGGTTGGGAGGAGGGGGGTGTGGGAAAATGAACCCCAACACTTTTTAATACCTCAACACTATCACCCAGTACAGCACACTTTGAAGGGTGGAAAAAACGTAAGTCAGGGTACATTTTCTACAATACAATCTAGCACACACAAAACTTCTCCATAAATTTTCCAAAGTTACAGAATTTTTGTCTTCTTTGGAAGCATAGTCTATAAAGAACATCTTTGTTTGAACACAAACGATTAAGTGAAAACATCAATGCGCACAGAAGTCCTTCGTCTGGGAAAGGATAAAGTCTGTGTTGGCAGCCAGTGGACAGAAAATAAATCAAATAAAACAAAAAAAAAACTTTTTGCTGATTCTAAGTAGAGATCATTTAATATAAATGCTGAGCGAGTAGAATAAGAGGTGGCACGTTAATAGTGCTTTAGTATATTAATGTACGTATACATACTCATATGTATAAGTGAGCTGTGTACCTAAACAATAAATGTAGCAAGAAAAACCAGAGGCTTGAAGTGTGGTTGGTAATCTAAAACAAAAACAGACAGCTGCTATCAATGCGCTACTGGAAGAGATGCTCCTCAAGAAAACCAGATGAGGACGACGGGCACAAAGGGATTTGTGTCTTTATTGAATTGATGACTGATCAGGAATTTGTCAGTTTCTCTGTACCCCTCGTCCGGCCGCATCGGAGGCCCAACGTTAAAAATAGAACTACTTGACCCAGAGCATCTCCTCCATCCTTACAACCGTTCAAGCACAAAGGCTCTTTTGCTCTCATCAGAGCTGTAAAAATCAGTCATGCTCATTGTTTACAGAAGGCAGAGAGCTCCGTGTTGAGCATCAGCGGTAAACAATTTGCATGATGTGGAAAGAGGAATAATCTTCTGAATGGTGGTGACGTTGACAGCAAATTTTGAAGAGACAAAAGTGTTTATGTGAGCGTGATTATTGTGCTAGCCAATAAAGATGCTTAAATATATTTAATAAAATATCAATAATTAAATCTTAGGTTCATTTTGTTTACCCCTCAGTAACCAACGACCATTATCTAGTATCCTCAGCTGTAAACATAATTATATGTATACTGTGCAGCTAAAAACACTACAACAGTATATTTTAACAGTATAATTGATCATTCAGGACAGAGAGGGACGTTCAGCCAGTTGAGCTATTGTTGCCTTCACTAGTTAAAGCTTCACCCACCAAAATCATAACAACGCAAAGCATGAAAAAATATAACAAAACTCAACAAAAGACAAAAGGGAAGGCAACTTCATAGAAGTTAGGAGAACAAATGACAAGATAATCCCAATGGGGAGGCCTTTTGTGTGGCTAGATGAGATGCTCTGAGGAGGGAAAAGAAAAATCGTAATTTATTTACCCCTGACGTTATAAAGTCAAGATTACACTCATTCACCTGACTCCTGAAGCAGAAAGACTTACTCCACCCCTTCTCCTCAAATAAAGACAAAAACTTATCTGAGCATGCTGTGAAATATTACATAACACAAACAGCCAAGACTGAATGCAGTCCGTCGGAGCAACAGGAGAAAGGTGTTGTAACTAACACATCAAGTCAGACTGTAACCAAAAGAAGCACTGGTTGATTTCCATCATAGAAAACTTGTGGAAAGCTTGTTATCAAAAAGGACTTGTTGCAATCTTTAAAACAGAATGCTTTGATTAAATATAGAATATACTGCCTTCAAGTATGAAACAGACGTATGATGTGTTGATAGATGCACTAATAAAAAAAAATATATATACTTCTGTGGCCAAAGGTGAGAATTAGAAACACCTTGCATCTCCATTTACGGTGAATACTGGTTGAACGTCATACTGCTTCCCCTCCTCAGAGCATCCGGATCAGAGCCACCACGTTTTTTTTACGATTCTGGGGGTGAGCACCAGGCGACATACATCTGCTGTTTTTTTACAAAACCTTCACACATCATGAGACTGTGAGAAGAGAAGTTCCTCATAGATCATGGTATGTGATGGTGCTTGTTGATTTTCTCCTCTGAGTCTAACCGTTTATTTACACGTTTGCTGGGACAACAAAACAAAAATCTTAATGTGGGGACGATCCATCAAAAACTTGACAACATTGTTGTGTTGAAATAGGTCTGAAGTTACGATAATATTGTCAACATCACCACCATTTTCCCTTTCAGGTTTATCTATTGCGAGCCTTGTTAATCTAAAATCCCAGTACAAAAAAAAGAAAAAACAAACACACGAGAAATGTTATCATATGCCCTGGTTTCCAGGCAAGGAAAGTCATTAAAAAAAAGCTCATTCACAGAACAAAAAGAAAGAAAATTCATATCACGGCAGATACTGCTCATCTTCTAAATAGAATGGGTGTATGTGTGCCTGTGCATGCTTTTCAATCGAGCATTTTGAGTGTGTGCATGTGTGTGTGTGCATGTGTACTGTCTAAGAACAGGAATGGACGACGCCATTCTTCTGCATCTCTGAACCTGTGGAACCTGGGTCCGAGCACAGGCTCAGACCCGACGTCTTGTTGGTCAGTGAAAGCATGGAGCCGCCTACTGCACTTTCTTGCAGACTGCTTGAGCCGTTCGACACCTCGCTGAGAGGGGGACAAAGGACCACAGTGAAAAGTGGAACGACGCTAGGCTAATTCATGGAATACACGTATATTAAGGAACTATAAACATATTTATTTTCAAGTGTGTGCACACTCACCCAAGAGCCAGGGACATTTCTTCCAGAGTCTTGTGCTCTGGTTGTCCATTCTCTGTAGGTTTCATCTTGTACTGCTGAACATCATGGGCCACCTGGTTTTCCTGATTTGGAAATACACAAAACATGCTTAGTTGCAATTATTGTAGCAAGTATATGCACTTTTTTAAAGTATCTACATGGTGATTTAATAATTTATTTGTATATTGTATACTGCCTGAAGATTAAGATATAAGACATTACAGAACATCCATTTCCCCTTAGAACAACTTCACTCTGCATGCATGTTTGGACTGTACGGTTCCCCCTCTCCTTACCATAGCCATCTCTCGGGTCCTTTTGCCGATCTCTCTCTCCACTTGGTGGAGCTCCATGCTTAGCTGTTCACTGGAGATAGCTGTTCCAGCTGCTCCCCCTGCTGGCCACTTGGCCTGTTGCTGCTGCGCTGCCGCTGCAGACTGGCTCTGGCAGGGCTGTACAGACTGACCTGCCAATGCACTGGCCTCCCTCTGCAGCAATAAAGAGTTACTGGCAGCCTATGACAGGGAAATTAAATGAATGAGTATGCAATCAAAAAACTTCTCGCAGTAGAAGAAATAAAGAATATATATATTTTAGTATTAAGTAATCAGTGAGTCAGTAAACACATTTTATATTGACTTAGCTGCATGACACTAAATGCATTTATTCTTGGCCACAATTATCAATGTTAAATAATAACATGTCTACAAATCAATCAATATCAAGTCATTTCCTCTGGAAGTCTTATTTAAATGAATTTAGGTATATAAAAAAAAAGGAAGTGTAAAATGTATCCTATTTATCAGCCCCGTAACAAATTGTGATGCATGTTACCAAGTTTTAAGATGTTATTTTTTAAGATGTTACGTTGCAATGATCAGACAAAACTGCCTAACTGCACAGGAATTGAATGAAATAGGTAAATTAATTATAAAATGTCAACATCATAAAGGGACAGAGTTCTTTATTTCGCACACCTTTGCAGGTTCTGTTAGTTAGAGAGCATACACACCTCCATGTTGTGCATCTGGGTCTTTTGGTTGATCTGCTGGTTGACCTGCTGCAGCTCGATTTGTAACTGCTCTCTGTCTGCGGCTGCCATTGGCATGCTGTGAGGGGAACATACATATAATCTTAGACCATCTGAGACCACAAAAACCACATAAATAATCAAATACTACTACTAAAAAGATGAGAAAAGACAAAACGAATTTAGGCCTCACCGCTCACTGAAGTGTCCCTGAGAGGAGGAGGCAGTCTGGTGGGAGGGGTAAGAAGCTCCACCCCATCCTGCATGGCTTCCATACGAGTATTCTGCTGTTTGCGAGGGGGTAAAACTGGTTGTCAGAAAGGTTTTCAGGACAAACTTAAGTTATTGGCTAACAGTTATTACAGAATTGGTTACTATTCAAAGATATCCAGTTTGATATAAGTACAACAGAAGTGGCTATGCTAGTGGACGTTAGCATTTCCGACGGTCCCTGAATGTTGCTAGTCGGAAGATAATAGCGGACATTTAGGCTTAAAACCTGGTGTAAATGACCTCGATATGAATCGAATTTGAATGTCGAAGCTTTAGGACACTCGTATAACACCACACAAGCACTATGGAGTCATCTACATTTTTTTCTGCTTTCTTTTTTTACATTGTCTTTTTTTACGTCTGAAGATAGTTCACTAATTTCTTTAATTGTGTTAGATTTGGCTGCAACACTGTTTACCAATGTCACAGAAGCATAAATACCCGACTTAGATAAATTACAGATATATTATACAGGTATTGCATTCCTTCTGATGCAGACAGATTGACTGTTTATTGGTCAGGGTTAATAGGTCGTTATGCACATGCTTTCTTACCTGACATGGTCATTTGTTTAGAGTTTGAGTTCTGGGGAGTGGAGGCCATAGCCTGCACAGGGCCCGCGGTCTGGTAGCCCGTCTTCGTGGTGCGGGAGATGGCACCAAAACGTGACACAGTGGGCTGAGGACCAAATGGGATGATGGGGTCATCGTCCTTGACTTCTGCACCCCTCCGAGGAGCCTCTAGCGATGGTTCCCTCAGACCCTTAGCCTCCACGTTCTGATAAAGACAAGAAGACAAATTCATAAAGAGAGAAGAGTTTATGATATGGGGAAATCTGAGGAAGAGGCACATAGACAAGTTCCCTGTGGTTAAACGAACATTGTTTTGCAATAAAACAAAAAGTAATGCCGAAAAAAAGCACTGACGTTGACTGATTTAAGTTGATACAACAATACAAGCTCAAACCTTGTGTTAATTATTACTACCTCAATCCTTAAGTCCGATACTTTACATTATTGCCACGCATTTCAACACTGACTCATTCTCAACAGGATGACTATGTAACCGAGAGTCGAACATTTTCCCACGTATGTCTAGACAGGAAATACTGATTTTGTTATGACTTTAGCCATCTGAACTCACCATTATCTCCATGGTACCAGAAACCATAACATCTTTGGGTTTGGCATCCTTTGTGCCAATGTATGAGCCAATGGTTTCACAAGACCAGGGAGAGTACTGCCCTGCATAGTCAGGCTCTCTGCATTTCCCAATGGTTTTGGAGTTCTCTTCACCATACTGCAGACAAAACATTCAGAGAGAAGGGGCTGTCAATAACATGTACATGCATCCACAGTTGACCAATTCATTTGACTATTCACTACAATGTCACATGCACTTAGTATGTGTACGATATGAACCAGTGTTAAAGACACTGTGTACCAACCTCAGGAGGGTAGTCGCTTGGGAAGGAATGAGAAAGAGCGGGAGAAGCGGCAAACGGTGGAGGGGAGATGACCTTCCTTTCCTCCAGCTGGGATAACAACTCCTGTCGACGTCGGTGCAGATAGTCCAGGCTTGGCTGTTGACCACTATATGATGGTCCCTGATTGAGAGAGCGAGAGTTATTGCTGCTGAACTGCTCACAGTTACCTTAGGTTTACAGTTAAAATATATATTTGCTTTCATTGCTTTGGTTCATCATGCTACTTTTAAAACTCAAACTATCTCATCCTACTCACCCTGACATAAGCCCTCATGGGTGGAGCCTGGGCACCTGGTGGATAATAGCCATCTTGTTGGTATCTATCCCGGGCATTGGGCTCCTGGTGGTAAATTGAATTAGCCTGTCCAGCTGATGGCGGAGGAACATCGTGAGGGGCAGGACTCATCCTGATCAGGTTATCCCTCTGTGATGGGTAAGGCTGTGGGGGAGGTGGTGGACCGGGGTAATGACCATGGCGTCCACGATCATACTGTTGAGGGTGAGGGTAGGAGAAGTTTTGGCCAGAGTGAGGGCCCTGATAGGGGCGCTCTGGGGGGCCATAGCCAGGGTAGGGGTCCTGGTAAGGGGGTCCTGACTCACTAGGGGGAGGGGGGTTACGAATGTAATCCCGAGGAACATATTGTTGTGGTTGCTGGTACGGGTAACCTGAGAGATAAACAGCAGAAGAGTATTAGCATCACTGACTTTTATGATAATGTAAGGGTTAGGGTTAAAAAAATAAATACAGCAAGTTTTCATTTTTCCTAATTACAGGAGCACAATATAAATGATTTATTTTCCTTGACCCTTACCTGTGGGGTACTGCGGAGGGTCATACTGAGAAGCAGTGGGTGGGCGGTTGTCATAGCACATCTCAGGGAGCTGCTGCTGAGGGTATACTGGAGAACCTCTGGGTACCACAGGCATGTGCTTCACCCCAGAAAGGTGGTCTGCTGGCATCCTTTGGTGGGACATGACATGAGGTGGCAGAGGCATACAAGGTTTGGGCCCAGGGTCCATGCTGTGGGAATAAAGAATTTAGGCTCATAACTAAAATAATACACGCTGTGAAAAAAATGACAGGATGCGTTTAACCCTGCCTTGGTTAATACCTTAAACGTAATTCTATTTAATAGCCTTAACCATTTAACTAGTTACAAGAAACACAGTGCCATCACCAGGCAATTGTTATAAAAATCTGCTGGTGTGAAATGATATGCATATGAAAACGTCATTACATAACATTGTTATATAATAATTTACATAATTATTCTTGATATGAGATAGCAATATGATAGGTGTGGAATTTGAGTATCATTTAACATTAAGTGATTAAGAGTTATCATTTTTCATTCTTGCATGGTAATCTATTCTTCTAGTTTTTATCTTTTCTGAGCTAATAACAAACAATATTTTGGTATTGTTAGCATATTCCTGTATGTGTAAGTATTTCATAGTATGTGTTAGTGTGTCCTTTCCAGCATAGAGTTATTTCCATAGGTCTGATAAATGTGAGGCCGAGTGCTTACAGATATTGAACAGTGGCCTGTTGTTCAGCGGCCAGTTAAATGAAAGCAGGGAGAGTATAGAACACTAAACTCACAGATCAGGTGGGGATCCAGGCGCACTGGACATCCCGCCATCCATCTTGATGGGTTTACGCAATAGTTCATATGGGACTGCGTCAGTGCTGCGAGCGATGAGCTGTGGCAAAGAGGGTGCAACGCTGCCATTGGGGAGGGGGGAAGGCTTCCGGGTCACTGCTACATCGAGAGGGAGGCCATCATCTGACATGAGCCCTCCTGGGCCCGGGAGGCGTGTGGCCAGACGTTTGTTCATCTTACGATACCTGATAAGTGTAAGAGACAGTAGAGTTTATTAGAGATGCTGTTGTGTTTTCGGATGCAGGACAAAGGGGACAATGGTTTAAACTATACTGTTCAACAGAATTTAAACTTTAAATAAAGATTTATGTCGATATTTGTCACTCACTTCTCCAGTTCTTCCTGAGAGTGGGCAAAGGTGCAGCTGGCTCCACGGGGACAGCCTCCTTTCTGCTTCATGTCACGACACATGTATGTCTTGTACTTGCTGTGCTGAGGAGGCTAAAAACAGACGGTATCAATGAAACAGAGAACACCAAGTGTTTTTGAAATATAACAATTTATTTACCAGCTATTCTCACGTTCAAGTGGAAAACTGACCTGTTGAGGATCAGCTCCTTTCTTGCTGTGGTTCTGGATGAAGTCCACCAGGCCATGGACCACTGTCTTTACTGCTACCAACCCCTTGTCAAGCTGCTCCCATGTAGGAGGGGGGGCATCTGTGGAAAGAAATTATGATATAAGGACGTATATAGCTATGAATATTTCAAACTACGCTATTTAAATAGATAAACCTAAATAAACTGATGTCAAGGGATGCCAACCACCTCCCTTGACCTCATTACCAGATACCACCTGGTATTTGAATTTGAACACAATTGCACATGGCAGCAAAAAGTTGCATTAAATTAAACATTTTGTCACCTTAAACCAAGTATTCGGAAGTCAACTAGTTCCTTACCAGGACTGGGGTCGATGTTGGCCAGTAGTTCCAGGTGGGGTCGCAGCCTGTTGAGATTGGCTGGGTCACCAGTCCTCTGCAGCGCAATCGTCAGCTCCTGGACACTTTGAGCAAAAGATCCAGGTGTCTGCAGCTGCGCCAGATGAAGAGCGATGGAGAGTTTGTGTTTTAGTAGGATAAGGGCTGTGAGAATTGATGTATATTATGTAGGAATCTCCCTTTCTATATAGAATTGTTGATCACATACTCAATTTTTTCAATCAAAAGTAGTTATATGAAAGCAAACATGCTATAAAAACAAACACATTTACCCTGTCTTACTCACCTTATCTATAATAGATTGCATGTGTGACTTGTGAGACTGATCTCCATATAATAGAGAGGACCACTGGTCAGGTGCGATGCGCAGCCCTCCTTCCATGGCAATCTGAACAATCTGAGAGTCGTGCTCGCGCCGCAGAGCCTCGTAAGTACGGAACTCCTCTTTAAGCTGCATCAGGGAGGAATCTTCATCGCGTTTGGTCACCTAGGTAGCCATAGGCAGAGATGTTAGTTGCTACTTAATTTTTTTATGTTTTGTACAAGTTTTTTTTAATGAGCTGTAGGCTTAGTTCTGAATTTAAAAGTCCATGTTAGTTTTAGGTATTTTAAGCAAACCATACAGTTTTTCCTCAAAGCAATATTATATTGTACAATATTGATATTGTAATTGCAGTCAAGACCAAGAATTTTTTATGTCAAAATTAAGTAAACTGAAACTTTTAACCAGCTAAAATTAAGATTCAATGATTTGTCCAAGAGACTTAATTCAAACTTCTGCATTATGTGCTGTGCATTGTTATTACCAGTATGATCCAAATTTGGCCATTACTGATGTACTCAAAGCGTCCTGACAATGGTTTGTCTTAAGTAAAACAATCAAATGTACCTGATTGGACTGGAGACTTTCAGTGAGACTAAATCTCCATCTGTTGTAAAAATGTCCCACTATTGTGAGATGCTGCTACATCATGTTACACTACAGCCTTCGGCAGTTTGTTTCATATGGCTTTCAACAATAAAGAGTTATTTAATATCTTAATGTTAAGTTATCTCCACTCAGTGGTCCACCTTAAGGGGACTCTTCAGGTTTGTGGTTATCTATAGACACTTTAATATTGGAGCAACAGTGTCCATTGTGAAGAAGCAATGCATGACCTACACAATTTCTCATGAAAATAACAGAGATTGCTTCGGGTTCTCCGCAGCAGACATACCTTGAAGCAGGAGGCCCTGTAGAGGAGTTGCACCACATGCCCTATGCTAGTTTTAGAGGCCTGTGGGAAGCGTGGTTCAAGCCTCTGGACTACAAAGAGAACTAACACCTTTCTGGACAGAGCTGAACCATCCTCTAAAGCAAGAAGAACCAACTTCAGAGCTTCCTCTTGCATTGCTGGGAGGGAAGAAAAACAGAAAAATCATGAGTTACTGTTGCCTGTCAAAAAGAGCCAGAGTCCAGTGTTCACTGCCGACATGTGGAATAGGTCTGGGCTCAATTAGTTTGGCAGGTTACGGAAAACATTTTACCTGGGCCAAGAAACTGACATCCCCGTGCACGGACAGCGGCCCACAGGTTGGAGGAGAGCTGCTGTGGATTCTGGTGCTGCAAGATGAGTTCGGTGACAGTTCGCTCACCAAGAGAGCGGGCAGCTCTCATGGCTCTGACACGGCCCTCCTCTTCCACCAGTTGGCAGTGGACCAGAGTAACCAGTTTCCTCTGCATGGGTCGACTTAAGATGCTCTGGGCTGTGCTGCTCAGGCCCACACCTGGTGAGAGATAGGACCACAGGTAAAACCAAGGAAATAAATACGGAAACAATGTCCTTCATATTATGTCATAAATACATGAACAGCAGAATAACATATTATATATATAGTATACTATTTTGTATACCTCTGACCAAAGACAAAGCCAATCAAGTGATTTATCGTCTTTGTTTTTAAGAGGTGTCACGTTAAAAAACTTGTTTACAAGAAAAGTACACTTAAAGATGTGTGACATCATATTCGTAATGATGGTCAGAGTGGAAATCACTGAAGTTTTTTTAGTAGCTTTAGTTTCCTTTTTTCCAGCAAGTGATTAACATACAGAAAAAAACTAGCTTGCATGTCATTTTTTTAAAAAGGAACACGGCCATGTTCATTAACAGTTTACTGGCAACAGGGTTGTTACATCTGAAACCAATTGAACACCAACGCTACTGGGGACTTGCTATGGAACACAGCAGTGGATCATAACAACAAGGAAGAAGACACTATGTTTGTAACCGGCAAGTAATTGTATTTGTGTAGTTATACCTCTGGTGTTGCTGAGGGGTTTGAGATAAAGGGCCAGCTCCTCCACACACTGCCTGGCCTCCTCATAATGCTGCGAGTCCTCTGGACTGGTAATCAAGGCAACTGGTTGAGCCTTAGGAACCTGCAGCAGAACCCAGCAGGGGAAACCATTAGGACAACTACGGGCAAAATCGAAAACATTTATGTTCCCATTCACCATTAGCATTTTTTATGTCCCGGCTTCTGTCATTTACACATGCCTAAGATACTATTTCTATACTTTCGATACTATGTGTTTTTTCTGTTATGACAATACTGCAGAAAAATATTTATTTCCCCTGGACCATATATACATTACACTCAAGAGCTAGAAAATCTGATTGACATAAGAACCATCATATTATACTGAAAGCTTATGTTCCATTCTCTGAATATTGTCCATGCTTGGACAATTACAACTGTTCAACAACTGCACCTATCCTGGTTAACAATGTATAAAAAAAAAAACATTTAACATATAGCACAGATGAAGGAATTGATGAACATCATATTATTTCACACTTTGTAGCAGGAAGTAATTTTTTTATGCATGGCAAATTCCAATCCAATTAACCAGCTGAAAACAGCATGGGGAGAGCGTGGCCTAGGGGATAGAGCGGGTGCTCTGCAACAAGAAGGTTGCCGGTTCGAATCCCACTCTATCCCATCTGCATGCCTAAGTGTCCTTGGCAAGATACTGAACCCCTAAATGGCCCCTCATAAATGCTGAGTGTTCTAAAAATGTAAGTTGCTTTGGATAAAAGCGTCAGCTAAATGACATGTATTGTAAAAACAAGTGCCAGATTCAAGATCATTTATGATGAAACTGTAGCTCTGAAGTCTGAATTAAGTATGATAATTGAACACAGAAGTCTGAATTAAGTATGATAATTGAGGTTATTTTCATGAATGAATGAATGCTTTAAACGGTGATAGAGAACTGTCGATACAGGTCCTATCTTCATCAGAGCATAACTTGATTGGACATTGTAAGCTACTAACGTGTATAAGCACAAATATACAAGTCACAACTTTATCTGACAAACTGCACTAAGTATCCATTATTATGTTGTAAATGCCGGGAAACTAAAAGCAAACAAACACCAGTAGCTGAGCCTCACCCTGTTGGTGACACACTGACTTAAAAAACATATAGCTTCATTAACTACAAGCAGGAAATCTACAGATTTTATGTCATTGCTCAATAGTGCATGTTACAAAAGGAATCTACAAGCTATGTGCTCATCATGTTAAAAGCCAATGTGAAACACTCAAATAAAATCCATAGAAAGCGACTACTGAGACCATCGTATCGTCAAGATAGGCATGGTATCTTAAAAGTATTCCATTACACAAACATGCCCATAAGCTATTATCCTTAATGATGAGTTTGCATCAACAAAGGCTCTGCGGACATGTTTTCAACTGAGATCTGTCATAAACACGTGTACTAATACACAGAAGCACATGACTTACCTGGCCTCCAACCAGTTGCAACAGGGCTGTGTTGACAGGCAGCTGCTCGATGTCTGTGCTGATGGCTGTCTGGTCAAAGGGACAGGCCTTACGGTGCAGCTTGTTCAGGCACATCTTGCAGACAGTGTGTCCACAACCCAAGCTGATGGGCCGACGAACAGTCTCCTCAAATGTCTGCGTGCAGATCGGGCACAGCAGGAACTCCGTCCATTGTGGTGCTTGCACTGGCATGGTTGTATGTTGATGGGGCAAGTGAGTGTGTAAATATAATTAAGCTTTTACACAGAGGAAAAAATATAATAATAATAATATATATGTATATATATATATGGAAGATTCCACTGGAATCAAGATTTTTTCTTCCGAACTCAATCGTTCTTAAATGTCCTCACACATAGTGGTTTTTGGATCACATTGCGTGATGAATACTGTGGAGAAAAAAAAGAAGACAGCATTAATTAAAATTGTGCAATCCACATTCACCAGTTTAAACAGATTGGCAAGCAAGTCAAAATGCAGCTTTAGAACCAGTTTCCCAGCAGTGAACTGCCTTTGTCTATGGGGCAGTGGGATGGCACCGAGGTTTCTCGTGAAACTGCTGATACTTAACTTCATTTAAAAAACACTCATAATCCAAACTTTATTTGGCTTTGAATATACGGTCAGTCTCAACACAAAGTAAATTAAAAAAGAGAAGCCGGAGGTGACCCGACACATGTTTCTAAAAACACACGGATGAAACAAGCGACGTTGAGGAATCAAAACAACTGATGTGTGGCCTACTCGCAAGAGCTGGGATCCACTATGACTATGGACAAAGGGTCCTGAAGAGGCTAACAACCAAGTACCTCCGCGCTAACGTGATAAGTAGCTAACGTTTGCAACTGGCGTTGGTTTAACATTAAGCTATCACGAAACTATAAATACTTCACCTGTTTGAGGCTAACGCAACAGTGACCGTAATATCGTCTGATTGAACGAGCATCAACGATTTAACAGATGTGAGCTCGGCTAGCATGTAGTTGATAACGTTAGCTTACTTTTAGCAGGCTAGGCTATGGGTGGCTAGTTCACTAGGCTGGCTAGAGAACCTCCGTCGTCTGATAAAACAATACTAGTGTTTGGTGGTGACTTATTCATTAGTCTTAATGTAGCTGAGGTTGTGAATTCACGACACAGCCAAGAAAAGTAGCTCCAGTTTCGTGTGTTGGTCGAGGAAACCATAGCCTGACGTGAAACACCGACACTGGAAAGCGGAGCCGCTTTACTCGCTACGGTGGAATTATGTAACGCTAGCACCCGAAACTACCGAGCAACACAGCTGCCAGGAAAGTGTGTGCATATCCCCCGGGTACATTCATTTCAGCGCTGCGCTTATTAAACACTTATATAAATGGGGTGTTTGGTCACTTTGTGAAATGCAGCGGACACAAATACACATCGGACTGAGCACAGGAAGCTAACGGGCTAGCGGAGAGCCCATACTCCTCCCTGTAGCAACAGTTAGCTCGTTAGCTAGCCGACTACCGTGCTAGCATCAACTAACCCTAGCTATGCGTCATTAACGTAAGTAAAACCCAACACGCGGCCTCTAATGTTTAGTTTCCTCCGGTAAAATCACATCCACACGGACGACGCTACTCACTCATTCCAAAAGACTTGGAAGATTTTCATCCTTTTTCAAAAAACCGCTGCGATATTTTCTTGCCATGTCGACTGTGCAGCTTGGCTGCTGCCGGGGTTTGGGGAGGGTGTCAACTCGACAACAGAGACGCTAGCCGGTTACAGCTAGCTGGGCAAAGTGCGTGTGCGCGCGAGTCCGTGTGTGTGATTGAGTGTGTGTGGACGGCGCCCTCTGCTGTCGTCAAAAGGAGGCACAACTACAAAAGGAAACTGAGCAGCAACATCTGCCGGAGTCTGATCACATCTGGAGACTGTGACAACTGGCAGGCAGAGTATGGTCCCAATTAGGCGGACTGTTCACGAGTACGCGTCCATGTGCGTGCGTGTATTTGTCTGTGTGTGAGAGATAAAGGGAGGGATCAGCTTTATTGACAAAAAAAGCATTGTTTTTGCGTTGCAAAATTATGCATAAATGCGTGTGCATGTGCGTGTGTTTGTGTGTGTGCGTGTTTGTACATATTCTCTAAAGCACATCACAGTCCATCTGATCTTTATACCACAACAGTGAGATGTTGCGGTAATAACAAGAAACTGGGACATCTCATTCACTCCGAATTTCCATTGGGACCTTTTAGATTTATTTGAACTCTTTTTTCATTGGCTCATTACTGTGCGCAGGGTGTGTGTGTGTTTGTTTTTGTGGGCGCGCGCGCGTGCTCTGTACTTACGCAACAGGGAGCTTCACTCGGAAGCGGGTTCGCGAGGCAAGGACGAAATTAAAGCAGGCATTTTTTTGTATTCCATTTTTGTCTAATCCCACTGATTTCTGAAGGGATTAGCGGACCAATCATGATTGAGAGAGCGCGGGTTCTCCCGACACTGCCTGTGTGGGAGCTGTGCACAGACACTGAGTGACAGAGACACAACGCTGCGATCTGCAGAAACATTGTGAATTCCTGTTTGGGTTTATGTTCAGATCCGGAGGGGAAAGTTGCTCCGTATTCTTCTCGCCTGCTCCGGTCATCGACCTGAGGATGCGCGCTGCGATGTCTGCGCATCTGGATCATGTTTTTGTGGATGATAACTTCATTTTGTACAGATGAACAATAATTTATGTCAACTTTCCCGCCAGGGCCAGCACTGGAATTGTGTGTTAAAAGACAACATCTTCACTAAATATCCTGTCCAGGTGGGTGGTACTATCCATGCACTCTGTGTTTGCCTGTTTGTCTGTTAAACAAAATCTTCAGTATAATGTGCCATTAACATTTATTTGATTATAATGTTGATGTTGTGCATTTAAAATGTATATCTAGTTTCCTTAAGGTAAAATTATATTTAAAAAAAAAATCTGTGCACATTCCTTGAATTTATTGTTGGTTTACATATAAGGGTTTGCTTCATTGCATATTGTCTATTTTGCAAAATAACACACTTATATTGCATTGTTTATTCGAGTAGAGGCTCAGTTGCAGGCAGCAGTTGCTTATTCTCATTCTGAAGGATTATCCTGTGCACTGCAAAGTAATCAGTGGATAAGGCAACGTGACTGACCACATTACATATCTCTTCACTCTGCAGATCAGATAAAAAGTAACCGGTAACAGAGATGTAGAACAGATGTAAGATACATGCTTTTAGTTAAATATATATATATATATATATATATGTACATGTGGAAAGATGAATTTGTTTTCATCCATAGGATTTATCTGGATTTTTCTTTGCATGACCAGCCAATGGAGGAAGAGAGGGTGGAGGATAATGTCCAAGCAATATCCAGTTCCCCTTTACCCACCAGTCTACCCATTAACTGGGCTCTCATCACTGGCCCTGTCCCTGTTTTCCCTGCAATCTCTTTGAGCTCCCAGCTACCTCCTCCTCAGAGTTCAGCTGTGCACGCACTGCAGACCAAGGTGAAGTCAACCACACAGAGAAGGACAAGAGGGAGAGACAGAGAGAGGGAAAGAGACAGGCTGGACACAGACATGCTGCTCAGCCGTCCTGCAGGGCAGACTTCATCGGAGGTCTTCCTGGGACAGAGGCCCAGAGGAAAGGGTCCAATATCTCTTTCTGCTCTCTCCTGGCGATCAGGGGCTGCGAAGAGCTCGAGCAGTAGTGGTGAAGAGGAGGAGGTTAAGGTGCAAGTCAGTTTTGAGATCCACAGCCCTCCAGCTGAAGCAAAAGAGGAGCAGGTGTTCCAGGAGGTAGAGGAAACTGAAGAGGAGCATTCAGAAAGAAATGAAGACCAGGTTAGTTCTCTGTCAGGCCAGTCTTGTGAGCTCGTGGCAGGTACCAGTTTGGAGAGTCTTTTGTCTGATAACTCAAGCAGTAGTAAGGATGACCCATCCCCTACTCCTCCACCACTACCTGTGCTCTCCTCAAGTTCTGCCACCGTCCCTGCTTCTACATCATCTTCCTCTTCCTCTTCTTCAAAATCCTACATATCCACAAGACACTGGGCACCGCCCAAGGGCTTCTGGAGAGTGGTACGCCCAGAAACATTGCTTCTGAATGGTGTTGGCCCTCATAACATACCCTCCACTTTACCTCTGAAGGACTATACTCAGACAGAAGCACGGGCAGAGCCTCAGTGGAAGTCTAAACCAGCCGAGACTGTTGACATTAGCAGTGCGGGAGATGAGCCGGATGACAGCGATGCATCCCCAGAATTCAAGCACTCTGACAGTGTGGAGCGCTTCCTGGACAGGTGTGAGCAGAAGGAGGCAGATGCTGCAGACCCTGCCAAAGGTCTGTGCAGTTCAGACAGCTGCGAGAGCATGTCTTCACAATGTGGGGGGCTCTCGGCCGACAAGAAGCTGAAGGTGAAGCAGAGGGCTTACGCAAGGTTGAGGGAGAGACAACAAAACTACAGGGAGGAGAGAGAGCAGAGCGGAGTGGACAGTGGCAGCTGCCTTGAAGACACAACATACAATATGGAGAGTAAAGGTATGTCTCTTGAACGACATAGTAGGCCTATACATCTATTAATTATTGGACATTACATATTGAGTGTAATGTCAGAGAGGAAAACTTTGAGAGGTTAGAGAGATCCGCTTGAAACCAAGTTATAGACACAAGCTTGATCCATCTTCAATGGTTTTAATTTACATTTACAAATCTAAGGTAGAAAGTTATTGTAAAATCTGTGATCATAATAATGATAATAACACAATTTTCAAAACAAAGATTAAAGTTGCATTGAATCTGGATTAATAAGCAATGAAATACTACACTGATACAATTTAATAAAAAAACTAGAGGCAATAACAATGATATTAACAGCCAGCCTTTCTGTGTGGAGTTTGCATGTTCTCCCTGTGTCTGTGTGTGTTTCCTCTGGGTACTTCCTCCCAGTTGCAGCTTTCGTGTATGAGACTCTGAAGTGATCGTATGAACGTTAGCATGTTTGCTTGTTTGTCTCTGTGTGTTTCGGCCTTGGGATGGACTGATGACCTGTCCAGCTGAACCCCGCCTCTCACCCAATGTCAGCTGTGATTGGCTCCATCCCCCTTCGACCCTCAGAGGATAAGCTGTATACAAAATGTATAGTATATAAAATAAAATACACGGTAATAAAACGGTTCCAGAGCGAAAGAGCCTTAACTTCTAAACAATATGGTTTCAGTTGTGTCCCTGTGGAAAAATAACTAAGAAAACAACCATTAACACCTTAAATACACTATTTTACTCAGGACAGCAATCCCCTAATTCAGGATAAATGAAGACTTGTGCATATTAAACCAAGGGTCCCACGCATATCGTAGTTGTTTCATTTAATTATTTTGCAACTTGCACAATGTAGGTGAATGAAAAATTTGTGAAAAGTTACAAAGCTTTTAAAGGTTGTGTACTCGTATTTGGAGTGGACGGAGAAATCAGTGTTGGAATAGTGTTTTGTCAAAAATTACTTTGTAAAGCTTTTAAAAATGTGAGTTTAATTTCGCCCTCATTGGTTAGAATGTTTTCCAAATGTTGTGGCCTGAGTGCCACATTCAAGCCTTTGTTTTCCTCCCTGTGAAGTTGTACGGAAATGCACTATGTAACCTGGCTGACATGGCCGGCGTTGAACAGATGTCAGATGTGCAGATGTGCATGAGCATGTTGCTATTATTAGCAGTGGGGGAAGTGACCTATATCTCTGTTTGTGTGCTCATGGGTCTTCTTTTTATTCATTGGGCAGCAGATTAGTAGTTTTCCCATGCTTTTTATCTGTAATAATTGATACATACAAACATAATTTCTGAGGTCCTGGTTAAGGTTAGGGGTAAGATGTCAATTGTGTGATTAGGTTAAAGTTAGGGTTAGGGTTAGGCATGAATTAGTTATGGTTAAGATTAGTGATGAGGTTTTGATTTGGTGATCCTCAATGAAAGGAAGTGAAGTCCTAACTAGAATGCCGCTCTGTAGATAACCTCCACCGAGGCCCAACAGTCCCCTTATCAAACAACATTTAAATTCACTAGATTGTTTGGATCTGCTACAGATTGCACAAACTCATAAATATCAGTCTTTTACATTATTATTATAATTATTATTCTCTGAGAAATCAACAAACATGTTGAATTAGGCCCTCTCTCACAATGTTAAATAGAGTGAAAAGAAATCCTTGATATGCCCCTTTATCTATAGCAACACCTAAATTGATGTTCTTTCCTGACCCATGCCACATCCTTCCATCAGGTTTTGTGGTAATTCAACTGGTTGTTTTTTCATAATCCTACAGACTAACAGACAAACAAACAAACAAACAAACGCAGACAAAAACATAATATCCTTGGCTTTGGTAATAATGATAACTGTGTAATCTGTGTGGGTGTTTGTGTGTTTGTATGTGTCAATGACAGTGAATATTCCCCTCATCTCTAAATCTGAAATCTCTCCCTCAGTGGTTGCATAACGTTTGTTTTTGTGACTGACATTAAGGGTCATTCAGAGATAAGCTATGAGAATGTCAATGAATCTAATGGCATTGCAGTGTATGAACATCTTTATATCCATATAAACATCCAATTGTTTTAATTATCGCTCAAGACTCTTTTAGCAGAACTCTTTCCACTTAAGACTCACTACACTACATTAAAAAAGAGCAGAATACACCATTACTATTATAAAAATGTATGAGGAAGACAAAGACTGGAGCAACTCCGTGACCCCTGTGCATAAAACTTTGGAGCACGTTTTTAAAAGCATCTACATCTGGACATTGTTTAGACACTAAATTTAACATCAGCGCTGTCACAATCACACCATCTGGCATTTTAATTCCAACTCACTGCATCAGCACATCTGCTAAGGTTTCTACTTTTCCTCCTTTTGTTTTAATGACAGTCGCAAGTGCCCATGGGATTTCGGACAGCTCAGACTCATCCATCCTTGCTCAGGAACTTGAACCCTATTTGAGGTGAGCAATGCTATGCTTCTTCATGCACTTGGCAGCATTGACACACAACTCATATACTTATATACACTCTCACAGCCTCACTTTGGGAAATGAATACTGTATTTTCTTTTTAATCTAGATTGAAGCAAAACAACCTGCCTTTTGGGCATGGAATATTAAAAATAATAAACCGATATACATATAGAATAATATATATAAAGCTTCTCCAGTATAATTGACAATTTAAGCTCTCCTTGGCAAGATATTTGCAAAGTGTTGCACTCATTGAAAGGGATAAAATGAATAGATAATACTAAAATACACAGATGAATTGATTGAAGACGCAAACCAATAAAAACACTTTTTTTAAAGGTTCAACATAAAGTCTCACTTCCTATATTATTTAACTGATTCACCCCATTAGTCCCATTGTTATTACAAAGTTCTTTTTATGATAATCATCATTATACCTAAAGAAGTTAACAGCTGCTTTAGATACTCAAACAAGCTGCTAATTACACGTTGTTCTGTTTGTCGGTGTAAAACACTGACAGGAAAAAGTGTAATCTATTGCAACACAGTGTTCTCCTCTTGACACACAGGAGAGAATGAATCACACTCAGTCCATTACAGGGATAATCCACATGGCTGGTGTATCATGCTATCTTTATCACTAGGCCAGGGGATAAAGACAAGTACAGACGATGAAGCACAATACAGAGCAGCTTAGCTGCTGGGTAGGAGGATAGATGGATGCATGACGTTTCTGCTGCTCATCGCCAGAGCCACTCCCCCCAGTATATCTATCTGATATTACATAAGGCAGCTTAGAACAGCTGGATTCACTCTGCGTTAAGTCAATCTGTGGGAAATATGATGCCGCTGGATATGTAGTACACAATAAGCTTTGCACATTTGAAGACTCCTTCCGTTTCATTCAGACGGTTGATGATATAACCTTGTCTCCTCATGCATTCAACGCTATCCCTCCCATCGCTCTTTTTTTGCCAAAGTTATCGATTTTCCATAATAAAGCGTCACTCTCTCTCTCTGGCTCTTGATCGTCAGGTCACTTCTTGTCATCAATGACGAGCATCCCCTGAGCCCAAGACATGAGCAAGCCAAGCGCCTCCTGGAGCGGGCACGAATCAAGGCCCGCTCCACTCACATTAAAGGAGATCGGCCCAGGAGACGCTCTCATTCCGATCAGAGATCCACTGTGTAAGTCGTCTACAGATGCCTGTGTGGGGAATTACTTCGGCCTTTTCAGATTTTTAGATGTTAAGTGATGAGTGTTAAGAAAGTAAAACGTGCCTTTTGCTTATCAGGTGTTAGATTTAATGCAATTACTTAGCTTCCACCCCTATGACTTCCTTTGCAAATCAACATTCCTCCTCCCTGCTTTGTCGATCCTTCCTTTTTATTTGGCAAAGCTAATGTTGTATAACTGAAAATAAGCCCTGGAACCTGACTGTGCTTTGTAACCGTTCTGACAAGGTTCAGGTTTATTCTGTTTATGTAACAGTGTATACATTATGCAGTTATGTTCCTGAAATTCTCTTTTTCTCCGGCAGGAAGTATTCACTTCATTTACAATTTGGAGCATTTGCACTGGCTCCTACAGTTGTGACATGACAAAAACCTGATCTGTGGTGTCAGAGACAAACCTGTCGCATACATTTTTCAATTTAATAATCAATTATTTATTTGATCCCCTGCTGCTATGAAATTATATATTTTTGAATTATATATCTATATATATTCTAATGTATTATTTTCATTTCATTTTCGCTTCTGGTTTATTTTTGACCCATTTTCATCAGTTACTTGTGCACAAGTTGAATCCAACTCTTTTGATTTTCTCGTATATGCCCTGCTCTGTGGTTTCTTGCAGGAAGAAGCAGCAAATCGAATCTCCCAGCCCAACGCCAGAGCAGAAAGCTGTTCAAGCTAAAGATGTTACAGCTCAAACTGTGTCCGGCCCCCTCCTTGTCCCCACTCCAAGAGACACTTCCCCTGGTGAACAAGGATGTCGATCTAGACGGTACGGTTGCTCCCCCACACGGGTACGCTTTGAGGATGAATCAGAGAAAGAGGCAGAGTCTCGGTATTTGGATAGAGTCCGACAGCGTGGCAGGACCGGGGTCCCTAAGTCCAAGAGTAAAGAAAGCAATACAGATTCTAGCAGTAGTGGTTCGGAGAAGAGCAGAAGCCACAGAAGTGTCTCCTTGCCGCCCTCACAGACACAAGAAGATGTAAATATCAGCAGTGAAACCACAACAGTGATTAAAGAGATTATAGTGCTGGTGAAGAAATGTGAGGCCTGTGGATCTGTGGTCCGGGAACCTCAGCCTGTCTTATCACCATCAGACCCACAGAACTCTGAGCCAGAGCAGCTTGACAACCCAGAGGAGCCTCGGGGAAAACCAGTTCCTCGCTCGGTGCCTCCAGACAAGCCGGAGGCAAGTACTCGTCCTAAAGCTCCTCTTACTGTCACTTTTGCTGGAGCCTTCATCCTAGGGGAAAATAAGGAGAGTAGCACGGTGTGGAAGTCGTCAGGATTTGGGAAACTTAGGAGAAGGAGCAGGAAAGGAGAAAGTCGTCTGGAGTCTGGCAATGGCCCTTACGGTCCATCATGGGCTCAACGGCGTAACTCAAATCCCAGGAACAGGGTCAACTCGAGCAGGGCTGTTACATTCGCCCCTGGCAGCCCCGTCACTCTTGAGCCGGGTTTGCTGGGGGCATCCGGTGGACCCAGGGATTCGCCAGCCCCATCTTTACCTATAAAGTCAGCCCTGAAGTCAAGCTCGAGGAATCGCTCGGCTGCTAGTCAATCTACAGTCCAGTTCCATATAGCAAATCAGGGAGGAGAGGGTGGGGCGCAGTATTCAACCCTCCTGGACTCTCCAGACGCCAGAAGGGAGTCCCCAGTGTCTTTAACACAAGGGGCGCCCGCATCGAGCAGCTCAGTGCCGTGTATCAGACCCTCCACTCTGAGATACTCCCCAGCCCGATTCAACACAGACATGCCTGCTGCTGAACTCTGGGATGCCACTCCAGATGGAACAGGTGAGTGGTAACTGTGATGGAAAAGAGTTTGGGACCTGTATGTCTGCTGTTTGGTGGAAAGAATCATGGATTGATAATATATTCTATCATTTACCATTCTGCAAAGACAGTAGTGGGACACTTTGCTTAATATATAGTGTACTATTGTAAATCAACAGTATACAAATATTATTTTTGCTGCATCTAGGTTTCTTGCTAAAATACCATATAGCAACAGTAAAAGTGGAGGTGGAACTTTGCCTTCTGCAAAAATCTGACTATCAAATAAGACACAATACAACGTGACAGAGCAGAACACAGCAGAATGATTATTTCACATCAACAGAGTACATCCTGTATTTCTACCAACGGGTTTAGGTGGAGACACTGGTTCTGGTCCTGATTGTCGACCAGCTCTGCGAGGCCAGGCCATGTCTCGGGCCGAGGACCTGAGAGCTGAGCTGCTGAGAGCAGAACACCTGAAAGCCGAGGCCATATGGGAGGAAAACTCTGACGGGTCCAGGTAAGCCAAGATAACAACGCTCCTGTCATAGCTAAAACCATAAATCCCTCACCCCCACCCGTGCTGTTCCCAAAATGACTTGAGCGTGCCAGTGTTAGCAGTTAGGAGATTAAAACCCTGACCCACAGTCCCTAGGATGTTACTGTTGAACATGTAATGTGAATATCAGGCCAACCCTGCCCTCTTCTGGTTATTTAAAAAACTAGCAGAATGATAAACCCTTTATCACAATAATCTCTGTAGTTGGTTCTGTAATTGTGTCTTAACCATCTATTGTTGCTTTACAGGAAACTAGACGGGCGGCCTAAGCTCTTCCTGCGTCGCTTCTTCTCCTCCATTGGTCTGAACAGTGTTGGTAGACTTGTTAAAGGACGACGCTCCAACAGCATGGAACAGCTCAGTGTTCCCACCATGCCCCGGGCCAGCTCCACTTCCCCAAGCCCCACACGCCGACCGCAGCCCATCATCCGCATACAGAGGACACCTTCGCTGCAGACCCTGCACACAGTGAGCAAGACTTCAGTTCTAATGCCATGTTGTTAATTTTGGACCTTTTATATTCTCTTGCAAATAAAAAAATGCCAATCCAAATAATGCTGTCATGCTTCCTTGAATTTTCTCTGCTAGCCATGGTTATTGTCATCCTGGCAGCTGCAGTAGTACGCCAAACAAATGTACACAACTTTCTGCTCCAGCCAATCACAGCCTTTATTAGCATCATGTGTGTTTGTGGCACCAGATTTTGTTTAGTGAGTGTTATAGGGATGTTAGAGCCAAAAAGTTAAAGTTCCAGAAGTTGATGTGGTGCATTATGCGAATATGAAAAACACAATTTGTTACAGTTACTTTTTTTTGCCACTAGGTGCTGCCACTGGCCCAACTGCGCAAAGCTTCCTCAGTGCAGAGTTTGGAGAGGAGAACAGAGCGTTCAACAATACTGGGAGAGGTGCATGTACCATACGGCCTGGCACCCAGGTAGGTGTGATCAAGGAATAAAGAGGAGAGAAAGATAAACAGGAAGTAAAAATATGTGGTGTTATACCACATTACAATGTTACATTATAAAGACAATTGGGGAATTTCTGCTTCTACAGCCCTGATAGCTCACAGCTCGAGCTTCACAGAGCCCTGAGTGTTGAGGACATACTTCCCTCCAGAATAGTGCGTCCAGTGGGCCGGGTCACCCACGCCTTCCCTGATGGGACCCTGCTCCTGGAGCTAGTCAGACCCCCAAATGGTCCTTTTGGGTTTGTCATCTCCAGAGGCAAAGGTCGACCAGACACAGGTAATGTTTTTAAACAGTTTCCTGTGATTTGGAGTTGTTTTACTCCCAACTATGTTGCAATTGTACAATAAATGTTATGTAGACCAACCATAAAAGTAGAATTGTTGCTTCCCTTTATTCTATCAATTTACCTTGGCTAAACCTAGCTATGAGTATAGATAAAGGTATCTCAACACAGGGTCAATTTAGCAGACATTCTAATAATTAAGCTCTTCATCATGGTAATAGCCTACACACAAAACACACACACACGCGCACACACACAGACACACAGACAAGGTAATCCTTTATTAGTACCACTATGGGGAAATTTCGAGTGTTACAACAGTAAAGAGGGAATAGTTGATTACACATTCAGTATGGATAATAAATGAGTTTAAAAAATACAATACAAAGGATTTGTAAAAAAAAAAATGGAATATGAACAATTTTAACCAAATATATAAAATGTCACATTATTGAACATACGTGAAATTGAAATTGGATAGTAACTGATTATTGTACACTTGAATATTATTCCTACAGATTGTATTTCTGCTGCACGGGTCACTAAACACACTAAACACAAAGCCATCCTCTGTCTCCTGTGTGTGTCGACACCTGCTTTCCTCAACTTTCTAAATTCTATTTTCTTCCTATTACCGTTCTCTTGTCTTCCTCTTCAGGTGTTTATGTAGAGAAAGTGGGTGACGGTGGAGGCGAAGGCATCTACGTGGGCCTCCTCGGCATCGGCGATGAAATTCTGCAGGTGAATGGAGAGGCCCTGGCTGGACTCACTCTGGACCAGGTGACGCGGCTCATGACCAGGGAAAGCACCGCATCTCTCCGGATCATGCCAGCACGACGCAACCAGCGCTGACTGGGAAGAAGGATGCTGGCACAGAGCCATTTCTCCTGGGGCCTCGGTTTATAATTCAACACTGCAAACACTGTTAATGGACTCTAGGTAGATGTAATGTGTATCTCAGTGCAATTTCACACAGGGTCAGAAGTTGATTACCTATTAGTGCAAACCCTATGATGCTGGACTTGCATTATAGTAAATCATTAAAATAACCAAATGCAAAACCAAACAAAGCCTGTTGTAGCAAGGACTACCAAAATGGTTTCAGATTATTTACAAAATTCCAAAATAGAAACACTGATTCAGACACAGCACAACTTGTGTCCGTGCATTGGTTTGGTTCTTATGGTCGGATAGGAATATATATTTAACTGCACTTTTCCATTCTTGTGAGTTATTTTGCTCTTTCTAACATAATATAACATTTTACAACCACATTCTGTCACATGTTTAAAGTTTTTCTTTGTTCCTCTTAAGTTTGTTGTTCATATGGTTGCCATGTGTCAGGATGTCCCACAAATTATATCTTGGCCAGAACCTTAAAATAAAGAGTTATATCATACATATGTACATAAGATATGTCTCAAAATTAAGTATTTTATAAGTAAACCTTGTTAGATTATAGATTATGTTTCCCCTGGGGCCCTGGTCACCTCATTTTACTTGTGCTGTCACGGATTGCTGTATGAAATTGATATTGATTCTCTTCTAAATAAATAAAAAGTTTTATTTTTTTCAAATGGGGAGATAATTCTTGTGAAATTTGGATGATTAATCATGTACATTTATGTCACAGAAATTATGACATAGACACATATTGTCACACATTGTCATGGACACATGTACATTATTGGAACTTGGAAAATGATTTACAATTGCTTAAGATGTTTTTTTCTGTAATTATCCATTCCACCTGGAGGCCAATTAGACCTTGAATGGACAGATTTCAAATCACTATATTCGCAGGAGAGATTACCAAGCAGGATGTGGAAGGTCGTGCAAGGGAGGCTGTTGTTAAGGACCGGATGTAGGATGATGGTCGTGACTGCCGTCTAAAGGTCGTGACTAATTGTAGGGATCGTTGCTTATTTAGCTTTAAAAGGTGCGTTTTATCTCTTCTATCATTTGGCTTGTCACGACTGAATCGGTGCGATTAGATTTTTTTTTAATGCAACTACAGTTTCGATCATTTAACAGCTGCAAATGTTTTTGTTTGCGACGGAAAAACGATGCGTGCATGCTGGGGAATCCGTTGTTAGGGTGTACCTCCCGCCATTTAGGCCGTCCTGGATGTGCCCTGATATCGTGTCACCGTTGATGTTGCTGCCGTTTTATCTGATGGCGCAGAAGCTGATGCGCTTTTATCTCCTCCAGCCACGACTCCCTCCATGGACCCCGGGGGAACCGCCGAGCCAAGCCCCCCGACGCAAACAATGACAAGCAAAAGCTCATTTAGTTATTACCTGATATTTATTTATCTATTTATGAAGAATGAATGTCCATTCAATTAACGTGACACTATAATTAGACCCCCTGTCCTTTGTAATCTATTGTATCGGTGGCACATTTCGCCTCAAGCTGCAGAAATCTCAAATGAATTAAGGGTTTAACTCTTTTTTTATCATGAGGAAATAAGTGATAGATAAAAAAATTTAAAAGATGAAATACACCGTGATGTCATCAGTTACCTCATCAAAAATGATCTTTGCCAAAAAAGCCCCCTTTTTGTTAAAAATACCAAAAGGTCAAAAGCATCACCTGCGCTTTTGTTTCTTACATCGAAACACGCCTCATGTATAGCTACAGTATAAGCTACTATACCTCACGGTGTTACAGGCCGTTGCTCTGTGCCTGTTTGCTTTTTTTTTTTTTTTTTTTTAATGCTTTGCCCTCCACAAGCCTGTATAGCCCACGACAGCCAAATAATAATGAATCATTTCATAAATAATGGGTTTAGGGGCTTATCGCCAATGAAGAGGCCGCTGCCGTACGCTTATCTCACTCGGCCACATTGCGGCCTGTGTTCCGCTCCCCATACTGAGGGAGCGCACTGGATGCGACGAGAAATAACTCAGCTACACACACACACATACACACATGCACACACACACTCTCTCTCTCACACATACACACACACACACTGCTCCACAACTGGCAGCAGAAAAAAAAAGGAAAACTCAGACATGGATGACCCACTCACAAAATGGCTCCACTTACACAGTAACATCAACAACACGGCTGGAACGGTAAGTGCTGAAAAATTAAATAATAAGAAAACATCTCTTTATGTAAAGCGGAGCATTCGTTGTTCCAAAGGGCTGTAATTGGATTGCGATCGTTTCCATTTTCTTGGTGTCAGGTTCGGAGTGTTTAGCCTATATTTTTCTGCCATTGTCCGATCGCGGGTAGTTGAGACTGTACGGGATGTAATAACGGATGCGAGGCCTATGGAGAATTCCCAGAAATAAAAGTGCGTTTTTCAGAATTTCGTTCTACTGTCGGTGTATAAAGGAGTCGTCTTGTGAGGATTTTTTAATCGAATTAATAACCAATGGAAACCCGTCGCCGATGTAGCCCACATTCAGTGTGCCCTGCCTTTGATGTTCAGCTTAAAAAACAACAGCTCCATGGCCTTCACCACGATTAAAAGAAAATGACAAGACCATCTCTAATAACTGTATGAAAAGGACCAGATCCGAGTGTTTTATTTTTTTTTCAAGCTACATGTGGATTCACTGCAGGCAGGAAAAAGGAAGGGATTTCATTTATTTATTTAAGGATTGCCTATTAGCAAGCTCCAGCCATCACCTCTCTACAAGACGACGAGTTTCACCCCCAAAAGAAAACACAGCTGACATTCTCTTTGTAAAATCATAAGGGGGCAAATTCATGTAAAGCTCAGACGTTGGTTAACGGTATAAACTGTCACTATGAACTGGTGTGAAGGCCAAGTGAAGATAAGAGATTCATAGAAAAAAAAGAGCCAGGCATAGCCCACAAGATAAAACTATGAAGGACAAGTTTAATATCTGTAAATATATACCTTTATATTTATTATAAAAAAAATGTGCCACTGGGGCGAATTTATAATTATTTAGTTAGCTGTTCTAACCTAGCAAGTTTAACTTTTACAAAAGCTCTCCAACCTTCAAAACCACACACAATAATTGGACTTTTATTTAAATTAAGTTAACATGGCATATAGGTAGTATCAATAGTGGAACAATTTATATATTGCATGTTTACATGTTTTATTTTTATCCAACAAAAGGCAAGAATAATAAAAGAACATTGTAAACAATATCAAGTGAACTGTATTTCATTTTGGAAGTATAACTGCCTTCGATTGAAAAAATTATAATGCCAATCATGATAATTTACATTATAAATATTTACTCCTAAAATTGGCTGCAGTTATAATTCTGTATTCTAATATATGATCTATTTAAGTCTAACATGGAAAGCATATGCTGGATTTTTTACACCGTAACAAATAATGTCTTGGGATTTGAATTAATCGATGAAAATCTCACTCAGGAGTTCAGGACTTGATCGAGTGAAAATGATGGAAAAACGGCAGCCGGAGCTCTGTCCTGTAAGTCCCGACGCAGAGTCCGGTCCTGGAAAACGGGAGGACTCCTCCATTATCTCTAGACAGAACGGATGCAAGGAGGACGAGGAGCCGAGGAGAGGGGAGGCGGGGGAGTCGAGGGAGTCGAGGGGAGGAGGCTTCAAGGGGGTAGAGGAGACGGATGACGTTCCTCTGCAGAACTCGCGCAACGGGACCAGCATCAGCATCATCATCAATGGCGTTGCCAAGGAAACTGCCTCTCACAACGCCCTTGACCTGAAAAGGGAAGTGCCGGTGATCGAGCTCTCCAGGAGGGACGCTATAAAAGCGGTGGAGCAGAGGACTGAGAGCCATTTGGTGCCGATCACGGAACTTCGCAGACCTCCACCGCTGCCGCTCCCGCTGCCGCACCGAGACGACGCTCGAATGGTCCAACTGAGTCCAAACGGGTTTCCTGTCCCGGCTCGGGCGATGCTCTACAACCTGGCGCAGCCTCTCGCCGCCATCAACAGGTAAAGGTGGAGGCAGAGAGAAAAAGAGTTTCATGATTGCACGTTTCATTTGGTCTTAGATGGTCACCATTGAAACTTTGGAGTCGGATGGATGCTGCCCAGCGCAGGCTCCAGCGAATAGATGATTTTTGGGTTTGCATTATGTTGTAAACAAACATGTATGTGTATGTGTAACATTGAGAATTGGCCTGTGTGTGTGTGTGTGTGTGTGTGTGTGCTACTGGTGTAATGAGTGTGGGGTGTGTTCTGAGTATATGCAACAAATTAAATGATAAATGCTTGATTTCATGATTTTCTTATTCATTTGTGCACCTTTTTTCTGCTTTCTGTGGCTGTAGTCTCGGAGGGGAGTCGGATCAGTACAGCATGTACCCCAGCAACAGGGTAAAGCGCCGTCCGGCGCCTTATGAGGTTGAACTCGACGAGGGTGGGTGCATTTTAAATCTTTATAAGTATGGTAAGCCGCACTTATGCTGTGTCCTCCTTCTGCCAATTCAGTCACCTTAATGTCCACTCCTCATCTACATTGTCATTCGTCCAATGACATGGATCTATACTGTACCTAATCTGAGTGTTGCAGAAGATGTGCTGCAAAAAGGACACTCAGCTTAAGTGTCTAACCCAAGAACAATACATGCATCATAACTCATGGTATGAATGGATGCGGATAACATGAATGTCAAATAATGCCATACCTGCGTGGCATCGCAGTGAAATCTATTCAGCCAGTTTGGGGGTTTATTTCATTCGAAACCTCCTTTTCCACCGCTGCCCACTCACTGCCATATGCAGAGGTGGAGGATGGGGGTGCTGCTGCCTCCATGCCAAGGTTTTACTGCAGAGTGGGCTGAAGGATTAAGATAGACTGGGTGTGTTCCAAGGGCGACAATAGCCTGGAAGACACCATTGTGGGGCTGGAAGGATGTTACTACCTTCAGTAGGTTTAGTTTTTACCTCAATAAATAAAAAGTAAATAGAATATGAAAGAGGGAGCACGCTGTCTCTCCGACATCATTTCCTGCTGTAACATGCTTCATCAAACATTACTTGGCACACAATATGTATTTATGGTAAACATATTTTTTCTTTGCAAGGCCCGATAGATTCTGTACCTTCATCTAAAAATCCATGGTTAAACATAGGAAAATCATAACTTCATTCTTTAGTTAAATTCTGGGATTATTAAACTTCAAAACCCTATGTGCATCTCCCACTGCTAGCTCTTACATCTTTATTTTTATCTTTTATAAATTGCCTTATTCTTCTACCGAGTGCATGATCTGTGTGAGCCCTTCATGTTGTTTGTGTCATATCTTACACTGATGCCTTTTTTCCAACCCTCTAACTGGTCTCTTTCCCTCCCTTTTCCTCCACTAGCTGGCCAGCCAAAGATTGTTCGCCGCATCTTTACTAACAGCCGCGAACGCTGGCGGCAGCAGAACGTGAACGGGGCATTTGCGGAGCTTCGCAAACTCATCCCCACTCACCCTCCGGACAAGAAGTTGAGCAAGAACGAGATCCTTCGGCTTGCCATGAAGTATATCAGCTTCCTCTCTGACCTCCTCGAGGACCAGGATGGAGGGAGGAATGTTGGCAGCACAACTGATGGGGAAACAGGGCTGCTGGTTGGGGCCCACGACGGGGGCCCTCAGGGTGGCCCACATCAGGACACAGTGGTAGGGCTGGCGAGGGACGACCTCCTGGAGACCATGTCGCCAGGTTCAAGCTGTGGGAGCCTGCCGGATGGCGATGCCGAGGGCAGCCCTGAAAGCTTTATGGAGGACCAGGACTCACCTCCAGCTCCAAGGACTCTAACAGCTTCTCGTGGGACTGCGCTGCATCTAGCTGCTAGGGATCTGAGGCGCAATGGACGACCGTCGGATGGCTCCAGCCGCCGATGATGCTGATGCCAACACATCACGGACAAAACACCTGAGACTGGAAGAGAACAATGAGAGAATAAAAAAAAAAGACATGGATATGCTCAGGACCTGTTAGCTTTGAGTTGTCAGTGTAGGAAGGAGAATGGAGCGTGGCGTCCAAAATGGACCAGGGAACCTGAGGTAGCACTGATGAACAGCTTGGTTTGATTGTGATTGAATTGGATCCAACTAAAGACTTGTAAATTCTGCATGTCTCATGTCTTTAACTGGACTGTGGCTTATGACTTTCTATGTTATGAAAGTCCAAAGACTGGATTCTCCCAAAAAAATAAAAAAAACACACAAAGAAAAAAAAGAATGAGCAAAAAAAACAAAACCAAACAAAGACTTTTGATGTGTAATATGATATTGATCACATTATGGCGCAGCTAGAGTAGAGCTAACATGCTTACAGATTGCTGCAAATAAATGGATCTAAAGTGTAACTGACTAAGCCCAGATTCACGCCCAACAAATTTAATGTGTTAGAGTAATGACACGAAAGTGAGTATGCCTCAGTTGGAGGCCGTAACCGAATGGACCGGACTGTCCATGAAGTTGCCCATGTGTTGTAAATAGCATTATATTTCCACGGCACAATGTAATAACAGTGACTCGAGTTCAAGTCATGTGGTTGAAGATGTACCGTAGCGTGTTTGTCAATTGGTTTACTAGCAAAACAGTCTTTGTATGAGACGGGGAAATGAGGATAAATGAGAGGAAGTGTCGGAAATGTAAAAACTGAACCTAGTACATCAAATGTGGTACCATTTTAATTATTTTTACACTTTAAGGTGGTGACAAAAAAATGTACACCAAATACAGCAACAGACAGGTAAACTATTTCGCTGCCTGGAACGAGTGGTTCTAACTATTTGAAATTGCTGTGGAGGTACAAGACATGCAGTGTGTTTCTTAAGGTGTACAAACTATGGATCGAATGAAATCATGAGATGATCCATGCAGTGCTTTTGATATGAATGTCTCTTTCAGTGTTTTTTTTTCTTCTCTTTAAACTGTAATGCAGTTGTAGTTTAGTAAGGTACACAGACAAATCCCTACATTGCCGCATTTCACACATACGCATACAGGCAGAGGCACGCGCACATACACACACACTCACACGCTAGCACACACACACACACACACACGCTCATCCACGCACACAACACCAGCAGTTTTCTGACAAAGACAGTAAAGTGCGTTGCTTGTTATTCTGCTTTTTTCAGCAGGACTTAATAGTAGCCTCTATTGGTACCTTTGGTAACTATGGTATTTTATGAATTGCAGTAAAGGGACATTGTACGTTTGTTAATGACATATTTGTTGTAAGATAGCTGTATCAATAAATATATCCAATGTTCAATCGATGAATTTTATACAAAAAACCCTTGAATAAAACAAAGAGGAAAAGCCTTGTATTTGATCTCACTCAAGCGAGTTGTGGCTCTTCTTGACTCGGTTCAGTTAATTTGAGTTCAAGTTAAATGAATTCAGATCCGTTTGATGTGGTTCAATTAAGTCCAGCTAAGGTACTTTCTCTCAATAGAAACTTTCTTGTCCCATATCGCATCATTGAGAACATTTCTTCATTTTATTCACTTTTTCATAATTCTAAAAACCTAATTAGCTCAACCCTTAGAGGGAGATAATGGCATACACCACACAGCTGTTTCCCACCTTATCTGTACAGTGTATAGTTAAAACCACATGTCTACTTATGAAACTCCCCCCACGAGATGCTGGAATCCTCACTTCCTACCAACAAGTGACAACTTCCCTTGGAGGTTAGCGTGGCTCTGTGACCTGCAGGATATCCTGCCATTGTGAAAGTGGTTTTGACAGCCCGCACACTGTTGTGTCTGTACACACACTGTGGAACCACCATACCGATCGAGACTCCTGCCGCCCCGGCAAGCGATTCACTTACGCAATCCAAAAGTTATGTTCGGGCCCTTTAGTGATCATTAATAAGAAATTAGCGCCACATTTTTTCTCAAGTCTACTTCCTTTACTTTTAAACAGCAGACTTCTCCACCAGTACCTCAACTGCATCAGCTTTTTGCATGTTGCTAAAAAAGACGAGAAGCGCTTCCAGAGAGCATCAGAGACATCCAGGTGTTCGGAGACCTCTCCTGTGCTCGGCTCTGGCTGTGCCGGGACTCCTCTGAGGGCCTCTCCAGGTTAATGCCTGCCAAACATTCACCTGCTTCAGTTGTCCCGACTCTCAAAAAGACACAGACTCACAAAAAAGAGAGGGATACAGGGAGTGTATATGAGGGACTGAGAGGGAGGGAATGAGAGGAGGCCTGTGCTTGTGTGTGTGTGTGTACATGTTGGTGAGTGTATGTGTGTGCTCTGCATAGATCTGAATGTGTGTGTGTGTGTGTGTGTGTGTTGTGTGTGTGTGTGTGTGTGTGTGTGTGTGTGAGAGAGCTGGTGTGTGTGTGTGTGTGTTTATCAGCTCAGTGCAGATGGGTGGCAGAGTGGCTCTTGCAGCCAAATGATTCAGTATGCTAATGAGTTGTTATCTGTGGTGCTGCAGGAACAATATACTGTCTTTCTCACAGTGGGAATCCAGCCTGCTGGGAGCAGATTACACTGCACACACCGCCAAGGTAGTTATTTATATTTTCACAGAGTAGTAGAAAATACATAAATACGCACATACACACATATCCACAGATAGGCCTATAAACAAACAAGCTAAACAACATTTTAAAACACACACACACACACACACACACACACACTTACTCACTCACACACACACACACACAAACTCACAAACACACTCACACTCACACACACACACACACACCACTGCCACCAACAGCAACACAATTAAGGTGGAAATGTGAGGTAAATTTGTGTGCTTCACCAGTAGATTGAGATGAATTTCTAGGCTTCCCTCTTTTACAGGTTGGACTGTTCTTTGACAGTATTCTTCATAAAATGTAAATATTGAATGTCATTTCTCATCACTCAGAGATGCATTGAGACACATTTGTAGCTTTCCAGACTTTCCATCATTACAAAAATGATGGAATCAAATTGAATCCCCTTTGGGTACTAAAATGACACTTGTGACCCTTTTTTAAATTCGCAATTTATATTAAATTACAGTTTTTGGAAGAAACATTAGGATAATGAAGATGTTTTTTGTTAAAGAGACAAATAAAGACAAATAAAGGCTTTTACAATGTTAAATTGGACGTTATCAGAAATATCTTCCTCTAAAGTTGATTGTGTCACGGTGTGTTAAGTTATAATCTTTTGTTCTAACACTGGCTGCACACTCTAAACACTGTGTTTCCCTCAGAACAGCAGAGGATATATACATATTATGTAGATGAAAAGTAAAATCAAAATGTATACAATTTGAGACATCCACACATTATTACTCTTTAGTATAGTTGATAAATGTTTATGAAATTTGCATTTCTTGCAATTTAAAACTGATATGTGATTTGGAAATATATTAATTAATATAAAAAATTAAATACATTTTATTCCAAATTCGAGAGGGTAAAGATATGCCCACAGTGCTAAAGAGATAACGTTATTGATATATAACTGATGTACTAACAATTTGGTAATCGGCAATGCTCAACATCTAACAATATGTGTTATAACGTTATAATGAAGGCTAAAGTGAATCTCTTATTCAGGTGATAGCATAATCCAAATCAAAAATAACTGAAGAGTATGAAGAGTTATGCTAAAAAATGTATATACATTTTTTATGAACAGTGCTCTACAAATAAATTCTGTCAATTAGAAAAATATTACAAGGCTTTTACTCCTGGTTTCGGACGCTGCGTCTGAACCGTGTTGACTAACAGGACATAAGAAGGCACTGAACTAAATTCAGATGTTTCATCATCAATTGAGATGTGGGGAATAAGATGTGGGAGTAATAAGTGTCCATAAGAATTAGCTTTACCACCCTGTTGTGTGGAATGAAAGCAGCAGGCAGTAAGTGTACCAGTACATGTTGAGTCTTTCTTTTGATTTGATGAAATTGTTCTTAATCAGATTATGTCATTTATTCAACTTCCTATTCGTTGTTTTTTGCATTTTTAATGCAACATTCAGTCTGAAACTGCCCTTATTTCTATAATGCTGGCTGCTTCTTTTGCAAAACTTGGGCATCTTACTCCCTCTAGTGGGGAAACAAGTGCAATTATACATCACACAACTAAATTTATTTCCACATTTGTATTGGCTTCACTGACACTCAGCTTATCTGTCTATTCTCATGACTAATGGCTTTTAAATTAGCTTCTAGTTCTGTTTCTCTGTAAATAACTCAAGGGTCATTCATTTCAAGCAAAGTGATTTTTTAATGCATTGTTAAGTGTTGCATACAGAAGTATAACCAAGCCTCATCCATCTCCACAAATACAGCAGGGCAAGCGGAGCGTTTGGTTTGATTAGCAGAAGCAGTGGAATCAGCGGAATCATATTAGTTTGACAGAGCAGTGCAGGAGGCTTAAGACTGTGCGGAGGCTACGAGAAGTTAGAGCTCATGAAAGGTCAAAGGTGTCGGTCACAGGTTTTCTACAGCGATAGGTTTGGTCTTTGATCCTGGGTAAAGCAAGAAGCCGGAGAATGTGCTGTCATCCTCGGTACTGGAGTAAATCCCGTTCCAGTCCCTGAGCGTCTCCAGCCACACCTGGTCGCCTGCGTTCAGATCCAGCAGTGCGAGGTTGGACGCCTGGTCGATGTCTTGGCCGTACAGAGAGTCCCGAGTGCGCAGCTTCCGAACCCCGTTGACCACCAGGGCAGCACGCAGGGGCCGGTTTCTCACAGTGATGTGGTAACTGAATAAGTAGACGCCTGGGTAGGTGATGTTGAACTTGCTGAGTGCCGGGTCCCAGTGCCCCTCCCCGTTGTAGAACACCTTATCGAACTTCACAGGTAGACCGGGCGGGGGGAAGGACCTGCTGGGGAACAGACCCACGCTGAAGGCAGAGCGAATCTGCTCCACACTCTCACCTTGTTGCCCTTTAAGGCCCCGAGGCCCTCGTCCGCCTTTGAGCCCGCGTTCCCCCCGAGGCCCTGCCATACCCCTCCCGCCTGGAGGTCCTGGGGGCCCTCTCGCCCCAACTTCTCCCTTCCCTCCTGGAGGCCCTAGCTCCCCTCTCTCTCCCTTTTCACCATGAGTTCCATTCACTCCTGGGGGGCCTTTCTCACCTCTTAGACCAAGAGGCCCAAGTTCGCCCACATCACCTTTCTCTCCTCTCACACCCGGTAAACCTTCACCTGAAAGTCCTTGTTCACCTTTCTGACCCTTTGTCCCAGAGATACCCAGGGGACCAATGGGCCCCTCTCGGCCGGTGCCGCCCTTAGTCCCATTCAGGCCAGGCTCTCCTCTTTCTCCTGGGTCCCCTTTCAGACCACTGAGGCCACGTTCACCTTTCTCTCCTCTTGGGCCAGGATCACCTATGTAGAGAAGTTATGTTAGTTTTAGGAAACATGTTTAATGAGAACAAATATTTAAATCTTCATGTACATATGCAAAGTGTATTTATTCATATGATTAAAACAGATTTGGTATAACTGAATGATTTCTACTGAAGTTCTCATTGAATTCCTCTTACCTTTTTCTCCTGCTCTTCCTGGGATCCCGGGGATACCAGAAAGTCCTGCAGGTCCTTGATCACCTTTTTCACCTGTGGTAGTTTCGATTATTAAAGAGAAGAAAGCAACATAACCAGAATACTGCAAATATTGAAAAACAAGAAGAGACACTTATTCAAGAACTCTTTCTCTCTCTCTCTCTTCAGCCTTAGAGTACCTAAATCGCCATTGAGTCCATTGGCTCCGAGTAGTCCTGGTAGTCCCGGTGCCCCTCTTGGCCCTGTTTCTCCGATCCCGCCTGCCAACCCTGGAAAACAGAGAAGATGAGGAAAAAGGGCAATTTCTGACATCTAAAAGTGGATTTTCATGAACTCTCTTACCTGGAGGGCCCTTTTCTCCTGTCGGTCCTGGTGGGCCTCTCTCTCCGGCGGGCCCTGCGGGGCCTTTTTCTGGTGGACAGCACTCACAGAAGTTGAAGAAGCATTCATTGTAGTCGAGGGTGTAGTTTCCGTCGGCAATCCCCGGAGGAGCTATTGTGTCTGTGTGGAACTCGGTGGAGTAAGCTTCATTAGAGTAGGTGGTGCTGTCTGCTGGGGACAGGGAGTAAGTGTCCATCATAGCCTCAGTGGTCTCCTCCGTGTTCTGGCTGCTAGAGGTGGTGGCTCGTCCATAACCTCCACCCCCAGCTCCACCACTGCTCCCGGCTCGTGGGGGCTTCTTGCTGCTTTGAGGTTTGCGTGTGGTCCTGGCACTGGAGGCTGGCTCCGCCATCAGGACCATGAGGAGAGCAGCGAGGAAGATGAGGTGAGTGGAGAACATATTGAGAGCTTCGGATGGTTTGCTGTGGAAAAAGAGGAAGTTAGAAGACAACACACAAAACAGGTGCAGCAATGTGGGAAAGGGCCGTTTCTACTGCAGATTATGATGTATTAGGA